>NC_077234.1:139200856-140400856 GCF_027887165.1 Monodelphis domestica | reverse complement strand
CAACAGTAAAGAAGTTCCCAGAATGCCTACCAAAAAAAACCAAACAAACAGATAAAGGTCCCTACTTGCTGTAGCAAATCATTAGCATAGTTTAAACAGGTCTATTTTATCAAAGAAAGTCAAACCTATATCCCAGTGAAGGAAAAAAAAAAAAACCTAGGACGGGGCATAAAATTTTGAAAAAAAAAAATTACTCCTCTGTTTGGAGGGAATGCAGTTGGAACCTGAAATAAAACCAGCTCTCTGGTACCAATAAGAAAATCCAAGAGTACTGAAAGTAATCAACAAGGTAACAATACTGCTTGTGCATTACTTTGCTAATTCTAAGGCATGGGATAACCTTATCATCTTTGAACAACGGTTTATTCACTGTTTCCTTCCCAGGTCATCCTCCCTATCTCTATAATTTTAATGAAAATGTAAAAGTGGTCTACCTTTCCCCTAACAATACCTCATTATTACAACCTATGGTAGTTCAAGGAGTGAATATGAATTTCAAGGAACATTTATTTACAAACCACATTTGCCCAGGCAATTGCAGTTTTGGATACAGATAAGGATTTGACATTGAGAGATAGAAGTTCTCTATTATTTACCATGCAATACAGAGTATTGCTAAGACAGGGGAAGATGGAACAGAAATATGTATGAAAAGAGTTTGGAAAAAACATATGACCACAGTTCATTTCTGAATTTCATGGATCTGACAAAGATAAACATTGGAAGAAGTGAGCAAAAGGATTATAAAATTAGCTAGCGCAGGAATGAATTGGAGCTAGAAGTGAATAAGAATGATGTGGAGGAGTTGATTGAGTCTCATGGAGAACTGTCAACTATGAATCTGATAGGGCTGCTAGCTGCAAAGAATGCAGAAGAGGAGAGAAGGTATGGAAAAAGATATGGAAGCAAAAAGCTCATCAATGAAACAATAGGCAGAAATATTCCATCATTTGAGTGATTTTTTTTTCTTGTATTGATAAGATGGATGCAAATTCTTCAAGATTTTTAAAAGTTCAAAGACTGGTTGAGGATAATATTGCTTGCTATTGTCAGAGAGATGATGAAAAAAAGAGATCCATTGTCCAACATCTCTTAATAATGACATTTAAAAGTTGAGAGCCAACCACCAGAGATAAAAGCTGGGTATAATTAGTGGAAAAGAGTCAATGTATTGAATACCTGTGTTCATTTTATTGTATAGTACCATGCACACTTTATCATTACCTTTACCTTTCATTTAGTGCTACATAAATATGAAATAATAACATTTAGTTAATACTTACTTATCTTTTCCCTCATTCATATCCCCAGAACTGGCAAAGTGGTAGGAACATAATAATTGCTTAAGAAATGTTGGCTAACTGTTCCCTTAATTATTATTTTTGTATATTTTTCATCACCTCTATATCATAATCTCATTTGAATATGAACCGTCATTTTTCATTTTTGTAATTCCATCAAATGATAATTTGCTTTAATAACCATTGAAACATAATAAAAATAAAAGTTCAAGCCATTTGTCCATTCATTCATTAAACAAGCATTTATTTAATTCACTAGGAACTAATGAATTTCCAGAAGTCTGTTAAGTGTTGTAACTGTAGGTATGACATATATAAAAATATTAAATACCTGGATAAAAACTACATGTAAAACAAACAGTAATAACATAATAAAAGAGGTAATATTTGTGTCAGGTCAGAGCAAGTATTTTTACTTTTATTTTTATTTTAATTACTTGATACTCATTGAAGGTTCTCTAGAGCACTGGTGTCAACTCAAATAGAAACTAGGGTCACTCAGCCATACATAAGGATGCCTGCAGGAAATATATATTGACTTTGATTTTAAAATGTAATGTCATTCATTTTTATATTACTTTTATTTATTTTGTTAAATATTTCTCAGTTACATTTCAGCCTGTTTCAGACCACACTTGGGAGTGTTGGGGGCCTCCTGAGGCCTGCTAGCTATGAAATACCGCTCCTTTATAGAACCTGGCATCTAATCTGAGCCTCAAAGGATATAGAGGACTTTGAAAGTTACGTATTACTTTCATATGTTAAGTGTCTGAGAAATGAGAATTCACGGAGTAGAATATGTGTGTGCGATATGATGAGAAATCTTTTCTCCACTACCCACTTCTTTCTTTCTTTTCATCCTTCCTTCCTTCCAGTCAAATTAAGAAGCTTTTATTCACCATTAGGGATACAAAGAAAGGGAAAATCAGTATCATTCTCAAGGCCCTCACGGTCAAACATAGAAAAGACTTTATAAAAACTATGTACAAATAAGAGATATGTAATATAAACTCAGATATCTCAGAGGAAAGGCACTAGGATTAAGGGGGAATGGGAAAGGCTTCTTGTAGCTCAGACTTGAAGGAATGCAGAGAAGTCAAGATCAGGAAAAAGAGAATTCAATGCATGGAAATTAGCCAGTGAAAGTACATGGATCCAGAAGAAGGAATGTGGGAGTTTCAAGGAATAGCAATGATGATGGAGACCCTGGCTTGCAGAATATATGGAGCTGAGAAAGGTGTATCCTACAGCATTACTTTTCACTTACTAAACAAACAAGATAAGAAATGTTTTTTTAAAATAAAAAAATCAAAAGTAAAGAAGCATATTGAGAGGTCTACATCCTTGGGAAAGTTCCTCAGAGACAAAGAGGTGCTTCCCACTACCTAAAATCAATAAAAATCATTTTTCCTGGTTAAATTAAGTACTCTTCTTCATGGAAAATGGCATATATAGTAATTTTAACCCTTTTCTGATTTTGAAAAATTGTCCCTTAGCTGAAGAGTGGGGGTTCTTTAATCCTACCTACTATGTGTTAATAACTTTCATTTCTATTTCACATCATAATGCAACCATGGGTTTGTTTTCTCCCTCACAGCAGTTCAACGGCTCTAATTATTGTTGAAATCTCCAAATGAGAACTCACAAGTAAAGTGTCCTCCTGACACTCATTAAACATGTGGTTAGGCTGCCTCTCCAGCAGATCCAGAAGCCTGAATGGCTGAAGCACTCTGGTGAAATGTCAGGCAAGATGATGAGTGCAATGTTGCTTTTTATTTTTTTTTTCTCTCAATTACATTTCAACCTGTTTCAGGCCATACTTGGGAGTCTTGTGGGCCAGGGTGTCCATCATCATTGTTGTTCCTTGAACTTATAACATTCTTTCTTGTGTCTCCATGTATTTTCATTGGCTTTTTTTTCCATTTTGCATGGTATATTCCTGTTTCAGAAGGAAAGAGTCAGAGACAAACAGAGAGAATGAGAGACTCAAGAAACCTCGTTTGATATCTTTCATTCCAAAACTAAAAGCAACAAAAATAAACATTTTATTTTTTACAGAGGGTGACATTTTTTTCTTGTTCAAAAACATCTAACCAAGTTTCTCTAAGAAGAAGCAATTGTCCAAGAGTGAACTATTGGCAGATAAAATATCTGCCTACATTCTATGATATAAAAACAGTTTTGCCATTTTACTTGAATTGTCATTGAAATATGCCCAGTAGGACTTTGCTCTCTGTGCTAGTGTAGAACACTGTTGATTTAAAATAAAAATGCTTTAAAGGTTGCTGCATACTTTGAAGCCTTCGATTCAGTTATTGTTGTACAGTACATTTCTTATCTGTATCAGGAATTCTGCATGTAGTAAAAATACATTTCCATCACAAAAGAAAGGCCTGCTGTAAAGATGTAAGATTATATTATTCTCTGTGGTATCTGAATCCAAGTGTAGATTTTACATCTTGTTTGAGGAGCCCTACCTCCTGAGTTGTTTTGCTATGTTAATGGAACAAAACCTTAGATGTTCAACAAGCAGATTCCAAAACAGTATTGGTCCAGGAAAGACGTATAATAGTGTCCAGACCAAGCTGAGATCAAAACAGGATGAAAGATCAAAAGATTAGAGCGACACATATGCATTGTAGTTGAATTTGTGTGACTACAGGGCAAGCTCAAGATGTGAGTCAGGGTCATACAGGGCAGATACAAGATAATAAGAGCATTTTATGGTGCTTACTGTATGTCAGGTCCCTCCTGGATCATTGCCTTGTAGTGACAGAGGGGGCTTGTGTCACTCAATAAATGAGCAATTATACGTTGGGTTATCCAAGACAAACAGATCATAATGTAGAGTGACGACTCAGTAGAGAAGACTTCTGAGAGCTTCATGGTCAACAAGGAGATCAAATCAATCAATACTTAAAGAAATGAACACTTACTATTCGTTGAAAGGACAAATACTGAAGCTGAAGCTTAAATAATTTGGACACATAATGTGAAGATGGGATTCCCTATTAAAAAATTAATTCTGGAAAAGATGGAAGGCCAAAATGAGGAGGGACAGAAGAGGATGAGATGGATAGTGTCATGGAAGCAACAAGCATGAGTTGGGACAGACTTTAGAAGATAGTGGAGAATAGAAGGGTCTGGTGTTCTATGGTCCATAGGTCACAGAGAGGCAGTTATGGATGAACAACTGAAAAACAATTCTGTATTAGGCACTGTGCTAAACATTTTACAATTTATTAGCTCATTTTATCCCCATAAAAACCCTGGCAGGTGGGTAATGTTATAATACCCATTTTACAGTTGATAAAACTGAGGTTAAGTGAATTCCTCAGTGTCACACAGCTAATCTGAGGCTGGATTAGAATTCAAGTCTTCCTGACTCTGGGCTCAGTACTTTATCCACTTGTGCCACTTAGTTGCCCCAAGATGAAAGTTTAGGATACATTATGGGTAGTTATTGGCATGAAAAGTTAAAGCTCTGGCCCCATGGATAAACTCTGGAGATGATTGCTTTTCCAATAACAATCATAGGGGGGAAATGAATCTCTTTTAACTAAAATTATCCCGTATTTTCCCCACTAACTCTATTCTTCTTCCTTAGCCATTAAAAGTCAGACATAAAAGATAGACATAGATCACTGGTTGAAAGCCTGATCTTCATATAGCTAGGACTCTAATATCACAGGTGATAAATTCACTACAATCTTCTGGGAAAATCTGTATCTAGAGCAAAGCAGCCACACAGTAAGTTGAAAGATAGGTACCGGAGTCACATTTTTCATCCAGGGCTGAATCAATCAACAAAAAAAAAATTAGTATTCATTTATTGAGTATTTGGATTCAGGTTCTTTAATTTGAGGAAACAGACTGTCCTCTCTGAATATGTTTCTTCTTCTATAGAGTAAAAGGATGTTCCTAATTTTCATTAGTAGATCCTACAGCTGAGTATCCAGATAAATGGCTGTCCATTAATGGATTTTTCTACCATGATAACAACATCCACCCAACAGGATTGCTGTGAGGATCAAATAAGATAATATTTCTAAAAGTTTTTTAATCACAATACCTAGCACATTGTAGGTGCTATATAAATGTTTATTCCCTAATTCCCCTTCATTTCATTCTAGATCTTATATCTTATGTCTATGTAGAATTGAACTAATTACTGTAACTCTTTTTTGGGTAGGTGGAGAATTCATAAAGGATTGCTTCAGTTTGGTGAGGAAACAACTATAGTCATATAACAGAGGTCTATATTAAATCATATATGACAATCTGACCTGTCTGACTCCTTAGCAGACTGGTGAGAAATCATTTCCTGACAGGATCAGCTAAGAATTCTACTGATTTGCCATTCTATGCAAAATTGATCTCAGTGAGGAAACTGATGTTACTAGTAACAGCTTTCAATTATGAATACTTTAAAATTTACAAAGCAGTCTCCTCATAACTCTGTGAATAGGTGGTGCCCAAGTTATCTCCATTTCACTAACCAAGTACTGATTTTTGTTTTTCAAATGTTTACATTTTCTTCTGTAAAGAAAAAGTATCTGAGAGAGGTGGAGAGGAGATTTACCTCTATCCCTCCATTTCCCCTTAATGTTCTGTGCCAGCCTATACCACTTCATAATGCAATTCCTTCAAGACCACCACTGTCAGCATCCTGTCATCACAAAATCATTCCTCTGACAAAACTTTAGTCCACATCATAATCTGATATCAGAGTTGAATTTAGTGGACATCAATTATCAGGCCTTTGACAAATAATAACTATCATTAACACTATTATTCATATTAATATACACACATATATACATACACATATTTGTGTACATGCTTTTTCTTCCAATAAATTTAAATTGTCTTTTGTGAAGTTGTTTTTGAAATACCTGTTTTACCTTAAGTTCACTATTTGAGGAATGAAAGGCAGAATCAGATAAGGTTGATATTTGCAATAACTGAAGACTCAGAAGAAGATAAAAATATTGGTATTTGTTTTGTTTCCTGCTCAAGGACATTGCTCATGGAAGCTACACATGAGGAGTAGGAAACAGTGAAGTGTTTCTGACCCATTGTTTGAAATGGACTAACAGGTTTTATCTGCCAACAGGAAAGGAATGAATCAGTGACAGGAGGGATAATTAATCTTTTCTTGTTTTCCATATTATATCAACAAGGTCTCCAAATGTCAGGCTTTCTTCTTTGATAGTAAGAAGCTCTATATTGCTGATAAATTCAATTAAAAAAGAAAAGCCCTTTTATTAATGTATTTTAAATACCATAGTCTTTGTTCAAACCACTTTTCCTCTAAGCTTCAATTTCCTTAAGTTTTATTTCACCATTCTGGTCCACTGTGAAATTTCCTTTTCTGAAGGCATTGATCATTTAGAATCTTAAAGTCATAGGGCACTTTATTATGCACTTCTTAATAGAAAGACATCTGAACTTAGATTCAGAAGACATACATATGATTCCCATGTGTGACATTTACCAGATCTTCTTCTGTACATTGAGAACACTTCCAGAACATGATTTCCTGTAGGGATCTTTCTTCCACTGATATGCAGTATACACTATTCACTTCACTGAGAATAATTTGATAAATTGCTGTGGTTTCCAAAGGAAAAAAATCCTCACAGAGGGGCAACTCTCCTGGGGATCACACATCTCTGATACGAGTTGGGATGATTTTCTGTGATAAGGCAGAAAGTCTGAGGTCAGCTCTGTATTTAAAGCCTATTTAACTTGGTAGGACCTTTCAGAGTTTATGTCACAGCCTTTGAGAACTCAGTGGCACATACTTGCTACAATGAAATACTAGAGAAAGGGTTATGGGCATCTCCTTTCCAGATAAAACTGGTATAATACTATTTTCAATTTCTTATTGTTATTTTGTAGATAGATAGATACATAGATGCATAGATAGAGAGTATATGTATACAGCATATAGCACAAAATCCATAAATATATATATATATATAAATACAAATAAATCCTCTATCTATATACATATATATGAATATATAAATATACATGAAAGATTATATTGTCATCTGGCATTCTATGTTAGCTTATAGTTTATTCAACTTTTTATACTTTCTTTTACCTCTATTTTATACCTCTTAGCATCTATAGCTCAATGCTATGCTCATAGTGGGTGCTCAATAAACAACTACTACAGTCCCTAATGAAGATCAAGTATAATTTCCTTGCTGTGACTATATTGCATGTTTTTATGAGACAAATTCAGAATAGAGACCACTTTTTTATGCCTCTGTTGATCATTTAAACCATAGTTTTCTTTCTGCTAACTACCTTTCTTGAAGACACAAGGAAAAGTGTAATTGATCTCCTAGCTAGACATAGGCTCTTTAGCTATTTTAAAAACACATCATGCTCCAGTTAGTTTTAGATGTATTAACTGATTTCCTCAGGCTCTGTGGTTTACGTTTTTCTCTGATGTGCAAGTCTCACTCTCTTGATGCCTGGGAAAGAAGAATATAAATGATGCATTTCTCTTTCTCTTATGCCCTCTGCTTTAAACTAAAGGAGTTGATTTTTTTTCATTCCTGAGCACAATAAAGGATTGTGAGTTCTGATGCTCTTCTCTCTACTTGTTATAAAACAGTTTAGCACCTGAAAAGCCTGAGAGTGTTTTTAAATAAAGAGTTTATATAACATAATGTGATTCTCCATTAGCACACATCATTTCAGACCTAAAATTCACAATGAAAAATTCATGAATAAAGTAGATTTTAAAAACTTTATCCCCTAGAGATAATTAATTAGAAGGATAATTTCCCATATTTTAATATTCCAGAGCGGGTATGAAGGTGTTGAAATTTTATCTACAAAGATTAATAGCTCTATCAGATGTTTTCTTATGCCAATCTTTTCTCCTCTTGAGAGCTCTTTATTAATCCCAGGATTCTGCAAGGGAAATATATATATTGGTCCTGCTAAATGTTTGTCAATTCCTTCTAGAGATTCCAAGCTACCAAAGCATTGGAAGCACCCTTGTCTTTTAAAAATGATTTGTATTTAGTTAATAACATCTCTATTAGCATCCACCGTGTTCTTACATATCTTATATCTTTTGTTTCACTCACTCTCACTAGTCACAATAGTTTTATTTTTGTTTAGGTTAGCAACAAGGTACAATGTAGTTGTCTTGATAGATTTTCCTAGCAAAGACCTCTTTTAGCTATAAATTTCGTAAGTGGACTTTGCATTTTTGTACTTACATATTCTTGGCATTCACTTACTAATGTGAGCAAGTCACTCAAACGTTTATGTTTCAGTCCCCTCTAGTGAAGAAGTTGGACTATAAGACCTCTACATATCCTTCCAGATATAACTATGATTCTTTGACCATTAAAATCCCTTTGTTTCCTTTTCCCCTCTAGGTTGCAGTTTCAGTGTAGCACATTTCTGTCTTAAATTTTTAAGCCTCTAGAGGCAAAGATCACCAGTGTGCCTTGTGATATGTGGAATATGAAGCATGATTATCTCAGTTCTAATCTCATTTTGTAACTTGTTAACTGTATAGCCTTAGGCAAATAACTGAATCTCTCAGAACCTCCATTTTCCTATCTTTAAAATGGGGATGGTAACATTTGTTCTACCAACCTTACAAGATTTTGGGTGGGTATGTGTGTGTGTTTCTTTTATAAAATTAAAGAATTTTCACTTTGAAAAATTGAATAGTGAGAGATTTGAAAATTGTGATATGTTTAGGTTAGGCTGGGGACACCTGCAGATCCAGAAAAAAAAAAAACATTATCCCACACAACCTAAGATTCATCTATTCTGCAGTCCCTATGACCTTATAGAACATTCTTCTTCCCTGCTATACAGCAGCAAAAAGTTTGGCTTCTGAAGTCTTTTCTTCTGAATGAAACTAAAGGTGACAGAGGTATTAAATACCAACCCTATAGTTTTATGCCACCATGAATGCTGAAAAGGTAAAAGAGCCATATATTAGGGTATAAGGTGTCTTCTCCTTCCTCTACCCACATTCATATCAGAATTTCCCTCTACCTAGACAAGGCTTTTTGGATTTTAGCCATTGACCAAAACTATCATTATCATCATCATTATCGTCATCACTATCATTACATTATGATCACTATCACTACCATCATCACTATCACCATCACCATCATCATGATCATGATCATTGTCATTATCACCATCATCACCACCATCATCATCACTACCATCACTACCATTATCACCCCCATCCCTATCATTATTACCCCCATCACTATCATCATCATCATTATCATCATCATCACAATATGGGTATGACAAGTTCAAGGTGGACAAAGAACTAATACAGCTACTCTCTGAGCTTCTTTACCTCCATTGATATACTAGATATCCTTATCTGTTTCTATTGAAGGATCCCTTTGGCATGCAGCTTCTTCTCCTTTTAAATAATTTCTCTCCAAATATAAGATGAATATCAGATAATACCCAGCTTTCTTCTTCTTCTTGATCATGAATTCTGAGATAGAATGATCACTTTCCATTAAGGTTCCCATCATTTCCACATCAATAATTAGTTCATCCTAGTTAATTAGCTCTTCAAAAAGAAAAGATTAATAATTCCTCACATTTATTCCTCCATCTTTTAAAGGATGGAATTGTCATTGAGGCAAAGTCAATTAACTGTTCTACTTTTGACACAGGCTGTTGTAGTTGTCTGGAAAACTAAAATCTTCACTTCTACTGTATCATACCTTTATGGGAGGCTCATGGTGTTCCCTATATTCTTTATCTATTTGCCTTTTCTTTACCTCTTCTTCTCAGCTATCATAGTGTGTGCCTATGACAATGTAATTTATGTTTCTCCTATTAAACTTTACCCAAATGTTCTACATCATTGTTACCCCAACATTAACTCCTTAATTTCCTCACATGAATTTACTTTCTTATATAGTATTAACCCTTTTTATTTTTTTCTTTTGAATGAAGTAATAGTTCTATAGCTACATTCCCATCATGAATTCCATCCTATCAAATCTCCATGATATCTATTAGATGTAATTTACATCCCTGATAATATCTCTGGTTCACTTAATATGTTAAAATATTTCAGGTATTTTTAATAAATCTTTGGGATGATGTATTTTAAATTAAATGACCTCTTTCAACTTTTCTAATTAAAATACTAGACATTTTCCTCCATTACTTTTTGTAGCATATTTTATGGTCTCTAGCTTGATAGATTCACACAAGCTATTTTCTCCCTCTCTGTTAGCAGTTTAGAATAATTTTAATTAGATTTTATATATACCCAGAAAACATTTTTTTCATGCCCTTCCTTGTTTCACCTATTCTTGGCCAAGAATCTCATAGCACCCCCTCCCCCAACTCTCTGCTAAATACTTTGTTTCACACTTCACAGAAAAGAAAAAATGAGACCATCTGAGGAGAGATTCCTTTTCTCCCAAATTCTTTTCCTCATACCTTTGTGATATCATCCTACACTATCTCTTCCTCTACTCTAGTCTCTGATGATGAGTTGGATATGATAACATGGTTACCAAGATTTACCCCTCTACATGCATTCTTCATCTCAGTCCATTCTCAAAAGATTGCCCTCCCTTTCATAATGCTCTCCCTTCTCATATTTCTATTTTCTATCTGCTGGCTTCTTCTCTATTACCAACAAATATATTCAAGTGTTTTTTTTAAATATACTTGGAAAAAGTATACTTTAAAATATTTTCACATGATCTTACCAGACCTTCTAGATAACATTCTATATTTCACCTTTTTCTCATATAAATTACAAGAAAAAATGTCTACAGTGCATAATCTCTTCTTATTCTTCTCTCAGCATCTTGTAAATTCTTTGAAATTTGATTTCCAACCAGATCTGTCAGGTGAAAAAACTTTCTTGACAGTCAACAGTATCCTCTTTATTGCCAACTTGGTGACCTCTTCGCATTTCTCATTCTTTTTTATTTCTCTGATTATTTGACATCATTGATTACCTTCTTCTCTGGATTTCTCTAGGTTTTGGGGATCCTGTTCTCTTTGTTTTTTCCTTCCTTCTCTTACATTATAGGTTCATCCAAGTCATTATTGCTAATTCTGTGTGTTCCCCAAAATTCTCTTCTAAGCCCTTTTCTCTTTTTCTCTCTATCCTCTTTCAGAGGGTAATTTTATCAGCTCCTATCTTCTAGCTCTGAGCTTCAATTATCATGACTGCAAATCTTACATCCTTTTATTCAGGCCAGTGTATACCCTGTATCACCAGTGCCCTCTGTGGGGCAATTTGAACTGGATATCCTAATGGTCTCCTAAACTATAATGAAAACAGAATTCATTAGCTTCTACCCCTCCCATCATCTAAATATACCTGTCTTTGTCTAGATCATCTAGTATTTCTGGTTAACAAAATCAGTGTCATTCTCAACTGGCTAACCTCAAGATCTCATTAAATTAATTGCTAATTCTTATGATTGTTTTTCTATGATATCTATCATATCCTCTTTACCCACCTAACCACTACCCTAGTTCAGGAAATAAAATCCTAATGTGTACCCATTTCTCAAGTCTCTGCCCACTTCTATTCCATCTTCCCCGTAGCTTCCAAAATACTTTTCTCAAATGTATGTCTAGATAAATAGAGTCCATATTCAGTGAAATAGAGTATATTCTCTTTATTATCATTTTAAAAATTTAGCTCATCTTTTATAATTTTTCATCCTCTGGTCTATACTGCATGATTTCTCTGCAGATTGGGAACTGTGAATTCCCATTATTATTCCTAGAAACAGGAGTCACTGTTTCTCCTGAGGATATAGTACTTATCTCTGCCTCCACTATTCTTCCATGGGAAGAACAACATAATTTTAGAATCATTGCAAGGTTCTTCCTTTTATTTGTATTTTCTACATTTTAACTCAGTTGCTAGCCTTTGTTTGAAGTTAGTGTGGATGGTTCTTGTGGAAAACTGCTAGTGGTTTTCTGTTTCTAAATTGATTCAATCCCTACTGTTCTTATACTTCAGGCTTCTCTTCCCTATTCCCCTTGTACTTCCATCTTTTTTTCCTATTCTCTCCTCTCATCTATCTAGAAGGATAATACTACATTTTTTAAACTATTCTAGCAACAACAGAAAGATTTTTAAAATCTATTCAACATTCCTTCTGTTTATAAAAAAGATGAATTTTTTGAATGGGAACAAAATTATTAAAATACTAAGAAGAGCAGAGACAGGGAGAGTCATTATTGATTTCATCAAGTTCAGTTCTCCACGTCTGGATCAACTATTTCCAAGGGCACTGAAAGAACTGGCAGAAATAAGTGCTGATCAACTATTGGTCATCTTTCAAAGATCCTCCAGCATGATTAAATAATAGAAAATTCTGTCCTGATTGTTTTTAAGGGGCAAATGTTAGAGTTTTGAAACTTACTTTTGTTTTTATATTTTCCAATCCAAGGATCTTTGATACACACACATATACATAGAAAATTGTCACATACCTTGCCTTTAATGCACTGTAAAATTTTAGAATGATTTTAATAAAGGGATGTATTATAATCAACTATAGAGAGAAGTAATTAATAAAATAGAAGGCCTTGGCACATTAACCACATTTCCATTTTAGAGAAAGTTATTATAGTGGCATATGAATGCAATGTTAAATAAAATGCAGAAATAAATCATAACAAAGCATTTGGTAGAAACTCTCCTTTGCTATCTTCATGGACAAGGCTTTAACTTCTTTTATTTAAGCCCTTACCTTCCATCTTAGCATTAATATTGTGTATTGGTTCCAAGGCAGAAGAGTGGTAAGGGCTAGGCAATGGGGGTCAAGTGTCTTGCCCAGTGTCACACAGCTAAAAAGTGTCTGAGGCCAGATTTGAACCTAGAACCTCCCATATTTAGGCCTGTCTCTCAATCTACCACTGCCACCCAGCTGCCCCCAAGACTTTAACTCTTCAAGCTGAAACTGAATCACTAACTGGATCACCTAAGATATTATAAATGATATTCCCCTGAGGATTCTCTAAACCTAAAATTCCATAACTCTGAAGCTCTATTTTATGGCTCATTTCAGGAGTTTTTAATTCCTTTTCATCTATATTTCTTTAGTACTTTTAAATTTGAAGACATTTTCTTTGTTAAGAAGAAAACAACAAGAAAGAGAGATATAAGTCAAAATGAGAATGTGTTAGTCAATTTGTATTTTTTTCACAATCACTTTCTAAATATTTATTCTGAACAAGATGCTCAATTCCTCTCCCCCTTGTTTAAGTTTTCATTCCATTATAAACCAAATGCAAATAAACAGCAACAGTCACAAACCATTTTTATTCTCCTTAGCAAGTTTTGATTTTTTGCAAGTCTCAACAAATTCTTGACTTAGCCTTCCTGACCCTAATTTTACTGTGCTCATCTTTTGTATTAGTCTTTAATTAAATGCCCTTGTTTTTTTACATGTCCTTTTAAAATCTGGATTAATTAGAAAGCCTAGTTGTATAAACATAATTCTCTTCAACTATCTTATTCTTTTCTTTCTTGTTGGAA
The DNA here is from genome assembly GCF_027887165.1 of Monodelphis domestica. Lineage (NCBI taxonomy): Eukaryota > Metazoa > Chordata > Mammalia > Didelphimorphia > Didelphidae > Monodelphis > Monodelphis domestica. The sequence continues at coordinate 140,386,999 of NC_077234.1, read as the reverse complement.
ATAGTTCCAATTTCAGTCATCCAAGTTTGAAGCCAGTTCTCTTAGATTGATTTCAAGTGCATCAAACCATGAGACCATGGTTTTCTTTCATCTTAAGTTTTAAAATTTTTGGTTGAAATTATAGTCCAACATGTAGATAAACCCACATTTTAAATTATTTTTGTCATGAACTCTGCATTAATATAGTTACTTATTCCCAAGAGTCTGATCATTTCTACTGTATCTATCATTTCCTCCTTCTCAGTGAGGATCATTTAAAATATTTCTTGATGTTTTCCCTGTCTTTTTGAAAGCTGAAAGTATTGATATGAAAAATCTGAAGTTTTCATAAAATGGTTTGATTTTAACAGAGAAATCATGTATTCAAATCTTCATTTGCAACAATGCTATGCTCCTGTAACACTTATATGATTTGTATTAGAAATTCATAATTCAGGGCAACTAGGTGTCTCAGTGGACTAGAGATGGGAAGTTCTTGGTTCAAATCTAGCTTCAGATATTTCCTAGCTATGTGACCCTGGTCAAGTCACTTAACCCCAATTTCCTAGCCCTTACTACTCTTCTGTTTTGGAACCAACACTTAGTTTTTATTCTAAGGCACAGAAGTTGAGGGTTAAAAAAAAAAGAAATTTATCAGTCATTTCTTCTATAAGGTTAAGGCAAATATTTCTCCCTACCTTTATTGTCTCATAAATATTCCCTCAGGTCTCCCCATCCCATTTGAAACTTTTCAAAAGTTTAATTTTTAATAAATAGTGAAACTTTGCTTCTTCTTTGTGGTGAGATTTCTTTTGCACTACATATGCCTTAGTGTGTTTTCAAACACAAATACATAATAATCAAGTTCATTGATGTTATTAATGTAGTCTAACACTTCTGCTATGGGCAGCTAGGTGGTACAGGAGATAGTGCCTTCCCTGGAGATAGGAAAATTTGAGTTCCAATCTGCTCTCAAACACTTAGCTTTGTGACCCAAAACAAGTCATTTAACTCTATTTTCTTCAGTTTCTTCGCCTGAAAAGTAAGCTGGAGAAGGAAATGTCAAACCACTTAAGTACCTGTGCCAAGAAAATTCCCAATGGAGTCATAAAGATTCAGACCTTCTTTTTAAAAATAATTCCAACTACATATAAACATTATTAACATTTCTCTTTCAAATTTTGAGTTCCAAATTTCCTGCTTTCCCCCTCTCCCCAGATGGAGAAGACAAGCAATTTGATAAAGGCTATCCTGTGTGGTCACACCAAACATATTTCCATATTAGTCATATTGTAAAAGAAAGTGGAGATTGAAAAAAAAAAACACAAGAAAACTAAAGTTAAAAAAAAGCAGAGTTTTATCTTGAATCTACAATTCTTTCTCTGGAGATAAAAAACATTTTTCATCATGAGTCCTTCAGCATTGTCTCCAACATCATACTGATCAGAATTACTAAGTCATTCACAGATGATTATCTTACAATATTGTTGTTACTGTGTACAATGTCCTATTGGTTTTGTTCACTTCATCTTACATCCATTTATGTCTTTCCAGGCTTTTCTGAAAGCATTCTGCTCATCATTTGTTATAGAATAATAGTATTCCATCACAATTATATCCAATAACTTGTTTAGGCATTCTCCAGTTGAAGGTATTCCTTTCAATTTCCAATTCTGTGACCAGAAAAAGAGTTCTTACAGTTTTGTACATTTAGGTACTTTTTCCTGTGCCCCTTTTTTGTATTTCTTTGAGATACAGGCCCAGTAGTGGTATTGCTGGGTCAAGGGCGATGCACGGTTTTATAGTTTTCTAGGTCCAGTTTCAAATCACCTTCCCAGGAGAGTTTGCAAGAAGAAATTCAATTAAGTCGCTTGTAATCATAGAAGATCCCTTTATAATAGTTTAATAACTTGAGTGTGATTTATAGTAAAATATAGCAGAGTTATTAGCTGATTTGAATAACTGTGTACAGGATATATTGATCATGGCAATAGAAATATATAGTATGGTATGTTAGAAATAAGATATAATAGGAATAGGGATGTTAAAAACCTCTGCAATGCTGTGTCTGTTACATTTCCTTACCTTGCTACAAGCTCTGGAGGTTATGACAGAAGAAACCAGCCTCCTAACCCAATGGTTTCATGACCAAATCACCATAAAAGGGGAGGAAATATCCCCCTCTTCATCAGAACTCCATCTGAACCGTGTTGTCACCACCTATGCTTACAAATTCTGCAAGTCCTAAAATTCAAGGTCTCAGACCCTACTGGGAGTGATTTTGTGACCTACCACTCTCACAAAAAAATAAAGTCTGTTTTTGCCCAGATCTTTGCCCAGTTCTCTCAATTTTTACAACTGGCTCAGTTCACAACTTTACTAATAATGCATCAGTTTCCCAGTCTTTCTACATCTTCTTCAACATTTGTCATTTCCTTTTTTTTATCACATTAGTCAATCTGATAGGTAGGAGAAGGTACCTCGGAATAGTTTTTTTTTAATTTTTCATTTCTCTAATTAGCAGTGATTTAAATTGAATTTTTATGTAACTGTAGATAATTTTGATTTCTTCTTCTATATACTGCCTCTTCACATTGGTTGATGATTTATCAATTAGAGAATGACTTGTATTCTTATAAATTTATTCAACTCTATATATTTGAAAAAAAGGACCTTATGTGAGAAGTTTCTTATAAAAAGATTATCTCTGTTTTCTGCTTTTCTTCCAAACCATGGCTCCACTGGTTTTGTTTTTGCAAAATCTTTTTTTTAATTTAAAGTAATCAAAATTATCCATCTCCCCATGCTCTCTCTATCTCGTTTGATCGTAAATTCTTCCCTCATCCATATATCTGACAGCAAAACTATTGCATAATAAAAATGCTTCTGCTACATTTTGAGCTGAAACAACTCTTTTTCCTCATTCTAAAATGCCTGACAACATTCTAATTTGGAAATGAATTTAGAATTTCATCTTAGTTTTGAAAAAAAGATTTATTTTAAATAACTTGATTTAAAAATGAGATAGTGCATGTTTGTTAGTTATAGAATGCTGGATACAATAAAAATGGCACAACACATTCTCACAGCACAGTACTAATGGTTTCTTTCCCCCTACCTGCTAAAAGGAATTTGGAGTAGGAGGAAATATTAGAGAAAATATTAGAGAGATATTGTAGGACAATGTTTAGTGAAGAATTATAAAATATTAGTAAAAGATTTAAAATCCTTACCTTCCAACTTTAAATCAATACTTTGCATTGGTTCCAAGGCAGAAGAGAGGTAATGGCTAGACACTGGGGGTTAAGTGACTTGTCCAGGGTCAGAGAGCTAAGAAATCTCTGAAACCAAATTTGAACCCAATACCACCTGTTTCCGGGCCAAGCTGTTAATACATTGATCCACCTAGCTAATCTCAAAGAATAATTTAAAACAATTTTTCATATTTGCATTATTAGCTTTTGGAGAGGTTTTTAAATACCTTACATGTGCCATTAATTAAAAGGTTCCTCTCTGCAGTGATGATTTCCCTCTCAAAAGTTAATATTTGGACCTGCTATTTCATATAACACTAGATCCATCTCAAACTGTCTTATCCATGTAAGCATTTATACTTCTGGTACACACAACTGATTGATTTACTGTTATGTTCACTATCTAAACTTAAGGCAATGATAAAGAAAATTCTGGTAATGCAGATTAAACTTAAAAATGTGCCATGTACATCTTTTTCCCAGAAGAGCACATTGTTACACATTTATAGTCATTTCCTTATATATATCCACATAGACTGAGACAACAATCACATTTAGGAATAAAGGTTTTGAGTGAACTTTAAAGGGGCATAAGTGCTTAAGAGTTAGGGGAAAATAACTGTACAACATGAAACAATTTAAGAAGTTGGGAGGGCGCTGGATGGCTGTCTAATGAATAAATAAGAAGAAAGAAAAATTAATCAACAGACAGCAGGGATTGGAGACAACTGTGTAGTCCACAGACTCAGTTTGGACTGGCAGTAAGCAGCTGACTAAGGGAAGATTCTTGGGCTTACATGTGTTGACTAGATTTTGTATCAAACTGTGGTTACAGAAAAGGAGTGAATACACACAAGTGCATGAACCGGGTCGGAACAGAGTTCCTGATTGCTGCTCCAGGACAGAGGGACAAGAAGATGCTTAATGCCTCTAAAAAAACACTTGTGACTATATCTTGAAAGTGAAAGCATTGTGGGAGAGCCTACAAATATAGCAATTAAATGAACCAAGAGATCAAAAGTCCATAAAGAGCTCAGGAAATAAAAATAACATCATCAACAAAAAACTAAACCGTGAGATAATTATCCTCCACACAGAGGGAGAAAAACCTGACCCGTGCATAAAACTGACAATTAAGAAACAGACCACCAAAAATTAAAATTGAGAAAGAATACAACCACAGAGAGCTTCTCAATTTTAATTTTTGGTGGAAAAAACAGAATATGAAAGTTCAAATTCACAACAATGAAATTAAAAGCATCCCATTCAAAAACTTTAAAGGAAAACATAAAATTTATACAGGTTCAAGAAGAGCTCTATGAAGAGCTTAAAAACAAAATGAGAGAACTGATCATGGGTAGGACGAGCCAATATAATAAAAATGACCTTCCTACCCAAACTCATTTATCTATTTAGTGCCATACCCATTGAACTTCCAAAAAATTTTTTTTACTGATTTAGAAAAAAAAAACATAACAAAGTTCATTTGGAAGAACAAAGGGTCAAGGATATCCAGGGAAATAATGAAAAATAAAATAAAAAGGAAGGAGGCCTTGCAGTCCCAGATCTCAGACTATATTATAAAGTAGTGGTCATCAAAACAATTTGGTACTGGCTAAGAAACAGGAAGGAGGATCAGTGGAATAGATGCGGGGTAGGTGACCTCAGCAAGACAGTATATGACAAACCCAAAGATCCCAGCTTTGGGGACAAAAATCCACTATTTCATAAAAACTGCTGGAAAAATTGGAGGACAGTGTGGGAAAGATTAGGTTTAGATCAACACCGCACACCCTACACCAAGATGAATTCAAAATGGGTGATTGACTTGAACGTAAAGAAGGAAACTATAAGAAAATTAGGTGAACATAGAATAGTATACATGTCAGACCTTTGGGAAGGGAAAGATTTTAAAACCAAGCAGGACTTAGAAAGAGCCACAAAATGCAAAATAAATAATTTGGAATACATCAAATTAAAAAGATTTTGTACAAACAAAACCAATGTAACTAAAATCAGAAGGGAAGCAACAAATTGGGAAAAAATCTTCATAAAAACCTCTGACAAAGTTTTAATTACTCAAATTTACAAAGAGCTAAATCAATTGTACAAAAAATCAAGCCATTCTCCAATTGAAAAATGGGCAAGGGACATGAACAGGCAGTTCTCAGCCAAAGAAATCAAAACTATTAATAAGCACATGAAGAAGTGTTCTAAATCTCTTATAATCAGAGAGATGCAAATCAAAACAACTCTGAGGCATCACCTCACACCTAGTAGATTGGCTAACATGACAGCTATGCAAAGTAACGAATGCTGGAGGGGATGTGGCAAAGTAGGGACATTAATTCATTGTTGGTGGAGTTGTGAATTGATCCAACCATTCTGGAGGGCAATTTGGAACTATGCCCAAAGGGTGCTAAAAGACTGTCTGCCTTTTGATCCAGCCATAGCACTGCTGGGTTTGTACCCCAAAGAGAAAATAAGGAAAAAGACTTGCACAAGAATATTCATAGCTGCACTCTTTGTGGTGGCCAAAAATTGGAAAATGAGGGGATGTCCTTGAATTGGGGAATGGCTGAACAAATTGTGGCATCTGTTGGCTATGGAATACTATTGTGCTCAAAGGAATAATAAAGTGGAGGAATTCCATGGAGACTGGAACAAGCTCCAGGATGTGATGCAGAGCAAAAGGAGCAGAACCAGGAGAACATTGCACACAGAGACAATCAAAGGTAATGTACTTCTCCATTAGTGTCAATGCAATGTCCCTGAACAATCTGCAGGGATCTAAAAAACACTATCCACAAATAGAAGATAAAATGTGGGAGTAAAAACACAGATGAAAAGCAACTGCTTGACTACAGGGAGTGGAGGGGATATGACTGAGGAGTGACTCTAAATGAATATTCAAATGCAAATACCAACAACATGGAAATGGGTTTGAATCAAGAACACATGTGATACCTAGGGAATCGTGCGTCGGCTATGGGAGAGGTGGGGGGGGGGGGGAGAATGATCTCTGTCTCCAGTGAATAATGTTTGGAAATGACCAAATAAAATAATGTTAAAAATATTAAGCCTTATTATAACCTTTGAAAGTTGACAATTCTCTCAGAGCTTAAAATGAGGGTGTCAAATCTCTAAAAAAAGATTGTGTGGTTATGACAGTCAAAAAAATGAGAGATGCTGAGGAAAAATTAGGGAAAAAAAGAATAATGCAAGAAAATACAGAAAAATGAGAGCAGTGGGTGGCTCAGTGGATTAAGAACCAGGCCTAAAGACAGGAAGTCCTATATTTAAATCTGGCCTCAGACAGTTCCCAGCTATGTGACCCTGTGCAAGTCACTTAATGCCCATCGCCTACTGCTCTTCTGCCTTGGAACCAATACACAATATTGATTCTAAGACAGAAGGTAAGGATTTTTTAAAAAATAAAAATAAAACACAGAAAAATTATGGAAGAAAGAACTATTTGGAAAAATAAATACAAATAAATACAAAAACACCCCAAAATCATTAAAAATTGGATTTGGGTAAGAGGAAGCTGAAAACTTCCTCTTAGACAAGATAAGAAGATATAATAAAACTAAATTCATAAAAATAAAACAAAATGGAAGATAAGAAATATCTTGTTATAAACGATACTGCCCTGGAAAAGAGAATGAGAAGAAACAATATAATAATTCTTGGACTACCTGAAAGTTCTGATTTTTTAAAAAAAATTAAACACTGTGCTTCATGAAATCATTTTTTTAAAAATTGCCCTGAAGTTTTGGAAGTAGAAAATAAAGTGGATTTGAAAGAATTCCTTAGTCACCATCTATAAGACATCGCAACAGGAAAACTCACAAGAACATTATAATAAAGTTTTGTAACTCCCAAGTTAAGGAAAAAATTTCTACAAGTAACTAAAAAGAAATTCTTAAAACATTGTGAAGATACAATAAGGAAAGACAAGATTTATCCATTTCTACATTAAAACAATGAAGGACATGGAACAAAGATTTCAAAAAGTAAAAGATCTAGCTTAATAAATAAGAATAGATTATTTAGCAAAGCTGAGTATCTCCATAGGAAAACTAAATTGATTGGGTGTTGAAAAGGAAGGCCTTAATTTTAGCCTTCTACCTCTCCTTCCCCTTTCTCACTCCCACCCTACAAAATATTTATGATTGCCTATGTCACTTCATTTCTAAGGGGTTTCAGTTTCTTTATTTATTCAAGGTCGGGTGTTATTATATGACTTCTAAGAACTCTTCCAAAATAAAATTCTATTATTTACTAGTACTACATTATTTTAACAAAGTTCATCTTATAAATAGGAATTCACTATAGCATTTACCGAAGCCATTATTAGAATAAACTATTTATGACTTTACAAAGAAAGAAAAATGTCTAGTCGGGTGTGGGAATGATGAAATTGAAAAAAAAATTAAAGGATATTTGGAAATGAAAAGAAAAGGACATGATTTAATCAATTAATACCTTCATCAGAAAAAAAAATTGGGGGAAAAGAAGAAAGTCTCTTCAAGGATATGAGCAATACAACACTACTCTATTTTTACAATATAAATTTGTAATCTTCAAGAAGACCTTGAGTTAAACAATCAAAAAACATTTATTTAACCTTTACTTAGGGCCAAATGCAGTTCTACACACTGAAAAATATAAAACCAATCTAAAACAAAACAAAAACTATTCACCAGAAAATAACTCCAATAGGCAAATATATGGGTACCAAAGGACTAGGAAATCTAGAAATTTAATTAAATCTACTTTTTGCATACATAGTCTGTTTCCTTCTTGTTTAACTAACAATTGAAAAAGACGTCTGTTTTCCTCAGGATCTACCATGATATACACAAGTCTAGAAATACCACTTTTAAGTATGATAGTAATCAGAAAAGAACAAATGTGTTTTTTTCCTTAATTTTGCATTTCTAGTTTCTGTTCAGGTGATAAAAAGCCAAAAGGTGGAGGAGGTGGAGTGGGGAGTGATTAGAAAGAGAAGACAAACAGCTTTATTGTTGGCATGTATATATGTATATTTGTGTATGTGTGTGTGTGTGTGTGTGTGTGTGTGTGTGCAAACTGATCATAAGGGTGATGCCATCCTGGCCCTTTTTTAACCTGTGCTTTTATGATACAGAATGCAAGGCAGCATCTCGCCTTGACTCAGGTCCTAGTTCATGACTGTAATGACTAGTAGGCTTGTTTTTGCTTTGCTTTTCCTACTTATTCTAATGGGATGTAAAGACTGGGACCCATAAAAGCTATATGCCTCTAAGTGATTTAGTTAAGAAAGTAACCAGAGGATTGATTTGTAATGGCTTTGAGTGTAGGATTCTTTGAAGAGAATAGGAATATTTACTCATGTTTATTTAAAGGTACTAAGTAGCTTTACTAAACTGACAATTAAAAAAAGAGAAGCTTTGAAGCTAAATTATAGAAACTAGCTATCATCTGTCTTTGTGGCAGGTCAAAAGAGAAGCCTGCCTATATAATTATAATATAATATAATATAATATAATATAATATAATATAATATAATATAATATAACATAATATAACATAATATAATATACTGTAATATTATTATAATATCATATCATATAACATATGATATGATATAATATGAAATAACATAACATAACATAGCATAGCATAACATAATAATTTAACTTAATATAACATACCATAACATAACATAAGATAATATAATGTAATGTAATACAATACAATACAATACAACGTAACATAACGTAACGTAACGTAACGTAACGTAACGTAACGTAACGTAACGTAACGTAACGTAACGTAACGTAACGTAACGTAACGTAACGTAACGTAACGTAACGTAACGTAACGTAACGTAACGTAACGTAACATAACATAACATAACATAACATAACATAACATAACATAACATAACATAATATAATTCCAGGGTCCATGTTTCATATTCTTTGTTCTTTCCTCACTAGGCATGTGGCACAGAATGTCGTTTAACCCTCTGGACCTTTAACATGGGGGACGGGGTGGAGAGAGCTGCATGATTGTTATCATCGTTGCATTTCTAAATCAATAGATCCTGTGAACATCCCCAGAGGCACACAGCTTTAAAGAAGGAGGCTTGGGATATGAGTCAAAGGTACCATCTTACAAAGGACAACCAACCACAAATGAGAGTCCCTAATTGTCTCTCATCAGGCAGCTACAGCAATATTCTTGGAGTCAGGAAGATGAGTTCAAATTCTGCCTCAGGCAATTATTTGCTAGGTGACCTAGGGCAAGCCACAAATTCAGTTTCCTCAATTGTACGTACATTATATGGTTGATGTTATTATATGTGTATGTGTTTAGGTATGAATATATAAACATATATAAAAAAGTAATATTATAGTAGGCATAATATATAGTGCACTACAATAAGAGCACCTCCCTGCCAGGGTTGTCATGAAAATCAAATGAGATGCTATTTGTCAAGCGCCCTATACAATGTCTATAACACAGAAGGGACATATAAAGGTTAGCTATTATTTTCTTACAGACAATCATTGGCCTGTGCTACTGCAGTGATAAATGGAGTCACTGCTAATCCAAACACCCAACAATTTTCAAAAGAAGCTGTCATGTTAAAAGACAGTCTGATCTACTCTAACATCCAAGTACCTGCTTGCTTGGTGGATCATTCATATCAGTTACACAGCCAGAAACTCGCCTGCTGACACTGTTCTTCCTCGGAGTGGCCCTTCTGTCTGCAGAATCCGTATTTTGTTTGAGTCAGCGAAAGCACAAAGCATGGCTACAACCCTGTGGAGTTTGAGCATGGGTTAGCATATGTGCCTCACTAAATCTGCAGCTACTGCACTCTGGGCATTTTCTGCCTTTTGCAAATGCTGTTGCCAAGAGCGCCTGCTTTGAACATATTCTGGGCAGCATTTCTATTAGAAGCTACTCCTTTAATTTCTCAACGTGCACTGATGCAATTGGTGTGATTAGGGCCTGGTCTTGGATTATTATAAATTTTACATTTGGTTGAATCAGGAGTTGCTACTAGATCTAGTGCTTAATCCGAAACTGGACACATAACGTAATTTTATAATGTTACCTTTGAAATCCTCCATATCTATGTTGAGAAAAATGGTAACAGAAGCAGCCCGTCTATTATTGTTTAGAAACTTTGATTGTATTTGTCCCATGATAAAATAATATGAATGAATTAGATTGGATGGGAAGCCATTATGGTCCACACTGTGAAGAGGAAAAACCGCATCCATGAAATTATGGACACATTTAAGTGTTTTGTTTAGTCTGTTGTTTTTTTTTTCTGTTAGACAGACAGACAGATAAACTGATAGACAGACAGACAGACAGACAGACAGATAAACTGATAGACAGACAGACAGACAGACAGATAGATAGATAGATAGATAGATAGATAGATAGATAGATAGATAGATAGATAAACATATTTACTTATATAGTTATATATGCATGTGTATAAACATATAGAATTTGTATAAACATATAGAACTATATACAATACATACATGTTTGTGAGTGGCTCTATACATGTGCACATATCCACACATATATGTATGAGTATAAAGAGGGATGGAGAGGAAAGAAGGAATGTGTGTGTCTGTGTGTATCTAAACTGGGACAGTTTAGTACAGATTAAAAATGAACTGAAATTATGGCTGAACAGAAGTAGGAAAATAAATTGAATTTCTTTCAGGAACTAATGCTCTTTTACTAACTCCAAGCTTCCCATAAAAGCTAAGGTTCATCGTTGTAATACTAATATTTTGCTCTTCCTCTGAAGAACTATAAATAAATACCACAGAGAAAGCACCAAAGAGCTACATGGTGGATGGGAATAGGCTGCAACATAATATAAACCCAAGGACTCTGAAGAAGAATGGGACTAATGATTATCATCAACAAGTTCAATGATAGGAAGTGAAGATGAGCTAGTCAAACGGCAAAAATGAAAATTGACAGGTGGACAACCAAAGTGCTATACAGTCACTCACACAGTATAAACTCAATCAAGGAAGAACTTGAGCAGTTTCAGTAGATATTCTTTCCCAGATTTAGAGAGAACAAGAAGAGCACATATGGTTGCAATCTGTATCACTTGTGGAAAATCCTTAGTTGTAGAGATAATAAATCCATTTCAGCATTTATCTATATAAAACTGTTATTGATATATGTATATTTGTGTATAAATAATATAGTTGTATGGCTATATGACTGTATATGCAGTTATATGTATAGTTTTATGTGTATGTACTTTTTCTCTAAATAATACAATTAGATTTCCTATTCAATATGTCCTGTTTACATATACACACAATACAGTATATGAAGAATGCATATTTAATTTGTTAATATTATATAAATACAAGGTTATTACTACTAAAATTCATACTAAATATTTAATAATATTAAAACATCCCTTTCATTGTTCAATTATCCAAATATTATCTATGTAAGGGGAAATATGTTATTTTGCTAAGCTCTCACTTGCCTATATAAATAAATTTGCATTTAAAAATATTAATAAATTGGCTTTTTACAATGGAAAACAGACAAACCACTATCTATTACAAAAATCTCTTTCTCTTTTCTAATAACTTTGTAATATAGTGTTCTTATTTTTTATAAACATAAATAACAAAAAGAAATATCCTAAATAAGTCAGGTTTTTAAAGTCATAATTAGTATTTTGTCTTATAATTAACTTTTTATCATAACAACATATATAGAACCAAACATTTAAACCTTAACTGCATTAAGCAAACAGAAAAGTTTTCTGTTAGTTCCTTCTCCTATTAAAATGGCACCTAACTGGACTATTCATCTCTATAATGGTTAATAAATTGCTTTCATTATTAATAATAAGAAACAAAAATAGTTCTGGAATACAAAGACCTTTGGTTACCTTAAATAACTTCTAAGCAGAGCCAAAAAGCAATAATTTGTGTCTGATATCCATGTTTTTACAGTGGAGATTAGATTCTTCTGCAGGCAGTGATCTGTGCCAAAGCAGTGACAACAGTGGTAATTACCTCCAGCCAATAGCAATGGGAATGAAGCTGTCATTTGTCTCCATTAGCAAGCAACGTTTAAACTGCCCTCCACTTTATTCAACAAATGAAATATTTTAACATCTGATTGTACAATGCCTCTGATCAAAAAAAAAAAGCAAGAAGGAAAGAAAAAAGATCACAAATGATAGGGAAAGATAACATTTCTTTCAATAGATAAAACTATAGAACTGATATCAAACATTATTGTCCTAGTTCTAACTGGAATAAAGATATAATTTGCCTCAGTATTGTAAAGATTAAAATTTAGGGGAGATGGGGAGACTGAGGCAGGTAGAAATTAGTTTCTCTCTGCAAGGAGTATTATATTTTTTTAGAGGTTTATTAAAGGTTAAAGATTAAGAATATACAAGTAAGAAACATGTGCCTAGGCCAGAGGCCTAGACAAAATAACCTCACATCATGGAAGAGACGCCTCTGCTCCAAAACGGAAGTCCAAAAGACCCCAGAGCCTTCAAAAGCCTTTGCATAAATATCTTCTCGATCTCGGCCCAGGTGAGATTACAAGGCATTCTGGGGAAGTGGAGCAAAGGCTCGTGGGGATTGTAGTCCTGTATTCGAGTCTATTTTTTACAGTATCAGTGACTAAGCCTTATATATAACTAAATTAATATTTAAGAATTCATCTTTCCTGTTTTAATAAGTTCTATTCAATTCAAAAAAAGTATTAAGTACCAAATACTAACTAAGCTCTAAGAACACAAAACCAAAAAAATGAAAACAGTCCTGTTTTTAATGAGATTACTTTCTATTGATGATAACAATATCTATAAGTAAAATTCAACAAAAATATATTTGCAGTTTTTTTTTCCCAGGGAGAAAAATCATTAATGTAAAAGTTAGTTTGTTAATAAATGATACAGTGGAATGGGAATATTGAAAAAAATTGCTCTTTCATGCAAGGGAGCAAAGAATGGTGTCCAGGAAAAGTACTTCATTGGGGATATTTTACAACTCTGAATCACAGGGATTCTGAGTAGAGCTAAAACAGACTTTCAAATAAATAATGGTAGGGTTAATGTGATTCTCAATCCTTGAAGAAGTGATAGAAAGGCAAGATGGAGGATATATATGTGATAACAATGAAGATAATGAGTTGCTGATTCCACAGGTGTTATTGGAGTCTTGAAGTCTCCCTCCAGACACCAAGTATTTTTATTTTGTTATGAGACTCCCAGCAATGATATGGAGACTGACTCAGGTTAGGGATCTCCCAAATCCCTTTGGTCCGAGTAGCCAAAATGGAGAGTGGGGGAAGAAAGCAATTTGCACTAATCCAGGTATCTATTGAAATTATATTAGTAATTAACAGTTGAATACAGTCCATTGTTATCAAATATTTGTGATCATGGGTCCATGAAGGCCATGCCCACAGATCACAAACACTAGCAGATCTTTCCAAGATGGGAAGACTATGTTATCAGGACATGTGATCAACTCTGAGACTCTGTGACTAATGAAGATATTCATTACAAAAAAAGTTGAGTTCTAAGGGAAGAATTTTGGATTTGGGGCCACAATAATCCATCAGACTACTCACTGAGACATGAAGGGGCTTTGATATTTACTAGTCAAATGACTCTTAAAACATTGAAATTGCATATCTTTTGAAGAAGACCCCATGAAGTCTCTGTAAAATAGAAAAAGTACTTCCTTTCCATCCCTGTGGCCACCTCTCTAATTTAGTCACTCCTAACTATTCTAATAATCTCCTAATTGGTCTTCTTGTTTCTACGTTCTCCAAACTTCTCTGTTGCCAAGTTATTTTTCTAAAGCATCAATAGATTCATAATATTTATCTCAAAAATATTCAGCAACTTTCTCCCTGGGTTTCAGAATCTGCTGACAAGACTTATAGGCTTTTACTAAATAGAGCTTGTCAGCTAGTTAATAAGAATAATTAGTTGAAATGAGAAATTACTAGATGGCTAAAAAGGTGAGTTTTTCCTCTGATGCCCTGGACCTTTTTCTTCTCCTAGTTCTTTCCTCTCACTCCCATTGGACTCCCCATCAGTGTCTTTTACACTGTTGTTGTTGTTGTTGTTGTTGTTGTTGTTCATGTTCATGTTCATGGAGTTGTTGTTGTTATTCATGCTTTGTTTATGAAAATAACGAATCACAAGCTGATGTCTTGACTTACAACTGAATTGGATTTAAGTGAGGCAGAGGTGCACAAAGTCATCAGTCTCTCTCTTCCAGAGTCATCAAAGTCCATTAGCAAAACAAAAGCAAGGATGACAGGAGATGGTCCAGGATGTAGTGGCTTCTGCAGGTCCAGGATGTTGGCTTCTTTGACATCGGATCCTACTTCAGCTGCCTTTATGGTTATTGGAACAAATTGTTCTCACCTTCCTGCTTAAAGGTATCACTTGTCCCTGGTGCAGTCTGTGATACTCCAGATTCAAAAACTCAAAATTATTAGCTCTGTAAATAATGTATATGAAATCACTTTGAAAACAATAAAACGCTAGTGGCATTAAGTATTACTGGCAAGATTACCTATATGTTCAAGTTAATCATTTTTCCTCATTCCTCCACCTTAGATATAGACTATATACTCAAATTTCATTGAAGAGTTGTGAGATATGTGACATTACTGTTCAAATCTGGCCTCAGATACTTCATAGATATGTGACCCTGGTCAAGTCACTTAAACTCCTTTGCCTAGCTCCTTCTTACTTTTTTCTGCCTAGGAACCAATACACAGTATTAATTCTAAGATGGAAGATAAGGGATTAAACATTTTTTAAATTAAAAAAAAATAAGTCATCTGTATAGAGAATAAAACTGAAACCACTGCATGGGAGCTGATGCAGTCACCAAGCAAGAATAAAGAGAGAAAGGGGACAAGAACACATCCTTAAGATGTGTTATACCTATATCTATAAGATACAGTATGATGATGAATCATGAAAAAAGGTCAGTCAGGCATACAGAAAGAAAACCAGGAGAGAGAAGCAGCATGAAAGCTGAAAGAGAAAGGAATATCCAAAGGAAGGTCAACTGCAGCAAAATCTGCAAATAGAAAAATTGTCAGAAAATCATTGGTAGAAATAACTCTTCCTGCTCTCCCCTCAGGAAAAAAAAAGAATTAATTAAATATTGAAAAACACAGAAGAAAACAAAAAGAATTGAGAGGATCCACAAACAGGAAAACAATTTAACTATCTTGTTAAATTTCATATATACTTTAAAAAAGCAAATCATAACAGAAGTAAATGCTGTATTATTTTAATGTTGCAATGTTTACTTTGGTTGAAAATTAATTTCATAATTACCAACTAAAATAAAGAGTGAATAGAGAAATCATTGGTATCCTTGGAAAGTACTATTTGAGTTGAGTGATGGAGGTTAGAATCCATACTTAAAGGAACTGAGTACAGAGTAGAATGGGAAGAAAAATCGATACCATTTTTTAAATTGCCAATTAAATATATATTTGGAGTGGAAGATACTTATGATTCCTTATAATAAAAATTTTTGGAATTCTATATGTTAAGGACAAAATTCCATATAATATAGCACCTTCCATACATCAAATGAGTCATTTTTTTATTTCAAGTATGAATTATTTTCATTAAACTATACTTTCTTTTATCTTTCCATTGAACAAACAAAAAAAAAAGTGTTCCATAAATAACTTCAGAATTCACAAATTCCTATATTGATCATACCCAAAAATGTATGTTTATTGCTTTTCTGTTTTGTTTTGTTTTGTTGTTAGCACTTTAGCAATCATCTCTCTCATAAGAGGCAAATAACATGTTTAATATTCATTGTTTTGGACATAGGGTTCATCAATGTATTGATCAGAGATCTAAAGTCTTTCAGAGCTATTTTTCTCCCTAATTTTGTCATTACTGAATAAGGCATCCCATTTTTTCTTACTTTATTCCACTTCAATTAGCAAAGATCTTTCCAGTTGGAGAAATTTTTCTTTCTCCATCTTTCCAATGGAGAAATTGTATATTTCATCATTTCTTATGGAAACACAATATTTCATTACAACTATATGCCACAACTTGTTTAATCATTCCCTAATACAAGAACAATATCTTAATGCCTTAATTGTTACCACAAAAAAGAAGTGTTACAAATATCAATATCAAATTAATATATGTGTGTGAAGAGAGAGAGAATTGTAAAATATATATCATAAATATACTGTATATATATAATAAAATATATACTGAATTATAACTATATCTGAGTTTTTAATCAGAGGCTCCAATTAGTCCTTCAAACTTTGTACTCATTCCTTTGTTCTTAGGAACTCCAAGGAATGTTTCCCCCTAATAAAACCTGGGTAACAGATAAGGGAGAAAATAAAGGTCTTCTTACTAGGCTGCTTGAATCCTCACCATTTTTCAGAGGAGAGGGAGAGGTTAAGAGTTTTGATGGACAACTTCTTCACTGAATATTCATCAATTACAGATATTTTGGGATATCGCAGAGATAAGACTAGATAATAAACTCCCAAATTACAATTATGGGCCTGTGTAAAGGTACTTCCATATATCTGATTATCAAGAGGATCACAAATCACTAATTTATTGATTAATGCTAGCATAAACACTTATATTTTTGCCCAAAAATCAGTCTCTGGAAAGTTTTAATTATCACAATATGTTTCATAAACATACATACACACATATGTCAGTACTTTCTCTCTTTCTTAGGTCTAGTAGTATAGTAGAGTTGGGTCAAAAGTTATGAACATTTGGGTAGCTTTCTGAGCATAACTCCAAAGCTGTTACCCAGAAAAGCTAGACTTGTTAATGACATAACTGAAGGAGAAACTGAATTTCTAATAATGACTTCCTTTTCTACTCAGACAAGAAGAACCTGGAGTTAACTCTCCTTAATGCAAATACTAATTGTCTACAATACATTTTCAGAATCCTTAAAATGCAATAAAGAGAAGATTTTCTGGTTTGTGCTGCTTTTCTTATATCACAATTTTCTAAAATAAAAAATATAGAATACTAATATCATAGGCTTTATTTATGAAGTATCATAGAGTGTAGAAGCAAAATAGTGGACCTTTCTCAGTTGTGCAGGATGTGAATTTTTAAAGAACTATTTACATTTAAAGTCATTGTATTTTGAAGGGAAGAAATCTGCAGAGATAACCAATATGTAGGTTTTTCAGCATGTCTGCATTTAACAGAGACTTTTATGTACTGAAGAACTCATGCTTTCTTTAACAAGGACATTTTAAGCCCTATATTTTAGGCTATAGCTATTACCCACTACGGAGAATAACTGGAAGTTGATGGGTCAGATTCTGTTTACACTTCTATTACGAAGAAAGAGTCTTTATAATTTTAAATAAAATGTCATGTGCTGCTTATAGGCAGGAGCCTTGGAAAATATTGGCTGTTACCTAGTGGATCCCTGCTATGGAATTCAAATATGGTTTTGGGATTGGAAGTACATGATTAATGAGATGAATTAATAGAGTTTTTTTTTCCCTCAGGAAAGAAAATCTTACATAAAACAAATATAAACTACCTTTAATAATAGATGTCTAAGCAGAATACCTAATTGTGCTTGTTTTCCTTGGGTACCTAAGAATGAGAAAGAGTAGTATAATACTATCAAAGAAGTGGATTTTAATCCCAATCCTACCAATTATCAACAGTGTACAACTCTTTAAACTTTACTGGGCCCATTTTCCCAGTCTGTAAAATGGAGAAAATATATATCCTACCAATCTCATAGATTTCTTTTGAGGACAAATTGATATAATTAGCTCCCATATGTTCACTTATCATCTTTCTTTAAATTGATGACAACTAATTATGTGTTAGCTCTCATTTGATTTCTAATCTTTTACCAGTTAAATCTTGAACCTCTCACTTCAGTGCCTTGCAATCATCTTAACTCAACATGTCTAAAATAAACTCATCTTTCTCAATAGATTATCTTCCTATTTGTGTCTATGACTCCACCATCTTTCTGAGCCCCCAGATTCTCAACCTTTGATTCAACCTCAACCCCCCCTCTTTGCCTTCCCACCTCCTATTTATAATTATTAGGTCCTGTCAATCCTATCTACAGGGCATCACACACACCTGCCCCATTCCCTCTACTCATTTGGCCACCACCCTACCACTGGTGTGTATTGCTGACTTTATCACCTATACCATTGCATTTGTCTTATTTATTTCCTTGTTTCCAATTTCTCTTCTCTCCAATATATCTTTCATGCTGCTGATAAAATGATACTCCTAAGACATAGACATTGGTTATATTATTATTCTCTCCTGGACAAATCTCATTGCACCCTGTTACCCATAGAATAAAGTGCAAAGAGAAGCAGAGGTGGAGAGAAATCAATCAATCAAACAATTTATAAGAAGAGTTCCACCACTTACTAAATGCATTGCCAAGGAGCACGTCATAGAAACTCTTTGAACTTTTAATAATGTTTGCACTTGCTACCCCACAAGATTGTTGAAAACATCAAATGAAAATAAGTATATAAAGTGTTTTATCTAGCACTTAAAGTGCTAAACAAATCTGAGCTATTCTTCATATAAGGCAACAAGAAGAAAAAAAAAACCCAAGATGCAGTAACAAAATGAGCATATGTCTTCTTCATTTAATATTCATTTAAACATATTTAAATGTTGATTGTTCGGCTGCCCATTATTCTGCCTATGGCAGAAGGTTTAGGAATATATGGGGAAATGAGAAGAGTCAGAAGGGCAGGGCAAGATAACAGAAAGCTTAGAATGCCAGGCTTAATTCACTTGGATGTGGTTTCTCGGACATTGAGATAAGTTTTTTATTTGTTTTGTTTTGTTTTTGTTTTTGTTTTTTTTTGTTAAAGGGATATAAATATAGTTTGTAATGAATGGCAATCTGGGGTGCTGTCTTCCAGTTAATAAATAATGATGAAACAATGGGAGCCTGCCAACTACTCTCCAAAAGACCACAGAAGAACAAATATGCCTCAAAATTAATCCTGAAGTGGCAGAACAAAGAGAAGGGATGAAAGAGTGCTCCTGCCCAGAGCAATGTGGAGAGGAAGCTAGGAGTTCTCATCTCCCTGGGATATAGGGAGAGAACACTGGACAAGTCAGCAGAACTCAGACATGATAGAGCACAAGAGGCAGGGGAAAGTGCACACTTGGTTTGGTCTAGCCACAGCAAAGGAGTGAAAAACAATGCAATACCGAAGAGGCAGCAATGATAAGAAAGTGGAAACACATAGTCCAGCAGGCCAAAAGCCAGGCATAACCCAGAATAGGAAGTTCTGGAGGAAATCAGGCCAATAAGGCCCAACCTCATGGAGATTAAACAGAACACACCTGAACCAAGCTGAACTGAACAGCTGCGAAACTCCCCATATCAGACCAATCAGTCCTCGTCTCTCTTCAGGGTGCTCAATTTGAGAATGAGATAAATAAACTGACCACAGGCACGTTACAAATGTATTCTCTCCACCTGAGGAAAAGAGCTAAGCTTCAGCATATAGGAAAAAAAAACAAGGGATAAAATAATCCCCAAAAGAGCAAAAAACAGAGAAAAAGCCCAAAGCAAGAAAAAAAAAATTTCAACAAGACAAGAGAGCTGAACAAAATATAAACTCAGAAAACAACAATACAAAAAATTAAAATACCTGAAGCCTCAAAGGAAAAGGTGAAAGGATGTCAAGGCCAAAATGATGAAAACAGTAAATATTTAAAAATAAAAAAATAATAAAGAGAAAAGCTTCCTAAAAATGGGAATACAGTCCTTAAAATAGGAAAATAACTCCCTAAAAAAGGAAGTGTAAAACATCAAAGAAAATGTCTTCCTAAAAGGTAGGAATTGAAAAATGGAGAATAGTGACTTCATAAGACAGTAGGAAACAATAAAACAAATCCAAAAGAATGAAAAAATAGAAGAAAATCTGAAATCTCTCATTGACAAGAACAACTGACCTGGAAAATACTAAGAGAGACAATCTAAGAATCAACAGATTGCCTGAAAGTTATCAAAAAAAGAACCTGTACAAATTATCACAGAAAAATTCCTGATGTTCTTGAACAAAAAGGGAAAATAAAAATTAAAAGAATCTACAAATTACTTCATGAAAGAAATCCAAAATTTAAAAATCCCACAGTCATTATAGCCAAATTCTAGAAATCCCAAGCCACAGAAAAAATAATATAAGCAGACAGAAAAAAATTCAAATATTGTGGATCCACATTCAAGTTTACACAGGGCAAAGCAGCTTCTTCATTAAAGGTTCAGAAGAAATGGTATATGATATTCTGCAAGGCAAAATCTAGGCCTACAACCAAAAATCACATACCCAGTGAAACAATATTATACTCCAAGAAAATTGGACAATTAATGGAATGCAGGAATTCCTGATGAAAGAACCAGAGCTAAAAAGGAACTCCAATGATTAAATCTGACAAGCAAAAGAAGCATAAAAACATGAACAGAAAAGAAAAACTAATTGAAATCAGTAGGGTTAAGCTAATGAACATCCCTGTATGAAAGTGATAACTAGGATACTTGAGATTTCGATGATACAAGAGATTCCAAAAGTACATAATATATTTCAGGTGATCAAGGGAAACAATGGAGTTAAATGATTATATTCCTTACATATGGAAAAGTTATAATTAAAATACTTAAGATCTTTATGGTATAAGAGATATTTAACATACCTAAGATACTTTAAGGGAATCAAGTAAAACAATGGGGTTAAATTTCTTACATTTTTAGTAAGAAGGCCAGATACTTAAGATATATATGATTCTTGAAGTATCTAAGATACCTAAAATATTTAGGATACTTAAGGTACTGAAGACACTTAAGAACTTTATCATTAGTTCAATGAATAGGAGCATATTGAACATAGACAGAGAACAAAGTGTAAGTTGAATATGTTGAGATGATATATTTTTTTAAATCTGGAATTAAAGGGAATCTTGATATATTAAAGCAATAAAAGAATCATTCAAAAAAGTATTAGCCTGAGATAATGAGGCCCTGGACTGTAGTGGAAATATGGCAATGGAAAGGGGAAAATGGTTTTCAAATGAGGATAAATGCTTTTTTTAAAAGAAAAGTAAATAATCTGATGACTGACTACATGCAAGATTAAAAATAATAATAATAATAAAAATGATTCCCAACACAACAAATGGTAGGAACATAAAATATAGGAATGGTTGATAATTTGGGAAGGAAAATGATGATCTTAATTTTGAATATACTGAATTTTAGATGACAATGAGACAGCCAAATATTAATATTCAGTAGAAGTAGAAGATAGGATGGGAAAGGGATGTTAGGACATGTTTAAACAAATAGATTTCAATCATTTTTATAGGTGATAATTGAAGCTATGGGTTCTCCAAGAAATAAAAAGAAAATGCACAATAGTGGGAAAGACTCCAAGTTAGGGAATAAGAAGAGACAAAGTGTGAAAGCTAAAAGAAAAGAAGTCATTCAAAGAAAAAAAAAGCAGTAGAGTATAATCTATTGTAAACTGAGGCATGGAATCTATGGGATTTAGGTCTATCTTCCCCAAAAGGGGAGCTATACCTTGAAGCATGATTATAAGCATAAATCTCAACCAAGACTCTATTCCTCTTATGAAAGATATCAATTACCTAAAAGATTAAAAACAGTCTACACACTATCTCTGAGGAAAAGTAAGTAAGGCTAAAAGAAAGGTAATATTTATGAAGGCGGTCCTTTGTGGATGAATCTCTGAATCATTAAAAATTAGAACTCATATAAAAAAATTACCATCTACATCTTGCTATTCTATATTAAGTAAAGAAATAGCTGTGACAAAAATGATAAAAAACTAACAAGTAGTCATTTATTTTGGACATATTTACAGTGATATTTGGGGTATTTGTAAATTAAATTAAATATGTGTGATTCAATTCCTAATATTTTTAAAGAAGATAAAAAATACTGAATTTTAAGTCTACCTCAAAATATATCAATGGAATTAATAAATTCAGATATAGGATAATTACTTTTAATCATCTAACATTAGATTGTAAATTCACTTATTCCAGTACAACTCAAATTTCTCCTAATTTATGTTTCTGTCCACAAATCTATTGCTGTTACAAATAGCTTGTGCTACAAAATATAGTTTGTATATCTTAAAAGTTAATTAAGTACATGAATATTAATCCTACAGAAACAAAGTAGTATATAGTGCCAGATTCTAAGAAAATATTATAAAAAGTGCCCCCTTGGCTGTAGGAAAATATAATAGAATTTGTTATTTTGGCTGTAGGAAAATATAATAGAATATAATAGAATTGTTATTTTAACCTTCAAAGAGTTTTCTAATTTCTCCTTTTTAGCACTTCTTTAGATGTTTTGCATTAGTCTTTTCTCTGTGTGAGTGTATGTGGTAATGAATGGTTGGGTTAATAATAGGGACAAGTAAAGTACTATTTAAAGAGATCTGAAATATATGCTGAGTCATTATAGAACCAAGAGCAATAACAATTCTCTGAAATAACAAACCATTGGGTCCTCAATGCCTCATTCTCTAAATATGACATATGTTCTAATGAATTGATGAGCTTTATTTAAAACCGAGAACAGGACATCCTAGAGTTTATGTGAATTTAGCTTTTCAGAAAGTATTACATAGCATTAGATGACAGGCGTGGGATGCCGAGAATAACAGGCAATGGGGTGATATGATAGAGATCTGACTCTGAAGTTAGAGTATCTGGCTTTAAATCCAGTCTCTGATACTATACTATTACCCTTATAAACAAGTTATTTAACTACCTTGGACCTCAGTTCCCCATCTATCAAATGAGAGAGCTGGTCTCTATGGTTACTTATATATTAATGATCCTATGATTAGGATTAGAATATGCTTTATGTGAAGCTTACAAAATTTAGAAATAGGTTTTTTTAGAACAACAAATTATAAAGGTAATTTTTTAATGTTTAGAAAATGTTTGGGAGCTAATATGTCAGAGATATTTCATTTACTTATTTTTTCATGAGATCAAAAAAATTCACATTTACAGAGGCTTTTTAATCTTTTTTTATCTTTACCTTCTGTTTTAGAATCTATACTAAGGGCTGGTTCCAAGGCAGAAGAGTGGTAAAGAACAATCAACTGGGATTAAGTGCTTTGTTTGCCTGAGGTGACAGAAATAGGAAATATCTGAGGCAGGATTTGAACCCTGCATCTTCCCTCTCCAGACCTAACTCTATGTCCACTGAGATATCCAGCTGCCCCTACGCTTTTAAGTCTTAAAATGTGCTGTACACGCATAATAACTCTGGGAAGGAGACAATGAATGCAACCTGTAGATAAAGAAATTGAGAACTGGCAATTTGCCCTTGGCCAAACAGCTAGTAAATATCAGGGCTGGAGTCAGAAGGCATGTGTGCTTGATGTAAATTGTTTTCTGTATCCCCTATACCATACTGTTTCACTAAAGCTAATTATCCGCTATCTGCCTGCTCCAGAGGACCAGGTCACTAGCAAAAGAGTATAGATAAAGTCCCACACATGCAAAGTTCATGCGTAAAGCTAGGCTCCGGAGGGAGGGACTGTAATAAAAGGATGAAGAACCTTTTTTAATAAAACACAATTTATCCTATTAGACTTTTAACAGTATATAACCCAGAAGGACATTTTTTGTTCCCAAAGCAGCAGATGGTTGTTAGAGTGACCATACAATTTTCCAGGATACGGCATTCACCTCAAATTCACTACACAGGAGTATGTGATACTTTGGCTTTCTTGGAGGCAAACGATAGAACTGAACACGATAATCATATTCCCCTAATGTCAAATCAGTTTCCTTCTCTCTTTTCCCACTCCTTTCCTATCTTTTTGGTGACAGAATTCATAAAGATGATGTAAGTATTTCAAAGAATATAGTAGGGGAGTTATAGAAATTATTAGAGAAAAATGACTCTCTGAAATCATGGAATGATCTACATCTACAAGCACTTTTAAAATCATAATTTTCATTGATTAATTGAGAGCATGGTTTTTCACTCTGCAATCTAGACAAATGTTTTAGTATGCACCTCTCTTTGGAGACTATTTACATGAAGACCAAATGCAAGACTATTAAAAAATTAGCATTGGGGTATAAACATATATTACATATACATATTTTAAAAAATAATTTAAATAAATATATCATGCAACAGTATATGTTATAACAAAAAAGGGCTCTGGTTTTAGAGTATGTTTAGACTCGAGTTCAAATTTTGCTTCAGATACTTATTAACGATGTATTTGACCCTGGGAAAGTCACTTCACTTTTTTATGTCAGTTTCTTTATCTCCAAAATGAGAAAGTTGGAATATCTGGCCTCCAAAGTTTCTAACTTTATGTCTTTGATTATACACACATATATATATACATATATATTCATATACATAATATATACATATATTATTGTCTAAAAGTACATTTTACATTGGAAAATATTGTCAATGATTTCAAAGACCTGTGATAAAATGGGTACTCTTCCAATATAATTTACAAACTCTAGCCATATGGGATGATTTCCAAAATTCTTCTGTGGCTAAATAATCCAAAATTATACAAATATATATATATATATTTGTATAATTTTGGATATATATATCCAAATATATATATATATATACTTATATACCTATATTTACATATGTGTCTATACAGATATATATTCTAACAGTATTATTTTAGATATTTAATAAAAAGTTAAAATGCAAGTAAAATAAGTGTCTGTTCTTTAAATTATTTGAATTATTATCTGTAAATTATATTACAACATGTATTTGCTCTATTATATAACATACAAATGATTTACAAATTCATACAAATTTATGTATGGTGTTGAACTACCACCTGGTAATGTAAGTCACAAATTAGAACCTACCTTATGGATGATTTGTGCATCATGTGGAAATTTTTGGTTAAATGGGATAAATGTTGCAACACTGAATTGGTAATAAAACAAACCAAGCAACTTAATAGTATTATACTATTTTGTAACTGATGTTTAATTTCTCTAGTAATTTAGCATATGTTGAATAATTCTGCATCATAAGATTTTACATAAGGGCTTTCTAGGTAGATGCCTATTAAAACGGAAGAGAACTGAGAAGCTAAATTGTAGACTGACTTACACTGAGAGGTATGCCAAAATCTCTCTCAGGTATTGTACACATAAACACTTCAAGGTTATACTAAAGCCACGCCTGAGGACCATCAACACTGATTTACACAGCTGGGAAGGAGTCACAGCTGACAAGATCGGCTGATTTGTTCCTGTCAGTGATGAAGTGTTTCTGGTAATCAGTAAACAAAATTGTTACCACCAAGGCCAAGCGGTGGAAATAAAGAGTCAGCCCCTCCTGATAGAGAAACTAAGGACAGAGGTGATAAAATAGATTGTGTTTTTTAATATTTGCAAACTAGGAATGAAGATCATGAATTGATAGGAATGACCCTACTCTACACAGGTGAGGGAGCAGAAACTTGAAGATCTGACTCAATGGCTTCCAATAAATTACATAATATTGTGCCTTTCCACAAGGTCAAAACAACCTGTCTTTTTAATTGAAAACAATTTTTGATACCCAGGAGATCAGAATTGGCTGACTTTCACATGTCATTTCATGCTTTCAACTCTTTATGGTATTAAATGCAATCTGACCCAGCAATGCCATATTGTAAGCAATGCACAGAAGTGTACACATTCATATTCACCACCTTGAATGATGGCTTCTAACGCCCAACTTGCTTGAGTTTTGAAAGACAATTTCAAGAACTACCATGATGATTCAGGGAGAAAGCTCTAGTTTACAATGCCTAAAAGATAAAGAGGATAATTCATTAACAGATTATACATTTGATCATGCACAGGTGCCAACAGTGGAAATATAAAGTAAATATGAAGCAAAAAATGGATGTGGGAATTTCAGAAAGAAAAAGAATTATAGAAATTAGCAATAGAGTATAGGGAGGATATAGAATAGGGATTTTTCATTGCTGATTTTGGCCAAATTCCTGTTTTCTGTGTTAACACTATGATGAAAGAGTTCTCTTATTTTTAATTGGGAAAATATTTTTTACATTTTACAATTTTAGGATATACACTCTTTGGGGAGAAAGGTTTTCTTCTTTCTTGGTTTGTTATTTCAAAATACATTTTATTTGCCCATTTGTTTTTAGTCTGGGTCTCTATCTCTCCCAGGCCAGAAGGGCAGCAATCAATCATAGGTTCAATCCCACTGGCTAATTGGCACAAAAGTTTTGAACCACTCTGTTACTGACTTGGAGCAATTTGACCTTCCTTCATCAGTCTGGTGGTGTTCTGCTCCTGGAGGCTTGATATATCAGTGTTGGATTCATTGTAGATATCCTATTGAATTTAGCCTTTCTACAGATCAGGGACCCACTAACCTCAGTCTCCCCAGTAGCAACTCTGAGTTGGTAATGAAACAAAGTCATTACACATAGTTTTTACATTTCGGTATATAACCTGTTACTACTACCTTAGAATAGACAGACTGTCCTGACAATCCTAGTACAGTTTTAAACTATTATAGCTTAAAATTGCATAGCTTAAAACTAAGACTTCTGGGATACCTTGTCTTTTATTAACTCTGCTTTATGTAAATGCCTCAATAAAAGGAAATGAAAGAATATGAAGCAGAAACCTTGGACAAGATCTATATACAGAGAATCAGTTTCTCTCTCTGTTCAATGAGGAAATTGAACTATAAGATATACTAGTTATGTCTCAACTCTAAAGTTCTATTTATTATTGTGAATGAAGGACTTCAAAATAATGAGAAGAATCCAGCTCCTTTAGGAAGTCAGAGTGTACTATTTATTTGTAGGAAATGGTCTTTTATGAATAAGTTGAGAATAATGAGGGTCAAATAGTGGCATTGACTAGATAACTTTCATCCCCATTCTAAATATTGAGTTTGATTTGAAGGAAAAGAAGAGATCTTGCAGAGGCTTGAAATTCAAGAAAATGGAAGGGATAACTTGGGTTAAGAGTATTCAGGAGTTGAATGACTATATTTAGTATTCAGTTTAAGTAGTAAAAAAAGATTTTTAAAGAAAGCAATACCTTAGCCACTATGATTGAATATATACATTGGAACAAATGGATAAACGAACCATAAAAATGATTTGTTCAGTATTTTCTAATCAACAACTCAGGTAAATCCATAAGTAACATCCTTATCATAGGATGCAAAGTGGAGAGGGATAACTAAAATCATCTGAAGACGAAATCAGAATCAAGAGCAATCTTGACAGGCTGGCACATTTTTCTGAATAAAATAAGATTAAATTTAAGAGTTATAAAGTATAGAATCCTACCCTCCAAAGCATTTATGTTTGGTCTCACAAAATGACTTCAGAAGTCAATACAGAATAGGAATGGTTAAACAGAGTCAATATAACCTGTCAACTGCTTAGATATGGGGGAGACTCCATTGTCATTACCCTCAAAAAAAAAGAAATTAAAAGGAAAAAACTTCGGAGAAAAAATAACAAGTATGATTATTTGAATCCATTGAGTTTCAGATGACTACAGGATATCCAGTGGAAGATTTATAATAGGAAGTGGATGAGATGTAGAAAGTCTAGTATAGAGAAGATCCTGCATGTAATGAACTACACCTGTGGTGAGGTCTATCCCCAGTCTGTAGCATGGGAATATTGCTATGTAGTTCACAAGGCAGGCAGAATAGAAATCTCTAACCTCTTCTCTTCTACCCTTCTCTAAGGTAGATTTTCATCCCCACGCAGGAGGGAAGCAGAAGACTGGGATTAGAAGCTACCATTCTGCTCTCAGAGAGAGGAGTGCCAGGTTAAAATTATCTCTACTTACTCCCTTAAATGTTATTAGTCTTTAGAAAAGAATTAGGTTTAATGTGACTTCTGATGATTATGTCATTTTGTGGAGAAGTAGGACCCCAACTTCTATATCTAATGATTGACCCCTTTTACACCAAATACTAGTTCCTAAATGAATATACATAGCAAATAGAAAAAAAAAAAACTAATTTACCTAAATTATGGCAATGAATCAGAAAAAGTATAAACAAAAGAACATATACCAGACCATACCAAGTGAAATAACTCAGCTGAGTCAAAAGAGTTCAAGATTTCAAAGAAGATTCTAGTGTCTAATGTAGCAAGCTATATAATAAGGACATGATGGAGACTACCATCTCTCTTGTGGCTTCTCAGAATATTTTCCTTCAGCAACCTGAAATGAGCTTGGCCTCTTCCACTGTTCTTCTTGAAGTTGAAAGCAAAGAGCATCCAAAGCTCACTGAAAGAAGATTAAAGAAGGCTGAAGCTTTCTTTCTGTCATCAACCTTGTCTTGCCCTTCATAAGGCAAGGCATTCATTGCAAACAAAGATAAGATAATATCTCACACAGATGGGCTTTGAGACAAGGGTTACACTGAGAATGCATATATAGATCTGGTCTATATAGTCTATATAGAAATAAAGTCTATATAGAAATGATATTTTAACATATTAGAACTTGATAAAATCACTGGGAAAAACTATTGAAAATGAAAGGACCCAATATAAAGGCTTTGGGTGCTATCTTTCATTCGGGGTCTATAGGAATAATAATCTAGGAAAGGAGACAGAATAAATGGCCAAACAGGTAAGAATTTAATTTAAAAAAAAAGATTTGTTAAGAATATATTGTTAATTTTCTCAGGGGTAGAGTCAAGATGGCAACATAGAAGCAGCAAAAGTTCAGACATATGAAAACTCTTCCTTACTGATTATAAACTAAATGCTTATAGGGGCTTGAAAATCAAACTTAACAACAAGACAGAGCCAAGGAACTCTCCTCATGAACTCAACTTAAAAAGTACACCCCCAAAAGCCTGAATTTGACAGCACTCGGGTTTAAGGGGAAGGAAGAAGGAAGGTCCCCAGGACCCCTCCACCACCTAGAGTGCTAAACCTTCAGCAGCAGCTGAAACCTCTGGGCGGGAAAGGGTGCTGGTCTGTAGGGAGTACCTTGTGGGCAAAGCTGTGCCAGGCTCAGAGCGTTGAACACAGGCAGTGGGAAACCAGTTAGAGAAGAAGCGCAAAGTGCAGAGTAGCCTCCCATAGTTGCAGCAGCAGAGACAATCCAAATTGCCACACGCCCCCAGAGGTTTTGGCCTCAAGGCACATCAAATTTGACCCAGCTGGACTTAATCACATCATATCAAAGCCTTCAGGGGGAAGGGAAGCTCAAGCTCCAACAACCCTCCCCCACCGACTGTGCTGAGAGATTTGCTGACAAAGCTCCAAGGATGAAGGCAGACAGAAAAGCCCCAAACCACCAAAAAAAAAAAATGAGAGGAGCAAAAGTGCAGGCAACTAAGGGAGCAAAGAAGGGGTAAATATGAGCAAACAACAGGAAAAAGAAAAAAGAAATTACAATCAACAGTTTCTATACACGCAATGAACAAAGAGCAAATTAAATAGAGATGGATAAGAGAACACCAAGCAAAAAAAAAAACAACCAAAAAAACCCAAAAAAAACAGAAACCCCATGAACTGGATACAGGCTTTGGAAGAACTCAAAATAAAATTCAAAACAAAATTAAGATAGACTGAAGACAACTGGGGGAAAAAAAAAACTTAAAAAGCAACATAAGTCATCTGGAAACAGAAAGCAGTGTCTTGAAAGCCAAAAATAATCAGCTTGAAAATGAGGCAAAGGA
Source organism: Monodelphis domestica (assembly GCF_027887165.1). Lineage (NCBI taxonomy): Eukaryota > Metazoa > Chordata > Mammalia > Didelphimorphia > Didelphidae > Monodelphis > Monodelphis domestica. Next base: position 140,356,926 of record NC_077234.1, on the reverse strand, counting down.
GATGAAAGATGAGGCAAAGAAAATGAAAGAGGAGGCAGAGAAGACAAAAGAAGAGGCAAAGGAGATGAAAGATGAGGCAGAAAAGATGAAAAATGACTTCCAAAGAAAATCAGACCAAAATGAGAAGGATGACCAAAGAACCAGGGAAAAAATACAGTCTTTAAAATCCAGAATGAAACTAGAAGTAAGTGACTTCACAAGGACACTATAAAACAAAATCAAAAGAACAAAAAATGAGGAAAATATGAAGCACCTCATTTACAAAACAGAAGATTTAGAAAATATTCACAGGAGAGAAAATTTAAGAATCATTGGTCTACCTAAAGACCATGACAAAAGTAAAAGCCTGGACATCACACTACAGGAAATTATCTAAGAAAACTGCCTCCATATCCTAGAACAAGAGGGAGAAGTGGAGATTGAAGGAATCCACAGATCACCTCCTGTACTTAATTCTCAACTAACAACACCCAGGAATGTTATAGCCAAACTCAAGAACTATTAGACCAAGGAAAAAATATTACAAGCTGCTAAGAAGAACTCAATCAGATACCATGTCAGATACCATGGAACTACAGTGAGGATAACAGAGGATCTGGCAGCATCTATACTGAAGGACCAAAAGTCATGGAATATGATTTTCTAGAAAGCAAAGGAACTAGGTCTATAACCAAGAATCAACTACCCAGCAAAATTGACTATACGCTTAGAGGGGAAAGTATGAACATTTAACAAAAATAGAAGAATTCCAAGCATTTGTAAAGAAAAGACCAGACCTGAACAGAAAATTTGATGCCCAAGCACAGAACTCAAGAGAATCATCAAAATATAATTAAGAAAGAGGGAAAAAAGAAAAACAAAACCAAAAAGGAAAACAAAATTTTAAGAGACCCAATAAAATAAAATGATATATGTTCCAATAAAAAAGGGTCATTGGTAACTCTTAAAAAAGTTATTATCATCTAGGCAGCTAGAAAAATTAAACTTAGAGGGAACAGTGACAAACTGTTTAGGATGAAATGCTAAGACAGAAATATGTATATAGATATATGTATGCATAAATACATATATGTGTATATATATGTTATATATACAAATAGAGCTAAAAAGGAGGCTAATACTAAAAGAAATTAGAAAAGAAACAATAGAGGGTAAGTTTATATGTCACAAAGAAATTCTTTTTGGGAGGGGGGTAAAATATCAATACACTGGAAGGGTAAAGACGCTGGAGATAGGAAATACTCAACTCTTGCGTATATTGAAATTGACTCAAAGAGAGAAGAACAATCAAATACATTGGGGTAGAGAATTGATTTGCATCCTATAGGAAAGTAGAAGGGTAACAAACAAACTTTAGGGGAGGGAAGTAGCACAAAGGAGGGAGAGGTTGGGGTGGTAGTATAAAAAGACTGTAAAGTAAAAAAGACTGTAAAAAAGTAAAGAAAATAAGAGGGGAATAAGAAGGGAGGACAGAAAGGGAGGGAAAATAAGGGTGGGAATTGGGGGGACTAATTAAAAACAAAACATTGGTATAGAAGGAAATAGTGAAAGAATAAAAGGCAGGACTAGGAGTGGAAATCAAAATGCTGGGAAATACACATATCAAATACAATAATCATAACTCTGAATGTGAATGGAATGAACTCACACCATAAAATACAAGCAATTAGAAGAATGGATTAGAAACCAAAACTCTACCATTTACTGTCTACAAACACACATGAGGAAGGCAGACACTCATAGGGTAAAAGTAAGAGGATGGAGCCAAATCTATTGGTCATCAACTGATAAAAAGAAGACAAGAGTTGCAATCATGATATCTAACAAAAAAATATATATATATATAGTTAAAAGAGATAGGGAAGGTAATTACATCCTGATAAAAGGCAGTATAGACAATGAGGAAATATCAGTACTCAACATGTATGCACCATAGCATCCAAATTTCTAAAGGAGAAACTAGTGGAGCTCAAGGATGAAATAGATAGAAAAACTATACTAGTGGGAGACCTGAACCTTCCTCTATCTGAACTAGATAAATCAAAGCAAAAAATAAATAAGAAAGAGGTAAGACAAGTGAATGAAATCTTAGAAAAATTAGAGTTAGTAGATATGTGGAGAAAAATAAATAGGGGCAAAAAGGAATATACCTTGTTTTCAGCATCACATGGTACATTCACAAAGATTGACCATGTACTAAGGCATGAAAACATTGCAAACAAGTGCAAAAGAGCAGAAATAATAAATGCAACCTTCAAAGATCACAATGCAATGAAAATAATAATTATTAAAGTGCATTAATAGGTAATCTGATGTTACTATTTGTTGTTGAACTATCTAACTGGAATGTACTCTGGCTTGACTGTGACTGGAGAACTGCTACTAGTTATGGAAATAGAATTACTTTCTTCAGAGATACTGAGAGATACAGAGAGACACTGAGAAAGATGCTGCTAGAGAGATAGAGGTATACTGCCACAGGGGAATGCTCTGGGGTCTGCCTACTGATCCCTATGTGAGGCTAATGGATCAATCTATTTCCTAACCTTCTCCTACCCTCTTCCTCCCTAATTCACTCCCTTAACCACCCAATTCTGGAAGCCTTTTGTCTTCCTCCCTCCCCCCCTGAGTGGACTATAAAGATACTCTTTTCTTTCTCAGGTAACAGTTTGTTGGGATAACAGGATAAGGAAACTGAGGAAAGAGGGATGAGGGTTTCCCTAATCTATAATAAGAATTTAGGAGGGTTATGGAAATATTCAGTCTTGTCACAATTATGACTCAGTGGGACAGATAGAGAGATGGATGGAGGACAACTGTTTTAAATCTTCTTTCTTCTTCACAAAGCTGTGAAGGTCTTGTAGCCTAATTTCAGAAGTCCCCTCTCAAGGATCCTTCAGTATGGGGCAGAAACTAAATAATAGTTCTCAGCTTCTTCCCATTCATCCAGCGACCAAGAAAAGTTTCTCCTTCAGCCTGACTTTCCTCCAACTCTTGGTCAGTAAAATCCCAGAGAAAGAGAAAGAATCAAATCGCCCTGGCCAGCTTCAACTCCCAGAGCCAGAGACAGAACCAGAAGTTCCAGTTTCTCCCCAATCAGCTTCAATTCTTGGTCAGTCAAATCTCAAAGAGAGAGCAGAGGTTTTCCTTTGGTCAGAGAGCCCAAAAAGCCAAACCTCATCAGTTCAATAACCCCCTAGACAGAGAGTGAGTCCCAAGGTCCCAATTCCTCTCCTCTTGTCAGGCTCTCCCAACTGCCCCTTCTGGAAACATTCCCTTTGGAACCTTCTTCTTGACTGACAGACAGGCTAGGTCCCCAGCTTGTTTCTTGCATCTTGACTTACAAGCCCTCTCTCTCTCCATGCATCTACTACAAAGGGAACATAGAGAGGCAAATAAAAAAGATAATTGGAAATTAAACAATACAATGCTCCAGAATCAGTTAGTTAAAGAACAAATCATAGAAAGAATTAATAATTTCATTGAAGAAAATGACAATGATGAGACATCCTTTCAAAATCTATAGGATGCAGCCAAAGCAGTACTCAGGGGAAAATTTATATCCTTGAGTTCATATATTAACAAATTAAGAAGGGCAGAGGTCAATGAGTTGGGCATACAAATTAAAAAATTAGAAAGAGAACAAATTAAAAACCCCCAGAAGAAAACCAAATTAGAGATCCTAAAACTTAAGGGAGAAATTAATAAAATTGAAAGTCAAAGAACTATTGATTTAATAAATAAGGCTAGAAGCTGGTACTTTGAAAAAAACAAATAAAATAGACAAAGTACTGGTCAATCTCATTAAAAATAAGGAAGGAAGACAATCAAATTGACAGTATCCAAGATGTAAAGGAAGACCCCACCTCTAATGAAGAGGAAATTAAGGCAATCATTAAAAACAATTATCCCCAATTATATGGCAATAAATATTCCAATGTAGGTGATATGCATGAATATTTACAAAAATATAAATTGCCTAGACTAACAGAGAAAGAAATAGACTGCCTAAAGAACCACATATCAGAAAGAGAAATTGAACAAGCCATCAAAAAGCTCCCTAAAAAAAAATACCCAGGTCCAGATGAATTCACAAATGAATTCTATCTAACATTCAAAGAATAATTAATCCCAATATCATACAAACTATTTGACATAATAAGCAAAGAAGGAGTTCTACCAAATTCCTTTTATGACACAAATATGGTACTGAATCCAAAGTCACACAGGTCAAAAACTGAGAAAGAAAACTATAGGCAAATCTCATTAATGAATATAGATGCAAAAATCTTAAATAGCATACTAGCAAAAAGACTCCAGCAAGTGATAACGGGGGTTATTCACTATGACCAGGAAGGATTCATACCAGAAATGCAAGAACGGTTCAATATTAGGAAAACGATCCACATAATTGACTATATTAACAAGCAAACCCGACAAAAATCACATGATTATCTCAATAGATGCAGAAAAAGCCTTTGACAAAAGACAACACTCATTCCTACTGAAAACACTAGAAAGCATAGGAATAGAAAGGCCTTTCCTAAAAATAATTAACTATATATATATATATATATGCATATATATATATATGTAAAACAATCAGCAAACATCATCTGCAATGGGGATAAACTAGAAGCATTCCCAATAAGATCAGGTGTGAAACACCTCTATTATTTAACATTGTACTCGAAACACTGGCAGTAGAAATTAGAGAAGAAAAAGAAATTGAAGGTATTAGGCAATGAAGAGACCAAGCTATCACTCTTTGCAGATGATATGATGGTCTACTTAAAGAATCCTAGAGAATCAACAACAACAAAAAAAAAAAACTAGTGGAAATAATCAACAACTTTAGCAAAGTTGCAGGATACAAAATAAACCCACAAAAGTCATCAGCATTTATATATATATATATATATATATATATATATATATATATATATATATATATATATAACCCATTTCAGCAGCAAGAATTAGAAAGAGAAATTCCATTTAAAATCACCCTAGACAATATAAAATACTTAGGAATCTATCTGCCAAGACAAACACAGGAACTATAGGAACAGAACTACAAAACATTCTTCACACAATTAAAACTAGATCTAAACAGTTGGGAAAATATCAATTGCTCATGGATAGGACAAGCTAACATAATAAAAATGACAATCCTACCCAAATTAATTTAATTATTTAGTGCCATACCCCCATTGAACTACCAAAAAACTTTTTTACTGAATTAGAAAAAAACATAACAAACTTCATTTAGAAGAACCGAAGATCAAGGATATCCAGGGAAATCATGGAAAAAAAAAAAGCGAAGGAAGGAGGCCTTGCAGTCCCAGATCTCAAACTATATTACAAAGCAGTAGTCATCAAAACAATTTGCTACTGGCTAAGAGACAGAAAGGAAGATCAGTGGAATAGACTTGGGGTAAGTGTCCTTAGTAAGACAGCCTATGATAAGCCCAAAGATCCCAGCTTTTAGGACCAAAACCCACTATTTAATAAAAACTGCTGGGAAAATTGGAAGACAAGATTGGAGAGATTAGGTTTGGATCAACATCTCACACCCTACACCCTACACCAAGATAAACTCAGAATGGGTGAATGATTTTAATATAAAGAAGGAAAACTATAAGCAAATTAGTGAACACAGAATAGTATGTATGTCAGATCTTTGGGAAAGGAAAGACTTTAAAACCAAGCAAGAGCTATAAAAAATCACAAAATGTAAAATCAGTAATTTTGATTACATCAAATTAAAAAGGTTTTGAACAAACAAAACCAATGCAACCAAAATTAGAAGGGAAGCAACCCATTGGGAAACAATATTTATAATAAAAACCTCTGACAAAGGTCTAATTACTCAATTTTTTAAAGAGCTAAACCAATTGTACAAAAAATCAAGCAATTCTCTAATTGATAAATGGGCAAGTGACATCAATAGGCAATTTTCAGTTAAAGAAATCAAAAATATTAATAAGCACATGAAAAAGTGATCTAAATCTCTTATAATCAGAGAGATGCAAATCAAAACAACTTTGAGGTATCACCTCATACCTAGCAGATTGGCTAACATGTCAGCAAGTCGATGTGGCAAAGTCGGGACATTAATGCTTTGCTGGTGGAGTTGTGAACTAATGCAACCATTCTGGAGGGCAATTTGGAACTATTCTCAAAGGACGATAAAAGACTGCCTGCCCTTTGATCCAGCCGTAGCACTGCTGGGTTTGTACCCCAAAGAGACAATAAGCAAAGAGACTTGTACAGGAATATTCATAGCTGCTCTCTTTGTGTTGGAAAAAATTGGAAAATGAGGGGATGCCCTTCAATTGGGGAATTGCTAAACAAATTGTGGTATATGTTGGTGATGGAATACTATTGTGCTCAAAGGAAAAATAAAGTGGAGGAATTCCATGGGAACTGGAACTACCTCCAGGAATTGATGCAGAGCGAAAGGAGCAGAACCAGGAAAACATTATACACAGGACTGATACACTGTGGTACAATCAAATGTAATGGACTCCTCCATTAGTGGCAAAGCAGTGATCCTGAACTACTTGGAGGGATCTATGAGAAAGAACACTATCCACATTCATAGGAAACATTGTGTGGGTAGAAACACCGAAGAAAAACAATTGCTTGATTACATGGGTCAAGGGGGATATGATTGGGGATGTAGACTCTAAATGAACATCCTAGTGCAAACACCAACAATATGGAAATAGGTTCTGATCAAGGACAAATATAATACCCAGTGAAATTGTGCATCAGCTACTAGAAAGGTGGGGTTAGGAAAGGGAGGGAAATAATATGATTCTTGTAACCATGAAATAATGTTATAAATTGACTAAATAATTTAAATTTTAAAAAAGAATATATTGTTAAAAGAAACCTAGGTTAGGCCCTTATCCTAATCAATTAAGGCAAACACAACATAATTTAAAAGAATTTATTAATTTTCTAAGGTAACATGATTGGCATACAAGCCAGAATTTAATCTATGCTCTGTTTTTCTACAGAAGAATAAGTAATTTCCATATAACAGTAAGACTGCATTGATTGGGAGATGAGGTTGGTGCCACCTCAGATCTTTATTGATCCATAAAATTTATGAAAAAATGGGAGTGAGATTGTCTCAGCTTCTCCTTCATTATAGTATTGTTGGGTGATGGAATTATTGAGCTTTTGCCACCACCATCTTGGGCAGGCTACACATTTAGCTTTAAAAACAAGGTTTTAAAAAGGAGTTACTTGGACTGGCTCAGCAAAAATTGCTGACTCTGCACACTAGCTTGTATCAGGCACTGTGCTAAGTGCTGGCAATACAAATAAGAAAAAGAGAGACAGAGCGTACACTCTTATGGGTGATGTCAATACACGAAAGGAAGCTGAAAGGGGAATACAGAAAAGAGGGTCCTACCAAGAGGCATGATGTCTCATAGAGTAGATGACATGAGAGAGTAGAACCAACTCCATAAGTAAAGGTAAATAAAAGTATTGCCACAGATGTCAAAAAGGATGTAGATTGAGAAGATATCATGTACTTTAGCAATCAAGAGAAAAGTAATATGACAGAAACTGCCTTGAAATCAAAATCAAATGAGCATGGCAAAATAGTTAACCACCTATGTGTGAATTAATTATATATAATTCTTTACTCATAACTAAAAAGGCAAAGAAAATGCAATAAAATGTAAAAATAAAGCAAAACAATTTCAGGGTAAGAAGATTAGCAGACTGTGGATCCACTGAGACCCAGGGAATCCTTTTTGAGTGTATAAAAACTCCAAACTTGGAACTAAGATCCCCCTATTAGTTGCTCCCATGGGAAGAAAACACATGTTCCAGGTACTGTTGTTCACAGCTTCCTTGCAAGGTAAATGTCTAGTCAGATTGAATTCAAATATTAAGTCATTACACCTCCAACTATTTTTCTTTTATTTCCTTATTTCCAACCTTTATTGTTTTCTGGAATATCTGATACTTCCTTTCAACTGCTTTCTGGTGGAGCTTGATTAATGTCATTTGAGCAGCCCTAAGGATGCAGAACTTCTCTCACAGTTGCCTTTTTAAAATTTTCTTTGATCTCCTTTTTCCTAGTGATCACATCCTCTGACTTTTATTTTAGATGGAAATTTGCTTCCTCTTCATTCTCCTCTTTTCACATTTGTAGCACTCCCATCTTTAGGGCAAGGATAACGGAAAACAATGTCCCATGGCTCATGCCCCCATTTTCTTCTGCCTCATCAGAACACAATGAGCAGGGAATCACATGTAAAGTTACTTTGTAAGCTAAACTCTACTCAAAAGAGCTAGAATATTATTATTATTATTATCATCATTACTGTTGCTATTATTATTATAGTCTTCTGACAAGAATGGTATGTGATTGAATTATAGTGCAACTTGAAAAAAGTGATTCTTTCTGCCATAACTAAAATTAATTGGATAGAATAGATACTGGAGGGAGCAGATGGGTAGCTCAGTGGATTGAGAGCCAGACCTAGAGATGAGAGGTCCTAGGTTCAAATCTGGCCTCAGACACTTTCCAGCTGTGTTACCCTGGGCAAGTCACTTAACCCCCATTGCCTAGCCCTTACCACTCTTCTGCCTTGGAGCCAATACACAGTATTGACTCCAAGATAGAAGGTAAGGGTTTAAAAAAAAAGAATAGACACGAAGTCAGGAATCTTCTAACAGAAATAAAAATGGGAAGTGATCAGTCAGTCAATATGTATTTATTAAGTGCTTAATATGTGCCAGGCACAGCTAAGTACTCGAGTTATGAAAAAGAGAGAAAGAAAAAGACAGAGTGGCAGAGAAGTTTCTGTCCTCAATGAGCTCATAAACTATCTAATTTAGTACCTTATCCACCAGAGAAATTGTTTGGGATTAAATTCTAGAGTCCAACATTACTCAGGATTTTCTCAGCCCCAAGGTAGGTTCAGCTCCTTAAAAACAAGGATCTGGTTAACCTCATGCTAGAAACAAATATCCTTTCTTTTATAACTCTGAGGAGCAGCACATCTGAAATGCACTATTATTTCAATTACTTGGTATTTTTAATCTTCTTTAATATTGATTAATTAAAATTTAACTTCCAAATAGTATTTTTGAGCTCTAGTAAAGAGTAGTGAGTTTGCAAAAAAATTCTGCCAGAAAAGATCTACACTTTTTCTCTGCTCAGTATCTCTTTGGGGGAAATGGCTTCTCTCTTCTATATCACGGGTGTGGGAAGTGGATAGTAGAGCAGAGTTAAAGTATCATATTGCACAAAGACTATTTTCTGCCCATCTAACACTTAAACTTGGAGTTATGCACGGGCATATTCTTGGGAAGATATGTTTGTAAATCTTGCTATTGACATCAGAATGGAGAACCTTAACACATTTTGATGCATACCTGGCATCTCCTTTCCGAACACAATAAGAATGTAAATGAGATTGCACAAATTGTGTATAAATAAGTCTTCTTCCTGGGCATAGAGTCCCTAGATTGAAGTCACCTTAAAAAGAAAAAAAAATAAAGCACTAAAAGAATTTGCTTTAGACTCTTAATCCCTTTGAAATATCTGACAGTGCAAAATGCCATCTTTAATGCTATTTAACACTGACTCAGAGGTACCAAAAGACTGATGTCATGTCATGGACAAACAGAAAGGAGAAGGGTAATATCCTTCCTTCCTCAGACATACTTACATTTCAGTTGTGTCTATGGGTGGAATATTGCTGAACAGAATGAAATGCTCCCTGAGAATATTAAGTAACTTTCCAGTAGGTTCAGAATTATGCAAGGCAAGCACTGACTGTCACAGTCATGAATAGTGTTTACAAATGTTCGCCATCAATGTAAATAAAGGTGGGAACATTCCTCCTGAAACGGCATCCACTTGAGAGGCAACACAAAAGAAAAGCTGTTTGTCAATGCCAATTCTAAAGGTTGCTGGGCAACCTTTCAGGCATAGTTACAGTGTCAGTTGTTCTAGCCCATGTATCAAAATGTATTACAGGAAAGGATTTTTAAAATTTGGAGCTTCCTTTGGTTTTAGAATCTATAACTGAATTTTAATTCAAACCTATTTAACATTAGACTTTGGCTTCCTTCTGATTAAATTTCTTATCTAGATAGCTCATTCAACATTATTTTAATTTCCAAGGTGTTGGTGAACATAAAGTATAAATGGGATTTATATTGATGTTGAATCATACCATTGGAAGAAACCTGCAAGGGGGACATTTGCAGTGTCTCCTTGCCAACTAATCTTTGCTAAATGAATTAGAATCTATTCTATTTTTAAAGGCCTTGGAGAAGAAAATGGAGAAGCCCCTAGATAAAAGAAGTCAGTTCAAAACAACAAAAACAAAAAGAACCCATCCCTCCTCTCCCTACCTCCCCTGCCTGTAGTGTCAGTCCTATATCCTTTCCAGGCCATTTCCCTGGACTAATTCCTTTCACCTAGCTCTTTACAATGGCATTCCTCATTCCTGTTAAGGACTTTATCAAAAGCTTGATAATGTGCAATGAATTGCCAAGATCCCTACCACAGCCTACAATTAATACCTCTGACTTTCTGTTCTATATATTAGCATTTTAATAATGTTTATTCAGTGAATTATTTTATCAAAGATAAATGAAAGAAAGAAGGAGGGAAGGAAGGAAGGAGGGAAGGAAGGAAGGAAGGAAGGAAGGAAGGAAGGAAGGAAGGAAGGAAGGAAGGAAGGAAGGAAGGAAGGAAGGAAGGAAGGAAGGAAGGAAGGAAGGAAGGGAGGGAGGAAGAGAGGGAGGGAGGGAGGGAGGATGGGAGGAAGGGAGGAAGGGAGAGAGGGAGAAAAGAAGAGGCAAATGCATTATTTTAGTATTTATCTTGTGCAGAGCATTGTGTTAAGCATGAGAGTTACAAACAGAAAAGAAAGAGTGTCTCTGCTCCCAAAAAGCTCACATTCCAAAAGAGGCAGAGAAGAGACATGCAAGATTTTAGCTACAAGTTAAATAGAAAGTCCTCCCAATCCTTAGAGTGCCATAGCAAAACAGATGGCAATTCATCTTCTTTAATGTTATTTCCACAGATAAAACCACATCTATTTCTGTTGTTGAAGCATTTGACAATGTCAAAGACACTGGGGATGAAAATTTTCTTCAGCAACTAGAGCTGGTGTAGAATTGGAGGAAAGAGTGGGGAGAGCACCTACAGATGTAGTTGCAAGATCATATCTACATAAAGGTTGTTTCCCTGAATGAAAGCTATTAAAGCTGTGGCAGAACTATGGGTGGTAGACTGTGGAGTACAATTATTCTTGGGGGGCAATTGTGCCCATCTGTTGCATCTACCCAGGTTTGAGGGAAATGATGGTCAAGAAAGTGGCAATGCTTTGACTCACCTTGCACAGGCAGCTTCCCAATACTCCCTCGGGGTGCCTCACCGCCTCACCTAGACTTGCTTCATTGTTAGCAGTTAAGGATGTCTGGCTCCTTCTCCATAACAGATTGTTCTACTTCATATTCATTTCAGGATCTGAGCTGGAGGCAAGGCCAGAGGTCTGGGGACAAATTAATTTGCTGATACCCCTGTAGTTCTTGGGGCTATTTATTGATTGATGGCATTTGGGTAATACTTGGCATTGGTGACGTAGAACAGAATTGTCAAATACATTGTCTAGGTCCAATGCTGCCTGCAACGCTGGGGACAGGTTGAACCAGAATAAAATATATATGGGAAATATTTAACAAAATAAGTAAAGCTATAACAACATAATGTTAATATTTTGTTTTCTAAGTCAACATGCAATCTGCAGGATTCTTTATATGGCCTGCTGGCACCCATTTCCATTTGAGTTTAATGCCATGATATAAAGGATATCAGATAGATTCTCCATAATGGTTTTTCTCTTAGATGAGAGCCCGATTGGAAGTAGTCCAGTGATGTACGGAGTAGACAGGACCATTCTAAGTGTACCATTCTTATATTGGAAAGAGATCACATCTTGAGGTCAAGAACTATGTCTAATAAAATAAATAAACGATTCTTTGAGTTATTTTCACATATTTATAAGAATAATGGTGCTACTTTGTGAATGGGGTGCCGAGTTCAAACAACTCTATCTTCTCACTTGTGGTTCTCAAAGTACAGTTTGCAAATGCTAAGGGATCTCTGAGTACTTTTTAGAGCTCAAAATTATTTTCAAATGTTAATATCTTACTAGCTTCTTAAAATACTGTTCAATTTTCCAACTACATATATATGCAGGACTAGATTTTCTTCATAAACTTTAACCAAAATAACATATTTCAAAAATTGAATGAAAAAACAGATATGAATCAGGAAATTATCTATACTATAGCTAAATAAAAAGCATATTTTATTTCAAAATATTTTTGGTACATAGAAAAGATAGGTTTATCTTCTCTTGGAATATTACAACTACAGATAACAAACCTGTGAATTCTTTGCCTCCATGGATTTCAGGGATAAGAAAGAGAGAGACCTTTTCCATTTACATTGTATATGCCTTGTTTTTACAATTTCAAGCCTGCTATCTCCCACATTAGAATGTGAATTCCTTAGGGTCAGAGACTATCTTTTTAGGTGTTTTTTGTATACTCAATATATAGTATAGAGTTTAGCATATAATAAGAACTTAGTTCTCATTGACTGAGGTATATGTTATTATTTTAATAGCACTTTAAAAATTAGGGCTCTGGTGGTGATTTGTATATGAGAAAACCATTTTTACATAAAGAATATTTGAGCAGAGCTATATGGGGTAGGTAGGAGTGAAAAACCTTTCTGAAGTGTTTTGGTAAGTCTTCCTTTATTTTTTGATTATTGAGGATGAAGGTGGCCGTATATAATCACAAAGAGGCAGGGAGTCCACCTGAATACTCAGAGCAACCCTATTCGCAGAAGTATAGTGACTATTTCCTCTAGCTTAGAGCTTCTTGCTATGCAGGCCCCTTGGCTACACTCTGGGAACTGACCATCAGAAATGAGTAGGCCAGCAGAAGTTGCAGAGCATGTTTTCCCTTCTATGCCCACATTTACGCATCGTTCCCTATGTATGGCCAGTAGGTCTCTAAAAGTCAGGTGAGTTGGTTCTGTCCAAAGACAAGGTCATCTCCTCACTCCCAACCACCACTACAGACAAATGATAGGCATTATTTGTTATGCATGTGCAATAACACGCATACACAACATCGCTCTTGGAGGATGGTTCTACCAGAGTGCATTTGGCAGATACAAATCAATCAATAGATAATCAAGAAGCAATTACTATTATCTATAACGTAAGGATCTAGAAGAACTGCAAGGGAATCAGGATGAAAACGTCTATTCGCTGCTAGAGAAGGATTGAAGTCTCAGTGTAGATTGCAAGATGCCATTCTCTGCTTTATTTTCTTCCACGAATTTTTCTCCAGTCTAAGCAATTTGTGTCCTCTTCCACAATGTGGTGAACATGAAAATATGCATCATATAATAATACATGTATAACCTATATCTTATTTCCTGCTGTGTTTGGGGAAGAGAAAAGGTTGGGAGGGAAAGAGAGAAGATGGATAACAAAATATAAGAAAATGATTCCTGAAAATTGTGCTGACATGTAATCTGGAAAGAAAATTTAAAAGCGAAAAAGCTGTCAAACGTTTATAAAGCATCCTCTGCTAGACACTAGAGATACAGGTACGAGGAAAGAAAGCGCACACTCTCAGGCTTCCAGGAACATTAGCTTTGGGAGAGAACAAGGCAAGCAAATAATGACAAAGAAATGGTTGAAGTTTTAGATGAGGTCATAACAACATTCAAAGCTCCGGTGAGCCCCCATTTCAGATTCCTCATTTGCCCTAGCTCCTGGAATCTCCTCAGTTCATAGACACCCAGTGCCGACAGAGCCCAGCTTATTCCTTTCATTCATGCTGTATAGCGCGCCAGCTTAAAGCCTACCTCCACAGCTGCATTGCATTGAGGAGGCTGGCCATAACCTGTGCCAGGGCCTTCCTAATCACTAGCACATGTCAGACCAGCATTAAGCACTGCTTTTTCGTGAGAGACATTACGTTTGCCAGATACAAGCGGTAGGTTTTTCCTTTTTGAAAAAGGTTATACAAAAGGACTGTTCAGAAACATTATTTTTCTTTCTAGGTACATAGAGTAACTGGCTAATTAGTGCACCGTCCTCAGAGCAGGAACAATTTGCCCTGCTTGGTTATAATCACCATAGAGACTTGGAGAGCCTGCTGGTAGAAATTCATAATGGAGGAACCCTTCCCCCCAGCCCCCCTCCCTTCCCCAAATAAAGCACTGGCTGTTCTCTGGCTGTTTCCTGTCTGCTTACATTGGGGTAATGAAAAGCCTTTTCGTTGGAACAGCAAATCTCTTGCTTTTCTGCCTGGCATCTTTCAAATGAGATGGAAGAACTACTGTGAGCTTCTGAGGGCAGAGGTGAAGGGGGCAGAGCAAGGGGGGCAGCTCAGCTGCTGGGGATATGTGTGGCACTCGGCTTTTTTTCTTACTTTGAGTTTATTATTTCTTTGTCTTAGGTGACTGAGAATCCAAAGACAGAATATGCTGCCTTCTGAGCTTTAAACAGAGAAACTGGTCAGTAGCAGCATCTGTCTGGAGGCAAAGCAGCTGAGTCCAGGGAGGAGGCATCCCAAAGAAGCCGTGTGCTTGAGCCAAGCTAGCAGGGAGTCATTCAAGAAAGGAGCTTGGCATACACAAAAGAGATCTTGAGGGATCTTCCTTAAAGGGAGAACTCCCAGGAGGTAAGAAGTACCTCTTGGTCATGTAGGTTCCCAATGTGTGATTCATAGCTCTGGCTTTATTTTGTGTCCACTCTCTCCAGGAATGGTGTTTCCTAGGTCGAGTCATGGCTCCATTTGGGAGGCGAGGTGGCACAATGGATAGAGTGCTAGGCTTCAAGTTGGGCAGACTTATCTTTCTGAGTCCAAATTTGGCCCCCAGGCACATCACTTAACCATTTTTGCCTCAGTTTTCTCATCTGTAAAATGAGCTGAAGGAGGAATCACTCTAGTATCTGCCAAGAAAACCTCAAATGCTCACAGAGCTGAAATGACAGAAAAACAATAAAAACTCCCGAGACAGGAGATGAAATGTGTTGCATGAGTAACAGAGGGGAGGGCTGTTTGACAGTATGTGGAGTGGGGAGTAATATTCAGTGAGTCTGGAAAAAAGTTGATACAAGCTTGTGAAGAACTTTTAAAAACTACAAAGGGAATTGATTCAAGAAGAAAGAGGAAGCTACTGAAGTTTGCTGAGAGCAAAAGAATGATGTGGTCAGATCTGCACCTTAAAGAAAATTAGTTTGGCAGTCTTTTATAAAAATAAGAAGCTGGGAGATCCTTCTGGGGTAAGATCTGGCTTTATTGTGACAGAGAAATTACATGGCCAGAGAGAGGTGTGCAGGTTTTCTCCACTATGACCATTGGCATTACCAGAGTTTTTAAGGCACAGAGGGGAACTACAGAGTGCAGACTTATAAGGGCCACTCACAAAGTGAATAATATTCACTCACAGGTCAGAACACTTTTGACCAGCATTTCTTTATAGGTCATTCTGACATGGTACATCCCAACCCCTACCAGCCCTCTGAGGGACCTTTGTGTCCAAGGCTCCAGTCCTCTAAGGCCTCCTGGCCCCCATGCCCTTTAGGTGGCCTTCTAGTCCATGTAACCTCTTAAATGAATTCGTTTGATATAAAGTGGATTATAAAACAGATTCACACATCTAAGATTAACATAATAACATGACTAATATAGTAAAATACACACAAGTAAAATTAATATAACAATACACATACTTGAAATTGTAACTCAGGTATTATCCTGGCTCTACCTTCTTAATCTGGTAACATACACAGACTTTTGCCTGAAACTAAATTCTTCCTATAAATCATAGTTACATTTTTTAAATTCTAAAGATCACATTTCAAACATTGATTAATCTATTAATTATTGATTTTCTAGTTACAGGATGAAGGATGAACTGGACTAGCTAGAGACTTGAAGCCAGGATTCCAATGAAATTTCTATCATAGCATCTAAGTGAGAGCTTATAAGGGCCTGAACTAAGGTGAATGCTATGTGAGTAAAGAAAAGGAGTTAAAGTCAAGAGACCCCGTGGAATAGAAATAGCAAGAGTGGGCTACAAGTGAATATGTATAAGAAGGTAGAGTGAACCTGGGTGATAAGGGGTTCTCTTTATGGACATGTTGAATTTGAGATGTTTCCAGCACAAATGACTTGAAAAGACTATTATTAGGCCATTGGTGATGCAGAATTGAAACTTAAGGTAGGAAATGGAAATTAATATATAGATCTGGAAGGCATCATCATTGAGGGGATCCACTGAAGGTGATAACATTACCAAGTGATAAATTATCCAGAGAGAATAGTAGAAGACCTTGAACAGAGCCTCAGGAAATATCCATAGGAAGCATGATTTGGATTTTGAAGCAGCAGAAGAGACTGAGAAGTAGTAGTTACACAGATGGGAAAAGAACAGGAAAGAGTGACACACACAAAGACAGACAGAGAGAGAGAGAGAGAGAGAGAGAGAGAGAGAGAGAGAGAGAGAGAGAGAGAGAGAGAAACAGAGAGAGAAAGCAATAAAGATCTAGAATACAGCAGTCAAAAGTGACTAATGCAACTGAGAAACCAAGGATGAAAACACAAAAAAGTTCATCATTACAACCATATACCAGAACTTACTCAGCAATTCAACAATTGAGGGTCACTGCCATATGTTTCCAATTCTTTGCCACTATAAAAGGAGCTACTATTTTTTTGTATGAATACATCCTTTCCCCCATCCCTGATCTCTTTGAGATATGGACTGGTGGTCAAAGGATATGTATAATTTTATGGCCTTTTGGATGTGACTCCATTTTGCTCTTCAGAATGGTTGAATCCATTAGTTCATCCTTCCTCGTAGCACATCACCATCATATGACACAATTTGTTCAGCCATCCCCCAATCGAGATACATCCCCTCATTTTCCAATATTTTGCTACCACAAAAAGCACAACTATAAATATTTTTGTTCAAACAGTTCTTTGCCCAGACTTTTTTATCTCTCTGGGATATAAACCCAGTAGTGGTATTGCTGGATCAAAGGCCATGCATTCTTTTTAAGGCCCTTTTGGGCATGATTCAAAATTGCTCTCCAGAATGGTTGGATCGATTCACAACTCCACCAGCAATGCATTAGTGTCCCAACTTGGCAACATCCCCTCCAACATTTATTATTTTCCTTTATTGATATATTGGCCACTCTGCTAAGTGTAAGGTGGTACCTCAAGGTTGTTTTGGTCTGTATTTCCCTAATCAGGAAGGATTTTAGAACATTTTTCATATGATTATTGATAATTTTGATTTCTTCATCCAAAACCCACCTATTCATATCCATTGACCATTTATCAATTGGGGAGTTCTTTTTATTTCTTATAAATTTTACTTATTTCTTTGCATATTTGAGAAATTAATCCTTTGTCAGAGAAATTTGTTATACATTTTTCCCAGTTTGTTGCTTCCCTTCTAATTTTGCTTGCATTGGTTTTGTTTGTACAAAAACTCTTTATTATATTTAAATTTATTCATTTTACATCTTGTAATATTTTCCCTCTCTTGCTTGGTCTTAAATTCTTCTCTTCTCCATAGATCTGACAAGTAGACTATTCTATGTTCCCCTGATTTTCTCATAATATCACTCTTTATGTTTAAGTCATATATACCCATTTTGAATCTATTTTGTTATAGAGTGTGAGATATTGATCTAAATCTGAAGCTTCCTCGAACCCACGAGAAGCCTCAATATAGGAAGATAGAGGAAGGATAGAAGTTCTGTATGCCGAGAGGGGGGGGGGGGTGGAGTCAAGTTAGAGATATGAGGTGGCAGAAATGAGTCAGAAATCCAGGCCTTATTGATTATCAAGGAGCCACAGCAGAAACTCTGATCAGTGGACTAGTCAGAAGGCTTATACCTGTCCAGTGATCCAAATTTAATACCACATAGGTCGGAGACATGATAGAGAAAAGAAAGTGCCTGGCCGAAGGCCAGGTCCCAGGTGGGAGAGGTAGATCAGGAAAGGAATCAAAGATGGAGCTTGGCCAGAAGCCAAGCTCCAGCAAGGACAGGCATCAGTGAGAGCTGAGATCCAAGTGAGGAAGAGGGAGAAGAGGGGCGGAGCTTGCTGTGGCCCGGTATTTAATCTCTTTGATATGCAAATATACACAATACCGGATGA
Organism: Monodelphis domestica; assembly: GCF_027887165.1. Taxonomy (NCBI): domain Eukaryota; kingdom Metazoa; phylum Chordata; class Mammalia; order Didelphimorphia; family Didelphidae; genus Monodelphis; species Monodelphis domestica. The sequence goes on along the minus strand of NC_077234.1, from coordinate 140,338,659 downwards.
TTATCATTGGTCAATGACAAGGTATAGGTGTGGTTTCTCTTAGTCAGGTGAGCACAAAGAAACCTGTTTTCCTGCCTAACCTGGGGGAAGCTGGGGTCAAGGGTCAGAGGCTTTCCCAGCCATGTGCAAGACTGAGCATGCTCTCTTCTAAGCCACTCTGTACATACTGTTTCCCTTGCCCATAGCCAGGGGTGGACTGCTATAAAATCTAATATTTGCCATACTGTTTTCCAATTTTCCCAGCAGTTTTTATAAAATTGTGAGTTTTTATTCCAAAAATTGAGATCCTTGGATTGATCAAACACTAGTCTATTCCATTGATCAACCTGTCTGTCTCTTAGTCAGTACCAGATTGTGTTGATGAACACTACTTCATAGTACAGTTTAAGATCTGGTATTTCTAGGCCACCATCCTTCACACTTTGTTTCATTAGTTTTCTTGATATTCTTGATCTTTTGTTCTTCCAAATTAATTTTGTTATTATTTTTTTCTAATTATAAAATAGTTTTTGATAGTTTCATAGGTGTGGAGCTGAATAAGTAAATTAAATTAGGTAGGATTGTCATTATTATTATATTAGCTCATTCCACCCATGAGCAATTAATGCTTTCCAATTCTTTAGATCTAGTTTTATTTGTGATAAAAGTGCTTTGAAGTTGTGGTTATATAATTTCTGCATTTGAATAGGCAGATTCCCAAATATTTTATTTTGTCTAGAGTGGTTTTAAATGGAGTCTTTCTAACTATTGCTGCAGATTTTTTGAACAAAAACTTTTTAATTTAATGTACTCAAAATGATCCATTTCATTAATGTACTCTATATCTTGTTTGGTCATAAATTCTTTCTTATCCATAAGTCTGACAGGTAAACTATTATATGTACCCCTAACTTGTTTATGGTATCACCCTTTATTTCTAGATCAAGTTTCCATTTTGACTTTATCAATGGTGTGAGATGGTCTTTGCCTAGGCTTGCCATAACATTTTCCAGTTTTACCAACAATTTTTGTTAGTGAGTTCTTCCCCAAAAAGCTTGTATCTTTGGATATACTAGATACTCGGTTAGTATGGTCATTAACTACTATATTGATTAGCTGAACTTTGCCATTGATCTACTATTCTATTTCTTAGCCAGTAACAGATTATTTTGATAACTACTACTTTATAGTTTGAAATCTAAGACATCAAGGTCTATTTCCTCCATATTATTTTTCATTAATTCATTAATTGATATTCTTGATCTTTTGTTCTTCTAAGTAAATCTTATTATTATTTTTCTATCTCTAAGAAATAATTTTTAGATCATATAATAATTCTGGGATATTTAATTTTAGTGTCTCTTTCAGGAGATGATCAGTATATTGATTTTTCTATTTTCCCCTCTTGTTCAAGACTATGAGGGCAGTTTTTGCTAATTATTTCTGATAATGTGGTGTCCAGGTTCTTTTTTTGATCATAGCTTTCAGGTATTCTGATGATTCTTAGACTGTCTCTTCTGGTATTATTTTCTTGGTCAGCTATTTTTTCAGTGAGGTATTTCATATTTTATTCTTTCAATATTGTCTTATTTTTCCATGTGTCTTATGGAGTCATTAGTTTTCATTTGCTCATTTTTAATTTTTAGGAACATATTTTCTTCCTTGAACTTTTGTGTTTCCTTTACCATTTAGTCAATTCTACTCTTTAATGAGTTGTTTTCTTCAGTGGTATTTTTTTACCTCCATTTTAGTTTGGCCCATTTTAATTTTTAGGGATTGGTTCAGTAATTTTGGTGGGCCTCCATTTCTAATTGGACCACATTAGTTCTTAGGAATTTCTTTTCTTCAGTGAATTATCCCCAAATCTCTGAATCTTTGAATTATTTCCTTTATTCTTTGATTTTTAACTTATTTTCAAATTATTCCACTAGTTCTTTTGGGACATGACATCCTCTCTCACTTTTCTTGAGGCCTCATATGTTTTCTTCTTGCTATTATTGTCCTCTTCTGATTTTATATTTTGATTTTCCTTGTCACTAACATATCTTTCTAAGGTTAGGTTTTTCTTTGCCTTTGTTCATTTTTTTAATTATTAAAGACATCTCTGGTGCATATCCTTTGGGAGCAATAATATTCTTTGGTAGAGTAAACAACCATGAAATAATCAGTTTCTCTTACTGGAGAAAACAATGTGGCTTTGACTAATGACATAAACAGGCCCCTTGCTAAGGTTAAATATAATAATGAGCAGTACCTGAATAGCTCAATCAGAGACAGACAGAAATATCCCTGGGATCAAAGATATCAAGTCCAGGATCAGCTACTGTGTCTAGGACCAGACATGTTTACATAAAACATAAAAAGAGACTGCAAGTTGCTATGGAATAAGCCAGTGGCAGGTGAAAACAGAATTTAATCTAGTGTCCAAAGACCAAGATCTGGTTTCTATGGTTGCCTCAGCCAGACTTTAATTTTCAGTCAGTTTTTTCAGTTTATTCTGGCTCATAGGTAATTAGAGTCAGTCTTACACATTGTCATCATCCACATGGTAATGCAACTCTTAACATTATATTTTATGTAGCAAAGATTAAAGAGGAAGAAGTAGAAAAAGACATAAGAAAAAGAAATATATTTTCATTTAATTCTTTATAAAAGAGAGTGAAAGAATGAATTCACTTATTGAATGAATGCTGTAATGATTAATGCCTCAGAAAAAGATCAATGGCAATCACTTAATTAAAATTGACTATTCAAAGAATTGTCACTTATAAGCCAGGAAAAGGAAGTATGGATAGATGAACATGACAAAATATTTTAGGAGAGGTGTACAGTTACCACTAAATATATTTTGGAAGTCAAGTGATAAAAAAAAATCTTTATAGAGAAATTTTTGCCAGTATTTGAATTTCCTTAATAACAACTAGTGACAGACAAGTGGTATAATGGATAGAATGTTAGAATCAGTCAGGAAAATCTGAATTCAAATTCAATCTCAGCAATGACTAACTGTATGAGCTTGGACAAGTCATTTACTCTCTGTCTTAGTTCTTCATTTGTAAAATGGAAAGAATGATATTACTAACCTCTATGTGTTGTTGTGGGGATCAAAGGAGTTAACATGTAAAACAATTATCAAATTGTCTAGCACACAGCAGACATGTAATAAATGCATATTGCCCCCTCCCCTAACTAGAATTCTTGTTGGAGATCTACAATAACATAGACTCAGTTGTCTGTAGTCCATATGTTGACAAACATCTCTATTGTCAATTTGCTCCCACTGCTACTGCAGCTGCAAAATGTATTGTTCTTATTAGATATACAAGTTTTATCTGACTCATCTTTCCATTTTTTGGCTGCTTAATTACACCTACATTAGTCTGAAAATAATTTCCTTGAGTAATCACTAAAATGAGGATGGAACATTTTATTTTAAAGTACACATGTGGTTCCATAGAGATTTCTAAAGGCTCTTAGTAGTGTGAGGATATAACTTAACACACTTACCAATTTTATCTTATAGCAAAATTAAACATTATACCTAAATATTTAAATGATTCAGCTCCCATATTTAGTATCCTATAACAATCAGACACATGGAAAGTTTTTAACTAATACTACAGTAAGTGAGTAACTCATAGAACAGAAATTTTGGATACACTTTCAAGCAAGACTTCACTGTCTCTTTTCATTAAGTAACTTCAATAAAGCCTTATCTAGATGTTCTAGATATTTCCTTAATATAGAAATTCAAAGATTATCCAATTACCGAGGGCAGTGGCAATTCTGTGACGTATCTTGGAATAACTTTGAAATCTATATTCCCTTTCACTAAATCAATTAGATCTTTGGATCTTTATTTCCTGAATCAGATATTTGATGGCACAGTGTTACAAGTCTCCTCAGCATCTTCTAAACATGGATATCTGAAATCCTACCTTGAATTCTATTTCATCCCCATGACCAGAAGCATGATAAGGAATAATGTTTATAAAATTATTCCAAATAGCACCATATGTAAGTGTGTATATCTATTAAGCCTCTTATTCCCATTTACATTGTATACATATATATTCTCCATAAACACTTAGCAAAAATGTGAGTTGATTTAGCCTATTTTCTTCCTGTATCAAAACAAAGCAAAGTATCACAGAAAAGGAAAATCCTTCAATTTTTTCATCATTTCCAGAGGAAATTACCTCTTCCTGTTATATTTATTTAAGGGGAAGATAGAGAGTCTGGAATTATGTTAATTACTCCTGTTGTAGAAAATATAGATAATGACATATCTGAACCAGTCACTTGAGGCATAATCTTAGATCAAATAAACTGTCGCTGGTTAAAAAGCTAATAATGTATTAAGGGCATTTTCAGGCCTTATCCCAGGTTTGGTTTTCTATCCACTAAACCAAAATGCTGTTGTAGTGATATATATGGTGAAAACTGGCTTTTCAATGAAGATCTCATTCATATCAACTCTGAAGAAAAGACACCAAGTCAAGCTTGAATATACACAAAAGTATGATGTGAAATTGAACTAAACAAAAACACTTTATAGTCATGTGTAGGAAGAATCATAAAAGGTACAAAACTGAATGGATCTTTTAGTGTTTCTATGTCAAACTTTTCCTATTAATAACAATAAGGCGATCACAACATATAAGTTCTACTACCTTAGTTTCCAAATGTTATATGAGGAAGCAACAAGTCACTTGACAGGTAACACTTAAGAAGAATAGGTAAGTATAGAATCGAATACTGGAAGCTAAGATGGGGGAATAAAGAACACTCTAGTCTCCTGGATCCTAAACACAAACACACACATACACACACACACACACACACATACACATACACACACACACACACACACACACAAACATATAGTGTAAATAAATACCCTCAAAACAAAGGAAATCAGAAGGAACATATCTCACTGTTTTAAGAAGAGAGAGAAGCTCAAAGAGCATATCATCTGTGGGAGGTGGCAGAATGTGGACCAGCCCAGTATGCTTCTATGGGGCAAGAGGTAACAAAGTGATGAAGTGGAAAAAAGCCCAGTTGAGTCACTTGGCACAGGTAGTAAAGGAAGAATGGACAAGAGATCAATACACTTCTATGGGGAAATAGAACCTGAGGCAGCAAAGCAATAGAGAGCCTGAGGCAACAAAGCTAGAGAAGAGGGACTGACTTAGGTTAAGCTATATGGCACACAGTACAGGTAGCAAAGACAGAGTAGGCATGTGAACTCATAACTATGTGAAGTGATAGAGTGCCTGAGGCAGCAAAGTGTCAGAGCAGAACACTAATCCAAGTGGCTTAGTGACAGGAATTACAAAACAGCAGAATGGGTGACAGCCCAACACACAAAACAGCAGGGCAACTGGCAGCACAAGGAGTGGAATCTAGCTGGAAAAAAACAGCTGTAAGCCTCCCTACAACAAGCCAATCAGTCCACACTCTCAACAAGCACAATGCATGAAAAAAGGCAACTAGGCATACCCTAACTACCAGTGAAGAATACTTGACGAGCTTTGAAACAGTGTTCTCACTAACCCAGTAGCAGAGAAAAACCTCAACAAAGGAATGAGGGTTCAGGGAAATAACTACAAAAAATGAGGAAAAAACAAAGAAACTCACTTTAGAAAGTTGTTTCAGCAAAAGGAAGATCAAAATATGAACTCAGAGAAAGACAACAATGAAAAAAGGAAATATATCAAGTCACAAGGGAAAGTATGAAAAGATGTGAGGTTCCAAAAGAAACCTTGGATTACCTTTAATAGTAGTTAAAAATCAAAGAAAAAAATATTCAGAAAGACCCCACAACAGGAGGGAGAAACTGAAGAAATGAATTCTCTAAAAACTGGAATAGGTCAAAAGGAAACGAAGGCTTAAAAATACACCAAAGACAACAACTCCCTAAAGACTATAATGAACCAAATGGAAAAGGAGGTAAAAAATCCCACTAATGAAAATAGTTTTTAAACATTAGAATTAGTCAAATGGAGGAGGAGACACGAAAGTTCAAAGCGGAAAATAGCTCTTTAAAAGTTAGGATTGGGCAAATAGAAGCTAATGAATTAATGAGACATGAGAAAACAGTAAAACAAAATCAAAACAATGAAAATATAGAAGAAAATTTGAAATATTTTAATGGAAAAACAACTGATCTGGAAAACAGATATAGAAGAGACAATCTAAGAATCAGACAATCTGAAAGTCACAAACAAAAAACTGGAATACCAAATTACAAGAAATCATCAGAGAAAACTGTCCTGATGTAATTGAACAAGAGGAAAAATAGGAATTGAAAGAATGCTACAATCCCTGCCTGAAATAGGTGCCAAAATAAAATATCCCAAGACTATTATAGTCAAATTCCAGAATTCCCGGGCTAAGGAAAAAGTACTATATGCATCCAGAAGAAAACAATTCAAATATCATGCAGGCACAGTCAAGATTACACAAAACCTACCAGCTTCTACACTAAAAGACCAGATATCATGGAATATAATATTTTTTTAGGCAAAGGATCTAAGACTACAACCAAAAATTACATACCCAGCAACATTCAGAATAATCCTCCAGGGGGCAGCTAGGTAGCTCAGTGGATTGAGAGCCAGGCCTAGAGACGGGAGGTCCTAGGTTCAAATCCGGCCTCAGCCACTTCCTAGCTGTGTGGCCCTGGGCAAGTCACTTGACCCCCATTGCCTACCCTTACCACTCTTCTGCCTTGGAGCCAATACACAGTATTGACTCCAAGACGGAAGGTAAGGGTTTAAAAAAAAAAAAAAGAATAATCCTCCAGGGGATTATAGAAGACTTTAAGACTTTCCTGATCAAAACATCAGAGCTGGAAAGAAATTTGATGCATAAAATCAACACTCAAGAAAAAAGAAGAATGTATAGTTGACAAGAAAAGAAGAGATAGAAGAGGGTAAACTGTCTCTTCTGAAGAGACACATAAAAGTCAATATAGTGGAGGCAAAGGTGGGGTTGGGGTTGTAATAAACACTGCTTGAACTTTATTCTTAACAGTATTGGCACAAAGTTGGAATAATGGACATACTCATTCAGCTATAGAAACCTACTTTAAACTACAGGGAAATAGAAGAAGTATGGGGGTGGACAAAAAGGAGGGCAAATTGGAGGGAAATAGTGATCAGCAAGAGGATGAAAGGAGAGATATATATAAACTAGGGGAAAATAAGATGAAGGAAAAGACCCAATTAAAAATCATAACTGTGAATATGAATGGGATGAAGTCACCCAAAAAATGATACCAGAGTGAACTACAAATGAGAATTCCAAACATATTTAAAGTAGGGAGACATACACAGTAAAAGTAAGGGACTGGAACAGAATATACTATATTTCGATTAAAAATGTAAGGGTAGCAAACATGTTCTCAGACAAAGCAAAAGTAAAAACCAATCTTAAGAGAAAAGGAATGAAATTTTTTTTAATAAAATGAACCATAAACAATGAAACAATATCAACACTAAACATATAAACCAATTGGAATGGCATAGCAGACACATTACAAAGAAGTTACACAAGTTACAAGAGAAAAATAGATAGTAAAATGTTACTAGTGGGAAACTTCAATCTTCCCCTCTCAGAAGTAGATAAATCCAAACCTTCAAACAACAAAAACTGCCCATATAATAAGGCACAAAACTTGCACAACCAAATTAAAAAAACAAATATTAAAGGCATCCTTTTCAGACCATAACGCAATAAAATTACATTTAACAAAGGCAGAAGAAGTAAATATTAAAAATTAATTGGATGGGGCAGCTGGGTAGCTCAGTGGATTGAGAACAAGGCCTAGAGATGGGAGATCCTAGGTTCAAATCTGGCCTCAGCCAGTTCCTAGCTGTGTGACCCTGGGCAAGTCACTTGAACCCCATTGCCTGGCCCTTACCATTCTTCTGCCTTGGAGCCAATACACAGTATTGACTACAAGACTGAAGGTAAGGGTTTTAAAAAGAAAATTAATTGGAAATTAAATAATTGTATCCTAAACAATGAATGGGTCTGGAACATAGAATAATTTACTTGTGAGACTAATGAAAAAAGGAAGATTTTATGATCAAACAAGAAATAGAGAACAGCACGAAGTATAAAATAAATAATTTTGATAATATCAAATTAAAACATGTGTACAAACTAAACCAATGTAATCAAGATTACAAGGGAAACAACAAACTGGGAAAATTTTTCACAGCAAATTTCTGTGATAAAGATGACATTTCTCAATTATATAGAGAACAGAGTCAAATTAATAGGAACACAACTCATTCTATAGTTGACCAGTAGTCAAAGAATATGAATGAGAAGTTTTCAGATGAAGTAATTAAAAATATCAATAATCATATAATCATTCTTGATTAGAGAAATGAAAATTAAAACCCTGAAGTAGCACCTCAGACCTATCAGATTGACCAATATGATGGTGAAGGAAAATGATAAATATTGGAGAGGATGTGAAAAAATTGGGATACTAATGAATTGCTAGTGAAGTTCTGAACTGATCCAACTATTTTGCAAGACAATCTGGAAGTATGCCTAAAAAGAAACCCTTTGATCCTGTAATTTCACTACTAGGTCTGTATCTCAAAGAGATTTTTTTTTTAAATATATTTTATTTGATCATTTCCAAGCATTATTCGTTAAAGACATAGATCATTTTCTTTTCCTCCCCCCCACCCCCCATAGCCGACGCGTAAGTCCACTGGGCATTAGATGTTTTCTTGATTTGAACCCATTGCTTTGTTGATAGTATTTGCATTAGAGTGTTCATTTAGAGTCTATCCTCTGTCATGTCCCCTCAACCTCTGTATTCAGGCAGTTGCTTTTTCTCGGTGTTTCCACTCCCATAGTTTATCCTTTGCTTATGAATGGTGTTTTTTTCTCCTGGATCCCTGCAAGTTGTTCAGGGACATTACACCGCCACTAATGGAGAAGTCCATTAAGTTCGATTATACCACAGTGTATTAGTCTCTGTGTACAATGTTCTCCTGGTTCTGCTCCTCTCGCTCTGCATCACTTCCTGGAGGTTGTTCCAGTCTCCATGGAACTTCTCCACTTTATTATTCCTTTTAGCACAATAGTACTCCATCACCAACATATACCACAGTTTGTTCAGCCATTCCCCAATTGATGGGCATCCCCTCGTTTTCCAGTTTTGGGCCACCACAAAGAGCGCAGCTATGAATATTTTTGTGCAAGTCTTTGTGTCCATTATCTCTTTGGGGTACAGACCCAGCAGTGCTATGGCTGGGTCAAAGGGTAGATATTCTTTTGTCGCCCTTTGGGCATAGTTCCAAATTGCCCTCCAGAATGGTTGGATCCATTCACAACTCCACCAGCAATGAATTAATGTCCCTACTTTGCCACATCCCCTCCAGCATTCATTACTTTCCTTTGCTGTTATGTTAGCCAATCTGCTAGGTGTGAGGTGATACCTCAGAGTTGTTTTGATTTGCATCTCTCTGATTATAAGAGATGTAGAGCACTTCTTCATGTGCTTGTTAATAGTTTTGATTTCTTTATCTGAGAACTGCCTATCCATGTCCCTTGCCCATTTATCAATTGGAGAATGGCTTGATTTTTTGTACAATTGATTTAGCTCATTATAAATATGAGTAATTAAACCTTTGTCAGAGGTTTCTATGAAGATTTTTTTCCCAATTTGTTGTTTCCCTTCTGATTTTAGTTATATTGGTTTTGTTTGTACAAAAGCTTTTTAGTTTGATGTAGTCAAAATTATTTATTTTACATTTTGTGATTCTTTCTATATCTTGCTTGGTTTTAAAGCCTTTCCCCTCCCAAAGGTCTGACATGTATACTATTCTGTGTTTACCCAATTTACTTATGGTTTCCTTCTTTATGTTTAAGTCACTCACCCATTTTGAATTTATCTTGGTGTAGGGTGTGAGGTGTTGATCTATTCCTAGTCTCTCCCACACTGTCTTCCAATTTTCCCAGCAGTTTTTATCGAATAGTGGATTTTTGTCCCAAAAGCTGGGATCTTTGGGTTTATCGTATACTGTCTTGCTGAGGTCGCTTTCCCCCAGTCTATTCCACTGATCTTCCTTTCTGTTTCTTAGCCAGTACCAAATTGTTTTGATGACTGCTGCTTTGTAATATAGTTTTAGGTCAGGGACTGCAAGGCCCCCATCATATGTGTTTTTTTTCATTATTTCCCTGGATATCCTTGATCTTTTGTTCTTCCAAATGAACTTTGTTATGGTTTTTTCTAAATCAGTGAAGAAGTATTTTGGTAGTTCAATGGGTATGGCACTAAATAGATGAATAAGTTTGGGTAGGATGGTCATTTTTATTATATTGGCTCGTCCTATCCATGAGCAGTTAATGTTTTTCCATTTGTTCAGGTCTAGTTTTAGTTGTGTGGCGAGTGTTTTGTAGTTGTGTTCATATAGTTCCTGTGTTTGTCTTGGGAGATAGATTCCTAGGTATTTTATTTTGTCTAAGGTGATTTTGAATGGGATTTCTCTTTCTAGTTCTTGCTGCTGAGCTGTGTTGGAGATATATAGAAAAGCTGATGATTTATGTGGGTTTATTTTGTATCCTGCAACTTTCCTAAAGTTGTTGATTATTTCAATTAGCTTTTTGGTTGAATCTCTTGGATTCTTTAAGTAGACCATCATGTCATCCACAAAGAGTGATAACTTGGTCTCCTCCTTGCCTATTTTGATGCCTTCAATTCCTTTATCTTCTCTAATTGCTACTGCTAGTGTTTCTAGTACAATGTCAAATAGTAGAGGTGATAATGGGCATCCTTGTTTCACTCCTGATCTTATTGGGAATGCATCTAGTTTATCCCCATTGCAGATGATATTAGCTGATGGTTTTAGATATATACTGTTTATTATTTTTAGGAATGACCCTTCTATTCCTATGCTTTCTAGTGTTTTTAATAGGAATGGGTGTTGTATTTTATCAAAGGCTTTTTCTGCATCTATTGAGATAATCATGTGGTTCTTGCTAGTTTGCTTGTTGATGTGGTCAATTATGTGGATGGTTTTCCTAATGTTGAACCAGCCCTGCGTCCCTGGTATGAATCCTACTTGATCATGGTGAATGATCCTTCTGATCACTTGCTGGAGTCTTTTTGCTAGTATCCTATTTAAGATTTTTGCATCTATATTCATTAGGGAGATTGGCCTATAGTTTTCTTTCTCTGTTTTTGACCTGCCTGGTTTTGGAATCAGTACCATGTTTGTGTCGTAAAAGGAGTTTGGTAGAACTCCCTCTTTGCTTATTATGTCAAATAGTTTGTATAGTATTGGGATTAACTGTTCTCTGAATGTTTGATAGAATTCACAGGTGAATCCATCAGGCCCTGGGGATTTTTTCTTAGGAAGTTCTTTGATGGCTTGATGGATTTCAATTTCTGATATGGGATTATTTAAGAATTCTATTTCCTCTTCTGTTAGTCTAGGCAGTTTGTATTTTTGTATATATTCATCCATTTCTCCTAAATTGGTGTATTTATTGCCATATAATTGGGCAAAGTAATTTCTAATGATTGCCTTAATTTCCTCCTCATTGGAGGTGCTGTCCCCCTTTTCATCTTTAATGCTGTGAATTTGCTTTTCTTCCTTTCTTTTTTTAATTATATTGACCAGTACTTTGTCTATTTTGTTTGTTTTTTCAAAGTACCAGCTTCTTGTCTTATTTATTAAATCAATAGTTCTATCACTTTCGATTTTATTAATTTCTCCCTTAATTTTTAGGATTTCTAATTTGGTTTTCTGCTGGGGGTTTTTAATTTGATCGCTTTCGAGTTTTTTCAATTGCATTTCCAATTGATTGATCTCTGCTCTCCCTTGTTTGTTAATATAAGCTTTCAGGGATATGAATTTGCCTCTGATTACCGCTTTGGCTGCATCCCAAAAGGTTTGAAAGGATGTTTCGCCATTGTCATTTTCCTTGATGAAATTATTAATTGTTTCTATGATTTCTTCTTTAATTAAACGGTTTTGGAGTATCATATTGTTTAATTTCCAATTGGTTTTAGATTTGGTTTTCCATGTACCATTGACTAATCATTATTTTTATTGCCTTGTGATCTGAGAAGGCTGCATTCATTATTTCTGCTTTTTTGCATTTGTGTGCTATGTTTCTGTGACCTAATGTATGGTCAATTTTTGTGAATGTGCCATGTGGTGCTGAGAAGAAGGTGTATTCCTTTTTATCCCTATTTATTTTTCTCCATATGTCTATTAATTCTAATTTTTCTAAGATTTCATTCACTTCTTTTACCTCTTTCTTATTTATTTTTTGATTTGATTTATCTAAATTTGATAATGGTTGGTTTAAGACTCCCACTAGTATGGTTTTATTGTCTATTTCTTCCTTCAATTCGCCTAGTTTCTCCATTAGAAATTTGGGTGCTATATTATTTGGTGCATACATGTTGATTAATGATATTTCCTCATTGTCTAGAGTCCCTTTTAACAAAATATAATTACCTTCCCTATCCCTTTTGATCAGGTCTATTTTTGCATTGGCTTTATCAGATATCATTATTACCACTCCTGCCTTCTTTCTATCAGTTGAGGCCCAGAAGGTCTTACTCCATCCTTTAATTCTGACCTTGTGGGTGTCAACCCGCCTCATGTGTGTTTCTTTTTTTTTTTTAATTTTAATATTATTTTATTTGGTCGTTTTCATACATTATTCACTGGAAACAAAGATCGTTTAAGATCGTTTTCTTTTCCTCCACTCCCCTCCTCCCCCCCCCCGCCTTTCCCTCTCCCATAGTCGACGCATGATTCCACTGGTTATCACATGTGTTCTTGACTCGAACCCATTTCCCTGTTGTTGGAGTTTGCATTATAGTGTTCATTTAGAGTCTCTCCTCAGTCTTATCTCCTCCAACCCTGTAGTCAAGCAGTTGCTTTTCAGCGGTGTTTTTACTCCCACAGTTTATCCTCTGCTTGTGGGTAGTATTTTTTTTTTAGATCCCTGCAGATTGTTCAGGGATTGCATTGATACTAATGGAGAAGTCCATCACCTTCGATTGTACCACAATGTATCAGTCTCTGTGTACAATGTTTTCCTGGTTCTGCTCCTCTCGCTCTGCATTACTTCCTGGAGGTTGTTCCAGTCTCCATGGAACTTCTCCACTTTATTATTCCTTTTAGCACATTAGTATTCCATCACCAACATATACCACAATTTGTTCAGCCATTCCCCAATTGAGGGGCATCCCCTCGTTTTCCAATTTTTGGCCACCACAAAGAGTGCACCTATGAATATTTTTGTACAAGTCTTTTTGTCCATTATCTCTTTGGGGTACAAGCCCAGCAGTGCTATGGCTGGATCAAAGGGCAGACAGTCTTTTATCGCCCTTTGGACATAGTTCCAAATTGCCCTCCAGAATGGTTGGATCAATTCACAACTCCACCAGCAATGAATTAATGTCCCCACTTTGCCACATCCCCTCCAGCATTCATTACTTTGCATAGCTGTCATGTTAGCCAATCTGCTAGGTGTGAGATGATACCTCAGAGTTGTTTTGATTTGCATCTCTCTGATTATAAGAGATGTAGAGCACTTTTTCATGTGCTTATTAATAGTTTTGATTTCTTTGGCTGAGAATTGCCTGTTCATGTCCCTTGCCCATTTGTCAATTGGAGAATGGCTTGATTTTTTGTACAATTGATTTAGTTCTTTATAAATTTTAGTAATTAAACCCTTGTCAGAGGTTTTTATGAAGATTGTTTCCCAATTTGTTGCTACCCTTCTGATTTTGGTTACATTGGTTTTGTTTGTACAAAAACTTTTTAATTTGCTGTAATCCAGATTATTTATTTTGCATTTTGTAATTCTTTCTAATTCTTGCTTGGTTTTGAAGTATTTCCCTTCCCAAAGTTCTGACATGTATACTATTCTGTGTTCGCCTAATTTTCTTATAGTTTCCTTCTTTATGTTCAAGTCATTCATCCATTTTGAATTTATCTTGGTGTAGGGTGTGAGGTGTTGATCTAAGCCTAATATTTCCCACACTGTCCTCCAATTTTCCCAACAGTTTTTATGAAATAGTGGATTTTTGTCCCAAAAGCTGGGATCTTTGGGTTTGTCATATACTGTCTTGCTGAGGTTGCTTGCCCCCAGTCTATTCCACTGATCATCCTTTCTGTCTCTTAGCCAGTACCAAATTGTTTTGATGACCGCTGCTTTATAATATAGTCTGAGATCTGGGACTGCAAGACCCCCTTCCTTTGTATTTTTTTTCATTAATTCCCTGGATATCCTTGATCTTTTGTTCTTCCAAATGAACTTTGTTATGTTTTTTTCTAAATCAGTAAAAAAAATTTTTGGAAGTTCCATGGGTATGGCACTAAATAGATAGATGAGTTTGGGTAGGATGGTCATCTTTATTATATTGGCTCGTCCTACCCATGAGCAGTTAATGTTCTTCCAATTGTTCAAGTCTAGTTTTAGTTGTGTGGAAAGTGTTTTGTAGTTGTGTTCATATAGATCCTGTGTTTGTCTCGGGAGATAGATTCCTAAGTATTTTATTTTGTCTTGGGTAATTTTGAATGGGATTTCTCTTTCTAGTTCTTGCTGTTGAGCTGTGTTGGAATTATATAGAAATGCTGATGACTTATGTAGGTTTATTTTGTATCCTGCAACTTTGCTAAAGTTGTTGATTATTTCAATTAGCTTTTTGGTTGAGTCTCTAGGATTCGTTAAGTAGACCATCATGCCATCTGCAAAGAGTGATAATTTGGTCTCCTCCTTGCCTATTTTGATGCCTTCAATTTCTTTTTCTTCTCTAATTGCTACTGCTAGTGTTTCTAATACAATGTCAAATAATAGAGGTGATAATGGGCATCCTTGTTTCACTCCTGATCTTAATGGGAATGGATTTAGTTTATCCCCATTGCAGATGATATTAGCTGATGGTTTTAGATATATACTGTTTATTATTTTTAGGAATGACCCTTCTATTCCTATGCTTTCTAGTGTTTTTAGTTGGAATGGGTGTTGTATTTTATCAAAGGCTTTTTCTGCATCTATTGAGATAATCATGTAATTCTTGTTGGTTTGCTTGTTGATGTGGTCAATTATGTGGATAGTTTTCCTAATGTTGAACCAGCCCTGCATCCCTGGTATGAATCCTACTTGATCATGGTGGATGACCCTTCTAATCACTTGCTGGAGTCTTTTTGCTAGTATCCTATTTAAGATTTTTGCATCTATATTCATTAGGGAGATTGGCCTATAGTTTTCTTTCTCTGTTTTTGGCCTGCCTGGCTTTGGAATTAGTACCATGCTTGTGTCATAAAAGGAGTTTGGTAGGACTCCCTCTTTGCTTATTATGTCAAATAGTTTGTATAATATTGGGGTTAACTGTTCTCTGAATGTTTGATAGAATTCACAGGTGAATCCATCAGGCCCTGGGGATTTTTTCTTAGGCAGTTCTTTGATGGCTTGATGGATTTCAATTTCTGATATGGGATTATTTAAGAAAACTATTTCTTCTTCTGTTAGTCTAGGAAATTTATATTTTTGTAAATATTCATCCATATCACCTAGGTTGGTATATTTATTGCCATATAGTTGGGCAAAGTAGTTTTTAATGATTGCCTTAATTTCCTCTTCATTTGAGGTGAGATCCCCCTTCTCATCCTTGATGCTATTAATTTGCCTTTCTTCTTTCCTTTTTTTAATTAAATTAACCAGTACTTTGTCTATTTTGTCTGTTTTTTCAAAGTACCAGCTTCTAGTCTTGTTTATTAGCTCAATAGTGTTGTCACTTTCTATTTTATTAATTTCTCCCTTAATTTTTAGAATCTCTAGTATGGTTTTCTTCTGGGGGTTTTTAATTTGTTCATTCTCAAGTTTTTTTATTTGCATTTCCAATTCCTTGGTCTCTGTCCTCCCTAATTTGTTAATATATGCACTCAGGGATATGAATTTTCCTCTAAGTACTGCCTTGGCTGCATCCCATAAGGTTTGAAAGGATGTTTCGCCATTGTCATTTTCTTCAACGAAATTTTTAATTGTTTCTATGATTTCTTCTCTAACTATCCGATTTTGGAGTATCATGTTATTTAATTTCCAATTAATTTTTGATTTGGGTCTCCATGTACTCTTGCCAATCAATATTTTAATTGTCTTGTGATCTGAAAAGGCTGCAGTTAATATTTCTGCTTTTCTGCATTTGAGTGCCATGTTTCTATGACCTAGGGTATGATCTATTTTTGTGAATGTGCCATGTGGTGCTGAAAAGAAGGTGTATTCTTTTTTGTCCCTATTTATTTTTCTCCATATGTCTATTAATTCTAATTTTTCTAAGATTTCATTCACCTCTTTTACCTCTTTCTTGCTTATTTTTTGGTTTGATTTATCTAAATTTGATAGTGGTTGGTTCAAGTCTCCCACTAATATGGTTTTACTCTCTATTTCCTCCTTCAATTCTCCTAGTTTCTCTATTAAAAATTTGGATGCTATACCATTTGGTGCATACATATTGATTAGTGATATTTCCTCATTGTCTATACTTCCTTTTAGCAGAATATATTTACCTTCCCTGTCCCTTTTGATCAGGTCTATTTGTACTTTGGCTTTGTCAGATATCATGATTGCAACTCCTGCCTTCTTTCTATCGGTTGAGGCCCAAAAGGTCTTACTCCATCCTTTAATTCTAACCTTGTGAGTGTCAACCCTTCTCATATGTGTTTCTTGAAGACAACATATGGTAGGGTTTTGGGTTCTAATCCAGTCTGCTATTTGTCTGCGTTTTATGGGTGAGTTCATCCCATTCACGTTCAAAGTTATGATTGTTATTTGTGGATTCGCTGGCATTTTGATATCTTCCCCTAGTTCTGACCTTTCTTCTTTAGCTTTCTCCTTTTGAACCAGTGATTTACTTTAGGTCAGTCCCCCTAGTCCCCTCCCTTGAGATGCTTCCCTTTCTAGCCCCTCCCTTTTTATGCTCCCTTCCCCTCCCCCCTCTCCTTCCCTCCCTTTTTGTACTCCCTCCCCCCCTCCCCCTCCTTAATTTTCCTTTCTTTCTTGCCCTAATGGATAAGATAGAATTCAGGATCCCACTGGATCAAGATGTTCTTCCCTCTCAGATTTGATTTCACTGAGAGTAAGGTTTAAGTAATTCCACTTCACACTCTCTTCCTCTCCTTCTCATATGAGAGTTCTTCCCCTCCCCTTCCCATGTGTATCTTTATATGGGAAAGTTTATTCTATTGATTCCCCCCCTATTTCTTGAAGTTAATCTTAGTATTATCACGGTTCCCCCCTCCCTTTTCCTTTTTTTGCCCCAACTTTCCCCAAATCTTCTTAATTCCCCAATCTTTCCCTATGAATGTTTCTTCTAACTACTCTTATGATGATACAATTTATGAGAGTTACACAAAACATTTTCCCCACATATTAATATATATAATTAGATCTAAATGTAGTCCTTATAGAAGAGAGTTTGACTTAAAGAGAAAGATAAGATTTATCTCCTTTTCCCTTTCTTTCATATTTACCTTTTCATGTTTCTCTTGCTTTCTGTGCTTGGATATCGAACTTTCCACAGAGCTCTGGTCTTTTCTTAGCAAATGCTTGGAAATCTTCTATTTTGTTGAATGCCCATACTTTCCCCCGGAAGTATATAGTCAGTTTTGCTGGGTAGTTGATTCTTGGTTGGAGACCCAGCTCTCTTGCCTTTCTAAATATCGTGTTCCATGCTTTGCGGTCTCTTAGTGTGTTAGCCGCTAAGTCGTGTGTTATCCTTATGGGAGCCCCCTTATATCTGAAGCTCTTCTTCTTGGCTTCTTGTAGGATTTTCTCCTTTACTTGGAAGCTCTTGAATTTGGCAATTACATTCCTGGGCGTTGTCTTTTGGGGATTTAGTATAGAAGGTGTTCTATGAATCCTTTCTATTTCTATTTTGCCCCCTTGCTCCAGAACGTGGGGGCAATTTTCTTTTATAATCTCCTCTAGAATAATATCCAATTTGTTGTTTACCTCTGGTTTTTCTGGGAGACCGATGATACGGAGATTTTCTCGTCTTCCTCTGTTCTCCAGGTCCGTGACCTTCTCAGTGAGATATTTTATGTTTTCTTCCAATTCATTAATTATTTGGGATTGCTTTATTGATTCTTGCTGTTTTATCATCTCACTTTCTTCGAGGTGCTTAATTCTAGTCATTAGGGACTGGATTTGCTTTTCAGCCTTGTCTGCCCTTCTATTGGATGCTTCGAGTTCTTTTTCTAATTGAGCAGTCTTATCTGTCAGACAGCTGATCTCTTTCTCCCATTTTTCTTTCCAGAATGTTTCCATCTTTTGGATAAGTTCCAGTTTGAGATCTTCCAGAGCTTGTTGATAGTTTCCATTTTGGGAGGCGTGTTCTGAATTTTTTTGGATTTCCTCCTCATTCTCCTCTTTTCCTTGGGTACTTCCACCATAAAAGTTTTCAATAGTCACTTTTTTCCCTTTCTTCCTGGAGGCTTGATTTTGGGCCATGTGAGCCATCCCTTTGGTGGTTTTATTTCCCTTTCCTTTTTGGTCTGGGGTCTGGGTTATAAGAGCGGTTTTTCTGTGAATTTAGGTTGCTTCAGACTAGTTCTTCCCAGCCTCCGAGCCCAGGTATTCAGCTCCGCCCAGATAATCAGCGCGCGTTGTTCAGCGCAGCCCACCCCAAGACCAGGTCCGCTGGATTCTCCAGTGAAAGCGCCCTGAGACGTTTTTTCCTGGCAGTCCCCAGATCCCAAGGACCCTGGAGTGCCCCTCCAGACAGAGACGCTCCCCACTCACTCGCTGTCCCGGTGAGCGCTCAGGTAGCTCACTCTAGTTTAGTGGGGGAGGTGGGGTGGGGGAAGGGCGGCTCAGTTCACTTTTCTGTGCAAGCTTTTCCTTCTTATTTTAGTGTGGAAATGTTCAAGCCCCACGTACCTTTGCCTTTGTGGGGTACTGGGGAGTCCTTCTGTTCCTCCAAAGGTGATTTTATGCTCCTTTGATGTAGTCTATTTCGTTCGGTGCTGGGGAGAGGAAGCGTGCAGCGTCTAGATTGCAGCCATGATTACCCGGAAGTCCCCCCTCATGTGTGTTTCTTGAAGACAACATATGGTAGGGTTTTGGATTCTAATCCATTCTGCTATTCGTCTATGTTTTATGGGTGAGTTCATCCCATTCACGTTCAAAGTTATGATTGTCATTTGTGGACTCCCTGGCATTTTGATTGCCTTCCCTAATTCTAACCTTTTCTTCTTCGGCTCTACCTTTTAGTCCAGTGATTTACTTTGAATCAGTGCCCCTTGTCCCCTCCCTTGATGTTTCCCTTTTTAGTCCCTCCCTTTTTCTTCCCTCCCCCTCCCCCCTCTCTTTCCCTCCCTTTTTGTTCTCCCTCTCCCCCTCCCCCCCCTTGGTTTTCCCTTCTCCTTACCCTTGTTGGGTAAGATAGAATTCAAGATCCCAATGGATCTGGATGTTTTTCCCTCTCAGAGTTGATTTCCCTGAGATTGAGGTTTAAGTAAACCCCCCCCTCTTCCTCTCCTTCTTATAGGAGTTTTCTTCCCCTCCCCTTCCCATGTGAATCTTTGTGTGAGAACCATTATTCTATTTGGTCTTTCTTTACCCCCTATTTATACATTACATTTTCCCCACATATTAGTATACATAGGTTGATATAAATGTAGTCCTTATAGAAGAGAGTTTGAGTAAAAGAAGAAGATAACATTTTTCCCCTTTCCTTAATATTTACCTTTTCAGGTATTCCTTGCTCTTTGATTTTCGGTATCAAACTTTCCACAGAGCTCTGGTCTTTTCTTTGCAAAAAGTTGGAAGTCTTCTATTTTGTTGAATGCCCATACTTTCCCCTGGAAGTATATAGTCAGTTTTGCTGGGTAGCTGATTCTTGGTTGGAGACCCAGCTCTCTTGCCTTTCTGAAGATCATGTTCCATGCCTTACGATCATTCAGAGTAGAACTTGCAAGGTCTTGTGTGACCCTGATTGGCATTCCTTTATATCTAAATTGTCTTTTTCTGGCTTCCTGTAGGATTTTTTCTTTTGTTTGATAGCTTTGGAATTTGGCAATTACATTCCTGGGAGTTGTCTTTTGGGGGTTTAGTGTAGAAGGTATTCTGTGAGCTCTGTCAGTGGCTGTATTGCCCCCTTGTTCTAGAATCTCTGGGCAATTTTCTTTGATTATATCTTGTATCACCATGTCCAGTTTGGTGTTTATTTCTGGCTTTTCTGGGAGTCCAATTATTCTTAAATTTTCTCTTCTCCCTCTATTTTCCAGATCTATCACCTTGTCGGTGAGATATTTTATGTTCTCTTCTAATTCCTTGGTGTTTTGGCTTTGCTTTATTAGTTCTTGCTTTAAAGCCTGGTTTTCTTTTACAGTTTGGTCAAACTGGTTTTGTAGATGCATGAATTTCTTTTGCATTATTTCCCACTTTTCCTCCCAGAGGGCTTCCATTTTTTGGTCATTTCTGATTCAAATTCTTCATGGGTTTGTGGAGAGTTTCTATTTCCTTTGGAAGATTTTGGAGAATTTTCTTGTATATCTTCTTCTATCTGCTCTGTATTTTGTATTTTGGCTCCATAGAATGTGTCCAAAGTCGCCCCTTTCTTCTTATTTTTCTTGGTATTTTGGGGCTTCTGTGCTTCTGTGGAGTTTGTCATCTCTGAATGTGGAGGATTAGCTTTTCTTATCTCTGTCTGGTGATCAGAGGCTTTAGTCCTGGGCAGATGTTGGTTCTATGAGATTTCCCTGGGTTAAACTGAATATGCCTCACTGGAACTGGAATGGAAGGGTCAGACCACGAGGCCACACTCTCCCCCGGCTCGCTTTCAGTAAGTTGCCTTCAGAATCGCTGGCCGTGAGGCTGTTTCGGCTGCAGGGGGATGGGCTGCAGCTTTCCCAAGCTCCGAGGGCAAGGACTTTCACTGAGACTTGTATAGCAGGATCCAGCCCGTGAGGCTGTCTTGCCCGCCCTGAGGGTTGCTGTTGTTTCGACCAGCTCTCTGCAGTGGAAGCCCCAGGCAGTAACTTTCACAAGGCCCTGAGGGTTGTTGTTCCGAGGACCCTGCTCTCTGAGCCCGGCCGGGCTGCAGCTTCCGGGAGCCTTGGACTCTGCGCTCCTACCCCTGAGGTCCGAGTGATCTCGGGTTCTGGCTTTTGAGGGGAGCCGTACCTTTTGAACCGGGTCCAGGTCCAGGAGGAGGGTTCCCAGGGTCTGTGCTGTTGATTGTTTTGAATTTCGGCGCCTTAGGAGCTTATATTTTGAGATCGGTCGGGAAGGGTTTTCCGGAGATCTGAACTTTAGCTTTCTCTAAGCCGCCATCTTAACCGGAAGTCCTATTTAATAAAATCTTATTGGACTCTAGATGGATACATTGAAGGACTAGGCTAAGCAGTCAGTTAATAGACATTTATTAAGTACTTGTGCCAGGCACTGTGCTAAATATTGTGGATATAAAGATATTCAGTCTTTTTAAACTAGAATACCAAAACAGAATCTAAAAACAGAAAAATTAATTGTCTTTATCACCTGTCATTTTACCAAAGAGATTTTTTAAAAAGAAAGGACCTATATGTACCAAAATGTATATCACCTCTTTTTGTGGTGTCAAAGAATCAGAGATTGTGAGGATGTCAATCAACTAAGGAATGGCTGAACAAAGTGTGACATATAAAGGTGATGGGATACTATTATGCTATAAGAAAAAATGGGCAGGATGATTTCAGAAAAAAGTTGGAATGGTTTATATGAACTGATACAAAGTGAAATAAACAGAACTAGGGAAACATTGTACAAAATAATAGCAATATTATGCAGTAATCAATTGTGAAAGACAGCTATTCTCAGCTATTTAATGATTCAGGACAATACTGAAGGACTTATGACAAAGAATGTTATCCATTTGCAAAGAACTGTTGGAATTGGGTAGCAGATCAAATAAAATTATTTTTCACTTTAGTTTATTTGTTGTTTTATTTTTATTTGGGGATTTTGCCTTACATGAGTATCCTCTTACAAAAATAATGAATATGGATTTATGTTTTGAATGTTAATATATGTATGATCCAAATCAAATTGTTTACCATCTTTAGGATGGAGGAGGGAAGAAAAGCAGGGAGACAATTTGGATCTTATAATTTCAGAAAATGTATATTGAAAACTGTTTTTACATTATAATTGAGAAAATGAAATAATTTTTTAAAAAAGGGTCAAAGAACAAATCGCAGACACAGTAAATCGTTTCATTAAAGAAAATAATAATAATGAAAAGATACTAAAATTTATTTGATGCAGTCAAAACTTTACTTTCAGGGAAATTTAGATTTCTCTCTGTTTACATCAATAAAATAGAGAAAAACAGGTCAATTAATGGGACATTCAACTAAAAAAAACCTAGAATAATAACAAATTAAATTGAAAACAAAAATATTATTGAACTTATAAAACAGGCAAGGAAATGGTTTTATGAGAAAATGATTAAAATTAACTTGACTTTAAAAAGAAAGAAAATCCAATTACCAGTATTAAAAATGAAAAATGAAAAATCATAACAAATAAAAAAATTAAAGCAATTATTAATTTTATTTTTTTAAATATGTCTTTAAATCTGACAATGTAAGTGGAGTATATAAATAGCTATAAAAACATAAATTACCCAAATTTAAAAAGAGGAAATAGAATAGTCAAACAACCCCATCACTTAAAATGAAATTGAACAACTATCAAATAATTCCCTAAGGAAAAAGGCCCAGGACCAGATGAATTTATAAGTTATTTCTACAAAATAGTTGAAAAACAATTAACTCCAATACCACATAAACTCTTCAGAAAAATGGAGGAAGAAGGAATCCTTTTAAATTCCTTTTATGACACAAATATGTAACCAATACATAAAAAAGGAAGCTCTAAAACAGAAAAAAAGATCTATAGGCCAATATCCCTAATGAACTTTGATGCAAAAATTTTAAATAAAATTTAACAAGAAAATTATAGCATTATATCACGAGGATCATTCATCATGCCTAGATGCACTTTATACTAGGAATGCAGGAATGATTCAATATTAGAAAAGGTATTTATATAACTGCCTATCTCAATAACAAAACCAACAAAATTATATGATTATCTCAATATATGTAGAATAAGTTTCTGACAAAACATAACATCTATTCCTTAAAAAAATTAGAAAACAAAGTAAATGGATCTTTCCTTAAAATGGTAAGTTGGTCTAGCTAAAACCAAGAGAAAGCATTTTCTGTGATAGGAATATACTAGGAACCTTTCCCAATAAGATCAGGATTGAAGCAAGGATGCCCATTATCATCTCTACTATTTAATATTGTATTAGAAAGATTAGTTATAGCAAAAAGAGCAGAAAAAATATCAAATGAATTAGAATACCAATGAGGAAACAAAGTTACTATTTTTCTAGATGATATGATGATATTCAAAGAGAACACCAGAGAATCAACCAAAAACCTTACATATTCAATTAGACCTTTTAGCACAAGTGCACGATACAAAGTAAACTTATAAATCACCAGCATTTCTATTTGCCAACAACAAAGCCCATTAGCAAGAGATAGAAATGGAAATTCCATTTAAAATAGCTGTTTATAATATAAATTAACCAAAACAAACTCAGCATCTTTATGAACACAGTAACAGAAAACTTTTCTCCCAAATAAAAATAAGTTCCAAACAATAGATAAAACATTCATTGATTATGCATCCATAAACTGAGTCAATATAATAAAATCTATTTACTTATTCAGGGAAATACAATCAAACTACTCCAAATTAATTCTTAGAGTTAGGAAAAAAATTTTCAATGTTATCTAGAAGAAAAAAAACGGTCAATAATATGAAGGGAATTAATAGGAAGAAAAAAATAAGTTAGGAGGCCTAGCTATACTACAACCCGAACTATATTATAGAGCAATAATCATCATCAAAACAATGCATTACTATCTAAGAAATAGAGTAGTGGATCAATGGTTTAAGTTAGGTAATGAACTGACAATAGTAATCTAGTATTCAATAAACCCAAAGATATAACTTTAAGGAGAAAAATTCATCACTTGACAAAAATTTCTAGGAAAGCTGGAAAACAGGATGGCAGAAACTAGGGACAGACTAACATTTCACACCATAAATCAGGATAAAATTAAAATAGCTATTTGCTCTGGAAATAAAGGGTAACACCATAAAAAAATTAAAGAAACACGAAAAAATATTTACCTCTCAGATATATAGATAGGGGAAAAATTTATAACCAAATAAGGCATAGAGAATATTCCAAGAAATTAACTGCATAATTTTGATTACATTAACTTAAAAAAGCTTTATACATGCAAAATCAATGCATACAAAATTAGAAGGAAATAAATTTTGAGGAAAATTTCATTCAAATGTCTGAAAAGGGCCTCTCATCAAATATATTGAAAATTGAATCAATTTTAAGTGAATACAAAGCATTTCCCAATTGATAAATTGCCAAAGGATATGAACAGGCAGTCCTTAGAAAAAGAAACTAAAACTATCTATATAATCATATGGAAAAGTGTTCCAAATCACTACTGATTAGAGAAATGCAAATTGAAAGAACTCTGAGGTACCAGTTCACACCAATCAGATTCTCTAATATGACCAAAAAAGAAAACTGGATTCTGATTGCAGATCAAAATATTTTTCCTTTATTCATTATTTTATGTCCTTCATAAGTTTTTTTAATTATTTATGTTATGTGTCACAGTATGAGCAATTTGTAAAAATATATTGTTTAAAAGCACTGGTTTAACATATCAGGATATTTACTGTTTCATGAAAGGGAACAGGAAGTGAAAGAGAGAATCTGAATCAATAAATGTCAGAAAAAATTGTCAAATGTCAATTTGTCAATGTCAAATGTCAAAATGTCAAAAAAATTGTTTTTACATATAATTTTAAAAAAATAGGTTGGAAATAGTTGCTAGACCCAAACAAAAACAAAGTCAAAGAAGCTGTGGTGAGGATAATATAATTTTTCCAGTATTCAAAGATTAATATTCAAGATAGTGCCAAAAGAAGGAAAGATTCCAAAGGAATAGAGTATGAGTGTTATATTAAAGGAATTTTAAAAATATATATTTTAACTCATCATCTTTATAATTCTTTATGAGAATGATCTAAACACAGATTTAGACTTTCTTAGGAGAAAATATTCTAAAAAAATAAGAATATATCTATAAATATTTTTTCTACAATAAACTAGATAAACTTTTTTATTATTTTTTCTAATTCTATAAACTATTTATTCAGTAGTTTGCAGTAGCATCAATATAATATTGAATGAGTAAATTAATTTAGGGAGGATTGCCATTTTTATTATAGTATCTTGGGCTACCCAAGAGCAATTGCTATTTTTCCAGTTGTTTAGATCTGACTTTATTTGCATGAAAAGTGCTTTTTAAATATGTTCATAGAATTTCTATGTCTGTCTTGGCAAATAGATTCTCAGGCATTTTATATTGTCTAGAGTTATTTTGAATGGAATATTTCTTTCTATCTCTGAACTTTGTTGTTAATATATAGAAGTGCTGATGATTTATGTGGATTTATTTTGTATACTGCAAATTTACTAAAGTTTAATTATTTAAACTAGTTTTTAGTTGATTCTCTCATAAACAGTGGTAATTTAGTTTCTTTGTTTTCTACTTTAATTTCTTCAATTTCTTTTCCTCTTCTTATTGCTAAAACTAGCATTTTTAATACAATATAAATAAGAGTGGTGATAATGAGCAACCTTGCTTTACCCTAGATCTTAATGAGAAGTCTTCTAACTTATCAGTATTTGAAATAATGCATGCTGATGATTTTAGGTAGATACTACTTATCATTTTAAGGAAAGGTCTATTTATTCCTAGGATTTCTAGTATTTTTAATAGGAATGTTTATTGTATTTTGACAAAGGCATTTTCTACATCTATACAGATAATCTTGTGATTTCTGTTAGTTTGGTTATTGATATGGTCAGTTATGCTGATAATTTCCCTAATATTAAACAAGCCTTGCATTCCTGGTATAAATCCCACCTGGACATAATGAATGATCCTTATGGTATATTACTGTAGCCTCCTTGCTTGTATTTTATTTAAAATGTTTGCATCTATATTCTCTAATGAAATTGGCCTATGATTGTCTTTCCCTATTTTTGTCTTCATGACTTATGTAGTAACAATACCACATTGGTGCCATAAAAAGAATTTGTAGGATTCCTTCTCTGACTATTTTTACAAATAGTTTCTATAGAATTGCAATTATTATTTAAATGTTTGATAGAGTTTATTTGTGAATACATCTGGCCCTGGGAATTTTGTTTTAGGGAATTCATTGATGATTTGTTCAATTTCTTTTTCTGACATGGAATTATTTAAATATTCTATTTCCTCTTTTGTTCATTTTGACAATTTTTTTGTAAGTATTTATCCATTTCATTTAGATCGGCAGATTTATTGGTATATAATTGGGCAAAACATCTCCTAAAAACAGATTTAATTTCTTCTTCAAAGGTGGTGTATTCACCCTTTTCAGTTTTCATACTGATTATTTGATTTTCTTCTTTCCTTTTTTAAATCAAATTAACAATGCTCTATTTTTATATAATCATCTCGTAGTTGTATTAGTTCAATATTTCCCTTGTTTTCAATTTAATTCATTTCTCCTTTAATTTTTAAGATTCCCTTTTCTGTCTTTAGTTGAAGATTTTTAATTTTTCTTTTTTCTAGGTTTTTAGTTGAATGCCCAATTAATTAATGTCCTTTTCCTCTATTTTATTGATATAAGTATTCAGAGATATAAATTTTCTCCACTGCTTTGGCTATATCCCTTAAAATTTGAAATACTATTTCCTCATTGTCATTCTCCTTACTGAAATTATTGAGCATTTCTATAAGTTGTTCTTTGATCCACCCCTTTTTAACATTCAATTAATTAGTTTCCAACTAATTTTTATTTCTCTTTCCATAGACTCTTATTGATTATAATTTTAATTTTGTCATAATTTGATGAGGATTCATTTATTATTTCTGCTTTTCTGCATTTGATGGTGATGTTTTTATGCACACAAATATATTATCAATTTTTGTGTATGTGTCATGTACTATGGAGAGAAGGTATATTCCTTTCTGGCCCCATTCAATTTTCTTCAGAGGTTATTTGTTCTAATTGTTCTAAACTTTTATTCACTTTATTCATTTCTTGTTTATTTTTTTGGTTTGATTTATCTACATCTAAAAGGGGGAAGTTGAGGTCCCTCACTAGTATAGTATTACTATTTTTTCCTGTAGTACATTTTATTTCTCCTTTAAAAACCTGAGTGGTACACTAATTGGTGTATATGTTTAATATTGTTATTTCTTCATTGTTTATAATATATATTAGCAAGATGTGATTTGCTTCCTTATCTCTTTTAATCAAATCTATTTTTGTGTTTGCTTTGCTTAATATCATGATTGATACTCCTTTTCTTTACTTTATATGATGCACAATAAATTCTTTGACAGCCTTTTACCTTTACTCTGTACGTGTCTCACTGCCTCAGTATTTTCCTCCGCCTCCTAATTGGTTTTTGAAATTCTTTTTGAGCTCTTATTGTGCCTGACAGGAATCCATATTTTTTCTTTAAACCTTTGCATATACTTGTTTCGCTTTCACTATCCCCTTCTTTATCTGTGCCTTTCTCTTTGTCTCCATAGAATTTTTTATGGTTAGGTGTTTGTTTTTTAGTTTTGTTTTTATATTTGTTCATTTACCCAGTCTTTTTCTTGACTTTCATTTTATCTTAAAAGTGGGTTCTGTTTTTAGGGTAGAAATTTCAGTTTTTCCTTGCTGTTTCTCTTAGTTCTATTTCTGTGCAAGTTTCAGTTCATCCACAGAACCTGGAAGAGTATATGTGGAATTGGGTGGGGGGGGTCAGTTTACTGTTGGTTTGTGCTGACACTCCTTGGTGTGAACTCTTATGGACTGTTCCCCACTTATAGCAGTGAAACAGTTTCTTTCTGCCTAGCTATCAATTGTTCACTGCATGGAAATTATTTCACTCCATCTCCTTGTTGGCTCTCTCACTGCCGTATTCATTTTGAAACATTATTTTTAAGACTGGCTGGAGAAGATTCTCATAGTGGATTGGACTTTTCTGGCTTCTACTCTGCCGTCTTGGCTCTACCTATTACTAATTCCCCATATTCTGCTTTTTAATATCTGCTTCATGACCAAGAAATCTGCTTTGCATGTGACTATTTGCTTTCAAATATTATCTTTCCTTTTAAATCCCCCTTCCACCCTCATTTCTTTTTTTAAGTTTTATTTATTTCAACACCAACTCTCTGTGTATATTCCACCCCCTTTTGTCCATGGCAGACAAGACTAAGGCTCATCTGATAACTACTCCTCCCATCTCTGCCTCTCTGTTTGTAAATGCTCTTCTTCTAATCTATACTAAGTATGAAAAATAACCAGTTCCACCCAGGACAAGATTAAACAGAGCCAACCAACATCCTCATAAGTACAACAGGAATAGAGCCTGGTACAAGCACAAAATTCCAGTTCAGGAATTAAAGCTGGAGAAATAAGTAAATTTGAGAAAACATCAGTCAGCATTTTTTAAATTAACAAATACAATTCCATAATAAATGTCTTGTATATTAATTATTTATTGATGAAAGGGGAAGAAAAATAGAACTTATAAGGGGAAAAAATCCTGGAGAAAAAAAAAATTGTCTTTTTTTGTTGATATTCCCCCTCACCACCACCCCCCATTTAGAAAAATAGATTAAAAAGATCAAAGACGGCTATCAGAAGTAAAGGCAGACTTTATAACTCCTACATTATCTACTTCAACCATGACATTCACACTGTGGTACCAAACAGAGGTTAAATATAGGATGGAACTAGCAAAAGAACACAAATGGACCTTGGCAAAACCAAGCAGAATCCATGACCTCACATCCAAGGGTGGAAGATGACAATAGTTTCTCTCTTTGGATTTTTTGGTGATTGTTTTGTCTGGGTTGAACTTGTAGGATTTCCTGGGTAGAAATGTGGGGGAATGAGCTGTTGGCCACGAGAGGGGACCATATTTGTGAGAAGTGTATTAATTTCGTTATAACATGATTTCTGGGTCTTTGTGTTTCATTTCCTATAATATATTAATCGGATGATATTATTTTTTTGCATTTTTATAGTAGTGGAAAGTTTTCATAGTACTTTCCTTAGAGTAACCTTTGAAGTAGATTCTTTCTTAAAGGATTATTTTTCTTTCTATTTTACAAATGTGCAATTAGAGTACGTAAGTGGATTTCCCATGATCACATAGACAGTAAATTTATGAGGAGGAATGAAAATGGGGCTCCAAATTCTAGATTCAGGGTGTTATTCACTATATCATGAGCCCTCTCTAAGAACAAAAAGCACCAATATCAAGGAAGTCCTTTTATTCACAATAATCTTGATTCTTCTTTAATGACTAGGAACTGTTGGATATTTAAATTCATCTACTGAAATGAAATGTTTTTAAAATCATGAAAAATAGCACATTTCTATAATGAAATTACAGTAGCAATAGACAAAGTGTGGTGATAGGAATAGTTTTAAACTTTCAAGGAATATTCTATTTTCAGGACCATACATGATTTCAGAATGTCTCCTCTCAACCCAAGTGTCATATTGCCACAATTTTGCTGCTTGTGCCAGGTCTTTTTAAACAAGGACATGTTTTCTGAGATGAATATTTCTAACAGTATTGAATTACTTAAACCAAAACATTGACTCCAATATCTGGCTGTATATGTGGGTGTATTCATTTGAATTATACTGTGATATTTCTCATAAAATAGCAGACATCTACAATCTACATAGTGGCATAGCTACAATCTGCTTCATTCATTTTGTAATTACCAACTCTGAGTTTTGGTGTGATATTATCTACAATTATATTATGAATTCACCTCAGGCGTGCTCACCCTGTGCAGTACTCTATGTAACGGATTATTATTACTGGCACACAATATTTCCTACATATTGAAAATATCCACTAAATGTGAGATGGCATAGTTGGACACTGCAAATACTGCCCTGGAAGGTGGATTTAGTATTCATTTTACAAAAGCGATTTTAATTTTCATTCAAATCCTTATTTAGCTTAATTGCTCACTGTGATATATCTACAAAAATAGATGAAACTAAGTATATCTAAATACTGTTAACAATAGTTGCTGGTGGCTTCTCATGCAAACAAGCCAACAAGGAGGCCCCCAAAGGAAGAAGCCAACACTGAAGTCCACAACTATGCAGGGAAAGAGTGGGGCTATCCCACTGTTGCATCATTATTCTAAAATGCAAAGTCTAAAATCTTTTTGAGAGTAATTTCAGTATAAGAAACATGCTATCTCTCCAAATCCAGAAAGTGAACTGTTTGGAAAAGGAACCATGGGAATGCACAGACCACGAGCTGCACCAGAAGACACAGAGTGAACTTTGGGATGTGGTGATTTGATCTGTGTGGGGTTGAATGCATTTGCTTTGTATGTATACTCTTATGCTGAAGGGGACTGCCCCCTAACTGGCTTTTTGTCAATGAGCCTAGTAATCATGGGTGTGTTCTTTCCCCTTATATCCCCAAATTACTGTAATTTAAAACTTGGTTATGTTTATAAGACCCATTGGAGACTAGTCTTCCACGGATCTCAGGGGGAAAGTATAATTGAAAATCTATTACCCCCAAAAAAGAACTATATTTCCCAGAAGCCCACTGATTTCCTGGCATTACGTACTTCCTGTAAACAGGGGATATTATGCAAGGATGTGAAGGGTCTAGCACTCTTTTGGCCCTGTCTAAGAGCATGGAGGTGGTGAGTGGAATTTTTGAAATGACTAATCAGCCATGGCCACATGGTCTTTATTTTGTATCCTCTTTATTCCTTGATTTCTAATGATCATTAATAAATCTCCTAAAATATATTTTTATTATTGACATTAATTTTAAATTTTACACTGTCTAAGCAAGCAGAAAAGTCCCTCACTAAGCAAGCCAACAATGAGGGCACCCACCAGTACAAGCCAGACTCTGAGGCCCAAGCTAGAAACACAAGTTAGAAGCAAAACCCCCACCAGGGGCTTTTAGCACAATGACTTCTCCAACCCAGGAACAGAGCCCAATTTTAATATACAGTGAAAAGTTATATAATAAACTAAAACAATGAGCAAAACCAAAACAAGACAAAAAAGAACCTAATTATAGAAAGTTATTGTGGTGACAAGGAGGATCATAGCAGAAACCTAGGAGAGAACAATGTTAAAAAGATGATAGGTAAAATCTCAAAGAAAATTTTAATTTAAAGTCAGTCCTTCCCTTCCCCTCCCCCCAAGAAAACTTCTTGAAGAGGTAAAACAAAAACTTTAAAAATCAAATGATAATTAGAAGAAAAATTGGAAATGGAATGATTAATGCAAGAAAATCATAGAATAAGAGACAAAATCTTGGTAAAGAAAATTTTTAAAAATGGGGTAAAAAGTGAAAGAAATCACTGAAGAAAATAATATTTTAAAAATTAGAATTGAGCAAATACAAGCTAGTTATTCTATGAAACACTAAGAAACAAAAAAAAGTCAAAAAAATGGAAAAACAAAGCAAAAAAAAAACCAAAATATTTCATTGGAAAAAAACAACTGATCTGGAAACTAGATAAAGAATTACCTAAAAGCCATGATCAAAAATTAACCTGAGCATCATATTTTTTCAAATATTTTTCTCTAGATTTACATGTCAACAAAATTTATCAATATTTTATTTCTGATATTTTGCGATCCACGTTCTCTCTCCCTAAGAAGGCAGGTTATATATGGTATAGGTTGTACATATATTATTATAGAATACATATTTTTATGGTCATAATGCTGTGAAAAAAGAAACAAATTGCTTACATTAGACAAAAATTCATGGAGAAAATAAAGTAACGAATAGTATATTTCAATTTGCATTTGGACATTGTTCTTTCTATGGTGATGGATAGCCTTTCTTTTTTACCTTGTGCCTTTTGGAGAATTCCCGGTTTCTTGCCTTATAAAACAACAGTTCATTCATTCACAGTGTCTTACCATACATGATTGTTAATGACATCATACATATACATGTACAATATTCTCTTGGTTCTGCTCACTTCACTTTGCATCACTTCATATAACCTTTCCAGGGTTTTTTTGAGATCATCTTGTTTGTCATTTTTTATGGCAAAATAGTATTCCATTACAATCATATTTCAAAAATTGTTCGACCATTACTCAGTTCATTAGTAGTAGTAAGTAGAATCCCTTCGGTTTCCAGTTCTTTGCCACCACAAAAAGAACTGCTATAAATGTTTTTGTATATATAGGTTCTTTTCCCCTATATTTAATCCCTTTGATATACAGATTTAGTAGTGCTCTAACTAAAATGCATATAGTTTTATGGTCCTTTGGGTACTGGTTCCAGATTGCTCTCCAGAATGGTTATATAAATTCAAAGTTCTACCAGTAATGTATTAGTCCTTTCCCCTCCCCCCCCCACATCCCTTCCAATAATTATAATTTTCCTTTTGGTCACGTTAGTCAATCTGATAGGTATGAGATGGAATCTCAGAGTTGTTTTAATATTAATTTCCCTAATCAATAGTGATTTAGAAAATTCTTTTCACTGACTAAAGATAGTTTAATGCCTTCAACTAAGTATTACCTATTCATATCCTTGATCACTTGTCAATTTAAAAATTCTTTGCATTCATATAGATTTGACTTAGTTATATATATATATATATATATATTAGAAATGAAACCTTGGTCAGAGGGACTTGCTATAAAGTTTTTTTTCCTAGTTTCTATTTGCCTTCCACAGGGAAATAATACCCATAATTCTCAGGAATTCTATCAATATTAGGGCTATTTAAAGGAATATATACAGAGATTGGAGGTAGGTGTGAATTAACTACAATGGGATTTTATCCAAAAAGACA
Organism: Monodelphis domestica; assembly: GCF_027887165.1. Lineage (NCBI taxonomy): Eukaryota > Metazoa > Chordata > Mammalia > Didelphimorphia > Didelphidae > Monodelphis > Monodelphis domestica. The sequence continues at coordinate 140,305,639 of NC_077234.1, read as the reverse complement.
AAATTAAGAGACGAGAAAGAGGACTTCACTGGGAGAAGAGAGAAGGGAGACATTGATTGGGGTGAATTATCTCAAATAAAGTGGAGGGGAAGATGGGAGAGAATAGCCAGCAATGCTTGAAACTACTTTTCATCTGATTTGACTCAAAGAAGAAATAACATAAACACACAGTCATATATAGAAATCTTTATCTTATTGGGAAGTAAAATGGGAAAGGGATAAGAGAAGTGCAAGGGAACAAAGAAAGGAAAATAGGTTTGGGGAGACAGTGTTCAGAAGTAAACCACTTATTAGTAGGAATAGAGTGAAAGAATAGGGAAATGGAAAAATAAACATGGTAAATGTAAGTTGGAGGGAAATACATGGTTAATTATCATAATAATAAATGTGAATTGATAAAGTCACCTCTAAAAGATAAGCAAATAACAGAATGGATCAAAAGCCAGAATCCTATAACATACTGTCTATAAGAAACACATTTGAAGTAAGTAGACTAAAAAGAGTAAAGGTAAATGGCTGAATCAGAATCTATTTGCTTCAGTTGAAGTAAATTTAAAAAAAAGGACTAGTAGAAATCATGATCTGAAACAAACTAAAGACAAAAATAGTCCTAATTAAAAGAGTTATGGAAGGTAATTATAATTTGCTAAAAGGAGCCAGAGACAATAAAGTACTATCAATAATAAACATGTATGTACCAAATGGTATAGCATCCAAAAACTATTAAGAATTAAATGATTTACAGAAGAAAATAGTAAAACTATGCTAGTTAGAGATCTCAACTTTCGTCTCAGAATTATATACATTTTTAAAAATAAGAAAAAATGTGGTTAAAATTTTATAAAATTAGATATGATGGACTTCTGGAGAAAACTGAATGAAAATAGAAGAGAACATACTTTTACCTCAGACACTTGCACAAAAATTGACCATGTATTAGGGCAGGGTTGGTGAACCTTTCCCCAGTTTGAGTGTCCAGAGGGAAAATTCAAACAGTCTGTAAACTCTTAGAATCCCAGAGAGAGTTGAAAGAGAATGTGCTTGCTTTCCCTGACTGGACAGAGGGGTAGACCATGCAAAAACATGTCCTCTGGTGCTGGGAAGAGGAGGATCAGAGCAGCTTCCCAAGTGACAGCTTTGCATGTGTGCCATGGTTCACCAACAAGGTATTAGGTCATAAAAACCTCAGAAAAAATGTAGAAAAGCAGAAATATTAACTGTTTCTTTTTTTCTAACATAATGCAAGTAAAAATACATTCAACAAAGGGTCATGGAAAGACAAATTAAAAATTAATTGGAAACACAAAATAATCTTATTCTAAAGAAGTAAGTGTGTCAAAGAACAAATCATAGAAACAATCAGTAATTTCATTAAAGAGAATGACAATGAGAAAAACATAACAAAATTTATAGGATTTGGCCAAAGCAGTGGTTATGGGAAAATTTACATCTTTAAAATTTTACACCAAGAAATTAGAGAAGGGAAGAAAGGTTTGGGGAGATGGTCTTTCAAAGTACACCACTTATTAGGAAAAATAGAATAAAAGAAGAGAGAAAGAGAAAAATAAGCAGTGTAAATGTAAGGTAAACGGAAATAAATGAAGCAATGATTTGGGCATACAATTAACAAAGTTAGAAAAAGAACAAATGAAAGACCTCAATTTAAACACCAAACTGGAAATCTTGAAAATTAAAAATGAAATCAATAAAGCTAAAATTAAGAAAACCATTGATTATTATAAAAATAAAATAAACCATCAGTTAATTTGATTTTAAAAAAGAAAGAAAAAATCAAATTATCAGTATACAAAATGAATCCACCAAAATGAAGAGGAAATTAAAGTAATTATGAAGAGTTATTCTGCTCAATTATATATTAATAAATTTTATAATCTAAGTTAAATGAATGGATATTTACAAAAATATAAATGTCCCACATAAAATAATAGGAAGTAGAATATTTTAACAATTCAATCATAAAAAAAAAATTTGAACATGCTATCAACAAACTTCTGGAGAAAATATCTCAAGGACCAATGTTTCACAAGTGAAATCTACCAAGAATTTAAAAGACAATTCATCCCAAGAATATATAAATTATTTTGGAAAATAGACAGGAAGTCATACCAGATTCCTGTTATGACACAAATAAAGTGCTGATACCTAAACTAGGAAGTGCAAAAACAAATTTTAAAATTGTAGATCAATTTTTCTAATGAATAATGATGCAAAATATTAAATAAAATACTAGTGAAGAGATTACTGTGATTTATTACAAGAATCATTCACTTTTATCAGGTGGGTTTTATACAAGAAATACATGGCTGGTTCATTATTGGGAAAAATATCAGTATAATTGATCACATCAATAACATAACCAAGAGAAATCATATGACTATTTTAATAGATGAAATAAAACCTTTTGACAATATACAACACCTATTCCTTTTACAAAAACTAGCAAGCATAGAACTGAATGCAGTTTTCCTTAAAATGATAAGTAGTATTTATCTAAATCCATAAACAAGGATTATTTGTAATGGGGACAAACTAGAAGCATTCCCAATAAGATCAAGAGTGAAGTAAGGTTGTTTCAGATTATCACCACTAAAAATGGTACGTTTATCAATGAGAAGAAAAAGAAATTGAAAGAATTAGAATAGGCAATGAACAAACCAAATTATCCCTCTTTGGAGATCATATGATGGTATATTTGGAGAATCCTAAAGAATCAACTAAAAATGTAGTTGAAATAATTAACTTGAAAGAAAGAAGGACTGGGCAAAGTAGTCTCTAATCAAAGTCTGACTTTATTTGTTGGGCAAGGCAAATAAATCAGAGATCTGAAGATTTTCCAGTTGAATCTGAGACTCTAATGACTGACACTAACAGGTTTTTAAAGGCAAAAAAGAGCAACTTACTGAATTGTGGTGAGGACTTGCAGGACACGCTCTTGATGTAAGAGGAAATCTTCATAATCCCCAAACCCCACAAGAACGGTTCAGGCCTTTTTGGGCTGTGTAACTTTTTACATGAGTTGTTTTTATATAAAGTACATTATAAAATAGATTCACACACATAGGATTAACAGAGTAACTTACTTATGATTAATATAGTATCACACACACACTTATGCTTATAAGCAGATACTATCCTGAGACTCCATTCTTAATCTGGTTACATACACAGACTCTTGCTTGGGACTATATTTTGACTCTACATCACACAGTTGCAAGGTATCAAACTAAAGGAATTCTTAAACTAATTCAAATGAGAAGCTGTTTAATTAAATTTTCTTCCTACAAACTTTAGCAAAGTTGCATTATATAAAAGAAACCCACATTAGTCATCAATATCTCTTTATATTACTAGCAAAGCTCTGTAGCACAAGATTGAAGAATAAATTCCATTAAAATTAACAGTAATAGTATAAAATACTGGGGAGTCTACCTGACCAAAACATACACACACAAACACACACACATGCACACACATGCACACACACACAGGAACTCTATGAACTTGATTATAAAATACTTTTCACACCAAGTCAAATATAAAGAATTAGAAAAAATACTCATTGATTATGCATAAGCAGTGGAAAATATAAGAAAAACAACATTTTATCTTATCTACTTATTCAGTGCCATACTAATCAAACTCCAAAAATTATTTTACAGATCTAGAAAAAATAATAAGAAAATTCATCTGGAAGAACAAAAAGTCAAGAATTTCAAGGGAATCAATGGGGGGAAATGAAGGAAGATGGTCTAGGAATGTTAGATTTCAAACTGTATTAAAAACAGTAATCATCAAAATGATCTGAAACTGTCTAAAAAATAGAGTAGTGGGTCAGTGAAATAGATGAAGTGCACAAAACCAATTAGCAAATTACCATATTAATTTTGTGTTTGAGAAATCAAAAGATCTAACCTTTTGGAACAAGAATTCACAGTTTGACAAAAAACTGTTTGCAAAAATGGAAAATAATATGGGAAAATAGACTGGGAACAGATCAACATCTCACACTGTATACAAAGATATGTGTATATGATCTAAACATAAAGGGAGCTACCATAAACACATTAGAGGGGCACAGAACTGTCTACCTCTCAGATCTATGATAAGAAAAGAATTTGAGACTAAATAAGAGATAAAGAGAATTATAAAATGTAAAATGGATTATTTTGATTATATTAAATTTAAAAGCTTTTGTACAAAGAAAATGAATGCATTTTAGATGAAAAGAAAGGCAGAAAGCTAGAGAAACTTTTGTAGGAAGTGTCTTTAATAGAGGACTAATTTCTCAAACAAATAGGGAACTAAGTAAAATTTATGAAAAAGGGGATTTTCTAACTGATAAATGGTCAAAGAAAATGAAAAAGCAGTTTTTAGATAAAGAAATAAAAGCATCTGTAGTCATAAGTAAAAATGCTCTAAAATATTCTTATTTAGAGAAATGAAAACAGCCTTTCACATTAGCTAACATGACAGAAAAGGATAACAACAAAAATTTAGGGAATAAGGGAAATTTGAGACAGTAATACATAGTTGGTAGAGTTGTGATCTGATCTAACCATTTTGGTGAGCAATTTGAAACTATGCTCAAAGGACTTTAAGACTATGTGCATGCTTTGATTAATCAATATCATTACTAGGTTTATATTCCAAAGAAATCAAATAATAAAAAACCCATTTGTGCAAAAATATTTATTGCAACTTTTTGTGATAGCAAAGAAATGGAAATTGAAAAGTTGTTCATTGATTGAGAAATTGCTTAACAATTTGTGGTATATGATAGTCATAGAATACCATTGTGCTAAAAAAAATCTGGAAAGATTTGCATGAATTAATGCAAAGTGAAGTGAGTAGAATCAGAAGAAAACTGTGCACACTGATAGCAATATTTCTTGATGAACAACTGTGAATGACCTAGTTATTTTCAGTAATCCAATGATCCAAGACAATTCCAAACTCATGATGAAAAATATCATCTTCCCTCTGAGAAAGAACTGAAGGAGTCTCAATGCAAACTGAAACATACTTTATTTTATTCTTTCTTTTATTTTTTTTTAATTTGAGATTTCTTCCACAAAATGATTAATATGGAAAAATGTTTTACATTATTAGACATGTAAAACCTATATAAGATTGCTTAACATCTCAGGGAAGGTGATCAGGGAGAGACTGAAAAAGGGAGTACTAGAAGAAAAAGAATTTGAAACCCAAAAATTAAAAAAAAAAGGAATTCAAAAAAATATTTTGCATGTAATAGGGGCAAAATGGTATTATTAAAATAATAATCGCTTGCACTTATATGATGAAATACAAATATTTTCTCATTGATTCAATGATCTGGTAAAATATTTAGTGCAAGTATTATTACTATAAACTGAGGCAGTTCACAATAATATGGAATTTAAAGTCTCTTTTCCCCATAGGGGAAGCAAACACTCAGAGACACCCAGGCCCCTGGGTGAATTTTTGCGTGGATAATGCCTTCCTGTGACCACTTTCTGAAAAAAGTAAGATAACCAAGAGGTATGAGTGACTGTGGAATTAAGAACAGTCTTTATTAAACAAGGACTTACAAGCACATGTAGAGCAATTTGCCCAAATAGCAAAAACTAAGTTCAAATGCAGCAAAGTACAAATTAAATCATTTTCTAGAGAAGGGAGGAGGGAGAAGTGTCTGGAATGGACCCATCCAGGGAGAAATCCATGGTGGTATAGGTGGAGAATTCCCAAGAATGAGGGTAACAGATTCCTACATACAAGGGGAACCAAAAACATCCTTGCTACTTTTTGGGAGTTGCAATAATACATTCTTAAGCATGATAAATAAACATGAAGTGATTGCGTTCCCAGGCTTAGAATCAACAGCCAACCATAGCCAACTTGTCAAAGTTAAGTGATAATGGTAAACAGTTCAAAAATAACTCAAGCTAACAGAGATAGAAAGTCTGGGACCAGAAGCACAAGGACATGTGACTAATTCATGAAACAGATACCATGAAAATTGGTACGGAATGAGCCAGTAGATGGCTGGATTGAGGAAGCTGGTTTCCACAGTTGCCTTAGCCAGGCTATTGTTTCAGACAGTTTTTTTCAGGTTCCTCTTTGGTTTTTCTAAATCACTCTGAGTCCCAGATAGATAGAATCCGTCTTACAAATCATCACCCACAAGGTACGGCAACTGGAGCATGTCAAGATAATTGCAGAAAGTATGCTAATCCATACTGATAATTACATACATATACAGGTGTGGGTATTATGTGTGTATACATATGTATTATATATGTGTATGTATTATTGTTGTATATATGTATTATATGTGTACATGTATGTGTATATTCATAATATTTTAATTTATGGATTGGGGCTTGAAATATAGTAATGACAGGATCTTGGACAAAGATGGAGTGATTAAAAGAATTTTAGAAATGTATTTGTTTCTCTATAGTTCCTCTGAACTATAATATTATATTATTATATTTCATAATTATATAATTTTCAAAAATGATCATTTTTCTTGTCTTTGCATATGGTTATTCAGCTCATTTCTATTTTTTCTAGTCTTTATCATCACCATAGCAATCATTTCTAATATTATATAAAATAGTAGTTGTATTTGGATAAGGAACATCTTTGTGCTACCCTTTGGATTACTGAAAAGCACTCTGGTTAATCCTCATTATACATGTCACCTCTTTGTGGAAGATATAAGGAAAGTTCCATTAATCTATAAATGTTCTAGTGCTTTTAACAGAAATGGACACTATATTTTATAAAGAGCTTTTCTGTCTCTATTAATATATTTATATGATTTTTATTTCTATTACTAATGTAGTCAATTATATTTATAGTTTTCCTAATATTAAACCAAGTCTATCTATATTCCTGACATAAATGCAGCACGGCTTTATTGTGCAATTTTTGTGCAATGTTTCTATAGCCATTTCACTAATAATTATTTTTGTATTCATATTCCTAAGAGATATTTGTACACAGTTTTATTTCTGTCTTTTGGTTTTCTCTGATTTAGATATCAAGATATAATTTGTATGTTATAAGGATTTAGAATCCATTGTAATTTTTACAAATTATTGGCATAAAATTTTAATTGATTTTCGTTTAGTGTTTCATAGAATTCACCTCAAAGGCCTATATGGTTCTGTTTTTGATTCTTTAACTTTGTGGCTAATTCCATTTTGCAACAGTTGATATTGTTTAAATACCTCATTCATTCTGCTTACTTGCTAACCTAAAATTAAAATATCTTATATTTTTTATAAATTACTATCCATTTTATTTATGTTATTAGTTTAATGGCATATACTTAGGCAAAATTATTTCTAAGAACATATTCTATTTCCTCTTAATCAATTGTGAATTATTTAAATTAATTTTTATTCTAATAGTTAGGTTTTCCTGCTTTTGGCTTAGCTAATAATTGAATGGTTTCCTCTATTTTATGAATTTAAAAAACTGCTAGATTTTTATTTATTCAATTCATTTTTTGCTTTCAGTTGCATTAATCTCTTCTATGAGTTTTAAGATTTCTATTTGGGCCTTAGCTGGGATTTTAAATTATGTTAATTTTCTAAACTTTTTATAAATTCAATACCTAGTTTCTTGATCTGTTCTTCCTTTTTCTGATCACAATATTTAGAGATACAAATTGTCCCCTAAAAATTGCTTTGGCTGCATTAAAAAAAATCATGTTGTCTCACTACAGTCATTATCTTTAATGCAATTATGTACTGAGGTATGATTTATTGTTTTGTTGATACTAGACTTAAGATCACTCCTGGATCACTGCCTTGGGATGGCAGAGTAGCTTGTAAAACTCAATAAAACTATGAGTAATGCCATGCAGGATTACCCTAAAGTTATAGTAGAAATTTCTGACAGAAAGTCAGAAATTAGAGAATTTCTGGATTTCTGGATTGGAGAATTTCATTGGAGAAGGAAATAGCAAACCATTCTTGTCTCTTTCTCAAGAAAATCCCATGGACAAAAGTAAAATTATAAATGATATGATACCTGAAGATATGTCCTTCAGCCTGGAAGGCTTCCAGCTAACTGCTGGAGAAGATCAGAGAACACCCATAAGTAGCTCCAGTACTAATGAAGGTGCTGGGCCAAAGGCTGAAAAGAAGCTCAGTTGCGGATTTGTCTATTGATGCTCTAAAGATCAATATTGCCCAGTAACTTGAAATGTAAGAGTTGTAAAGCAAGTAAATTGGATCTAGTCAAACAGGGGCTAGAAAGAGTAAACATCAATATATTCAATATTTAGTGAACTTAAATGAATGGGAATGAGTAAATTTCATTCAAGTAATCACAATATACACTAAGATGACCTAAATAGCATCTCTTGTGAATATGAAATAGAAGTAATGAATAGGCGTAAGGAATTAGATACAGTATGTAGAGTGTTTGAAGGATTATGATCAGAGGGTCTCAACAGTCTACAGGAGGACCAACAAAACTATTCCAAAGAAAATAAAGAGTAATGAAGCAAAATGGTTGTCTGCTAAGACTTTACAAATAGCTGAGAAAAGAAGGAAAGTGGAAGAGAAAGGAAAAATGGAAAAATATAAAACACTAAATGAAGAATTTCAGATAACTTCAGGGAGAGATAAGGTTTCTTTAAATGAGCATTGCAAAGAAATGGAAGAAAACAATGTGATCTAAAGGAAATTAGAAATGTTAAGAGCACATTTCATGCAAAAGTGGTAATGGTAAAAGGCAAAAATGATAGGTACTTGAAAATGGAAGAAATAAGGAAAAGGAAGTGAGAATACACAGAATAAATATAGATGAAAAAAATCTTTAAAATAACCATAATGGTGTGGTTACTGACCTAGAGCCAAACATTCTCCAGAATTCAGATAAATGTGCCTTAGGAAGTATTGCAAAAATAAGACTAGTGGAAGTGACAGAATTCCACTGAGCTGCTATTTATAAACCTAAAAGATGATGCTGAGTGCTACACTAAATATGCCAGTAAATTTGTTAAACTTAAAAGTGACCACTGGATTGGAAAAGACAAGTTTATACTCAAACCCTAAAAATGAACAATGCCAAAAAATGTTTAAATTACCAAACAACTGTACTCATTTCACATGCCAACAATATTTGAACCAAGAATTTCCAGAAAAGCCAACATTCTCTGTATTATGAAGAAAGCAGAGTAGTTCCAGGAGAAAGAGAGAGAGAGAGAGAGAGAGAGAGAAAGAGAGAGAGAGAGAGAGAGAGAGAGAGAGAGAGAGAGAGAGAGAGAGAGAGAGAGAGAGAGAGAGAGAGAGAGAGAAATCATCTATATCTGCTCTATTAACCACACAAAAGCCTATTACTATGTGGATCACAACAAATGTAAGGTGTCTTCAAAGAGTTAAGAGTACCAGATCATCTTTTCTCCTAAGGAACCTATATACAAGCTAAAAAACAAAAGAAAAGAAAATAGAACAATAGATTGGTTTAAGATAGGAAAATGAGTACAAAAAGACTGTATATTGTCTCATTATTTAAGTTCAGCATGGGAAGTTTCAGGCTGAATGAATCAAAAGCTAAAATTAAGATTGTTGGGAGAAATATCAACAATCTTGGATATGTAGATTATACCACTCTGATGGCAGAAAGTGAAGGAGAAAGAAGCCTCTTAATTAAGGTGAAAGAGGAGAGTGTAAAAGCTGGTTTAAAGTTTAGCATAAAAAAATCTTGGCAATTGGTCCCATCACTTCCTGGAAAATGGAGAGAGAAGAAATAGAAGCAGCATCAGATTTTCTATTTTAGGGCTCAAAGATCACTGCTGATAGTGACTGCAGCCATGAAATTAAAAAGACTCTCCTTGGAAAGAAAGCTGTGGCAAATCTGCACAGCATACTAAAAAGCAGAAACATCACCATGCTGACAGAGGTTCATATATTTCAAAGCTATGGTTTTCCCAGTAGCAATTTATGGATGTAAGTGTTAGACTATAAGAAAAACTGAGTGCCACAGAATTGACACTTTCAAATTGTAGTGCTGGAAAAGACTTTTGAGATTCCCTTGGACAGCAAGGCGATTAAATCAGTCACTACTTAAAGAGATTAATTCAGACTATTCAATGAAAGGTCCAATAGTGAAGCAAAAGCTTAAATATTTTTGCCACTTTATGTAAAGATGGGCATCACTGGAAAAGACCCTGATGTTAGGAAAGATTGCAGGTAAAAAGTATAAAAGGATAACAGAGGATAAAATGGATAGATAGTATGATGGAAACAAGGAATATAAGCTTGGGCAGACTTCAGGAGTTACTGGAGGATAGAAGAGCATAACACACACACACACACACACACTATATATATATATATATATATATATATATATATATATATATATATATATATAGTCCATGGGAAGGTACAGACATGACTGTACAGACTGAACAACAACAACAAAACTAGGTTTAAGAAAGTGGTGGAGAAAATGATAAACAATACAAATTATACTTTAAAATGCCTCGTGTGTGTTTCTATCTATCTATCTATCTATCTATCTATCTATCTATCTATCTATCTATCTATCTATCCATCTATCGATCTGCTATGTTTTTGTTTTCCCAGGGAGCCAGTTTTTAAAATTTATCAGAGCACTGTTTTATAGAATTGTAAGGGCTGCTGGCATTTATATTTACATTGCAACTGAATCCTCCCCCTATATATGTTGTCTCCCTGAATTAGAATGTGAGCTCCTTAAGATCTGATACTGTCACATTAAAAATAATGTATCCCCAATGTTTGTATTATAGCAAGAGTTTAATAAATACATTTATTTTGTTAATTCATATACAATGATATCACAACTTACTCCTAACTCCCCATTCCCCCCAAAAAAGTTTAATGAAAATTTAAAATTTAGCTGTATAGAGGCAGCATGTCATAGTGGATAGAATTAATTTTGAAGTCAAGAAGATTTGGGTTTAAGTCTTACCTTTGACATATACTGCCTATTTGACTCTGCACAAGTCAGTTAACTACTCAATGCCCCCAGGATATTGTCTCATACTATTAATTTCAGAGAAATTATTGATTGGTATTGTAAAGGTGAAAATTAATGGTTGGACAATAATTTTATGAAATTATGTGGTCACCAACATTTATTATATCTTGAGTCTGAAATTTACTTACAAAATAGAGAGGAAACAATAAAGCAGAGAAATGGGAATGGGAATAGAAAAGTTATCTTAGTCCAGGCAGGGATTAATTAGCTCTCAACCAGGAAGGCTCGTAGTGAGTAATCACGAGGCCTACTCCAAGAAGGAAGCTAGTCTCTCCAGAAACTAGGAAAGGAATCAACCTTTCACTCACCCCACGAGGTAGTCCAGAGTTCAAGTTGAAGTCAAGCTCCAAGCCCATGATTCAATGTGCAGTGTCCAGCTAAACTCCCTCAAAGACTCTCTCTTGTCAGGAGACTATCTCTACAAGACTCCCTCAAGTCACAGGATCCATGGCTTTTTATGGTGATTTCTTGTCCCTGCTCCTCTTCACAGGGGCCAATCACAGTTTCAAAATTGTCTAGCACTGCCCAATGGGCAATGTTTGTGGGAACCAGTTCTCACCTTCTGGAGGGGTGAGTACTCATCAGAAGAGTTCACAGATTCCTAGCTGATTGAGTTTCTGAGGGTGTAAGCTCTGATCATAGAATTCAAAATCTGAGACTGAGTTAAAAGGGTGGAGGTCTCTAAGTAAGTGACTTGTGAGTTCTCTAAGTATTTTGCTAGCTTCTCACCTAGTACTAAGTAGGGTCTAATAATAAGTAGGGTGTTCAATCTTTTGTTGATTCAATTCAAAAGTAGACAAAGGAGAGTTAATCCTGTCTTCACAATCTAAGGGGGGGGGTACTTAAATTAGTGTTAACTCAAAATAGACAAAGGGAATAAAGGATCCCCTTTCACAATTGTAAACTAAGAGAGAAAAATATAAGTAGCTGGACAGTCCTCACTTTGCCATCCTTTTCCATCTCAGCTTGCCTTCAAGAGTCATTATTTCTAGGAATTAACAGGTTCTGGGTCCAGTGCTCTGTTCCTAGTCAATGTAAATTAGAAATACTGGATTTCACTGTAGATTTCAGATTTTAGGAATGACTAATCAATTGAAGAGTATTCGGAAATTATCAACAATGTTGGTTAAATGCCTTGAACTATATACACTTGGGAACTGTTGAAGAAACTAGGAATATTTAAATTAAATGAGGAAAAGAAAACTTAGCAAAGATGTAATAGCTGCCTTCAAACATTTGAAGACTAGACCACAGAAAATATATTGGAACTGCTATTTTTGATCCCAAAGGGGAACACTAGGTAAAAGTTACGATGATGCTAATTGTTACTGGATGTTATGAAAACATTTCTATAATTAGAACTAACCAAAAACAGAATGAACTGCCTTGAGAAATAGTAGAATATTTTCAAGAAAAGGATGTTTAACCATTTGGCAGGTATATTGTTAAAAACCTTCCCTTTCATGTGGAATTAGGCCAACACTAAAATCTATGATATGCCTAAGATTTTGCAAATTTTTATGTATTTATCTTCCCACTAATATCTCGTCCCATCATCTTACTTTGGTGCAATAATCCCTATGTTTAAAACATGTCCTAAAAGTGCTTTTCAATTTGGATTATGTATCAAGATATATCACTTCACATACCATATTTCTGTATCCTGAAGATGATTCATGCTGGGTTTGGAGAGACTCAGTATTAGAATGTTAGTCAGCAGGATGCAAATTTGAGAGGCATGGAACACCACAAAAACAATTTACTGAAGGGGAGAGGGGCTTAATTTTCATTAGTGTAGGGAGTATCTAAGTAGAAAATTTTGTACCTTTGAACCATATCTCCCAGCATCCCTTTCCTCTTTATCCCCACCTTGTGTGCTTTTTTATTTATATATAGTTAGATGTTTTGCCTGCCCTCACTCTCTCTTTTCCCAGGCTGGCTAGGTGAACTCTCTCTTTTTCTCTAGCCTTTTATTTTCCTTTTTGTTTCAAGTTATTATTAATAAATATTATAAAATATAATACTTGGAGTATTTTTGATATTAATTTTTAATCTTACAGGATCCTGCATTCTTATGGAATGACAACTCTTTTATAGATAAGAAGCATATATTAATTTTTAAATATTGAGTACATCTTTTAGAGTATGAGAATGAGGATTAGTGTTCTCCCTTAAGGAATATCTTAGTAGCAAAAATAAGATCTGTAAAGGCTGTATGAGGCAAAACTAGAAAGGGTCCTTCATCCCCAGAACTTGTTTCATTTGAAATCTAACAATTCTCAACTTTAAAATTGTATACGAGAATATAACAATGACCATAAACAAGTAGATGAGACTTGACTTGGTACCTGGTGTCAGATAATTTTACGGTTGTGACTTTAAATCTAGATTTAAATGGTCACCAAATAAAATCCCCAAGTCAGTATGGAAATTTATGGTAATTTAATTAATATAGAGGGAAGGAGTTTAAGGAGGAGGAAAGAGGATATAGAATTTTTCTTACCTGGTCTATGCCAGGGGGAGTTTTAAACTCCCCACCTCTAGGTTTCTGAAGAAGATGAGAGGCTTCTGAGAGGAAAAAGTTGGAAAGTAAAGGAGGAAAATTCAGCCAGAAACTCATCATTGAACTGGACAATAGCTTATAGCCATGGTAAGATGCCGAAAGGCTCAGCACACAGCTTTCAGCTAACTCTCCACCACCAATGAGGGAAAGAGAGAGAAAGTGTCCTTGAGGGATGGAAAAACCTCAAATATATAGACCTTTCATCCTTATGTCTCCTCCTCTAAATTTTCACATCTACCAATCACATTAAAGACTTTTTCTCCAGGACTGCCCATACTTTTAGTTTTCACCTTCTTTGATTTGATTATTTCTTTAGAATTACTTAACACTTCTTTGTTAAGTTCACCTTTTGTGAGTTACTTGACCTTTTTGTGATTAATTTTACCTTTATGGTAATTTAACACCTTTTTGTATTAGATCTAAAAATATACTTAGCTTAAAGTTCTAGCTTCACTATTAGGTGAGAACTAAGTACCTTCATTGTTCAATCAGGAGATTACAACTTTATCTTCCCCTAAAGTACAGTCTAAGTAGGGTGGAGTAGTTTTTAAAGTTCACACTGGGCAGCATAGGGATATAAGAAGTATCTATCGAATTGATAAAGAAAGAATATTGAATATTACTAGGTCATACAGACCCTGGAAACATGTTGCTGAGTTCAATTGAACTTTGTGTGCCAGACTTGAGGTTTTATTATGTTATCACATGGATTTTAACAGCCTTGTATAGGATTTATTTGAAAAAAGTGGGAGGTTACTATGAGTAGTATATGCCTACTTTTTCTCTGGGAGGAAAAGGGAGAGAGACCCAAGTCAAAAAGTACCCATATATCATGAAGGGGACTTTCAAATCAATATTAACCTAAGAGACTTCCATATACATCTATCAGTTAATCTGATGCTGTCCTTCAGAAAATGTGAATGAGATATCCTGGCTTTCCAGAGATGCAAGGATATCCATTTCTTAAGAACATTTTAAAGTAAAACATTTTGTTTTTTGTAATTCTTCTTTTGTTTGGGAGAGCTTTCATGGATTAGGGAGTCTGTTTTATTTATTTTTTCTCTCTCTAGTAGTGAAATTATCTGTTTCTAACTGATATCTGGTTTGGTTAATTCACTGAAAGGAGGAATTATTTTTCCCCTTTTTCTTTATATCCTTAAGCCTCATAAAGTACCCTCAATATAGTAGATATTACTAGTGGATTGAATGAACTAATGAATTAATGAAAAATTAGTCTTTGATTCTCTATAGAAACCATATTCAAAATATAATCCTCTAGATTTCATATAAGTCACAGTCATAAAAAATACACTTCAGGGGGAAGCTGGGTGGCTTAGTGAATTGAGAGTCAGACCTAGAGATGGGAGGTCCTGGGTTAAATCTGGCCTCTGTGGAGGAGAGAAAAAGAAGTCTGCAGAAAAGTCTGGAAAAGAAAAGCCTCCAGAGCTGTCACTACAGGAGAACATTCTAATTAGAAAGGGGACCAGAAAAGACTGGGAAGGATCAGAACAAACTGAAATCCTTGGTCTCTTTTGCCTTGGAGACAGATAGGAGAAGGGGTCTCTTTGTCTTTGAGACATAAAGAAAGAAGGACAAAGTCCAGTTCTCTCTGATTTCTCTGTTGTGTCATAGTGACTGAATTTCCAGACCTGTTAACCCATTTTCCCAATCTGAACTATATTCCACCATCCTCCTACCTAGGAACTATCCTAGATTTAGGGAAACCCCAAACCCTCTTTCCCTCCATTTTCTTATCTTTACCTTTCTCTCCAATAAATCCCTTATTTATCTTAGAGAAGAGAAAAGAGTAATTTATTTGATACACCACTCTGTGTTGATTGAGAGAGACCAACCGAAGAATTAACCGGAAATAGGAGGGAGGAAGGGAGAGGGGACAAGGAGGGACAAGAAGGGAGGAGGCGGGGTAACCAAGGGTGAAAGGAAAGAGAGGAAGGGAGGAGATTAGCAGATCTGATCTTTAGTTATCATTTATAATTCAAATAATCATTTATTATACCTCAGAAATTTCTTAGCTGTGTGACCCTAGACAAGTCACTTAACCCCCATTGCCTAGCCCTTACCACTCTTCTGTTTTAGAACCAATACTTAGTATTGATTCTAAGATGGAAGGTAAGGATTTTTTAAAAAATAAATAAATAAATGAAAATACACCCTATGAATAATTTAAATAGTTGTAATTTGGTTCATTAATTCATTTTTAAAACATAAATATTCAGTTAGGATCCACCAGTGATATTCATAGATAATCCAATACAATTACATTAAAAACTTTTCTTGCATTTTCACAATGAAATTTCAATCTTAGTATGCACTTTTATTAGGTTCTTAACTTGATAAGCATACTATATGTGGTCAAGGGCAAAAAAGGATATTTACTCCAGTGCTATTATTATAAAAATGATTAGGCAAAACAGAAAGCAGGACATGCTTGATATTCAGAATATTATACTTGTTGAGTCTGCATTCCATTGCTATTTAGGGAAAGGGGGAAAAAAAGAATGAGTGTATAAGTACAGGCTTTGAAATTTACAAAAAATGAAATACTATACTAATGAAGGCTTTTTATAGAAAGTTTCAAAATAAAACACTTCTAACTTTCACACTTCATCTGCCACTAAAGAAACCAGCATATCAACCATGAATCAGGGGTAACGTATTCATATATGGCCAAGGTGGCTAACAGGAAGGCAAGTGCAAGCATTTCTCAATTATTAATGGGGAATTATAACCTTTCCTTTCTGTTTATAGGATTCACTGAACCTATCTGAAAACTCTTTTTATAAATGACAAATCAGGTTAAAGCAACTTTCTGTCTTTAAAATTGAATGCTCAGTTGGAGAATATGTAGACTGAGAGAAGTTAGTCTTGCTTCAGTTGAAAAATGCAGATTATGGGGTTCATTATTGTATTCTGATTGGTAGGTCAGCATTTAATTATTATAATCCTACTGTGTACTTTATTTTCAATACCATCTGACCTCTATTACACTGCTGGAAAGATATAATGGAAATAATGCTCAATCCAACAAACCTACTGTGCATTTGAATGATTCACCTTCATTTTCCTAAATTGCTCTGAAGTAATTTAATTTTTTTAAACCAGTAATTCCTCTCCTCGTCTCAAATTATACTTATGTCTTCAGCCACTATTTCCTCCTTCAAGCTAGTCTTTGATGATAATATAGAACGTCTGCTTGACTAGACCACCTCTTCTATGATCCTATCTCCCTCTATCTTCTCCAATAGATTTCTCCCATCATCTTCCCGAGTTCTTTCTAATCTTAAATCCTTCCCTATCTTCTGACCTCTTCTTTAACCTTAAAAATATGTCCATATCACCCCCATCCTCGACAAGCTCTCATCTGAGACTACCAATATAGAAATCATTACATATTTATCTTTCTTTTCATTTAATCCCTATGATAAAACCATCTATTCTGAGTGCCTCCAATCTTGTCCTTTCACTTGATTCTAAACCCTTTATAATATGGTTCCCAGCCTTATTATTCATCTTAAACTCTTCTCTCTAAAGATATGAATGATCTCTTAGTCGACATATCCAATGACTTTCCCTCAATCCTCATTCTTCTTAAATTCTCTACAGAATTTTGGGGAAATTTAAAACAGATTACTATCTTCCCCTTCTGAATATTTTTAAGAGACTTATTTTTTTTGTTTTTTTCTCCCAATATTATTCTCTCATTCTCACTTATTGTGGGTGGGTGATGCTCCAAGTTTTTACACTGTCCCTTTTTATCTTTTCCTCTCTCTACTATCTCACTTAACGAAATAATTAGCTTCTATGGTTTCAATTGCCATCTCTATGTCAAAGATTCACAGATCTATATATTCAACCTTAATTTCTCTCTGGAACTTAGGTCCCATATCACCTTTTGGATGCTTGAATTAGATGCCCTATAGGTCCCTAAAATTCAACCTAATCCAAACATAATTCATTATGTATCTTCTACCCCTCAAATTCCCCTCTTTAAATTTCCCTAAACATTTTGAGATAACTATCAACCTCCAAATCAGCAAGCCACTCATATATGTGCATATCATGCACACATATACAGGGGAAAGAGAGAGAGAGAGAGAGAGAGAGAGAGAGAGAGAGAGAGAGACAGAGAGAGACAGAGAGAGACAGAGAGAGACAGAGAGAGACAGAGACCAAATCCATTCTAGTGACTTTTTTTATTATGTATAGGATTAAAGTTCTCTTTGGCCCTTATATAGCTTCATAAATTACATTTCTTAACTATTCTTCCAGTCTTCTTATACCTTGCTTCCCTTGGTGGACTCTACAATATAGCTATTCTTGCCAAATTCCTATTCCTCACCTCCTCACACATGAACTTCTTTGTATCTCTGCTCTGGCTCTCCTTTGAGCTGGAAAGTCCTTCTTCATTTCCTCCTCTTATTTTTTCTGGCTTCTTCCAAGTCTCATATGAAAAAAAATCTATTTCCTACAAAGGTATTTTTCTGTACTTTCTGGGTCCTAGTACCTTCCTGAGATTATTTTTCTATCTATTCTGTATATTCTATATTCACTGAGTTATTTTCATGTTGTCTCCCCATTAGAAAGGAATCTCCTTGAGAATATAAACTCTTTTTACCTTTCTTTTATCTGCTGTGCTTAGTACAGTGCCTAGTACATAGGAAGCCATAATAAATAATTTTGGAATGATTGATTCATTAATAGATTTAGTGTCCCTTTCAATATCCCAGGCATCTCTTCCTAAGTCTATAACTTGAAAATTCATTTCAAACCTACTCTGAGAGAGGGAATTCCTTCATTGGGAATTCCTTTTACCAATGAAATCATAGATGCAACTTCTTGACCCATTTTTCCCCTTCCCCTTTTCCCCTCAACACACAATATTTGAGAGATGCTCAAAACCTGACAAGACTTTTTTAATAGGCGATCATATTTCTCTTGACTTTTGGCCCCATTCAGAATCCTATGAAATTATCTCTACCACCAAGTCAAACAGAAGTGCACTGAGTCCTTACTTAACAATAATACTTGCATTAAAGTATTGAAAAAATTAAAAACAAAGACATCCATCAGACATTATGCATTTTTTAACAAGTAACTTACAACTCCTAAATTCAGGGGCTAGCAATGAGTAATTTTAGGTGTCATTAATAGTCCTGAGTTAAATAATTCTCATACTTATGTCCTTTGTGTACTTTTGCCAAGTAGTGCTGCATTATGAAGTTTAGTGCTTTTTGCTACACTGATTCCATGAAACTGGTCCACATAACTGTGCCCAGAAAGGTCAATGAAAAACTCCAATAAAAAGTTCTATCTTCTCTCTTTATTTTCGCTCTTATTCTCAACCCTATGAAAAATGAGGTTAGCTAAATTTCTCTTCGATATTTCTAGCCTCCATTTTTTGACTTTCAGTTACTCCTATTTTTTAAGTCTGATGTCCATTTTCCCATTAACGTCCATCTTCTAAGTAAAGCAATTTTTAATCATTTATTTGATTAAATATATATGTATATATAATGTGTGTGTATATATATGTATGTATATATATATATATATATAGATATATATATATATATATATATATATATATATATATATATACTTCATTATGAACCAGTCTGTATTATCTCAACTAACGTTGTGGATTTTGAGGAATGTGCACGTGTGTGTGCTTAATCTCTAAATGTATACATTCTGGTACACATGTAAAAGAAATTTCAGTTATTAGTAAACATGTGGGAAGAGTTAAGAGGAACAGCACAGTAAACTCACAAGGGCTGGATTGGACATTAAATTTGATTTTACAGACTTATACCTTTGGGCTATAAGGCATAATTCTTCAGCTATGCCACAGCTAAAAGTATTACAAAGGAAGATATGAAGAGAAGGCATTGAGTTACAGAACAAGTAACACCTGTTGATAAGGGTGATAACTGGAAGATCATTGGACCAGAGTTGGTGAGTGGTGACTCCCTCAAATGACTCGTAGTAGCTTTTCACAGTAGTATCTTAATTTATTCTGTAAAGAGGGGAACCTGGTAAGAGGAGATGGAATTCAAACAAAAGTATTAGGTGGGTGCTTGATCTGCAGCTTTATTGCAGAAAAACCAGCATATTAGATTTCCTCAAATATAGCTACTATTGATGTAAATGATAGCCAGTGAAATTTATGAACTATACTTCTATTGGTCTGGTGGTCTTGGGAGCAGACCCATTTTGTGTGGTAGTATTTTAGTATGATTATGTGAAACAAGGATTATTCACAGATTCTCCACTCTCTATAACTCCTGCATCTTTGATGTGAGCCGATGTAGAATAACCAAACTGTTGCTGTTGAACACATATTCTTTAGGCTCATATGTTGGGGGGAAAATAGTTTACCTCTCTTTGAATCTAAGGCCTGCTTTGCTTTAGCATAAATCTGTCTAATTGGTCCTTCATATACTTACTGCACATATTTGACACTGAATAATGTTTATTGTTTGATCTTATGAATGAATGATATTGTCAGAAGCACACATTGAATTTCGGATGAATGGATATTAGAGAAAGTAAAAATTGGATCCCTTGACCTATTTTATTTTTGTATATTTATCAATAGGTGTGGGAGGTTCTTATCAACAAAATACTAGTGGTAAAATAAATTTATTTCAATAAAAAAGAAAAGTTCATATTTGATAATAGTAATGTGACTCCATTGGAAATCATTGTCAATCCAAATTTTAAAAATTCAAGGAATATGAACAAATAGTTCTTAAAGAAAGAATTATAAACTATTAACCATATATAGGAATTCTCAAATTACTACAAAAAATAAAACAGAATTTTATAAAATTATAATACCCAAAACAATCCCTCCAAAGAGTTGAGATTATATCACTTTCCTTTTTGCAAAGGGAGACTATGAAAGTGTACAATTGTAGACTTGTTTAGTTTTGATGAACCTCTTCTTATTTTTAAGTGAAATTATGAGGAATGACTCTCTGCAAGGTGACGTGGCTTATACTGGAAAATGAAAGTGACAAAAAATTAAAGTTCAAAATCTAAAAATAAATATACAAAAGAATAAAAAAATATATTACATGTAACTCAGTACAAATACTACAGAATTGAATGGTTTACTAAGAATGTTAGGAAAGCTAAAGCCCTAAACAAGCTAAGGCAGAGAATGAATGATAAGGACAAGGTTGTTTATTGGTTATTTATGATGCTGTTATTTTTGTTTGTTTTTAGCTATGCCATGGACAATAGAGAGGACAAAGAAGTGAGAGATGGTTAAGGTGAAAGGAATGATGCTGATGGATGATGGCAAGAAAACAAAACTATTTATTCTTATTTTGTTTTAGAATTTCTTACCTCCCAAAATAGCATTATTCTGACTGAGAAAAAAAAAGAAAAAATATTTGTGGAGAATGGAAACACAAGATAAATGAGAAAATAGTAATAAATCATCTAGCTTCCTTCGATGAGTTGAAATCACCGGACTTTGATAAAGTATATCACAGGGAACTGGAAGAACATGCAAATATTATTCTTGCCATACTATTTATAAGCCAATGGAAAAAATAATAAAGTTCAAGAACAATTAGATATGGATAAATACACTAATTTTAAGGGGAAAAGTTAAATTCATTAAATTATTGCTCTCCTTTAATCCTAGTAAGATACTGGGATAAATTATTAAAGGTACTAATTGTGAAAACAAAGAAAAGGAAACTTCAATTAAAGTAATTCAGCAAGATTTCATCAAGGATAGGTCATGGAATAAAAAAACACATTTCCTTTTTATCTGTGCTAACATATTGTCAGATCAGAAAAATTTCATAGGAATAATGACCTTGGGTCCATTGTTAAAGCAAAGCATATAGCAAAATTCTTTCAAGATACCCTGTTGGGCAGCATAGAAAGATGTGAATTGAATGATAATAAAAATAGTACATTTTAGAATTGTTGGAATTCCTAGTCCAAGACATTGAAAGTTAATGATTAGATACTGACTTTATGGAAAGTGTTCTTCCACTGAATTTTGCCCCACTGCTACAGTCATTATTTTTATCAATGACTATGATAAAAATACAGATAACATGGTTTAGTCTTTCACTTTTTAGCCACAAAAAAATATTTTTTGGATGTCATACTTATTAAATAGTAATTAACAATTACTACCTAAAGAGTAAGTACTACCTACTCTCAGAAGTAAAGGAAACACTACAGTGTAGGTTAGCTCTAATATCTTTTCTCCTGAGAGAAAGAGCAAGTATAAGGGTAAAAATTCAGGCCTGTTCCTATCATGAAGAGAAGATGAGAACATTCAGGGAAATTGAAGTAGGGTGTCATCGATCTTCTCTTTCAGAGATGAGACTTCCTGCAAAGAATATGTAGAAGTAAGTTATTAGGATTTTCTGAAAAATTGAAATAATTGGTTTGTAAGAATAAGTTAGACCTAAAGATGGCAGAATAGTGGGGAGGGTGCAATAGAAGTAGGATATTTTGAGGGGTCGCCCAATGCTGGGCACATGGTTTTTTGTTTTTTCCCAGTACCACTTACATGGGTGGAGAAAAGGGTGGGGAAAGTACACAACAGAAGTGGATCTAGGGTTAGATGTAGGGCAAAAAAGATGGAGTTAGAATATTTACTAGTGGTGAAATGAGAACTAAAGCAACCAGCTGACACTGAGTAAGGGCTGGGACAGGTTATGGAGATCACACATGTATCTATGTGTATACAAATGCTTATGTAGAATAGGGAAATGTTTATGGATGTACACAGATACATATATGTTGTATATGTATACATTTTAAATTTCATCTATGTCTTCTCCACATTTTAAAAAATAAGAATTTTTGTATTTTTTATATTGCAGTTTAATAATCTATTCAATGTAATCCTCTCGGTGTTGTAGGTATGTAAAGACTTTTTAGAAAATGAAATATGGAAATTTAAATGAATAATAGAATATACATAAATACATGAAGGACATTTGTATTTGTGATATTTTGAGGCTCTCTGGAATAGATTATGAAAATAAATTTGTTTTATCAAAAAATGTCTTCGTATCTTAAAGGATAAGGACAGTAATATGAAAAATACTACCAACATCAGAACAGAATAGTCTCTCTGGGAGAGAGGATGCTTTCAGAGACAATGTCAAGGGCAGATAGTGATAGGAGAACAGATTAAATGTAAAACTTTTACCATTCTATTTTTTGGCTTGGGCTCTTCAAGGTGCATTTATTCTTATGAGGAAAAATCAGGAGGGAATGCCATCACTGTTAAATCCAGCAGCTCCTCGGGTTTTCACTTCTTCCTAGCAATTTATTCATAGAACGTTTTGATTATTAGGGCTGTTCAGGAATCCCTGCAGTGATACCACCCAAGAGATTTTTCCTTTGAAACTCTTGCACTTAGTGAATATAAGGCATTTTACCTGCACTACAGAGTATATTCCCCACTTAGCTTCTTTTCCTTTCAACCATTTATCTCTACTAACAAAATTGGAAGTGTCTAATCAAATTCTGAATGATTCAAAGTTTTGGTCTTATACAATCATAGAATTCTTGAATGACCCAAATGGGGAATGGAGAGGGAACACTTGAGGCAAGGAGAGAGGCTGGCAGTTACAAAACAGAAATGAATTCTAAAATGGGTTTAAGAATGTAACTAGGTTTTTTAATAATTATCCAAAAATCCCTTTGTTAATATCCTGAATAGATGAGTGAATTGAATATTAATTGGCTTATCTTCATTAAAATGGCTATTCTTATTCTATACTCAGAACCATAATTATTCTTTTAATTTACATCACTCAAATTCTCTGTGTATTTAAATGAATCAAATAGCCACAACTACAACTGAAAAAAGAGCAAGTCCTTCAAGCTCTCTCTCTCTCTCTTTCTGTCTCTCTCTTCCCCACCTTTCTCTTTCTCTAAGAAAAGAGATGAAACAAGATGAAGTGGTAGTCTAAAATGAATTGTTGGAAAGAAAATTTCCCATTGGAAACAAAAGTAAAATGAAAATGCACATTCATATCATTTGCCTTGTACAAGTTGCCTAGTAACAACAAAACTTAAATTGATAGTGTCAAAAAACCTCCAGAACAATCTGTTTCCGATGAAAGAAGACAAATAATTACTGGGCAATAAGATTTCATGTTGTGTTTATAAAGTACAGAAATATAATCTCAATTTCAGGGGAAGCAATGTATTTTTATTAAGAACTCTGATCTTCATATGCAATTAACAGGATAAATTTTTAATAGAAAATTAAATTCTAAGCAAATTAACTTAAATTATTCCACAATTAAATAAGTTATAAGCTTAAGCCAAAAAAGATCTTTTAAATAAACTCTAGCCATTGAAATGTCAAAGGAAATGTGTTTTCATATGTTTCATGAATTCCTAGGATTAGAATCACAGAATTTAGAACAGACAAGGACCTGTGAAAATTAATATTGATTCTATATTTTATTTTACTCTCTAAGTGATTTTATATTTTATAATATAATAATTTTATAATTTTATCATATTTTGTACTCTATGTAATAAGCCTAATCCTCTTTTCTGTCTTTGAATGAAGAAGCTCATGCATCCGAAGGTTCTCTGTCTCTGTCTCTTTGTCTCTGTCTCTCTTTCTCTCTGAAGTTATATAACAAAGGCATAAGCTTTTTCATAATTGCTATTATTTTTTAAAAGTCTATTCTCAATGCTCTCATAAAACACCATATCAGCATTTCCTGCAAAGTTGAATCCTTGAGAAGCTGGACTAATTGACCTTGCACTATCTTTTTTTAAAAGATGATCTTGTCTAAACCCCCTGTTGCCAGCAAGTCTACATATTTGGGTCCTTATTGGTAACCTCAGGATTTATCTGGGACTCATAAAATTCATGAAAACATTCCTTAGAAATGAAGAGTGATGGTTTCCAACTATGCTATATGCATTTTCTTTCCCCAAACCATGATGCTACCAATCCAATAACCAACAACATGATCTCTGTTCTATTCTTTGTTCTGTGCTTAGAAAAATTAGTTTCATCTTCAATTTAGTGACTCCTGGCCAGAGGCAGTGCCATTTGACCCATCCTTTCTTATCAGATCTCATGCCCCTGTTAATAATATCTTGTTCAAAGCAGAAAACGACTCATGAACATTAACATTGATCAGTTTAGCATTATGTTATATTTCACATATGACAGATCTTAGTGATCATTGAGTCCAACCTCTTCATTTTTATGGATTAAAAAACTAAGTTCTAAACTGACTAAATAATTTTTCAGAGAATATTTCAGTTATAGGCAGCAGAGATGGGACTGGACATTGCTACTCTTGATTCCCAATACTTTGCTTTTCCTTTTATATCACTGTATTTTTCAAATCTAAAAGGTGTCAAAATTACCAAACAATAATGTAACATTATCTCATATATGAATTGGTCATATTTAATTGAACAAGGGATTGTCAGTGGGCATTTGATAATAAACTATTTCATTCCATTGCTACCAGGAAGAAATGCCTCTAAACTCTAAGGATATCAGCAGGATATTTTCAAATATTGTTGAGGAAGCTTTGAGAATTTTGTGATTATCCTTTTTCCAAAAAACATATATCTTTATATAAATTTCTGAAATTTCAGAACAATATTCTAGCTTTATGTTCTTACATTTCCCCTGTATTGACTTCAAAGTGAAAAGCTGTTATTGTCATTTTTCAAGATTACTAAGTAGATATACCTTTAGTGAGTCCTAGCAGACAAATTTAAGATATAGTTTGACATTGAAGTTATTACACCTCAACTCTCCAATTGGATTAATTCTTCATTAGTCATATGTTAGGATGGGATGATGACAAAGGTACAATAACTCAAAATATTTTTATTCTTCTCCATTTTTATTTCTTCAGTCTCCAGAAAAATAAATCAAACAAATCTATAGTCCAATTCATCTGATGCATTTTGTCCTCAACTTGGGGAAAGCAATACCAATATAGATTTGGATAAGGAGATTTTAGGTAGATAGATGGGTATGCAGACAGGCAGACAAAAAGACAAAAAGACTGATTGATTGGTTGATGTTATTATAAGGTAGTCACGGACACTAGTGCTGCTGAACTACGAATGAGATAGTAAAGTCAACCAGCAGAATTAATTAAGCACCTACTATATCATACAAGGCAATTCTAGGGCAGTTCTCCAGCCACTGACCCTCACCTGAAACCCAGCTCTTACTTGTGGCTCCCAGTAGCTGCTAGCATGCGGCAGCGGCCACACCCCGGGCAATGGCTTCGACAGGCCAGCTAAACCTTGTGAGGGTAGCCATTGGGTCGTCGACCCCTGGTGAACCAGGGCTTTGCTCACCCAGCATGTGAAGACTACTTCGGCGGAACAGGCGGAAGAAACCAACAAGGTTCAACGGCTGAGATGGCGATGCAGCAAAGCACTGTGGAGTGCTCAGGGCGTGTTGGAGCACAAAGGACAACACGGCCAGCCAATGCAGCTGAGGAAGTCTCCAGGTGTAACGACTTTTCATGCCAATGGACCCAGGCTTCCAACGCCAAGAGAGTGGGACTGTCTCTGTGCATCGGCTTTTCCACTTAAATCTTCATGCACAGGTGTCTTTGTGCACAAAAACGCACAAAGACAATCGTCATCCTCGGTTCGAGAGACAACCAACCTAACCTAACATCATACAAGGAACTATGTTAAGTGCTGTGGATACAAAGGGAAAAAAAAAACAGTCCCTCCTCACAAAGAATTCACACTAATCATGGCTCTGACACATACTAGAGATATGATCCTGGTAAAGTCACATAACCATTCAGTGCCCCAGGAAAATTGAGTCCTTCTTGCATGGTAAGAGCTTTCTCACCTAAGCTATAAAACAAAAACAAAATGGTGATGAGGTGGAGGATGTGTGGAATATATTGGATGCACCTTCTCCATCTTTTGTGTATTCATCCTTCTGAAAACGTCTTTCAGGTTATTTCAAATATAAACAAATCGAGAATGAATCTGGCCAAGGTAGGGCTCAGTATATACTAGTTAGACATGTCATTTGAATCAGTTTTGGAAATAGGGACTAATAAAGTAAATAATACTTTTCTACTAATTCCTTAAAGAGTTTGTTAGAAAAATGTCTTTAGGGTAGCTTGAGAAGTGATGAATATGTATTATATGGTTCATGACAAACTGCTTGTCAAATGTTTTAGAGAGGTTTTTAATTGTCAAATTAATCCAGACACTTTTCTGTTATAACATCGTATTTTCATATCACATGGTTGAACTGACTAAGGCATTACCAACCCCCTTCACCCCAGTAACATTAGCATCTAATTTCCATAAAATCAACCAGTGTGACTGAATTGGCCATTAATAAGGCTGAGAACATTTGACTCTGCCATAGGCTGCTCCTTTTTAGTCATATAGAGGGGGCATTTGAGGTTGTGTTTTCTAAAGTAGGGGGAAAATCATCCTTTGTAAGGAACATTGAGTTATCCAATTACAGTAGTTTCTACTGTATATTTAGCAGCTTCATTTCATTGACTTTGTCACAGTATTATTTGTTTAGGAATGTTATGAACCATGAAGGAACAGGCCAGTAGTTGCACTTCAAATGAATACATTTCATGATAATAGCTTTGATAAGCAGAGGAATTAAAAATTCCATTTGAAGAACCTCTCACCTTGAATTCTCATTTAGGTCTGAATTAATTCAATTGGTGATAAGTGATTATTGAAGGTAAGAGTAGATAAATGTTCTCATTTCTCCACTTACTATTTCTTTGATATGGGTGTAAAACTTTTTGTAGAACTGAAGATTTTTGGAGATATTAGTGAATTTTATTTCCCGTTATCTGATTAGCCGGTTTCTACTTTTCATAGCTTTTTTCCCTTGTTCATCACTTGCATAAAACAATGGATTCCTAATTATCAGTTTCTTATTTTAAATTTCCTCTTTGAGAAATAAGTAAAATATAATTTTGAATTCTATCAAAATGACCATTTTTGTTTATTTTTGGAGGGGTAGTTTGGATAGGGTTGGCAAAGCAATCTGTAATTTCAATAATATAACTTACCATTTCATGTAAAATCAACACTGATGCTGATTTCATTGGTGTGGAGACCTTGAAAGATGGAAATTTCTTTCATTAGTCAACAGCTCAAATATTTTTCAAGAGGTACCTCTGATACAGAAGGTTCCATGACTTATCCATAGCCACAGAGCTAATATGTCTTTGATTAGATTCCATATATAGTCCTCCTTCTACACAATGTTGTTTCTCATAATGAAGCAAGTCTCTTCTGCTTTATTATTAATAAATACCTCAGACACAACACAGAAAACTTAAATGAAGTTGTACTGTGCATAACAACATAGAAAGAATAGTCTGAGTGGGTTAAGAGACAAAAGTGATGAAAAGAGAAGAGGTAAGAAAATGAAGGGGAAAAGGAAAAGAAAATCTTGGTTAGGGAGTCTAATATGTCAGAATAATATCTTTAACAAATTCCATAGTTACTGTAACCCAGAGGGGGAAAAAGAATTTAAGGCTGATTGTGACAAACCTGATTATGACTTCCCCATTGATTTTTTTTTTGCATTGGCCAGAATTTCACAGGGCAGGGAATAGCAAGAATTGGCATACTGCATCTTTGACCACTAAATATCCTTAGCCATTATAGGTATGCTTTTATAATAATAATAATAATAATAATAATAATAATAGCAATGATGATAATTTTGACCATGGAAGTAACTGTTGGCACTTACAAAGGCCCTGTGGGACACAAATAGGTTGTCTGGATGAAGGCAATCACTTCCCATAAACAAATTGATGAGTTTAAACATGACCTCAGATACTTAATAGAAATGATGAAATAAAGTAATTCTCCATATTAGTTCCCACATAACTATTTTCCTTATCTTCATCATCTCCAGAAATTCATTCTGTAAGAAGAAAGCAAGTCAGAAATTCAAACCTTCTCAACATTCTCTGCTTTGGGGGACTCTTCTATCCTCTAATTTGAGAGGGTAGAGCATGGATGGAGAGAGCTCTTCCTAGTTCCTCCACTATTTAAGGATGGGACCCAGGGAATTCTCATTATTTCCTCCTCAGCTACTTTTTTGGATCTTATCATTTCTAGAAACTCATAATTGCGCAAGATAATTTCAAAGTGGAAACTAACATTTTGACCATTTTTTACCTGACTTCAGAATTTAATCATGCCCCTTCTCTGGATAATTTTACCATCCCCTTTTCATCTTCTTTTTGTGTGTTTTCTTCCCCACTAGAAATTGTAAGCTCCTTTAGGGCAGGACAGTCTTTGTAACTACAGTGCAAAGCACAGTGCCTAGCATATTGTTATTGTGTTTATCCTTAGCTTTCACAGAGAACCAAAACATCCTTGAATGATGTCTTGACTTGTGCATGAATAGGATTTATGTGGGGCAGAGTTACAAGTCATTGGCCAATTAGGACCTTTACAATCCATGTGAACATGGTGTCAATGAAAAACAACTGAAATTTATTTCACTTTTAAGGTTCTTATACAATAATTTAAATTATATAGGCAACGTATTTGAATCATTACCTGGAATGCATCACAGACATACTGGTACTTGGCAAAGAATTCTAATGGAAGGTCTGGAAGGGTACCACAGCTAAATATAGCATGCCTTTACTTCATACCATCTTTAGATCTTATCAGTTACAAATGATGATCCTTCCTGAGATTCATGAAGTTCTTTTTTTATGAAGTAGCACGTAATAGTGAGTGAATAATGTTAGTGAAGAGAGACTGATTACTTTTTAAACCCTCACCACTTTATTCTACGTGTATTTGTCTTCTAACCCACAGATTTAAATTCATATCATCACCTGTTATGGTTTTTACTACTACTTGGGAGGTCTATATAGGGGTCACAAAAGGAGCATTTGCAATCAACTTGAAAAGCCTGGGTCTATAAAATTCACAAATGTCCGCAGTGCTCTCAAAAATTTGGAAATCTATAATTGGTCGTAAAGTTTGATTATGAGAATCAGAAACATATGGGCTATGTAGGCCATAGAAATTTTTCAAGAGGATGATAAATATGAAAATGTTAGTATCTTACTATGTAGAAACAGATAGCTCAGTATGTGGATTCTCCTATGTCAACTGAATACTCAGGACCACAGTATCAGGGATAGAGAATTTCTAACATCTTACAAGCTAGATGGAATTCTCCATATTCAATGGTGTGTTCCTACAAGGAGGTATGGAAGCTGATACCAAGATTGCTACCACTTTGGCCATTGCTATAGGTAGGACCCTTAGAGGGCACAATGTCAGATGTAATGAACTTTTCCAAAAAAAATTATCAGTTGGATCACTGGGCTACCATCATCAGAGTCAGAATGAGTAAATATATATTAACAATCTACCTACTGGGTGCTAAATGTTGGGGATAGAAATGCCTAGCCTTCAAAGAACTCACCATCTTAGAGTAGGTAACATATAAAAAGAAGCAGAGAGAGGAAAAGGGTACATGGCTCAGGGATATAATAAATCCTTATATTTGGAATGGGAAATGATTTGAAGAATTGAGAGTTTCAGAATCAATTTCATCTTGCAGAATGACGAGTTTCTGAAGATGATCAAGTATAGGAAGTCATTAATAGAGAATATAATGAAACTTGAACCTAAATTAAGGCTTAGGTCTGAGAAAGATCTGGTTTGTTTGCCCCCCTTTTTCCTTTTTAAACATTATTCCATTGGTTTACTAATCTTGACTCACTGGGATTTTTCCAGTTTCTTTGGATTTCTGAGAAAAATTTGCAGAATATCCAAGAAGAGGTCATTATAAATTTTTGATCTGCATGCTACATTTCCTAATCTGAAGATTATTCTCTTGATAAATAAAGCAGAATCAAGCTAAGAGTTAAGTACATCTACTTTCTCTTGCTTGCCTATAGGTCCATTTGCATTGAGCTGAAGCCATTCTTTGTCAGAAATAATGTTGATAACAAAAACGAAACATTTATGTACCATACAAAGTTTTGCACAGCCTTTTGTGCTTGTCCTTTCAGCACAGATTTTTAAATCTCAAGTCTTATAATGCAGATGTTAATACCTCATGTTTATATAGTGCTTTACATTTTACAAAGTACTTCACATGCACTATATATATAATATGTATTATATACTTCACAAACTAATTACTATGAGAATCAGATGAGATAAGTACTTGACATGTATTATCTCACTTGATCCTCATAGTAACTAGTTTAGGTTATGTTTATCTTTACCTCCAATTTGCAGTTGGAAAAACCGAGGCAATCAGATTCAGAAACTTACCTTGGATTATGTAACTGGTTAGTTTCTATCAAGTTCACTACTTGTTGAAGCTGAATTATCTCTGAAAGGCTGAGAGATCAGCCAGCACTGATAAATCTTTCACTGATAACAAATATTTATGGGAACAATAGAGATATTTTCCAAGTGTCTTAAAATGGACCTGGAGATGGACTGCATGTTTATAGTCTTAGTTACAATTTTAAAAGCCTCTGAAGCTTGGTCACAGGGTTATGTATTTTTCAGCCACATAACTGAAATACACATATTCCTGACTCCAATACATGAAAAAATAAGGAAAGAAAGAAGAAAGGTGGAAAGGAAGGAAGGAAGGAAGGAAGGAAGGAAGGAAGGAAGGAAGGAAGGAAGGAAGGAAGGAAGGAAGGAAGGAAGGAAGGAAGGAAGGAAGGAAGGAAGGAAGGAAGGAAGGAAGGAAGGAAGGAAGGAAGGAAGGAAAAGAGGAAATGGAGGAGGAAGAGGAGAATGAAGAGAATGTGAAGGAGAGGAAAGGGAGGGAAAAGAGCATGAAAAAGAAGAAAATGCAAAGACAGTAATTTAGATGCTGATTGAGAGATGGCAATTGCAAGGAAATTTCTAATTTTAAATTATCATCTATCTATTACCTAACTAGGTTTTAATGTCATTGGTCTCTTATTATCTCATCAAAAGTTTAACTGCATTCATTCAGTTAAGCTCCATTGACATTTTAAAAATCAGAGGTATGTTATGTCAAGAATAAATCACATTCCTATTCCTTCAATAAGTCATTTCACTACTTAAATCCTCATTCTATTGCAAGAAGTGGCTTAAAAGTAGCATCTTTCAGTGAGAGCTCATTGAGAAAATGGCAGCTCTGTGCTGTTGCTAAGCTATAGCCAATGTTAACTGTATCATTTGGTCACCTCTCCTGATCATCTTTTTCATAAAACTATAGGATATTCAAAGATTTTTCCCTTTGTTTACAAATATAGAACTCAAATAAATCTCTTTATTTTTTCCAAAACTACTTTTTCTTTTGCTGTCAAAAACTAGTTCCTAGGAAGAAAGAACAGCAAATAAAAAACTTTCTGACCTGTTTCATAGAACTCTAAAAGGTAGCATTCAGTGAACTTGTGAACCTAAACAAAATCTCCTTGTTCCCTTATTATCTTTCCCATTGCTCATACATTTTTTAACATTTATCTAAATTGGCAGATCTGTTATCTTGGTCTCTTCTCCTTTTCCATTTTCAGAAACTATTCCCTTTATTTACAATAAGAAAGCAAAGCAAGCAAACCATAAATCAGAAGGAAAATTGTATTCAATTCAAGACAATTCTGAAAATAGCCACTCTATGAATGAATTCCTTAAAACATATGCATATACCCTTCTGACAATTTTTATGCACTGCCTAATTTCTTAGTTTTTGTTCATTCTTTAACCCATTAAGGATATAATTTTTTTTCTTTCAGTGTGCATTTTTTTCTCATCCAATAAAGATCACAATCTTTTTACAATATGATGTGGCATGTGAACTCTATATTTGTAAACCCTGGGTTCAAATTCTTTGGCTGACATATACAAATGTGACCTTGGATAACTTATTTAAATTCCTGAAACAAAATTTCATCAATAAAGGAAAAGGGGATGGACTAGATAGCCCATAGCATCTCTTTATGTCTAGAGCTATGATTCTATGACCCTTTAAACTTAGTCTAAGAATTAAAATTATTTAGAAATACACACACACATATCTGTATATATATGAGAATAAATATATATATATATACATACATACATACATATATATGAGAGGGGAGGAGAGAGAGAGAGGGAAAGAGAACAAAGACAGAGACAGAGACATGCAGTTCATCAATTGAACAAATTCAAAGCACTAGCTTAAGCTATCCATTGAGTGACTGACATGTGTGGCATATATGAGAGCATGTCATTCTTATTGATTTACACCTCTAACATGCTGTATTCTTAATAGTCCAACCATGCTCTATGGGGCACCCACTTCCAACACACACACACACACACACACACACACACACACACACACACACACACACACAAGTTTGGAAAGTAAGGACTATGTCAGGAATGGTATAGCATATTACATTTTGTGAGATCTGATTCAATTTCTGCACGGGTGAGCTTGAATAGGTAATGAAAAGTGTTCAGTCTGTATCTGTCATCCCCTGAAATATATCAGAGTGGCGAAATACTAGTTATCAAAGTGAAATAAAAATGCAGGATTATCTTTTTGGCGAAGACCACAGGTGATTCATGGGAGTATTAGCACTGCTCTAGACTGAAACAGAGGCTTTTCAAGAGTCTTAAAATCATTTTTACAAGGTCTCTTGCTGTTTTCAAACCATTCAGAATTTGAGATGATCTGATCCTTGCAGTGAAATGTTGATGTAAATCAATGAAAGACAGAAGAGGCCCCAAAGAGCCAAAAGCATTAAAACTTCTACGAACAAGATGCAAATGGGTTATTATTTTTCCACTGAATCATTTGTTTCCACACTCTTTCAGTAGATTAGATTTATTGTTAGAAATAATACTCTTCTTGATCAATAAGGTCTTTGAATTAACTTGTAAAACTCAAATAGCCCTTTTCAAAATTGTGAAGTAGGCAAAAATGGTCTTTGACAGTAACACTCTTGGCTATCAGTGATCTGGCTCCCAAATGTACCAATCCCCATTTCCTCCATTTAATTAAAATGGAATCTTGTTCTCAACTCAGTTCATCATTTCTTATGGCACTATAATATTCCATTGCATAGCTACTCTCAAATTGATGGAAGCTCCCTTACTTTCAAGGTCTTTGCTACAGCAAAAAGGGCTACTATAAAGATTTTTGTCATGGATCCATTTCTACTTTCTTTTTATATCTTTAAGGTATCTGACTAGTAATAGTAATAGTAATGTTGGATCAGTTATGCAGAGATTAGTGTCTTTTTGAGCAGAGTACCAAATTGCTTTTCTAAATGCTTGGACCAATTCCCTTCTCTACCATTAGGGCATTAGTGTACCTAACCTCCCACTCATCCTCTAATAATTGTCCTTTTCCATTTCTATCATCTTTGGGGATCTGAAGATTTTGAAAAAGGTACCTTCACTTACTTTAATTTGCATATATATCCAATACTGGCAATGAGCATTTTTCATATAGTTTTTGACACCTTAGATTTCTTTCTATTGAGTAATAAGACCTGTTCTAATATTTTCAGATTGGTTCCTCATGAATCTTGAATATCAAATTTCTTTGCCAGAGAAAACTGCCTCAAGGCTCTTTTTCCTTAGCCAATTGTTTCCTGTTCAATTTAAAATGAATCAATTGGAGGGAGGGGAAAAACTTTTTAATTTTATTTAATAAATCGCTCCATTTTGTGTTCCATGATTTCTTTGTACTTAAGAAGTCACTTAACCTCTCTAGATTTAATGTCTTAATTTTAAAATGGTAACAAGAACTGTAACACTTGGCTCTTATTCCTGTTATGAATAGTAATAAAAATGTAAAAACATGCTTTGCAAACTATAAAATATCATATAAGAAATATTGTTTGACCCTAAAAACACCATCTCCTCAAACACTTCCTATATATATGTGACCCTAGAAAGGCACTAATTAACCCCATTGCCTACCCCTTACCACTCTTCTGCCTTAGAACCAGTATACAATATTGATTCTAAAACTGAAGATAAGGCTTTTAAAAAAAATTACTATTTTCTGACTAGTTAGCAAAATTTATAATTTTATCTTACTGTGCTTGTTATTTTTATGTGTCTTGGAATTAAAAGCCTTCTGACCCTAAACTTCTAGAAATATATAGCAATGAGATTATAAATAATTTTCCTAACTTTCTCTTGCTTTGTCCAAATTGAGAATGCATCATACCTTTTACAAAAAAGAACATCCTTCCCTGTACTAATAGTAAAAAAAAAAACAATATTGGAAGATGTATTTAATTTTTTCTTTTAACTTTGCAGAAAATAAACTTAGAGGGACTTGATATTTGTTTACAAAACTAAAAAAAAAGCTGAGTCTGAGTTCTGCAATAAAGTTTCTCTCACACAGTTCTGGATATTTGTGTTTGAATCTCATTAGCATTAATGAGAACTCAGTACAAAAATCCCATGAGTCAATATTAGAATGTATGGCACAGTGAAACCTCTTTATGAGGAGCTCCTAGGGAGCAAGATGCTGTGAATATTGTAGCTGGGAAAAATTATATGAGGATAACCTTGCAGTATAACAGTCCTGCAAACAGACACTGACTCACTTGGCCAATATGAATAATAACTTATGTCAGGTGTGTAGTAAAGAATGTTGATTTTATTGGCTTTATTACATATGTATCTCTCAGTAGGAAGGAAGGTTACTAAAAAAATTGTGGGATGTTAATTTTTTTACTCATTCATGAGGCTGCACTATAAGTGTTTGGTTTGGATTTTAAAAATCAATTGTGCATTTGGGAAACCTTATAGGAAAGATTGTCAAAGTTTTGTTAAATATTTCTAAAACTATGAACATTTCTAGTTCTACGAGTACCAAAGAATATTATGGTCTTTGCTAGTCTTCTATCTACTTGAACACCACATAATTTACTTATGCAAATTATGGTGGTTATGTAATCCTGCATGCGGTGTCCATTTGGTCTACCTATCCTTATATAAAATTTTAATCAGTTTATTTTGCACTCTTTGTGGTTCATCACATCCTGCCTAAACTACCAATGTTGTTTAATCATCATTTGTATTCTCATCCCCACCTTAATATCAGACCTGTAACAAGGGCCAAAAAGAACTGGATATGAAATGGTTCCCATTAGATTATTAATTTCATGAGATGAAATGGTTCCCATTAGATGATAAATTTCTTGAGTTAAAGGAATATATTTTGCCACTTGTTTGTATCTCCAGCACTTAGCACAGTGCCTGGCACATAATAAATGTTGATTGCTTGGAACTAAAGATAAAAATAGAGAGACTATTGTTCAATAGTCTAGTAACCATTAAAGATCAATGTGGAAGGGATAAGGACACCATCAGTCTGGGTCCATCACTGCTCTACCTGGATCAGGGGAAGTGCAAATTAGGAATCCTCTCTTCTTGTGCAGAGAACTACTCCTCACCTTGAACTTCCACCCACCCAAGCTAAGATTAGGAGGGCATGGTCATAGTAATAATAGAATGCGCAAATCATTCAACTGTGGTGACATGAATATATATGTGGATAGGAGTACAAATGCAAGAGGGTTAGATAGGAAGGGAGTAAATTGCAAAGTGTCTTAAATGACAAGGGATTTTATATTTGATCCTGAAAGTAATACAGAGCAATTATTAAGGGGGGAAGTAGGGAGTGGCATGGTCAGGGCTGTATTTTAGGAAATCTCTTTGGCAGTTGTGGAAAATGGATTGGATTTGGGAAAGACTTAAGGCAGGAAGATGAAGCATGATGCTAATTCAATAATGTAGGCAAGAGGTGACAAGAGTGTCTACTAGAGTGGTACTTATGGGATTTGAAAGGGACATATGTGAGAGGAGGTATGAAAATAGAAATGTCAAGATAGCTTCAGACTAGATCAATGGTGTTAATGTAAATTGACATTAAAATTGCAGTGGTGGATGGCTAGGAGGATGGTAGTCTCCTTTACAAGAGCCAGAAAGAGGGAGAGATTTGAGATGAAAAGGGTGAGTTCTATTTTGTATATGTTGAATTTGAGATGTCTACAGTGTATCACAATTCAAAATGACATCTGGGAGATAGTTTAGTGTTAGATACATAGATGTGGGAATCTCTACATGGAGATGGAGCTGACATGATTACCATGCAAGAGAGCATAGAAGAAAAAAGAAAAGATCCTAGATAGAGCCTTGGCTGACAACATGTTTACTGGTCCAGTCATGTATGAAATATCAACAAAGCTGACTGAAATGGATTGGTCAGGTAGGTGGGAAGAGAACCATGACAGAGCACAATGTAATGAAAACTTAGAAAGGAGACAATAGTCAGGACAAGAAGATAATCAACTGTTAAACAATGCAGAGAAGTCAAGAATACTCTGAACTGATAGCTAGTTGAAATTGTCAGGTCAAGTGACTTTTTTTTCAGAACAGGCAAAACACAAGCATGTTCATAGGCATTCAATAAGCAATAGACAGGGATTTTGAAGATTAGAGAGAGAATTGGCATAGCAGTGACAGCAATCCATTGGATATGGAAGGAGAAAATCAAATCAAGGGTGCATATAGAGCTGTTTATTTTGGCAAAGAGAAAGGCCATCTTTTTATGAGAGACTGGTAAAGGAGAATATATTAGGGAAGACAAGTGATTGATAGGAAATGAGAAAGAAGAAGAGTACTCTGGTACAAAAATAAACAAATTTTAGTACTGATATTTTTGAGGCTTTCAAAAGTTTGCTTTTAAACCTCCCTGTTGCCCCTCAAAAGAAATAAATAAATTTTTTTTAAAAATTCAAGCCAGTTTGGAGAGAAAACTTAAGTTTATCAAGTAGTTGTGCAGTTATTTTGGACAGGCTCTTTCTTGTACAACTTCTGAAATGATATCTGAATAAGCCAAGAGTTTAAACTACTAACAAGTTAGCCCTGGGTTCTAATTTGGAATCAAAGGGAGGTAATCAAAATGAAATGAAATCAAAAAGAAAACATATAAACTGAATAAAAAGAAAGAGTAATAAAAATAGGAGAGGAAAGATTTTTTTCTTATCTAAAGTTAACATGATATATTTCAGAATATAAGTTATAGTCAGACCTACCACTGAGATAGTGTACTAAAATTAAATGGTGATATAAAAATGAAAATATGATTTTGCTAGACTACTATTGAAAAGTGTAAAACAAATTGTAGCAGAATGCTTAAGTTTTTCCTCCACTAAAATATGGTTTAGAAAACTATTTGTAAGCACAAAGTTTTGTTTTGAAACTTTTCAAGGTTAATCAAGTTGTCAGAAAGCAATTGCAAACACATGCACCTGTACCGAAAAGTACAAATGTGCAATCACAGCAGGAAAAGCAGAATTTTTCCACTTGGTTGGAAGGCATTTATCCAGAGAATTCTCAAGGAAAATGGTCTATGTCCTACCCTGAGTTTGTAGTCATTTTAAAGGAACTATGGTGTTTCTACTTGTCACGTTGCCCAAATTTTCTTCCAAATATTGCTTCATTAACAAATTAAATACCTTTTAATGTAATTATGTGTCTATGTACATAGTTTGTGTTTGTGTGTGTGTATGCTTTATTTTTGCATTCTTTTCATTCACATCAGACCTATTTTTCTTTTAGTGGAAAATTTATCAAATCATAATTCTTTTTAGTTCCAGAGTTTCCAAACATTTCTGTTATATCTCTCTTTTAGGGGTATAATAACTACTAAATCAGACTGAGTAACAACCAACACACTAAAAGCATAAGTAAATTTTTAATTGAAACTGACATGTGTCACTCTTCCCAAATCAATCAATTTTCATTTAAATGAATCTACTACATTTTAGATATTCCTGAATCTGTACCATTTAGTGGTATATAACTTATTTGGGTACAGTTTATTTGCCCTTGATATTGTCCACTTTCATCCTTAAAATGTGAGTTAAGTAACTAGAGTGTGTGTACCTAAATTGTGCTTTGAGTATGTGCCCAGGTTCTCAGGGCAATTAAATTAAGTGTAGAGCTAATTTTGCATATTAAAGCTGGTCCTCTGAAGCAATATAGAGATGAAACACTATAATATTCTAGAATAACAACTCAGAAAATACTTTTAAAAATAGACTTATCTATATTACCATAAAAATGGTTTAGTGATTAGGAACTGATAACACATACAATATTCTGGGGTGAGTATTTTTTTTAAATTGGCCTTAAAATAGGATCATCTGCATATCATCTAAGTACCAGTAGACGTTTTGGGGAATCAGGAATAGATAACAAATACAATGGAATATTAATATAATAGCTCTCATATTTTTAACAAGTAGTTCCCTTTAGGATGAGATTCCATGACACATTACAGAATAGTAGTTTTAGTATTTAGGATCAGATGTTAGAGGAGATTTAGACACTGACTAATTAAGTCTTCTCTTAAAGAATAGGAAACAAAGAACTAGAAAAATGAAATGACTTGGCCAAGTTTAAATAACCCATTTTTGATGAATGGAAATGATAGTAAAGACAATTCTTTACTGGTGCATAATCAATCAATCAGATTTTATTATGAATCTACCATGTGCTAATCACTGTACTTTGCTCTAGGGACATAAATACAAAGAAATAAAATATCCCTACCATAATGGAGCTTACATTTTAGTGGGAAAGACAAAATTTACATTTTTATATCATTTACATGAGCAAATACTGAACAAAAATAAAAATAATAAATACAAATGGTTTTAAAATGAAGCAAATAAAATTTAATTTAAATTAAAGTAGGGCAGTGCTAGTATTTGGGGATAGGGGTGAAAAAAGCAAGAAATTGTAAAAGGCTTCATACAGAAGAAAGTACTTGAGCTACAAATCTGGATATAGAAATCATTATAAAACAGAACTTTAAAAGATTATGATATTAAAGGAAACACTAACCTTGAATTACTAGCCCATTTCCCTCCCTGCACATCCCTGCAAATACATTTTATAGATAACTAAGTTATTTGAGGTATCTAAATTGATCTATTTTTAATTTAATCTTTAGAAATAGTGTTACACTTAGGTAAGAGCAAATTTGCTGGTAATTGCAGTAATTTAATAATGGTTCCAACTTATTTGAGAAGTAGAGAAAATGAAAATAAATTCTGAAAATGCACATTTTATCCTAATATATTTTTTCTTAATTTAATTGTATTAAATTTTTGTCTTGTTCTGCCCCCCCATTACCCACCGCATTTCTAGTTAATATAGTAAATTTATAAGTCGCCACTATAAAGAAACAATAGGAAGTAAGATTGCAAAGAGGAACCAAGAAGTTATTTACAGTGTAAAAAGTCACTTAACTTACAAATGTAAGAAATCACTCACTTGTCCCATGGATCAAAGGAGCATAATTTGCAAACCATATCATATATTAATTTAAAATCCTATCCTAAGACTATGTGCTAAATCAGAGAACTTCTAAGCTAAGTTGTGAGGACTTTTTGGTCCTGTGCTTCTTAACTTCAGATAAGCTCCAGACATCTGCAATAAAACCATCAGAACCCCAAATTATCACTGATAATTTTGAGATGAGGTAGATACACTAAAGAACTAACCTCAAGGTGATAGATAAGACTCTATCCATCCTCAACCAAAACCCTATAAAATGGAACCTCAAACTCCCATTCCTACTTACCCTAGGACTTTATCTGCACCTGGGTCCCTGCTACCCACCTGCTCTAAATGTTAGTTCATGATATGTATGAGTGACTCTCTGTGACTTTATCCCTCTCTCTCCTGCTGCCTGCCCTCCTTCTCTACCTCACCCCCATCCCCATTCTGCCTCTGTAGCCACCATCTTTGCTTTGTTTATCCCAATACTCTCTGTGCTGTTTGCTCCTGTACCTTCTGTGCTTTACTTTCAAGTGTGATTGAAGCCCTACTCCCACCTGCCATTGTGGTCTTTCCTAGTGAATAATGAAAGAACTGGGTATGCTTCCTCACATTTCATAATTCCATAAATTAATTAGCGACTTAACAAAGAACTACCATTCTTCCATCTCACTTTGTAATTGAGGAGTCATCCTCTGCTCTTGAATCTCATAATTGTAAGAAAACTGAAGGACTTGGAGGGGATTAAGATAGCAAGCTGTTAATTGTGTGTATTGAGTGAACCATACTAACTCCATCTTGTGACTCAGTTCTGGAGCTTGTTCAATTCTGTCCTGTAGAAAAAAGAAGTTTATTCAATTGTGAGAATTGGAAGAATATGTCATTGGATTGTATGAATCTCATGCTA
This sequence comes from Monodelphis domestica, assembly GCF_027887165.1. NCBI lineage: Eukaryota > Metazoa > Chordata > Mammalia > Didelphimorphia > Didelphidae > Monodelphis > Monodelphis domestica. Next base: position 140,264,753 of record NC_077234.1, on the reverse strand, counting down.
TGTGGCTGGGAAACTGGACCACCTGAATCTGCTGTTTAGATACCCTTAACCAAGGATCTAGGTTATATTGACCAGAAACACAATAAAATCTTAAAACTGATATGAGGATTTTCTCCTAATGGTATATCTCAAGCAATTTATGTCTTATTTTAAAACTAATCCAGTAGTGACCAATCGATTATTGTCTCAATGTTTCTTTAATTAGGGAGGAGTAGAACACCTCTTTTCCTGTATTCGGGGAATTGTACCTATTAATTCTTTCATTTCCAACTTGGAAAGTCTCTAATCCTTCATCCAATTAGAAATCAGAAGCCCTAATATTGTACTGTTTTCTTTTAGTTAATTGGTCTTATTTAGTTAATTCTTTATGAATGTATGTCTTTTCTGTATTTGAGATCCAGCCCTAAACTGAGGAAGGAGCTTGGTCCCAATATTTCAGGGGATTGCTATGCATTGCTTAATAAATGAATATGCTCAAAGATCAAGTTCGTTTTTTTCAGTCATTTCATCTTTAGCTCTTTATCCTTTTTTTCCTATCTTTATCTATCTCCTCCCAATATAATCAAGTTGGCAGTTCTTGTTCTCATTTGTCATTAAACCATGAGTAATTCAGTCAATAAGCATTTTTTGGCATCGAATATATGTCTAAACTTATTTTACAAATGTAACTTGAATTCTGCTATTCTCATAAATTTTAATTCATGGTCCAAAACTACAATAGTCCTCTTTAAGCACAGGTAGACACCATTTCCCCATGCAAACAATGTCCTTAAACACTAAACCCGGGTTCCTAAGTTTAATAGAATTTATCCAGAAGTGTCTAACTCTATAATAGGAAAAGCTATATAAGTTTTTTTTTTTCATTCAGCAGTACTGCCATCCATTCTATCATCTTTTGAGACTAATCAATATGGAGAAAGTCACACTAGATCATCCCTCTTCACTCTTCACTCTAGTTACCAGTAGATCCACACACCACCCTATTAGGGAAAGGGAAAAAAAGAAGGAAAGAAGAAAGAGAGGAAGAAATAAAGGAAAGAAGGAAGAAAGGAAAAAGAGGAAGAAAGAAAGGAAGAGAGGGAAAATAGGAAGAAGGAAAAAGGAAGGAAGGGAGGAAGAGAGGAAAGAAGGAAGGAAGGAAAGGAGGACATATTGATACTCTTGAATACTTGGGAAACTGTGACAAAAATAATAACAATAATAAATAGCATTTAAGTAGCAGTTTAAAGCTTGCAAAGCACTTTACAAATATTTTCTTTTATCCTTACAATTACCCCCAAGAAATGGGTGTTATTATCCCATTTTACTGATAAGGGAGCTGAGGCATAGAGGTATAGACTTGTCCAGGGTCACAGAGCTAGTGATTTGAACCTTTTCTTACTGGTTATAGGTCCAGCAATCTATCCATTACAAAACCTAGCTGCATCTATACAAGGTAATAGAAATTATTATTTTATGTAAAATCTTATGCTATAACAATTTTTATTGTAAAGAAATTTTACCTTTAATTTAGCACAAAGGAGTTTCTTTGGAACTTTGATGGCTCCATGATTTTATCCATAAGGATATAATTGTCCATTGTTGGAGATCTCAAACTTTCTTATCCAGAGTTATTCTTATTTGTCTTTTCATAAATCCTATAGTGAGGATTTACTCAACACAAGAGAATTTTCATTTAGTTCTTTTGATATTTAAGGGATAATACTGTACCATTTGGTTTACTCATCTATTTTTTCTTCTGTAAACTGAGGCATAGACTCTATTAAACTTAGGTATCTCTTACCCCAAAGGGGATCTACATCTTGAAGCACTGTGACAAGTGAAATCCTTACCTAAGACTTCCACTTTCCTTACCCTGAACAGGAAGAAAAACAAGAGATATGAAGTGCTTGTAAGATTAAAAACAATATTAAGCAAGACCATACATGTGCATGGAAGCAAATTTGTCTAGTACCAAAAAGCACATAGTTTGATGGCAGGTATTTTTATAATTCTTAGTGAAGAAAGGGAGGAAAGGGACTGAAGGGGGAATCTGGGGTGGTATGGGTAAGATGAAGGATTTCCAGGTGCAAGAGGGAACAAAGCAAGATACCAATATGATGTGACTCGGTCTCAAGTATTCAACAATACAATGACCCACTGAAACTTAAGGTCAAATGTCCCATAGTTGAGGAACAAGTGAAAAGCTCAGAGATAAACAGTCTTGGATCACAAGTCAGTGATACTAAATCTGGTCCCAAAGAGTTTGGTTATCTCATCTCAGAAGGAGACCATGAAAGTTGCTGGTGGGATAAGCCAGTGGCTGTCAAGGAAAGCTGTAATTTTCAGACACTCAGTTTCTTCAAATTACTCTTAATAGCGTAAATAAATAGCCTTACACATTTTCATCACACATAGAAGAGCAACTCTAGCATATCAAGATAATTATCAAGATAAATTTCATATTTGCCATATGATTTACTTTCCTCTTTATTCTGCCAAACTTATTCAGGCTTGTTATGGATTAAGGGAAACATATCTTCCGAAGATAATGAGATAAAAATTCTGCTAAAGCCCACTTTCTTCAAGCTACATTTATAGTAGTATGTTCAATTTTGAGCAATGCAGTTTAGGAAGAAAAAATGGTTAACTGAAGGATAACCAGGATTACAGTCATGAATAGATCATGCAAGGTGATGCTGGTAAATGTTTAACTGATAGCTCGCAGAAAAATGCATATGTAATATACTTTAAGTTTAATTTTCATTATTTATATTTGTTTTGTTATTTTCTTAAGTCTAGACAATCAATAAAACAATGAATCAAACCCTTATTTTGTTACTATGTGTAACTGATCACATTAAGAGTTTAACAATTGGCTCTCACCAGATGATAAAGGTATTTTATATCATTCCCCTATGTTAAAGGAAATGGAGGTCTTCAAACTGGAAAAAAGAATTAGGTATTCAGGATTGCTACTTTCCAGTATTTGAAGGAATATATCTTTGAAGAGGATTTAGACTTGTTATACCTGGCATCAGAGAAAAGAAGCAGGAGGAATGGCAGAAGTTACATGATTAAATTTTAGCCTGCATGCAAAGATAACTTTAACAATTAAAATAATCCCAAAGAAGAATCATTTGTCTCAGATATAGTGGGCTACCCTTCTCTAGAGATTTTTCATAAAAGACTAAATGAACATTTATTAGGTTTTTTATTTATTTATTTTACATATAGATAAAATGTCAATAATTGTTTTCTGACATGTGATTCATGTTCTATCCCTCCTATACCTCCCACCCCCTAAGATGACAGGTGATATGATAGAGGTCAGTGATGGGGAACCTATTAGAGATGGGTTGCCTGGCCCTACCCTCAACCCCCAACACCAAGTACCATGCTTTTACCCCACCAAGAGACCTCAGTGAGTGAAGAGAGAGAGAGGGTGTGGCCTGAGCACTCTGCTCCCCTCCAGCTCTGCTACCTGTGAGCCGCTTACCTCACACTGTGTGCACTCCCACTGGACTGCTGGGCAGTGTTTGGGGGGATGTGAAAAAATGTAATCAGGAAAGGGAAGGGAGAAGCTCAACCTGAGTACCTCTGTCTCTCTAATAATGAATTCTGGGGGGGGGAGGGGGCTGTGGAAGGAGAGTACCCTCATGCCCACAGAGAGTGTGCTGTGTGCCATCTTTGGCAACCATGTCATAGGTTCACCATCACTGATATAGGTTGTAACGTGCTATAATGCAATACATATTTCCATGTTCATCATATTGTGAAAAAATACATTATTTATACTATAGAAAAATTCATGAAGAAAAAAGTGAAGAATGATATGTTTCAATATTTATTTAGACTCCATCAGTCTTTTTTTTTACCATGGGTCCCTTGGAATGGTCGTTGATACTTGTCAGATATACTGTAGAGAGTACAGATATCCCTTCCATATCATGAATTTCCCCACCATTGTTTTGATATATCATGGGTCTGCATAAGAAATTAAATTGGGAGGTGAGTAGTTAGGTAGCTCAACGGATTGAGAGAGCTCTACCTAAAGACGGGAGGTCTTAGATTCAAATTTGGCCTCAGACACTTCCTAGCTATATGACCATGGGCAAGTCACTTAACATCCATTGCCTACCCCTTACCATTCTTCTGGCCTGGAACCAATACACAGCATTGATTCCAAGACCAAAGGTAAGTGTTTAAAATAAAAAAGAAATTAAATGGAAATGGAGGTGGGTAGAGTTGTGAAAGCTGCAGGTGACATGCCAAGGCCAGAAGATAACCCAGAAAATAATTTATAAATTATATAACTATGATTGAATTCTAAAAACAGATTTTACATTAAAGTACTGTAAACATCACATAAAAGAAAGTGAATAAAATTTACTTCTCTGGTACAAAGGAAAGGTAAAAAAAATTTTACATGAATTTTCTAGACCATGATGGTGCTACAACCCTAATTGCATTCATTTGGGAAGAATATCCATATTAGATATCTGATGCATTTTAGATCAGATGACCAATGAAAAAACTTTCAGCTTTAAGGGTTTTTTACATATGATGTCCTCAAATGAGATAAAATTTGTAAAAAAAAAATCATTTAGCACAGTCCTTGGCACATAGTAGTCACTATGTAAATATTCATTCCTTTCCTTTCTCCTGATTGTGCATTCTATAATTTGCCCTTCTTATAGCATACCTGAGAAGTACTGGTGCTAAGAGACTCTTACAGCAACAAGCAGTTTTGGATCATAAAGTTTCCCAAAGATGATGCATCCCTTTGTGTAGTTGCTATTATTTTGGTTATTAATGGTTGTGTTGTTGCTTGATCAACCAGCATACTGAGCATATTCAAACACCATCACTTTGTAATGTCTTTAACAATTAAAATCTGGACTCTAAGTACACAAGAGAAAACTTATTGGTGAAAGGACAGATCTCTTTGAAAAAACCTTTTACCTATAAAGCATTAGCAGTTTGAGCTAATACACTTATTAAAGATTCTTAGGGATATTGAAGAATTGCAAGTGCCATTAAGAAAATGACTGGCCCAGAAAATGATTAAAGGAAGGGATGAAAAATGGTAAATTAAGTTCCTCTATGGGGTTAATTATCAGAATAAACACAGGGCACATCTTCACCTTTTCTGTGTCTGTACACCTGCCATAATTAAAAGTTCTATGTCAGAAAGCTTCAGAAATTTACCCAAAGAAAGGTAAGAACCCCTGCTCTGAACTTCAGGCATATTTATCTTTAGTGTAAATCTAGGAAAGGTTGGTAATGATGTAGTAAAGAGAATATCAGAGATGGAACAGACAAATCCTTCTAAGATCTTTTCTTCTCTCCATCCTTAACACGATGAGACTTGGATTTTCGTCAACCTCTAATAAGCATGGAAAAGCAGTCCTACATCCTCTCTACCTGAGGCGAAAAGCTAGTCTGGAGCAAACAACGGTCCAATCTAATGTCTAGTTTCATAGGCAATGAACAATTTCCAAAGGAGAATGGCAAATCGTTGATAGATAAGAATGTTCATATAAGAGTGTGTACTGCAAAAATTTTACCTGAGGGCATGGGGACCAAGGAAGTGGGAAAGTGATCTCACAGTCTTGCAACATGCTGTCACAAGATGATTTATCTCTGCTTCATCTGCTTACTTCACAGGATGATCCTAAGGTACTATATAAATGTGAGATAGGATGTGAAAAATTGTGAAAACCCTAAAAATTAATATAAATGCTATCTATTGCTATTTTAAAGTGTCTGTTATGCATAATTGAGTGTACTTCAAAGATGAAATGTCATATTTCTTCAAAGAGTCTTCATTCTAATTCAGTAGATTTATAATCTAGTTGGTAGATTAAAACCCACGTATAAATAAATACATAATATATATTATAAAGTAATGGATGCAAAGGAATGATACAGTCAGGAAGCTCGGATGGGTTTAAAAAATAGTGATCATATTTATGTGGAATTAGGATGGAAACAAAGAAGACTGTTTTAAGGGAGGGGAAAGATACCAAAGGCAAAGCCTTTTAAGAAAGGAAACAGCTCTCATAAATGTGTGAAGAAAAAAAAAAGGCAGATGTTCAAGAGATGACAAATTGTCTAGTTTGCCAGGAATAGAGTTAAATGGAAGCCATGTTACTGCAGTGGAAATGGGGGTGTGGGTGATCTAAGGAAAAAAATGAGGATGATGAGGCTGAAGAAGAGAAGGGAAGGGGAGATCAGAAAGCTCTATTTAAATTTATGAAATTCTTATGTGGATTAAGAGGTAGACTTATTCTGTTTGTGACAGAAGGCAAAATAAGAATATTGTGTGGCAGTTTCAGAGAGATCCTTATTTTAGAAATAAAAATACCCCTAAAGTAAAGCCTATTAAAAATAGAGAGGATTCTAATGAGAGATTAACTCCTTATTATTAAAGTTCATTAAAAGAAGGTGGAAGTCTGTTTGTTGGGATGTTGATGTGAATCCTCTTCAGAGGACTTCTGAGATAAATTATCAATAAGTGACTTTATATCTGTATCCCTCCCCAATATGTATTTACATGCATATATATGAACTTATTACATGTAAATATGTAAATAATCAAATGAGACCAGGTGAGACAATAGTTGTAAAGAAGTTAACGCAGTGCCTGACTCATGGTAAATTCTATATAAATGTTAGTTAATATAAATTATTAGCTATTATTAGGCAAATACCATTATTGCTAAATGGTGGCATGTGTGTATGTGTATGCATATACTTCTATATATATGTGTGTGTCCTGTTCCTGTGATTTCATTGGGTAGAAAATTCCTCGTGTATGAACTCCTTCAATCAATGCAGATTAATCACTGCTCAGCAACATGAAGCTTTAGAGAATTGTCTAGGGGCATTGAAATGTGAATTTACTAATCCAGGATTAAGTAGCTGGTATGTGTAAAAAGCAGTGTTTGAGACAAAGTCTTCCTGGCTCCAAATACTAGGTCATCATTCAATTCAGCATATATGTAAACATAGCCATTGATTTTAACAGAGTAAGAAATTCCTGGTGAAGAAATGCATTTTATCACTACCAATCAGCAACTGTTCTGAAATTTATACTCTTAGACAGTTGCTTAGGGCACTGAAAGTTTGCCTAAGGTCATAGAGCTAGCACATGTGAGAGAGAGGAATCAAATCCTGGTTTTTCTTTACTCTGAGGTCATCTCTTTATCCATTATGCAATACTACCCCTTTCTAGTTTTATAAAATATAGAGGGGGTGGACCCCATGGGGAATGTGCTCATAGGCATTAACCCATGAAACTGGAGCTGAGTTTTTCTGACTCCTCCCAAGGAAATGTGCTCACCTCTGAAGAGATATTTCTTTGAGGTGGCTGTCTAAAAATTCCCTCTCTTCCCACCCTATGAGGCTGAAGTGGAAAGGAGGAGGCTGCATCAAAATTGGGCCAAATAGGATTGTCCACTAAGCCCTGAAGAGTGGTTCCCAGAGAGCACCTTTATAAGAGAATGGTTCTTATATTTCTTTCTTTTCATATTTGTTTCTGTCATTCATGGCAAATTGGTTTCTCAGTGGACTTCTTTTAAAGAATTCAGAAGGATGGCTCTATTCTGACTGAAATAATGAACTTGTAGTACATTGCAACTAAAGCATGTATGTTAGTTTAGAGACCCATGAGTGGATTTCAGATCTCTAACTGTCTCTTTCACCTTGCATTTTCTTCTTGAGCTTAGGGTCAAACTATAAAAACCAGTGACTGAACAGCAATCCCAAGCTGAATGTGTTCAGTCTTGGGGCAACCTTGTAAATTTAAGAGGCTGGAGATCCTAGGATCTTGGTTTTTGAGCTAACATGCCAGAGGGAATTTCTGAATCAGAGAGATGACCTTGAAAAGAAGGAGATCAAATCTTGGTATGGCTTGCCCAAAGATATGTAACTACAGTAAGTTCTTCATACAGTGTCACCCAAGGAGAAATGTGAAATACCTACTCAGAAATACTGAAAATTTCAGGATGTCATGTGAGTTTTTAATTCTTTATCTTTTAACCATCACATTAACAAGAAGATATTGCAGAAGTTATTCTTCGAGAAGCTAAGTAGTACGATGTATAGAACATTGGGCATGGATTCAGGAAGATCTGAGGTCAATTCCAGACCCAGATATTTAATGCTCCTGTGACATTGGGTAAATCACTTAATCTTGGACTACCCAAGTTTCATCAAACATAAAATGGGAATAATAATATCACCTTACTCTCAAGGTTATTATGAAGATCAAATGAAATAATTTTATAAACTGTTTAGTATGATGCTTGGCACATACTGGCTCTTAATAAATGCTAGCTTCCTTCTTTCCTTATTAATTACACTTTTTTTCTTTAACTTTTTCTATAAAATCATTCCTTTGAATCTTTTGTGTTTTGGATGGGGGAGGTGGTGGTTGTAGGGAAAGAAATCACTTTCCTGGTGAAGATTATGAATAAATGCCTTTTTCCTTCTCTTGCTTAGGGAGGCTGTAGACAGGAACCAAAAAATCTAACTTCAAGCACTTTTTTCAGGACTGGAGATAAAAATATCAAAAAGCCTGACCCCTTTCTTTAGAGGTAAAGCTCCCCTAGAGTTTAACTTAGTCTACTCTCTCTCTCTCTCTCTCTCTCTCTCTCTCTCTCTCTCTCTCTATATATATATATATATATATATATATATATATATATATATATATATATATATATATATACACACACATAGTTCCAGAGTTGAGAAGGACCCCTTAGCATAGAGAAAAAGGATGTGTTCCAGTCCCATCTCTCAACCCAACAACAGTGAATGCTGGGTATATATAATGTATTAATGTATGCAGTGGTGATGTAGACAAAAGTTTAAAAAGGGAAGAGTCTAGAAATGAGGGCTCATGTTTAGATACTTACCATGTGAGTTGAGAGGAGATGACTAAAAGAAATGCTAAAGAGGTAGTGATTGAATGGGGATGGGATGGAAAGAGTCTCAGTGAATTCAGAGGCTGAATCACTCCACAATGCATCAACAGTCTTTTTTAAAATCCTAAATATGTATTTATGGCCCTCTACTATTGTTTGACTTCCTGAGTTCCATATGCATGTCCATAAATATATAATATGTATGTGTATACAATATATAGTGCTTAGGAGTTTAAATGCATCCAGTTGCTTTTAAAGTTAATCCATGTCACAGTTCTGTACAGCATAAAATCAACACAGAGCTGTTAAAATATTTACTGTGCACTGTGCTTACACTCTAGACTGGCCCAAAGCACAATATAATTTTAAAGGATCAAATAAGAATCCTAGGGATGTCATTCAGACACTTCTAAGTATAAGCACCAGAGTTCCTTCCCTACAAACTTTACCATAGGCTCTCAGGCCCCAGATGTCTAGTTGGGATCCTTACCTAGAGGATAAACATTCTTCTGGTAGCCAGGAAACCATCCTTGAGAATTTCATGTCACTTTCGCTGCTGTTGCTACTGCTGCCTCCTGCCCTCCCCCACAGTACAATCATTGCAAGGCTCCTGCCAAGTACCTGAGACTGGCAAGCCTCCCTCGGACAGAATTCCACCTGAGTGCTTGACTGTCATCATTGAAAGACGCTGTCATTGCTGTAGCAATTGCTCCATCTTTAATTTTTAGCAAAAACAGAAATAATAGGAAAAACAGCACTAACGAATGTCTTATTTATTTTAGGAATAATTTACAAACAATAGCCATTTCCCTTCATTTATGTTTTAAGGCACAACAACTGTGCTATTTTATGACACTGGTTATTTATTTCTCAGTACTGTGAACACCTAGTGTGATTAGAAGAATTGGCTAGGTGTAGTGTCTACAAAAATTACTTCTCTTGCAGCGATCTTAATTAGCTTCCATTGGTTGTTAACAGTGAATCTCATTGTTGCTTAATTGCCTGTTATTTTCTCCTGGGCTATCTATTTCATTATCATGGAAGCAAAGTGACACTATTCTTGCCTAAACATAATCCAAAATCTTTTGTCTCACACCCCCCCCCCACTATGAAAATCTTTTTTGAGAATGTTTGGGTTCTAAAGCTTGTAGCATAGACATCTTTGTACCCTCCCTCCAACCTGCTAGAATGCCTTTCACTCAGCCTATATTTGTTATCACATCCTTATGTTTGATATCTCTTTTAGAAAGGACTTCTAAAGAGTATTCCACCTTCCAATCCTGTGCTTTTGTACCGTCTGCACATGTCCTGTTCTCCCTCTTGCCTCCATGCCTGGAATCTCCTGTCTTCTCAAATGCATCTCTTCAAAACTCATTTTCTTCAAACCTCAAATCAAATGTGACTGCTTACATTAGGCCCATCCTATTCCCACTGGCTTCTAATCCTAACACTCCCAATATCTCTGATGAAAGGTTATTTTATTTTGTTTTCCTATCTTTGTTTTGGGGGATGTTGTCTGCCTTCTTAGAATGTGAGTGATTTGAAGGCAGGACCTTCCTGAAAGCAAGGTTTTACGTCTTTCTATCCCTAGAAACCAGTATTGAGCCTGGTATGGAAAGAATATCCAATACAGTTTGTTGATTGCCAAAGCAACTATTTTTGAAAAGGTCTACTTTCAAATTTAGAGTTGTAAGAGACCTCAGAGTCAATTAAGTCTAATTCCTTTCTTTTCCTTTTCTTTCTTTTCTTCTTTTTCTTCTTCCTTTCATAGAATTCTTTCAGTAGAAACCAATACTAGAAAGATTAGTGACTTGCCCAGTATAACAAAGCTATAATGAGTATTTGTAGGATTCAAACTCATACTGTCTTATTCCAAGCATAATTCTGTCTTTCACCCCTCACATTCATTATTCATAGTGCTTCTTGTTCTCACATCTGCCAAAAGAGAGGAAATCTCTGATTCCCAGCAGCTATTGAATCTGTTATATCTTCAAATCTGCTCAGATATCAAGTTTTCTGGGAATTGGAGATCCTGATTATAGTGGACAAACATGAATTCCACAAAATAATCAGTTTTGTTTGAGTAAGAGAAGTTTAATGGGAACCATCAGTCCAGAGTCCAAAGGTAATTCTTAGCTTAGAGTGACTAGTTTATCAAAAAGAACTTTAATTAGTGTAAATATAATACTTAGCAATAAGCCTACATGCATAATACACACAATCATTCTCATAAAGTGGATTATAATTAATTATAATAACTATCTATCCTATACCTAAAATCACCCGCTTAGACATGACAGCACATGACAGAGAAGAAATAGAGAAAATTCCCTGACAGCTCTGCTTTAAAACTCAGCTCCAATTCGATGAAAATTCAAGACAACTAGTAAGATCAGGCCATGATAATCTGTTGTATTTCAGTCAATAGATTTTCATATTCTCAAGCCAGAAGTGAAGAGGGGAAAAGCAGAAGCTGGGCTCCAAGACTTCTCCTTAAGCAGCTGGCAGACAAGATAGTAAAAGAGAAGAATGTTAATCAAAGAGTTCTATCTATATGGCATCTTGTTAAATCAGTTCACAGAATTCCATACACCCACTCTGCAGTAAGGATATGTCTTTACCTAAGCTCAAAAGTATTTATCATCAAATGATGTAATATCTCTCTCCCTTAAGGACTTTGCCAATGAAAGTTAACTGGTTGTTATGAAGAAAATCTGAATTCTATTACATAAGCAGAAATCCATTCTGTCCTGCCAGTTTATAAGATTCTTTGATCACATGATTGTATCAGAAGGATATTACTTCATCTATCAGTGCGGTTATCCTTTAATCTTATAATTAATTGAGGAACATCTCTATACTGTCAGGAACATTGTTGGAATGGAATGGATTATTCTACTGCCCTTTCTCATTCATACAGCAAGAACACCTCAGCTGTTAACCATGCTACTGAAAGGAATAGTTTGCCAACTAGAGGCACATCTATAAGGTATCAGTTAGTCATTGTGACACTCTTAAGGAAGTAGAAAGCTGAGAACACATCATAGCATGCTTTCCTGAGTATATTTATATTATCCAAGCTCTGCCAGGCATCTTATTCATCTTTCTAGACCCTCCTAAAATCCCTACTATTTTCCTAAGATTTCCCCACATCTATTTTTTTTCTTTAAAGAAGTCATATTATATTTACCAGAACTTAGCAAAGTTGTCATGTACATGGGAGATAAATATTAAGTGATTTATTGGTTGCCTACCTTTCACTATTTGATACCTATACCTATACATAAATAAATATACATATATATGAATGTCTAAAACACACATAAAATTTATGTATGTATGCAGTCTCATTTCATCCAATTTTAAGTCCCTTGGGGCAAGAAGGTATATTCGATATTTCTTTTTGTTTATTTATAATTTTCTTTTTATTCTTTATTTACCATAGCAAAATGCTAAGTGGATGTGAGCAAGCCTAGCACTATTATGTTACCTAAAAACACCAAAAAATTTATTCTAAATAACATCAACAACAACAAATAAGAGAAAATATAAAAATATTCATGGGAAAACTTTCAATGAATAATTAATAGGGTAACCAGAAACATCAAGGTAAAAAGGAGATCCTAATTTATTTTTATAATCCATAACCTTCTGTTTTAGAACTAATAATAAACATAAATTTTAAGTCAGAGGAAGAATAAGGGCTGGGTTACTGATATTAAATGACTTGCCTAGGGTCACAAAGTTAGGAAATGTCTGAGGCCACATTTGAAGCCAGGTCCTTTCCACTTCAGGCCTCACTCTCTATCCACTGTGCTACTCCTGCTAGTATAATTTATAATCATTATGAAGTGAACAAAAATAAACAGGAATTTCCCTGTGAAAGAAAACCATTAAGTTTCTTTATGTTGCAAAATATAAGAATAACAGCTCAAACCCAGAAGAAAGAACCTCTAGAACATTTTAGAAGCCCCAAGAATTAAATCCATTTTTAAAGACTAAAATAAAGTAATAATTATAGAAGAATTTTTAAAATTCCAAACATGAGAACAGATAGTTGGTACAAGGTAATGAAATAGCATGATGAAGGAGGAAATTTTAGTTCCAAAAATGTTGCCTCATTTATTGCAAGAAAAACACCATTCCTCTAATGTGGTACAATTCCTTCTCAATCCTAAAATAATCATTCCATGTTGTATACAGGTTGTATCTGTTGAGTATTAATAATAAGGCAAATAAAACTTGGGTACTCATTCCAATCTATCTCTTCCTTATGTTAAACCATTGCTTCAATACACAAATGAATATAATCCCTTCTTACAAATTCATCTACTAGAAAAAGGCTTAGGTTTCCATTTTCCTTGCTCTTGGTTTAAATCTCCTCTCAGTTTTTTTTTCTAGACTACACCATATCTTTTCCATTTTAAGCCAACTTCTCTGGCATGCCTATTCAGCAGATACATCTCTAAGATATCAAGTTGCTTTTTGCAGCTTCCAGTCACAAAATCCAATGTATTTCTCTGTTTACTCATCAAGAACACACAAAGATCACTGTATCCCTAGATGGCAGTATTGAAGACTCACCCACAAGTCATTTCCAGATAGATAGATAGATAGATAGATAGATAGATAGATAGATAGATAGATAGATAGATAGATTTCTTTTCTATTTCATTAACCAACTGAGCCCAGCAAAATTCTGGGAATTTCAATTCTGACATCTCCAATCAGATCTATCTTTAAGGCCCAGACATTCTTGTGATAAAGAACACATTCAGTCATCTAGATCTCTTATTACACTAACATTGCAGTGCAAAGGATTGGCTCAGAAGATAACAGACTCCCCCTCATAGTAGTTTTCCAGAAAAAGTTCTACAAGTACACATATGCTGTATCATAGCTGACATTGCATTGTCTGTCGGGTAGGTATCAGGTAGACTAATTGATCTTTAGTGGTTCTTTCCACCTCAGAACATCTATGATTTGGGGATTATGCTATCCAAAATAGGAGACCCTTTCTAATTCCTTGTTTATTTTATACCAATCATACATTATCCAGAAAAGCATAGATTTTTTAAAATAAATTTTCATTTAGAAATTATGTCTTTACTTAAGCAAGAACATCCAATAATGCTGGATAAAACAATAATTAAGTGACATTAAAGAATGAGTAATTATAATTAAGTATATTCTAATATAATATAATACTTATACTTTTAGATATTAAATTATTTTCTATTTAAAAACTACATAAAATGTTTGATTACATTCTTTAATTTCCCCAGGAAATGAGTGAAAACTAATGCAAGAATATTCAATATTTTCCTCTAATATAAGTGTTTATAATATTCCAGTTTTTTAAAGTGATGATGACAAGTCCTAATAGTTTTCAAGTCATTAAACCTTAAATAATTTTTTAAAAATTTAGGCTAAAAGAAAAACATTGAATTTTTTCATTAAAATCGTAGTCACTCATGAGTACTTAGTTAATTTAAAAAAAACAAAAGAAAACAAACAAAAAGGGAAAATTAAGTGATATTGAGAAACTAAGCCTAATCAAATCATAAGTAATAAAATCTAGTTTTGTGTGTGTATATATTTTTGTTTGTTTGTTTGTTTGTTTAAACCCTTACTTTCTACCTTGGAAGAGTGGTAAGGGCTAAGCAAAGGGGTTTAAGTGACTTGTCCCAGGTCACACAGCCAAGGTCAAATTTGAACCTAGGACCTCCCATTTCTAGGCTTGGCTCTCAATCTACTGAGCTACCAGATACTCTCCCACTATTTTTTTTTAATGGAAAGAAACAATGTCTTGTAGGTAACTTAAACTATCTATCTATCTATCTGTCTATCTATCTATCTATCTATCTATCTATCTATATATATATATATATATATATGTGCGTGTATGTGTATATATATATAAAAACAGACAATTATTCCTCTACCTAACACTCATGAATTTCTCTATTACTTTTGAGAATATCACCATCTCTCTAGAAAATCAGATAAATCAGATTCACAATTTCCATGTCATCCTTGATATTCGTTTATCTTAAACCCACATATCCAGTTCAGTTGCCAAGTGTTATCATTTCTGTCTCCAAGTAATCTCAAGTCTATCCCCTTCTCTCCCAACTCATACAATTACCCTAGATGTTCAATATCTCATCAACCCTCAGCTGAACTATTATAAAAGCTCACTATTCATCTCTCTGCCTCAAATATCTCTAGAATCCAATCCTGCACACAACTAATATTATTTTTTATTTTTAAATTGCTTTTTATATTATAAAACTGATTTTAAATGTATATTTCTCTATAGAAAGAGCAGTTTAGGAAAGACTGAATATGAGACTGTGAATCCTCACTACATATATATGTTTGGGTTTCTGGTAGTGTTCAAATTTTCTAATACTGTCAAGTTTATCTAGGTTCTCCTTCTGATCTCCTTTTTATTTTTCAATGACTCATGAAAGATTTCCTTTTTACTTTCATTTTTTTTGGGTATCACCATCATTATTCCCCTACTTAACTAAACTGTCTCATTCCAAACAAAGAAACAAACAAATAAATAAATAAAAGTTGTTCCTTGTTTCAAAACAATAAAGCCACACAAATCAAAACCATACATTTTCTGGGTCTGATAATGTATATCTTACTACGCTCTTCTCCTTCAACACATTAGCTTCTTTTCTGATTAGATTATGAAGGGCTGCTTTCTTCCCACTGTTGCTTGTTCTGTTACATTGGTTTCTGCCCTTACCCTACTGTGGCTGGATCCAGCCAACTGTTCTCGTTCGCCTGCCTCTTGGGCTATGTGGCATCCACCTTCCACTGAGGCTTTTTCAGCACTCCATCTTTGTACCCCAGAGAGAAGAAACCTCCTCACTGTCTTCTCCGTGTTGTTCTGAGCTGGAGCACTGCTTCACCCCTTCTATTGATTCTGCTTCACTAGTATTCATTTTGAGGTGTTTTTATTCTTCTGGGATCATTTAGAGAGTGATTGGCAGGATTTCTGTATTTTGTACCTGTATTTCTAGGCCTGATCTGCTGCTGCCATTGTGGAGGTCTCTATACATCACTCAAACATCTCCCGCAAGCTTTCTCTGAATTAACCTCTTTCGTAATTTATTCTAGTCCAATAATATTGTAGAACGTTTGCCTACTAGTATTTCTTCTAGTATTTCTCACTTTATAGGCTCCAAGCTTGTTTCCATTTCACTGTATTAACAAAAAAGTGTTGTTAAAAACATTTCTGGGTGTAAGTCCTTTCTCAGTTTGATCTCTTTGGGAGCATCAATCTAATCATGTTTTTAGGAGAAAAAAGAAACTCTTCAATTTTGTGACTTTTGGGGTAGCATTCCGAATTACCTCATGGACTAGATTAATATCTGTCTCTCCATATATCCTTTCCAACAATTACTATTACCATTTTTGATAATCTGATAAGTGAGAGGTAGAACATCATGAGTTAAATTTTTTTTCTTTTTAACCCCTTACCTTCCGTACTACAGTAATATGTATTGGTTTCAAGGGTGAAGAATGGTTAAGGGCTAGGAAATGGGAGTTAAATGACTTGCCTAGGGTCAAACAGCAAAGAAGTCTCCAAGGCCAAATTTGAACCCAGGACATCCCATTTATGGGTCTGGCTCTCAGTCCACCGAGATACCCAGCTGTCCCCCTGAGTTTTTTTTTTAATTTAAATTACTTTTATTAGAGATTTGAAGCATTAAAAAATATATATGGTCATTTAAATTGTGTGTTTTAAATTCTTTTGGGAGCTACCTGATCATATCTTTGAACCATTTGACCATTTTATCTATTAGAAAATGTTATATATTTCTATTAGTTCTCTTATTTTTGTATATACAGCATATATGCACATGTGTGTATACATACATATAATTTACACATTTAAACCCTTCAGTTTTATACACACATTAATCAGTATTTATTGTCTATTATGTGCCAGATACTACACTAAGCATGCTAAGAATACCAAAAGAAGCAAAAGAATCTTTGCCCACAAGGAGCTAACTATCTAAGAGGGGATACAACATGCAAACAAATATGCTGAAAGTAAACTAGATAGATAAATAGATAGATAGATAGATAGATAGATAGATAGATAGATAGACAGACAGAAATATATAGATAGATAGACAGACAGATCAGATAGATAGATAGATAGATAGATAGATAGATTGATTGATAGAGATAGATAGATAGACAGAGATAAACAGACAGACAGAAATAGACAGAAAGATATACAGACAGACAGACAGATAGATAGATAGATAGATAGATAGATAGATAGATAGATAGAGATAGATAGATAGAGATAAACAGACAGACAGAAATAGATAGACACAGACAGACAGACAGACAGATAGATAGATAGATAGATAGATAGATAGATAGATAGATAGATATAGATTGATTGATTGATAGAGATAGATAGATAGACAGAGATAAACAGACAGACAGAAATAGATAGACACAGACAGACAGACAGATAGATAGATAGATAGATAGATAGACAGAGATATATAGACAGACAGAAATAGACAGACAGACAGACAGATAGATAGATTGATTGATTGATTGATAGAGATAGATAGACAGAGATAAACAGACAGACAAAAATAGATAGACACAGACAGACAGACAGATAGATAGATAGATAGATAGATAGATAGATAGATAGATAGATAGATAGACAGACAGACAAAGATATATAGACAGACAGAAATAGACAGACAGACAGACAGACAGACAGATAGATAGATAGATAGATAGAGAGAGAGAGAGAGATAGATAGATAGATAGATAGATAGATAGATAGATAGATAGATAGATAGTAAATAATTGATAAGGGAAGGTAAAAGGGGTTGAGAAAGGCTTGTTTTAGAAGGTGGGATTTATCTGGGAACTAAAGGGAGGCAGGAAGGTCAATAGTTAAAAGTTGAGAAGAGAGGGCATTCAACAAATGGGGGACAGCTAGAGAGAATTCCTGGAGCAGAGGTGACATATGTTGTTAGTAGAATAGCCAGGAAGCCAGTATCCCTAGCACAGAGGATAAATGTAGGGCAGTAAGGTATAATTTTAAATGCCAAACAGAACCTTTTTTGTTTGATCCTGGAGGTAATAGAAGCCACTGGAGTTTATCAAGTAAGAGAGTGTCATGATTGGACCTGTATTTTAGAAATATCACTTTAATGGCTGTATGGAGGGAATAGGAGACACTTGAAGCAAGCAGACCCACTATCAGGCTCTTGCTGTAATGAGGTGATGAAAGCCTGTACCAGATTGGTGGAAGTGTCAGAAGAGAGAAGGTTTTCATATACAACAGATAGTGCAAAGGCAAAATTGGCAGGGATTCACAACAGCTTGAATATAAGAGGCAAGAGACAACAGGGATTCCAGGATGACTCCTAGATTACATGCCTGAGCTTTGGGGAGGATAGTGTTGCCCTCTATATTAATAGGGAAAGTGGGAGGTGGGGAGAATTTAGAGGACAATATGGGTTTTATTTTGGACATGTTGAGTTTCAGATGTGTATTGGACATACAATTTAAGATGTCTGAAAAAACAGATGGAATGCAAGATGAGTAGTCAACAAAGAGGATGGGGAAATACTGGGAGATTTGAGCTTAAAGATAGTAATTAAATCCATGAGAACTGATGAGATCACTAACAGAATTAAACCTGACTAAGACCTTTGGTAAGACATTTTTTATAATTTTTTCCTGTTAACTGTTCCCCTTCTAGTTCTAACTAATTTATTTTGTAAGTGCAAAAGCTTTTCGATTTTATAAAATCAAAACTGCATTTAATCTGCTGTGATTTTATCAATACCTTGGCTAATCAGATACTCTTCCCCTATACCCTATTGAAAAGATATTTCTTTCAACTGATTCTGTATTTTATTAATGTATAACCTTTTAAAGCATATATCCATTTTAATATTATTGTGGCATTCTATGTAAAGTGTTGATCTAAACATAATTTCTTCCAGATTGCTTCCCAGCTTTCCTAACAGTTTTTTGTTTGAGAAATGAATCCTCTCTGATAGTTGGAGTCTTGTGTTTCAGCTAACACTGTGCTATGTACAAATGCTTCTGAGTCTCTTTCCTTAATATTTTCCAATGATCATTTTTGCCTATGTTTTAACTAGTACCAACTATGTTTGATGATTACTACTCTGAAGCATAGTTTGATTCCTGGCATTGTAAATTTTCTGTATTCTTTTCCCATGTTTTTCATTTCTTCCTTTTAGCTTTGTAACTTTTTTCCTCCTGATAAATTTTATATTTTCCTAGTTTTTAAAGTAAATTAAGATCAGATTAATGTCATTTAAAGCTTTAAAACTTTTCTCAGTTCCTGCAAAGCACCTATCCTACCAAGTTCATGCCTAAATGCTATATAACTACTGGATGATGCTCCTCATCTACCCTTTAGTCTAGAGTTCCTCAAAGTCATGCCCAGAGATCATTCTCTGCTCTTCCAGATGACAATGCTGAGCAGGCTGTGAAATATAAATTAGGAAATGACAAGGGCTGAGAAGCCCTTTGGATCTTTCTAACTCACAAGGTCTTAAGCTCATTTTGTTCACTGAGCATTTGGCTCTACCATGAATACAGGATTTTTCTGACTGATTCCTCAGTCTATTGAAGAGCCTCCTCTTCACCAGGTGATTGACTAGAACAAGATGTCTACACCTGCTCTAGTATTTCCAAAGTACTTCCAGTCCACATCATCATAGCTTTCTCAGAAGTAGGAAGCTGGTTACTCCACATCTCTACACATGGAGATGTCCTTAAAGATAATGTGTGATTGCTCCAGATCTCTATTAAGTTTCTATAGAATAAAAACAAAGTCAGTATAAGGTAATTAGTTAGAGGGGAGTTTCACAGGGAATTCAGAAGCAGTTAAGGGAATCAGAAAAACCTTCACATAGAAAAGGTTGCTTCAGAGCAAGCCCGAAGAAAATTGGGATTTTATAAGATAGAAATGAGGAGGGAAAAAAGTCTAGGCATATGGAATTATGAGCAGGTAAAGAGGAGATAAAGCACCATAGATGAGACAGAGAGAAAGTCAGTTTGGTTGGATTAAAATATTTCAAAAAGAGTGATATATAATAGAGCTACAACCACAAGTTAGAGCCAGATCGTGAAAGTTTTTAAGATAAAAATGGTGACCATTTATTGATCCATTACAGTGGAGTGACATGGTTAGATTTGTACATCAGGGAAATCATTAATCTTTGAGTCTTGCCATTCTACTTGTTATTAATCTACCTAATCATTTCAAAGTGTCCCAGACATTTCAAGTATGAAGAACTCTGACATGATAATGTACTCACAATGAAAACACAAGACCTGGATTTAAATTCTACTTCTGAGGTTTACTGTGATCTTGAGAAAGGCTTCAAGCTCTTTATCCCCCATAAGAGAACATTAGAATAGGGAAAGCATGTGCAGTCCATTCTAAGTCGACGTCTCTGATCTTGTGATCCTATTTCAATCAACTAATTGAAAGTTTTGAAAAAGCATAATAAAAAAACTCCCAAATTCAGTACCATATTTAAATGAAATTGTATTTTATTAATCCCAAATCCTAATTAAAATGGAAAAAATACATGAAAATTTGAGGTGCATTATTTCTTGGGTTTGTAGACATTCTGAAAAAACGTATGTGTCTCACAGTCTTGTGGTTGAGAATCATTAGCTGTAAATTTAGGAATCAGTGAACTTGTCTTCTTGCCCACAAGATTATTGGAAAAACTTTGTCAGATTACTTGCAAAAATAGATGCATATGTTCAAACTAACAGGAATTTCTTAAGCACCTACTATGTTCAAGGTATTGTGCTACATTCTAGTAATAAACAAAACAGAAAAGTGTCCTTCCTCTCAAGAAGTATACATTCTCCTGGAAATGGGCATCAGAAAAAGATAAAATAAAAGGAAAAAAATACTTACCAAGTATTTATAATGTACAAATGCACTGTGCTCAGAACTATGTGCAGTGAAAATCTGGAAAGTCTTGATATCAAGATTATCCCTTTTAGTCACTCAAATCAATGATAGAAGGCAGACTTAGCTTTATTCTAGAGAGATGGGAGAGATGTAGCTCCCAGATGAGTAGACAAAATCAATCTTAATTTATAGAGAAAAGGGGTGAGGGTATGCAATACAATACTTTAGTTCAGATCACATAATGACACCCTTTTAGTTATAGTTTTCATTTCATTCTGATACATGCTTATCATACTTTCCTGGGAGCCATCTCCAAATTAACAGGATAAAAACAGTAAGAAGTTCAGATTCCAAACAACTCTCTACGATGTATTTTATCCCAGGAAATTTCTGTCACATAAAGAAAATTAAGCCCAGTATTTTCATTAACAGGGGAATTACTTAAAATTGAAAAATCAGTCATTTTAAGGGAAAGGGACATAATTATTTGTTAACATCATTAGAGCTCTTTTTCAAAAACTGTAATAAGAAGGATTGAAGCCTTGAAATCCAATATGCAAAAATAGATACTGATTATAATTGTATTCTAAATTGAAGATTAAATTATGGTTTCAAAATTCAAAAGCAATATTTTATGTGTCATAAAATATTCAAAATGCAAAAATGATGAAGTAAATTATATTTTACAACTTACTGTTCCATATAATTGTACAATAAAACCATAAATAAATAAGAATGGGCCCCATCTTTTTTTATTTTTATTTATTATTCTTTAAAATATTTTAATTTTGTTGTCATTTCCTAATATACATCTTCCAAATACACTCCCAAAATATCCATTGTTACCAGAAGTTATTTATAAGCAAAACAAATTAGTACATTGGTAATATGCCAGAGTGCCCTTATTCTGTACATGTAATTTTTTACCTTTCTGATAGGATGAGAAGGTATATGTCTCAACATTAGTCTTCTGGGGTCAAAACAAATTATCCTATTGAGCTGAATTTGGAAGCTTTTCATTTTATTTTTCATTATCGATCTGATTATAATTCTTGTTGTCCCATTAATTCAATTTACTCTGGATAAGTGTATACAAAGCATTTTGCTATGGAAAAATTATTTGTTTCTTCTGTAGCTATATTCTAGGAAACTCTTACTTCATAGTTGTAATTCTTCATTCATTTAGGAGTTTTACATTGCTGAATTAGCCTCTCAATATTCCTTCCATCATTCCAACTTGAACTTAACTAATGGTTTTTTCTAGTCATGAATCTAAAATGTTTATTTTCATTTCTAGTTTATCTAGAAATAATCTAGAAATATAATTTTACTTCTTATCAGTGCATTTATTTATCTTGATGGGTCTTCCCATCATTCTTGGACTCCAAAGCATTTTCTTTTCTGGGTTTATGGTTATAGTTCCCGAAGAATTGTTTTCTTCCTCTATAGTTTATCTTGGGATTGTTCTAACCATGAATTCATTATGTAACTCTTTCTCAATTATAGCTCTTTGCTATTTCTATCCCCAGTCTCTCCTTCCATCATGGAATTGCTCAATTGATCCTAAGAGATGACGGTGTTTGGAATAACTGATAAACCCACCTGCTGTTACTTCTGAACATCTTTTGTTTCTGCAGAGACTAAAGTGACTGCCAGGCATATCTCTCATCATAGAAACTAGGACATGAATAGTGGAATGATTACCAGCATAATGGGTCCTCAGTACTTCGACTGGATTAGGGTAGCCAATAAAATGGGAGCTATATCCATATCAACCTAAGAGCTTATAATTCACATTGTAAATTCTAGATTTGGATAATTGAGGAGCAAGAAATATGTCAAAAATCTTCTATTTTAAATGTGTATCTGGAAGAAGGCATCTGATCAGAAGGCTAAAAACAGAACTGAAGCCTTCTAGCCTCAGTGCACCTTTCCCTTCATTTTTTTTTCTTTTGGTGTGAGGTACTTTTCAGGAATTTCTTTTCTTTGTCTTGCCTATTTGTGTGGGAGGTTTTTTTTTTAATTTTACACATTTCCTTTTTATTTTTAGATTGTGTTAGCTTATAAGTTTGGCTAGAATTTTTCACTATACTATCTTAACCTTAAACAGGACATTCCTTCCTCTCTCGCTTCTTCCTTCCTGTTCTTCCCTCCCTTCCTTTCTTTCTTTTTGTATATAAAAATTTTTGTGGACTCTTATGCAGTAGCAATTGCATTGAAGTGGCAATTTTTCTGCTAAAAGAGGAAGATCAAAATGACAGTTTTTAATATATATGTGGCTTTACAATCTACTTCCACCTTTCTGCCCCAGGAGCAATTTGACACAATTTCTCAGGATAATAGGATTCTCACTTTTCCCTCTCTTCCCACTTTGCTTCTTTCTCCCTTTTCTTCTCCCTCCCTTTCTCTCTTAGGTTTCCTTACCTATCTGTATCTTTCTAATTTTTCTTTGGACTAGTGTGGTATTTCTCCTGGGAAAAATGAATGAGGTTGAGCTTCCCAGGATGGCCTTTTTTAGATGAGCTACATACTAGGAAATGCCTCCAGATCTATCTCATAGTCCACTAGGGACAAGATCAGCCTTCAATAGTTTCAGGAGGCTTTCCAGACTAAAGTGCAATAATTGAATATGGAGTTGCTATTCTGAAACGTAAATAAATGCCCTCTCTCCCTTCATTTTGATGGAGATGGGCAGTGGACAATAATAGGAACAAGGACTCTCATACTCTGAAATCTTGTATTTCTCACCAGTTAGCATTGGTTAAATATCAACTACAAAACCTGTAATTTCAGCATTAGTCAAGCATAAATTGTAGATTCATCAGGTACCTATTCTGTACTGGATCTGTAATGTTCTCTACTGGGCATCAGTTTTGTGCCTAATCTGTTTTATTAATTATTCATATTGTTCTATATTTACTTTAGTTCAGAATTATAAGACATAATTAATTACTTATAGTGATCTTCTAATGTACTGCATCTCTGCTCTCCCATTTCATTCCAGAAGGGTAATGAGACTCTCCCATATTGACGAATGATAATAAGGTAGACAAAGGGGGAACATGGGACCTGTGCACTAGGGACTGTGGCATTCTAGAAAGATCCCCCAAATCTGTGCATGCTCCTTATTCCCTATGATGTATATGTCAAACCCCCAAACATACCTCCATCTGAATTTAGCTATACCCATTTTTTAGTCTTTTTCTGTAAAGGTGAAGATTTCTCTGGAATGAGTGATGACTAGCCCCAAGATCCTAATAAATATGGCAACCCTGACCCATAGAGGGAGGAGCTGGTACTTCATACTTGGAGTTGCTACTCCACATCTGGAGAGCTGCTATTCCTGCAGCTCCAGAGAAACTACTCTATTTTCCCCTGAGCTTATCCAGGTATCCAACCTTAGGCTACCTGGTTAATCCCCAGACTATTCCACCAATTATTAGGCCATACCACCATAACCCCCAGACTATCCCACCAGTTATTAGGCCATACCACATAAATCTCTCCTTCTTAAAATAAAATTATTTTCTTACTTCTGGATTGGACCAGAGTTTGGTTCTCCCATTCTTGGGGAGAGACCCTGTTACAAACTTGGGTGTGTTTCTCACACAACCATTTTGCAGTTAAGTTTTTAAGATTACTTACACTGCATTTCAAGAATTGGACTATACTCTTCCACTCCTATGGCAGCATTCCACCTGTCTATACAGCCCCTACCCCGAAAACCCCTTATTCCCAACCTCACCCCCAAAGCTCTCAAATACTAGCAGAAGTCAGATGAATTTCTAGTGGGTCTCTCTCTGGATTTTTATTATGAGTAGTAAAGATTTGTTCAGATTTTAAATTCAAGCCCCTTTGAAGTTGTCCTATCTTATTTCTTCTTGTCTCCTTTGATCCAGAGTTGGTTGGAAATGGGGGAGGGCATGACTATTTTGATAGTGGGTGCCTGGAGTCAAGAACTTTCTCCTTAGAGTAAGTAGCCCCCCCAAAAAAAAGAAAGAAAGAAAGAAATAGAAACCAACACCCAGCCTTGGGTTTCCTAGCAGTTAAGATAAAGATTCCTTTATGCCTCATATTTTTTTCTCCCCTTAAAGAAAGTGGGGCAATGCCTTTTGAAGCCAATTATTTACCAAAGCTAATGGAAAAACAAATTTAAATCTCAATTGTGATTTAAGGATTCACAACCTGATTTGAAGGGCTCTTCCTTTCAAAAATATTCTACTTTTCCACAGCTTACATATAACGATGGAAAGGGCTATGAATTTTAGATTTGGAATCTTCCTTGAAATGTACTCTAGAATTTTGCAAGTGATATAGGCCAGTAAAAGCAGTTGAACTGTAGAACAAAACTAGAAGAGGAGCAGAAGAATGAAAGACATGAGGCAGTACAGAGTCCTAGTTAGTGTTCCTTCTTAAATGGGGAGAAATCTCACACACATTAAAATAGTTTGGGGAAATAAAGTCAACAGTACTCTTTTCTGGTACTTTCATATCAGATGTCCTAGTGCTAAATTGCCTGAGAAATACATGCAGAATTCCCTATAAGCACTGATTAACCATTAGTATTGGATAGTTTTTGTTGATGTGTTCCCAGCTCTAGTCTGAAGAACTGTTTTCAGGAGATAGATGCCTTCTGTCTGCCAGCCAGTGATCTGGGGTGAAACCTACTTTGTTTATGATGCTTCTTGGATCTTGGTTCCATACATTGTATTGAACACTTCTATTTTAGTAGATTTACTCCATTAGAAGACCAAATTGATGCTAAGAATTTTTATCAATGCAATGGACAGATATCAGCAACCCATCAAAGAGGGGAAATTGTCAGCAGTCTGCTTACTGGTAACACAATGGCGCTCTCAAGATTGGATGATCCTAAAGGGGCACATTTAAATGCTGAATCGGATTCAAGTGTTTTAATTGAGACACTGGAAAGGTTTAGGGGATCATTCACAAGATTTTTTTTCTGAAAAAGCTCCAGCCTGGCAATAAAGTAGAATTAATGGAAATTAGGCCTGGTAAAACTCGGTCTACAGAAATCTACAGCTGCTCAGGTGAACGTTTTAAAGTGGCTCTAAGTTGAGAGGTAGTGAATGATAGTGCGGACCAAGAGTGATGACCTAGGGATGTTTCAGGGATAGGGGCCCTACATCCGTGAGGATATTTATAAGTTGAGTCAGGCTATTTTCATGCCTTAAATCACTCAATATGGATGCACAATTGAGAGGGCAGAAGGGCAGAGTAAGAGTAGGAGCAAGGAAAGATTTTACAAAAAAATAGAATTCATAAAACACCTTCTTGATGCCTCTATAACCATTTAAGGGGAAAAGATCATAAATTTTGAACCTAATATTCCCAAGAATCAAAGGCAATATTATATTTAAAGCAAGGTTGTCTTCCTTTCCCTACATTATTGCTGTATGATTAAGTTTAATACTGTCCTGTTGGCAATGAAGTTCAGCGTGCTGAATTATATATCTTAGTACTGATCAGACTTCACAGACATGGTCTGTGAAGAGGGAGTATGGGAACCCCAAAAAATACTCCAAAGCCTGTTTTCTGGAGTATCCCTAAAATGTGAAAAATTCACTTGTTTGTGCCTTTTTTTGGCAAACCCTCTTTTGCTCTGTTCTGGGAACCTCTGGAAACTCTCAGTGTTGGAATCTCCTGTCCTGTGGTAGGATGAGGAGCAATCCCTGGACCTTCCTACCCCTAAATATACCATCAGATAGGGGGAGCCAATTAGATGTGGCTGAGTGAGAATCTGCCTTTCCCAATAAAATCTGTATCCCTTGCCCTTGTCCTGTCCTATCCTGGTATGGAGTCAATGAAAATCCCAGGCATTTCCACCAATCCACTAGGAGGAGTGATAAGATTTTTATATAATCCAGTTGAGCCAAGTCAGATAGATTCTTACAGACTATCTCTGACTCTTTTCTTCCTCCTGCTATGGCCGGAAGACCATCATGACTTGCCTCTTAAGACCTGACTGTATTTTTGCCACGAGCACCACTTCTCTCATCCCTGTTGTTCCACATCCCAACCCAACAAGGGTCTTCGATTGTGCCTTATGCCTTCTCCTGTGAGAGTTAAAATGTGCCCACAATAAAGGTTTATTATTTTATCATCACTACCTTGCCTGAAACATTTTGTGTAAAAGTTTCAAATGCTGAAACAAATTGGTAGCCCTCGCAATAACCCCATAATTCTATGTCCCATAGGTTGGGAACCAAATTCTAGATGATATTAAAATTTCTGTGCTTTCTTTTTCTTAATGATTAAAGTGATTTTAATACTTCCTGTTTATTCTTTCAAGTTAGGTGGACATTCTATGTTTTCCAGGACTTAATGTTTGAAGACACATATATCTAAATGACAGCAATGTTACACATTAGGCTATATATAAGGCCCAATAAGGAATCAGAAATCAAACAGCTAAGTTTCTAAGGCTTTATCTTAAAAGCAGAAATCCATAAAACTTCATAAATATTTGAGTAATTGTTCTTGCCTGCCATCTTTCCCAAGAACCCAATTGAGAAAAATTTGCTCTGCAGCAAATAGAGATTCCCCAACATGGATGGGAATTCCCTGATGAGTCAAGAGTAAAGTATAAAATCCATTCTTCATCTCACATCCCTGATAGCCCTTAACTGTGTGTAAAAGAATTAAGTCTGAAAACCTATAACTATTCAAACAAATGGACTGACAACAACAACAACAACAAAAATTAAAGGTTCTCCAACCCTTCAAGCTTCACATTCTTCAAAGGAAAAAAAAATGCCCTCTAAAGCTCATGGGATGCCTTTTCAAAAGGTACCAGCAGCTCTAGGAGAATTTTGAAAGGTTTCTGCTGCAGGGGTAAACAGCAAGGAAAACACAATAAGGACAAAAGCTTCCTCTCTGTGGTAACAGAATACAAGAGGACTAAAGGGAATAAACAGTAACTTACATGTAAAGTCTAGAGAGAGAGAGGCAAAGAACTTGAGAGGTGCAAAGGAAAAAAAGCTTTAATCTAAAATGTTTTAAAACAGTCACTAGGTTTGTTCTAGTTTGAAAAATATTGTAATTGCCTCCATTTCTAATCACAGTGACTGCCATGTCTCTTGTCTGTTCATCCAATATGTTGCATATTATAACAAAGAATATAAACTGGTCCTCATAGGATAAAGAAGTGAATACTTGACATACTTCCTCAAGAGAAAAAAAGCCATCTTCTGAGATTCTAGAGATTTATTAGCCGGGACTAGAAACAGGGATGGGAAATGGAAATGTGTGATAGGGAATGAATGATACATACTCTGCCAAGTTCTATCTCTAAAGATACCAAATAATTAAATACTCCTACGACATGAGTCAATCTAATCACTGACTTTTTTTCTAAGTTAATCCTATTTCTGGTTTTCTAATAGGAATGCACAGAGACAAAAGATTTTCACATTATACACACACACATATATATATATCATACATGTATATCTTGATATATTTACAATTTCAAGTTCATTTCTTAGCTTCACAGATGCCTAGTGGAGAACTCAAAAATATGATTGCAAAACATCTATAATATTACAGAAAATACAAGGATGGTGTTGGGATTCAGCTATCTATTGCTTTATAATTGTCGTGATTTTTTTTTGCATCTTTCCATCACCTTTTAATAAGAACTTTAATAATATAGATCCTTTTATAGCTTTCTCTTTTTTTTTCACTTCAATTATTGCTCTCTTCTACCTACTCAATTCCTGAATTGAACATATGGTCTCCATTCCAGGTTTTTTAGCAGTTAACATCTTGTTTCACAATGAACAATTTTTTTTCAGTGTGATAAATGTAAATACAGACTATTTAATCTATTTCAGGTTTTAAAGATAATTACTTTGCCTTTTCCACTAGCATCTTGCCATTTAAAAGTCATAAAATAGATCACAAAACAGGCCATTTCTCTAAACTTTCCAGTATTGGTTGAAAGCACTGCTATCTTTCAAGTAACCGAGGTTCATAAATTTGGGGACATGTTTGATTGACTTTTTATTTTCTTTATGTCATTTGAATTCGTTGCCAAATTCTCTGAATTCTACTCCCTCAGCATCCATCGTACCCACTCATAAAGTCTCTTTGTCCAGTTCTTCATCACAATTTTATGGGACTATGGTGATAACCTACTAATTCATCTCCCTGACTCTCATCTCTTACTCTTTAATCCATATTCCATAACGCTGCTAAAGAGATTGTCCTAAAACACAGAACTAAAGCATTTCCCTTCCTCTCAACTAAAAAAATCTTCAATGGCCCATCTATTGTTTCTAAGCTAAACTCCAAACTTCTCAGTTGGGCATTTAAAGGACTCCATGATTTTGGTTCCCATATACCTAAGACTTCTCTTCATTTATACTTCTTTCTAGTCTAACTAGCTTGTTAGCTATTCCAGTACAGGGATTCAATCCACTACCTCCTCCATTCACAGGTGATCTCCCATTTAAGGAAGGCACTCTCTTCTAGAAATCTTCCTAGCCTCTTCATAGCATTCCTAAATTTCTTCATCCTTTAGCCTTCATCCTTTATCACACCTCTCTTCTTCCCCTAATTATTAGAGTTTACTCTTAAAATTACTAACAATATACTTTGTATTTATCTTGCCCCAAGATTGTAAGTACCTTGAGAGAAAGGACTGATTCATTTTTGGCTTCAAATATTCAGTGCCTACAACAGTGACTTTGCATATAATTGAAACTGTAGAATTAAATTAACAGTAAAGTTTCAAATTTAACTTGAGAGTGTAAAAACTTAAGCTAAAAACTAGAATCTTAAGCAATAGCATGAGATTTCCAAGGAATGTATCAATCTAGATTATTTGAGATATCATAGTACAGATATCCCAGATTTCAAAAGATTAACAAAATTAGAAATAAAATATTGACAATACATATTTTAGATTGTAATATGCACAAAGACTTGGCATATAATATATTTGCCTTACCTTGACAATTAGTGACATTTTGGGTATATCTTGGGTTGTAGAATCTAAAACCAAAATTATAGCAATACAAGGAAAATCATTAAATTTTCAAAATTCCTTTTTCTGCTTTAATTTCTCTAAAAAAAAACCTTGTTTTTTCTATTATATATATTTTGAATGGTCTACCCTAAGTCATACAGGAATAGAAAAAAGATCAAAACTCAAAGGAAATGGAATTCAACTCTTACTTGGTTAACTCATTCTTATTTCCCCTCCATAAAATGGACATTACAATTAGGTTGATTTATAGTCAAAACCATTTGTGAATTCAATTCCCAGAAACTGTCAGACTGAATCAAATTGCCTACAACGTCCTCACAAATTTAAACACCAGAGGGGAACTTAAATTCTCTTCATCTTGCTCCATTTGGCTATGCTACTTGAACAAAAACAAATAAGAATTTAGAGGAAATGCTGAATGAGAACTTAAAATATATGGAAATCTATAAATTTTCTACACATTGGAGATGCTACAAATTCTGATATATCTCATTTATTTATATTTATTTTGCTTATTATGTAAAATACTTTTAGGAGCAATACTTAATTATAGGCTATCTTAAAATTTATGTCATTTTATACTATGCTTAATGAAATCAGTTTAATGGTCATTTCGTTGTTTAGGGCTTAAGCAAGATTTGACTGAAGTTGTTCCACATTAGCAAGATAAACCACAAATTCTGAGCAATCAGAAAAAGAGTTCTTTAAAATATCTGGGTGGAGGGAGGAAATGTGAACAAAAATTAACTGGAAACCATAATTCTAGTGAATGCAAAGCATATTTTGGAACTTAAAAATGACAATATCTTATAGGAACACCCTGTTTCTGTTTATGTGTATGTATGTGTATAGAGGTGGGGAAACATATGCACACATGCACAAAAACCATCACAAAAGACACATACTCAAAATGATGATCATCCATGAAAATAAGAACAGTTATCATTTAAGTAAAATCAACTTTAGCAAAATAATTGCACCATGTCATTTTGTTTTATTTTTAATTTAGATATCTTTCTATTTTTTAGGAGAAAGGGGATATTGTTGTTAATACTGTGATTACATAATTGCACTCTATTATTCTTCTAATTCTACACATAAATCTTACTGTGTCCCATTTTAGTCTTCACATTGCTATTTATTAAAACATAATCATATTTCATTCTGTTCATCTGTTCATATTCCACAATTTGTTAAAGATGCTCTAATCATTAAACATACGAATAGTATTTTATGAATAATGCTATTATGTATATTTTTGTACAGTTAATTTTTCTTTTGTATTCTTCCTTCAGTAACATTCTTACAGCATAATCCTAATAGTGAACTCTCTTTGTGACAGTGTGAAAAGTTGGGTAACTTCTGATATGCTAACCTGAAAAGACTAAATCAATTTCTAGCCCACCAACAACTGTCAGTGTTAAATAGTATGCCTATTTCCCTACAATCCCACCAGCACTGAAGTTTATTACTTTTTTAACCATCTTTTCCAATGTAATGGATCTAAATTGATATCTCAACGTTATTTTCATTTATATTTTCTGCTTATTAGATATTCTGAAAAATAAGTTATTTATCAATATGTTTCTTCTCTGAGAAATATCAATCTATATTCTTTGACAATTATCCATTGGAGTATGGATTTCACTCTTTTAAATGTGTATAAGAAATGCAGAGACTTTATAGCTAAAGAGAATTTACAAGCTCAGGTGCCAAGAACACATTTCCCACCCCATGTAACTCTGGTCTCAGCATCAGGGATTCTTTCTTTTCATGTCACCACCACCTGGTACATCAGATTTCTCCAACTTCTAGCTATTGGTCTAGGACAGAAACTCCAACCAGGATTTGCCTGAGGCATAAAAGATGAAAAATTGATTGGGATGGTAGCTGAAAGGGGTTCAGTACGAGAGGCAATGGTATAGCGTGCTCGGGGGAGGTAATAATCTCAGATTTCAAGCTGTAGCTCCTACAAGAATTCTTTTTGGCTCTGGCTGACTGTCATCCCTTTCCTTCTGAGGGTCTTACAAATTGCTGCTTGCTTTTCTACTGACAACTCAAATATCTGACCAGTGTTTGTCATCTTCTATTGCACACTGTAGAATTGAGTACAATCCCAATTTCTTTCATGTTCTCCTGTAGCTGAAATGAGCACATCATTCTTTTTAAATTTCTAAGAGTTTTACAGCTAACAATGAGAAATAGAAAAGAAGCAAAAGGCCTCTCTCCTATGTGTTATTTGTTCTCCATCACTCTTTTTTTTACTTGAACGTTGTAGAGAATGACAAAGGGTTACATATATAACAATGGTGGCATTTGGGGGACACCAAAAATCCTAAAATAAAATCCATCTTATGCTTCAGTGGAAAACCCAGAGACATTGGGTCTTCGGAGTAGTATAGTGGAATGAATTGTGAATTTAAGTCAGAATACCTGCTTTGGTTACTACATTAGTACTAACTTTGCCACTAACTAGCTTTATATTATCTGGGGGCAAATCATGAATGATTTGAGCCTGACTTTCTTCATTTATATAATTAGGTAGCCAAACTTTATGATCTCTGAATTTCTTTCTCTTTCTAAAAAATTTATGGTCTCATAAGCATTTTGTAGAAGCAGAATGGGACCTCTGTGAAATGGTAAGGAGGTGAAATAGAGCTTATGGTAAACTCCCTGTAATACCATTAACAGGGCTAGTGAAGCTGAAGACCTGGAGGGTTCAGGAGAAGGAAGAGTAAGAAGGGCTCTAGAAAGTTGTGTCTCTATCTTCTTTTCACTCCTTTTTGCTAGATCCAACTCTTACTTGGAAAAAAATGCATTCCAAGCCTGATAGCAATGCTTTCTGTTTAAAGTCACTAAGGTAGTATTCCTATGGCACTATGAAAAGATATTAAGACCTAGAAAACATTTTTAAGAATGATAAAATTTGGTTTTTCTTGAATTTTGTAGAGCTGCTTAAAGGCTTAAAAGGATGAACTTGCTTCTATATTTTGAACTCAGATTCCCTGCTAGAATAAGAGGGCACCTACTGCAAGGTGAAAAAAATTCTGCAGTCATGTACATGTCCCATACAACTTAGTTCCAGTTTTCTAAGGTTGATGTTAAATGGTCATTCCCATATAAGCCAGGAAGATTTCTTTTCTGAGCAGTGATTGATTTTAATTATTCTGTTCACATCATCTGTTATTTATTCAATAGGCAAAAAAAAATTCCAAAAGGTAAATACAACACAGTATAAAATATTCACTATCTGGCTCTTAACTAGGTGATATTTCCACACCTTCCAACTAATAATCAATGTGAATATTCATTCTAACTGGACTGGACTAGTCTTATTACTTTAAGGTTAATGTACAGAAACCAGGATGGGGTAGAAACTGAACCCGTTATTTTATTTGCATAGGAAACTCACAAATGAGGAAACGCCTTCTACCAATTTACACCCACAACTTTTTGCAACTTATGGTGTTTAGAGAAATGATTAGGATAGTGGTCCCCAAATGTATTTGATACAGTATAACTCTTAGGTGCCAAAAAAGTTGTGAGTAAATGCCTAAATAAATAATACTTATATTTGCTTATTTATAAACCATGTAGATGTTCTTCCCTACTAATAATTATACATATACACATAATGAAATATACAAAACCAGGAGTTTTTAAAAGATGAAATAAATATCAAACAATATTTGACTTTAGCATATTGAAAGGAACCACTGAATATAATATTACATAGTAGTGATAAAATATTTTCTATGCTTCAATGGAAAAAAATCACTTTGGTTGATGTGTAGAGAATAAAATAAAGAGGAGGATGACTTGAGGAAGGAGCTTATTTGGTAAATTATTGCTATTGTCCAGGCAAGAAGTGATGATGAGGGTGGTAGAACAGAGGATAGATAGGAGAAATGCTGTGAAAGTGTACATGGCAAGATATGATTATGTGAGATAAAGAAGAATAGTCAAGAATGACAACTTGAAAATGGTAGTATTCTTTATAGTAATAGGGAAAAGTAGAAGAGAGACAGGTTTAGGAGGAAGTATAATAAATTATATAATTTAATAGGTAATAACTGATCCACATCAATATACATCCATGTCTGCTCTTTGCACATTATTTATACTGACCCACATAAAATGAAGGGGAAGTGGTCTAGTACTCTGATGGTGAACCTATGTTATGTGTGCCAGAAATGGCACACATAGACCTCTCTCTGTGCATGCATGCCAAGGACCTTATGCCCCAAGTACCCAATGTATCCATCCCTGCAGCATAGAGTTCACTAGAGTTCCTAACTAGAAAGCCAGAGGGAAGTGTAGCTGGGCTCCCCAGTAGGAGTTATGAAGAGAAGCAGATCTCTTCAAGACAGCATCCCTTACAGGACCAAATTTGGGGCCCAACCCCCCATTCAGAAAGCAATGGCCTCTTATTTACCTTTGGCCTGAGTGAGACAAAAACAACTGATGTCTTTATTCTCAGAAGCAACCAATGTCTCTACACTACAAGGTATTGGGGGGATTTGTGGAAATGTCTTTTGAGTTTCTACTTTTAAAATGTTCAAAACTATATTCTAGTGATTTAGGAATAAGTGTTATGAATTAAAGACTGGGCTAATAGCTTCTTCCCAGTTCTATAACTTCCTTCACCAATTTCTTTCACAAGCAACCCTAGGGCTACTTTAATTTTCATTTCTAATCCCCTCACCTCTTACTAGCCCAACCTGTTCAATTTGCATTCAAAAGGATGCCTACCCAAGAGACCAAATGAGCTAGAAGTTCTGGAAAGCACAATAGAGCCTTGTCAGAGGTAGTGATCTTCCAAGCAGCCCTGCATCCAGACTTAAAACTGCCTTCAACCCTTGACCATTTGCTAAAAAGGTTAATTTGGAGGATACCCTCTTCAGGAAGACTGGAATGTGATGGGGTGAATATGTCAGGATGATGTAATTTAACCTGAGGGATATATTTTCTTATAAATAAGGGCATTTCCTATAAGCTGGGACTTTTTTGCTTTTTTTACCTCTGGCTTTTTTTTCTTTCTTTTTCTCTCAATAAAGCATTGTATTTGAAATTGTTCTGGTGCCTTGAATATTGGCTAAAGAAGGGGTACTTTGAAATTTTCAAGGTCCCCTCTATTTCCACATTGGAGAGAAGCTAGGTGTGAGGGAATCATACCCCACATAACTGAAGGGGAGCAGAGTAGAGTGCTTGCACCCCTCACCTAATACTTCTCCCCAAGCCTGACTATATCATCCCCCCACCTAGTCCAGCAGTCCAAAGGGAGTATTTCCTCCCTCCCTTGGGTGGAGTAAGGGGGGAAAGCCATGTGAGCATGGGGGTAGGGGCGCAGAATGTGATCTCTGGGTGGTGGGGGGCCATGGCATGGCCCTTAGTCTGGGGGGGTGGCAGGGCCTGGCACTCCAGCCCTAAAAGGTTCCCCATCACTGGTCTACTATTTTTCATTACTCAGCAATTACTCTACCAAGGCTTAAGTCCAGGCAAATTTTAGGTGACCTGGGAGAGAAGGTTAGGAAGTGACAGGGAAAGGGAAAGGGTAAAAGAGAAAGATGAGGAATTTTGCTTGCATGGCTGCTCCATTTGCCTGGGTTTGTGGGTTAACTAGAGGAAGAAATTGATTTAGGGATCAACTAGAAGTTGAAAGGGTGAAGGGAGTGATTTATTTGTATTGAGAGAAAATTATCTTTCCAACCTTAGTGTTCACTTTGGGGCCATGCTATTTGTTATATCTGCATGTGTGAATAACCCTTACTTTAGAGTAGGCATAGGGCACTGAGAGGATTAATGACTTACACAAGGTCACAAAGTCAATAGATATCAGAGGGGATTGCATGAACCTAGGTTTATATTACATGATGTTAACACAGTGTTAGAAAGAAGTCTACTAGTTTAATCTAGATGTCTTTGATTTGCTTTTCTTGAAATTCTAAAGGAGCAAAGAATTGGATTTTGTCCTCCTAGGACTTTCAAAAAGAATCATAAATCTTTGTCTTTTTCGGTGACTTATTGTTCTTAAAAGAATAAGAAAGATAAAGAATGAAAGATCACCTGGGGCAACATTAATTCATTCTTTAGCTGATCAGAATATTTGTCTAATATTGAAGCCTTTTCCTCTAGCATAGAGGATAATGAAAAATTTTAAATGGATGTTTTTGAAATGTCTCCTAAAATCATCCTTGTCCCTGTTCTAGCTTCTTTTTGTTTCTATATTTGATTGCTCTTTTCTTTAGATGGTTATTAAATATGAGGGCTGAAAGGAATGTTAGAGATCAAGTTTAACTTCTTTATTTTATAAATGAAGCGATTGAGACACAAAGGTTTTAATTGACTCTCCAAATGAACACTGGCAGATGGGGCCAAGCCAAGATCAGAATTGAGGTTTCCTCAGTGCCAGTTCAATGTCTGTTTATTATTCCATTCAGCTTCCTCTCTTATCAATAATGTACTCAGCTTAGTATCCAGATTATTATTTTTTTTATTAATCTGCTCTCTGCTAAGGGAAAATTCATGAGAGTTACAATTTCTTATCTGTATCTAATTATTTAGTTGATCATGGCGAATTGTTTTCAAGTGTTAAAAGGAAATGTGTACTTTTGGGCTTTGTTTTCTGCTTTTTAGCCAAGATTTGACCTCTCTTGACTATGAAGCCAAGAGATAACAAAGCAACTGAATAAGGAACAGTGAAGGCATCAGAATTGAAGTTAATTCTCCCAAAAGAAACCCAAGTATTTCTAAGGCTTTACTTCAAATATGGTAGAAACAAAGGAATTTCCAATGCTGAGAATGAGATAATGAACCTTGACTTCTTTTCTTTTTCACTCCTTTGCTTTCATAATTTCTTGAATAAAAACACAGAATTAAAGGAAGCCTTGGCTGCCCTGCTGCATATTTTTGCCATCTTATTTACATAAACTGGACAATTATGGAACACAGTGGTTTTTTCCTTCTTTGAACACACCCACATCTTCACAAGAGGGAGAGGCATAAACTAAGAATAGTTTTCCAAATGATATATTGTTTAACCTTGTATTTATGGAAGGGTACTTGTAATATGAATTTTAATATTTCAGCAAAATACATTTCTTTGCCATTAAAGGCTAGATTGTTTTATCTGTAATAAAATCATGCAAAGGAGAAAGTATTTTCTAAAACTAAGAAATGAAACTTGTACATGATTAAAGTCACAGGGTGGTGATAATTCACATTGTATGTGCTTGTGCACACAGAGTGCATTACTCAAACTGGGAGCCTAAAAGAACTACATGTCACAGGCTTCTTTTAAAGCATCTAACAAAACTAAACTTGTTTTTTTTCTTGTAACATACTCCATTTTTTGCCAAAGGAACAATGCTTTTCTGGAATGCACAAAGAAGAATCTAAACAAATATTTTTGGCTGTAACTTCAATGATGTTGACATTGTTTTTTTAAGACACATTACAATTAATTGATGTGTGTCCTCAAAAGTGAAACACTATTATTTTACCAATTAGTAGATTTTAGAATATTGTGTTTCCTTCAAGTACATAAGTCCTAGCTGCTATTTTATCCCACTAATAAGGGTCAGGGTGTTCTTCTACATGACTACTTTTTCCAGTAACTAGTGTAGAGACATAAATCTATTCACTACCTTAATAACAGTGATGGGATCAGTGTTCAGATTCTCACCATGACGGAATCCTCTACATACAGCTTTCTTGACTTAGCTTGTGATGATGATTTTATTCTCTGGACGTCCCTCTTCAGTAGTTTGATGCTACCAAAATGCCCTATCTACCTACCCTCCAGACAGATTTCCTTGTTGCAATTCAACATTTGATATAGTGTATCTATCTCTTCCTCATACTCTTAAAATAATCCAGTTGTGCCAAGTCCAGTCACTGCTGGCCCAAGACATACTATCAAAGTTGATATACTATGATATAAAACCTACTGAAATAGTTTTTAATGAAAATATATACCTCAATGTTCTAATTTATATAAATGATCATAGTTATGCCACTACTTTAGTAGGAGATTGTATTCTTCCTTTAGACTTCCTTAGAAGTGTTCATTTGCCTTGTGAACTTTTCCTTCAACTTTTCAATTTGGCAATAGAATATTCAAGACTTTGCATGAGCTAAATCCAACTTATCCTTCTCATTTGATCTTTTTCTATTACCCATGTAACTTTGACTTTACCTTTACCTTACTTTACTCCAATAAACTGTTCTAACTGGAGTCACAAAACAGAGACTGCATTATTTGTTGTTTATCTAGCTTGTTCCTTCTGTCTCAAAAAGAAATAATCAAAAATGTCACAGCCCACTCTCTCTAAGGTCCTGTACTAAGTAATGATAATAGAAAGAGGTACACAACATAAATTCTTGCTCCAAGGGAATTTGAATCTAATTGGAAAACTGAGCTTATGTCTAATGTGACAATAATACAAAATGGAAGCAAATGCTGAATGCCGAATTAATGATAGCATTTATGAAACATCTTTCATGTGTAAAGCAAGCAGGAGTAGAGCTTATCAGAAAGAGGTCAGCTTTGCAGACCAGAAAGTCTTAATCAATGAACTGCCTCTGTTTTCTACTGACTGAGTGGTTCTGGACATGTGAGTCACTCTTTTAACCTCGAATATCCCAGGAAACTCTCTAAGACTATAATTTGCTGAACAGCCACTGATGTGCATTAGTAGGAGAAATTTTCTCACTCCAATAGCCTTCCTCACTCAATGCTGCCATTCCACAACCTGCCCCTCTCCTGCCCCAAACAGATATCCTTGGGAAACAATTTTCAGTGTAGTACATCCATCTCTTCCTCAAATCTTTCAAGCACTCATCCAGCAACATGAAGAAGTCTCAGTCTTTTGCAGGTCTAAAACATTTAAGAAAAAAAATGTAACCCTGTAGAAAGAAGTCCCGAGCTATTAAGTAGAAATCTGTAAGATATATGAATGAGAAAAATAGCTAGATTAAAATATATCACACCAGAAAGATTAAAGAATATTTGAAAGGAGGCAGCTGAGTGCCTCAGTGTATTGAGAGCCAGGTCAAAAGATGGGAGGTCCTGGGTTGAAATTTGGCCTCAGACACTTTCTAGCTGTGTGACCCTGGGCAAGTCACTTAACCCCCATTGACTAACCCTTACCAGTCTTCTACCTTGGAACCAATGCACAGTATTGAATCTAAGACAGAAGATATGGGTTTTAAAAAAATATTTGGAAATGTGCATATTTTGTTTTTTGTTTAAGAAGTCATCTTGAACATTTCCATAATAAGTAATGAAGTTTTCTTTAACCAATACTTTTCCCCTTTATTCTTTGCTTCATCTCCTCCTCCCCAAATGTAAGACATCATGTAAGTACTAATGACATAGAAGTAGACATAACCCATGCCTTGTATTCAAAAGGATTAAAATGTGAGCAACAGGAGAGAGAGTCATGTAGTTTGGCTGATAGGGAGAATACCTAAGATCTGGAAAGGTGAATTGGAGATAGATACTTTTTGTTGTAGGGAATGAGAAACCATCTGAGTGGAGAAAATAACTGCAATCACTGAAGAAGGATATTAAAAAGGAGTGAACAAAAAGCAGTATGATTGGAACTTCAGTGGAAAGCAAGAATTTTATGCAAGTGGCGAAGTGAAAGGAAATTATTCTAGGAAGTAGTATAAATCAAAGGTGAGAAGATATATGATAGGATTGAAGGAATAGCACACAGACAATCTGTGTTGGAGGTGATCACCCTAAAATGAGCTAAGGCTTCATATAGTGAAGTAGCAGTAGGTAGTGGGTAGATTATACACCAACAGAATTTATACTCCAAGGTCTGACTTCAGTCCTTTCTCTTCTAGGAAGCATTTTTAGTCTACTCTAGGTCCAAAATAATTCCTCCCTGATATTAACCTACATATTATTTATATTATTCTTCTTCAATTAATCAGCTGCAACCTTAAGACATTTTTTTAGTTTCTAGTTTTCTTAGAAGCACAACACAATTACCATAGCATATGAGGTCCTTTTCCAAATAATGACATTTTAAAATTCTAATGGTGAAAGATGAGATGTGAAAAACTGAGAAACTGTAGCAGAAGATTGAAACATTCTTTAATGTAAATAGTTATAATATTTTACTATGTTAATATGAGATTGATTATATGTCTGGAATATACAGTTACTTAATATCTTTTACCTGATTATTTGAACAATTAGCACATTAATTATTTTTATTTTTGCCTTTTATTTTCATTTGTTTTAAGGATTACATTAAAACTATGATCAACTAGAATTCAACATACTGGAATTCTACCAATTAAGCAGATGTTTTCTGCTAATTCAATTTAATGGAAAAGATCTAAGTAACAAAAAATAAGTATGTTGTCTAGTTTTACCATAACAACCAAAAATTAAAAATAAAGAGCACCAAGTCTGGCAGGTATCCTCAGCTCACTAGTAAAGAAGTTGTTTCCTTTTCTTCTTCTACCTGCATCCAGAGCATTGTTTAAGGAAAACTAAGAAAGAACTTCCTCATTCATCAAAGAAAGTGTCAGTAATGTTTTGACTAAAGACTTAAAGAAAAAAAGTCGGAATGAAATATTTTGTTGTATGCAATACAAAGAATCAAAAACAAGAAAGTATTTTCCTTGAGCATTTGTTTGCCAGAAAATATAATTAACCAGACAAGCCCATTCACCAAGTATTAGAGTGAATTAAAGTTTGACTATATTGGATTTACCCATCACAAGTAGATGGATGCTTAAGATTCTAGATGATAATGCTTCCCTTTCCTTTCTCCTTTGCCTCTACTTTTAAATTCCATTTTATTTAACTGTCTTAAGTACAGTCTGAGATGAGACTGGGGATTTTCTTCATTCCTTTGTAAAACATAGGAATAGGTTAAGAATGATTTTCAACATCTGTGTCACCTTTAGCAAAACAATCTTAAATGTTAATAGCATTGCTCTCTCTTGGTTTCTTCTTTTTCATTTTTTTCCTTTATCTTCATTACATTTTGTCTTTGGTAGTTTGTATAAGTCTCCTACCTTGTGGGGCTGAAAAACAAGTAATCAACTTGGATCTGTCTAATCTCCCT
The DNA here is from genome assembly GCF_027887165.1 of Monodelphis domestica. NCBI lineage: Eukaryota > Metazoa > Chordata > Mammalia > Didelphimorphia > Didelphidae > Monodelphis > Monodelphis domestica. The sequence continues at coordinate 140,223,752 of NC_077234.1, read as the reverse complement.
AATGGAATGCCATGTGCCAAATACAAGATTGAGCTTAAAACACTTTGAAAATACTTCAAGAATGATGCTTAAAACCATAAAAATTCATAATTTGTGTTCTCCATGGATATTTAAGTTAATCAAAAAGTTATCAATGAAATATTTATTCTGTATCCAACCATATTAACTTTTCCCCAAACTAATTGGCTGTTCCATTTACCAACATCTATGTTAGCCTGGGGTTGTAAGAGGTTTTTCAGCTGAAAAAAGGTCTTCCAGGAATTTAAAACAACTTTCACATTTTAAAAATGAGGATATTCATATCCTGGGAAGTAAAATGATTTGTCCAAGATCATACAGGTAGTAAAAAGGAGAGACAGGAGTTGAATCCATGTACTTTGTCTCATAAAACCAATGTTCTTCCCAATGCAACATGTCCCTCTCCCAGTTTCTTTCATGATTTTGTCCTCTGGATAAATATTTTTCATTTCATTCTGCTCCCTTTATTCAATTTTGGGAATTTCAGAATTTATTTGGAAAACCCACATACTTCTCTGTTCACATAATTCTTCAACCTTTTCTACCAAATTTCCATCTCCTCTCAACCACAAATTGAGAGCTTTAAATCCATGAACCAGATAAAGAATTGCACCACTTCCGATATCCCAAATGTTCGCATTCCACTGTCCCCTTCTGTTACGATTCAAATATTTGAGAGCCTTGTTTGGGGATAAGAATATCAATTTATTGACTAGGGTAGCATTTTACCAATAAATTAATAGGTCAGTGATCCTCTTGATCAGAGACTAGGAAGTTTTTCAAGTAGATCTATAAATACAATTTGGTAGCTCATTATTCTACTCCTCCCCTGGACAGCCCTAGACATCTCTGTTTGATGAGTAGTTAATGAGGAGGTTGTCAGTCAAGACTCAACACTTCCCCACCCTAATAGATGATGAAGGGACAGTCAGATATCTTGGAAGAAATCCTTATCTATTAATCATGTTTAAGGAGAGAAACATTCCTGGACATTCCTAAGAACAGAGGAAATATAAACATCTACAAACTGATTGCGTCCTCTATTTGGGAACCCTGATAGAGGAATAATATAGTTTAAACAAAACAAAGTCTCACACTCCTTATTCTTCTATTCCTCCCCCCCCCCCAACTTGCTAAGTCCCAAAATACAGGCTCTCATGTGTATAAGGACATCAAGTGTTTTAGAATCTCCCTATTATTCCAGGCCATATTTCCCACTTTTCTTTCATTTGTTTCTATAGACAACATTCACTCTATAGTCTTTTTGGAAAAATCACTAGGTTTTGTTCTATATTTCATTATTTTATCACCTGACACTTTCATTTGCGCTATTGCTACTTGACAATCTACTTATACTAATTTTGATCTCATTAACATTAACAGTAGTTAATTAGAGAATTTTCCTATCTCCTTAAGCCTTTACCACTCCATACAAAGTTCATTAAAATTACTTTACTCACATGGAGATTATCCTATAGAAATGACTTGGATTCTCTGCGCTCCTTGAGGGAAGAAAGAGCTTAGTATATTTAGCACATAGCAGGTACTTAATGAATGCTTATTGAATGATTGTTTTATTCCGGGACTATTTTTAATATTGTCACTCAACCTATCCTACTAATGGCTTTGAAACACAGGTAAATCTATAAGTTCTTTAAAGTTAATTAACTTTACTACTGTTCTTGTTGCATGTTCTCCTGGCTCTTCTAGAACATAGATATAGCAAGTATCTATGCCAATGTTACTTTTCTTAGTAGATAAAGTATTCTTCATCTAAGCTTGCTAGATGCATTAATTTGCCTTAAGGATTTTTCCTTTACTTTTTCAATTGACTCTAGAATATTTAAGTCCTTCCATAAACTAGGACACCTTAAAAAGCATAATTGACAAAATAGAAGGTACAAAAGTTCATTGAAGAAACAAACTTCTTAAAATTAGAATTGGATAAGAGGTAGTAAATGACCTTGTGATATATCAAGAAACAATAAAACAAAGTAAAGATAATGGAAGGAAATGGAAGAAACTTTGAAATATCTCACTGAGAAAAAACAAACCTAAAAATAGATCTAGGAGAGGTAATTCAAGAATTTTTATTATTATTAATGGAGCAGAGGATTTGGAACATCATATTCCAGAAGGCAAAAGAGGTAGAATTACAACCAAGAATAGTTTGCCAAAAATAACAGAGTATAACCCTTCTAGGGAAAATGAATATGTAATAAAATAGAAGATGTTCAAGCTTTCCTTATAAAAAGAACAGAACTGAATAGGTAATTTAACTTTCAAATATAATACAGAAGGGGAATAAAAAGCAAATGTGAAAAATAACCATACGGGATACAATAAGGTTAAACTGTTCACATTTCAAATAAGGGAAGATGATATATATGTGTGTGCATGTATGTATATATACATGTATATATATATAAATGCTAATAATTTTAACATTATGATAGCAATAGGAAGGAGAATATATAGTCAGATGGACTGAGTGTGAGCGGATTTTGATGTGATGTTCAAAAAAATAAAATAAAAATGAGAAAGAATGATGCATTGGGAGAAGAGGGAAGAAAGGAAGAACAGGGAACATTATCTCATGCAAAGGAGGCGAACAAGGAAGAACTTTGACAGTGGAGGAGAAAGTGAGGTGGAAGTTGAGAGGCAATGCTTGGGTCTTACTCTCATTAGAATTGGCTGAAAGAAAGATTAATATACACACTTGGTTTAGTGTCCTAAAAGTAGGAAAAGTACAAGAGAATTTGGGGACAAAGGAGTACTAATAGAAAGGAAGACAGATCAAAAGATACAGTGACCAGAAGCAGGGAAAAAATGATAAACAGGACTATAGGATGATGGGAAATACACAATAATCAAAACTGAGTGGGAATGAGATAAACTCAAGAATAAAATGGAAATAGACATTAGAATAGATTAAAAATCAGGATCCAATACTACGTTGTTTACAAGAAGCTCATATGAAGCAGAGAAACACAAACATGGTTAAAAAAAAAGGCAGTGGAGGGCTGGAGCATTATCTTTCATGCTTTATTTGAGGGAGTAAAAAAGCAGTGGTAGCAGTAATTATCTCACGCAAAGCAAAATCGTAAATAAACCTAAGCAAAAAATAATAAAAATAATAATCAGAGAAACTATTTTTTCTAAAAGGTACCCTAGATAATGGAACAATAGCAATATTAAAATATATATACACCAAATGGTATAGCATACAGATTTTTAAAGGAAAAGTTAAAGTTATAGGAGGTAATAGAGAGTAAAATTACTATCTAAAATATACTACTAAAATATACTATCAAAGGACTTGAATTTTTTTCTCTTGTGACTAGATAAATCTAACCATGCAACAAATAAGAAAGAAATTAAAGTGATGATTAGAATTTTATAAAACTGGGATATGTGATCATTGGGAAAAAATGAGTAGGAATAGAAATGAGTAAATGTTTTTTCTTATCTGTACAATGGGACCTTCACAAAAATGGGCCATGTATTAGGGTTTAAAAACCACAAAACCAGACACATAAAAGCAGAAATATTAAATACATCCTTTTTAGACCTCACTAAAATAAAATTTATTTGAATAAAGAGCAATCGAACGATAGACTAAAAGCTAATTAGAAACTATAAAATTTAATCCCAAAGATTAGATGGAAGAATAAACCATAGAAAGAAACAAAGAAACAAACTAATGAAACAATAATTTCATTCTAGAGAATGTTAGCAATGAAACAATAGGTAAAATTTTATGAAATCCAGCCAAAACAGTACTTAGAGAAAACTTTATATCTCTAAAGTGCTTATTTTTATAAAATATGGAGAGAGTAGATCAATGATTTGGATATTAAATTAAAAAAAAAAACTGGAGAAAGGACATAATAAAAAATACTCATTTAAACACCAAATTAGAATTCCTGGAAATAAGAGGAGAAATTAATAAAATTGAAATTAAGAAAACCATTGAAGTAATAAATGAATGAGCTGGTTATGTGAAAAAATAAAACCATTGGTTATTTTAATTAAAATAACAACAAATTACCAGCATGAAAAATGCAAAGGGTGAATCTACCACCAAATGAAGATAAAATTAAAGAAATCACTAAGAGTTGTTTTGCACAATCATATGACAACAAATTTGTTAGACTTGAGTGATATGAATGGATATTTACAAAAATATAAATTGCCAAGATTAAAAGAAGAGGAAATAGAATGTTTATATACATCTGTTTTAGAAACAAATTGAACAAGTCAATCAATAAATTTCTTAAGAAAAAATACCAAGGATCAAATAGATGGCTTCAAAATTAAATCTACAAAATAGTTGAAGAACATTAAATTCCAATAATATGTGAAGTATTTGAAAAATGGGCAAAATAGGAGTTTTACCAAATTTACAATACAAAAGAAGTTTTGATCCCTAAACCCAGGGGAATGAAAAAAAAAAGAAAACTTATCACTCTTCTGTTTTAGAATCAAAACACAGTATTAATTTTATGATGAAAGGTAAGGGTTTTTTTTGGGGGGGTCGTTTTGAAACTAACACATTTTATTAAACTTTGAAGAAAAAAATTACAAGCTGTACACTGGTGGTTTCATAGGCAATCCTCTATTTCTGTTGTTCTTCTTTGTAAATAAAAATGATCTTTGGGTCTTGCTGGAGAGGGCTAAGGACTCTTCTTCACCCCTATCCAATTCTCTGAATCCAGGTCAGGGAAGCTGGCTGATAAGCCTTTGGCTAGCGTCTTTAGTTTGCTGTCTTGGTTGACACAGGAGTGCTCCATCAGGGAGAGCCTGGTGCTGATTCTGTCTCCTTTTGGAAACTCTGTTGGGGGACAAATTCAGGACAGTTGATGAGTTGAGAAAAGTCAGTCTGTGAATAATCTGTCATTGTGGGTCCTGGTAGGGGCCACTTCTCAGGCTGCTCCATCCTTTGGATCTTCTGCTCTACAATCTCGACCACCTCGCTATCCTTTAGGGCCTGGATGATGAGGCCCACTTCAGTGGTAAGGGCCTTCCCTTTGTGGAAATGAGGGTGATGAGGGCAACGAGGGTGATAGAAAAGAACCCATCATTATCCATTTTACATCTCGGGAAGAAGTCTCGCTCCAAGTTGTCCCCGCTTGATTGTAGTCTTTCAGCAGCTCCTGATCCACATTATATAGACCATTGCTGCTCACCTTGTCAAAATAATAGGTGATGTTACTTTGGTGCTTGGGGGTTCTAAAGCCATCAGAGCAGTCATACTTTCAGTAGCCATACTGGTAATCAAAGTCGGATCTAGTGTTGCCCAGCCTCGATCCCAGAACGCCCCCGAAAGGCTCCCCCCTCACTCTTCATGTTTGATGTCCAAATGACATCAGGGATGAAATAAGGATGCCCTTTATGACCACTACACTTCAAAATTGTACTAGAAATCCTAAGTAAACCTTTAAGACAAGAAAAAGGAATTACAATAGTCAATAGGGCAACAAAACTATCAATCTTTATAGGTGATTTGAAAGCTTATTCAGGGAATCCTAGAGAATCAACTAAAAAATTACTTTAAATAATTAATAATGTTGTAACAGAACATAAAATAAACCCACATAAATTATGAGCATTTCTATATAATATCAATCTAGTCCAGCAAGAAAAAATGGAAAGTGAAATCTCATTTAAAATAAATGCAGACAATATACAGTATTTGGGAGTCTACCTGCTAATTCAAACCCAGGAACTATAAGAAAACAATTACAACAATCTTTTAACACTAATAGAGATAGAAATAATTAGAGAAATATTAATTATTCATAGTTAGTCAAGGTCAATATAATAAAAGTAATTCTGCCCAAGTCAATTTCTTTGACCAGTGCAATACCAATTAAACTAAAATAAAAATTTCATAGAACTATAAAGAAATAATAAAATTCATCTGGAAGAACATAAGGTCAAGAATATCATGAGAATGAATGAAAGAAGTAAAGAAAGGTAGCCTAGCAAAATCAGATTTCAAACTAAATTACAAAACAATAATAACCAAAACAATCTTGTCTTGGTTTATAAACAAGAGTGGTGAATCAGTGGAATACATTAGGTAAGCAACATACAGTATTAAAATACCACAGTAATTTAGTTTTTTGATAAACTCAAAGATCCAAGCTCTTTGACAAGAATTAACTATTTGACAAAAATTACTTAGTAAAACAAGAGAGAAATTAAGGAGGGGATTAGAAGTTAGTTATATCTGGTAGATATTGTACAGAAAACTGAATAGAAATAGAAAGGTATATACCTTTTTTTAAGAGTACCTAACACCTTCACAAAAATTGATCTTATAAAAACACATAAAAACTTCATGACCAAATGAATAAAATTAGAAATATTAAATGCATTCTTTTCAAATCCTACTTCTATAAAAAATTATACTGTAAAATGCTACAGAAAAATGCAAACAATTAAGTAGGAACTAAACTTTATCTTAAAGAATAAGTGAATGAAAGAAAAATCAAGGAAATGGTCAACAATTTCATTAAAGAAAATTACAAGAAAGACAACATATTTACGGGGTGCTGCCAAGTTAAACACTAAATTGTAAAACATGGAAATCAAAGGAGAGATAAATAAAATTGAAAGGAAAAAGATGATAAAATTAATAAATATGATGAGGAGATAGTTTTAGGAGAAAAAACAAAATAGATAAACCATTGGTTAATTTTAATAGAAAAGAGAATACCAAATTACCAATATCAAAAACAAAAAGGAAAAATAAATGATAATGAATGAAGAATTTAAATTAAAAAAAAAAGAAAATTGAAAAAGAAATTAAATTAAAATTAGGAGTTATTTTGCCCTTATATGCCAGTAAATCTGACAAAATAAGTGAAATAGATGAATATTGACAATCATATGAATTGTTAATATTAACAGAAGAGGAAAAAAGTATCTAAACTACTCCAACTCAGAAAAAGAAAATCAATGAATCATCAAAGAATTACATAGAGAAAAAATGTCCATGGCCAAATGGATTTACAAGTGACGTCTACCAAACATTTAAAGAATAATTAATTCCAATATTATATAAATTATTTGGAAAAAATAAATAATGAAGTAACTCTACTAAATCCTTTTTATGACATAAATATAGTGCTGATATCTAAACCAGGAAGAATAAAAAAAGAGGAAGAAAACTAAAGACTAATCTCCCTAATGAATATTGATACAAACATTTTTAATAAATTACTAGCAAGCAAGGAGATTAAAGCAATATGTCACAAGGATCATACAATAAAATCCATGGATTTTATGTCAGGAAGGCTGGTATGGTTCGACACTAGGAAAACTATCAGCATAATTCAGATCATATCAATAACAAAACCAATGGAAACTATATGATTATGTCAACAGATGTAGAAAAAGTTTTTTTTTATAAAATTCAATAATCTTTCCTAATGAAAACACCAGAAATCATCATAATAAATAGAACATACCTCAAAATGATAAAATAGAATGTATCTAAAACTGCCAGAAAACATTATCTGCAATAGAAATAAACTAGAACCCTTCTCAAAAAGATCAGAGGTGAAGCCAGGATGCCCAGTATCACCACCACTATTCAATATATACTAGGCATGTTTGAAAGAATGAGAATAGTCAATGAGAAAAAAAAAAGCTATCATTCTTCACAGATGATCTGCTGACATAAAGAATCCTAGAGAATCAACCAAAAAATTAATAGAAATAATTTTGAACTTTAGCAAAGTTTCACAATTTCTCTATATTATCAAAAAGTACAATAGCAAGTGATAGAAAGAGAAATTCCTTTTAAAATAATTGTAGACAATATAAAATACCTGGGAATCCACCTTTCAAGACAAACACAGGAACCATATAATTACTACAAAACACTTTTCATATAAATAAAACCAAATTCAAACAATTGGAAAAAAAACATAAATTGCTCATGTAAAGGCTAAATCAATATAATAAAAAGCTGTTATTTTATCCAAATTAATTTACTTTAATAACATGCTATAACAACAAAACTACATAGAAATTTTTCATTGTGCTTGAAAAAAATAAAATTTATCTAAAATAACATAAAGCTAAGAATACCAAGGGAATTAATGAAAAATATGAATTAATCTGTGCTGGATCTCAAACTGTATTATAAAGTGGCAACCATCAAAACAATCAAATACTGGCTAAGAAGTAGAGTAATAGATCAATTAAATAGAGTAGGCACTCAGTATACAATAGAAAAGTACCTTACTAATATAGTGTTTGACAAACCTAGAGATCCAAGCTTTTGAAAGAACTCACTATTCCACAAGAACAGCTGGGAAAACTAGAAAACAGTATAACAGAAACTCGACACAGGGCAATACCTCCCACCACTACATTGATTTAGAAATATGAAGTGAAACCATAAACAAATTAGAAAGCATAGAATATTACCTACCACATCTATGGATAAGGGAAGAATTTATGTCCAAACAAGATAAAATATTATTGGATGTAAAATAGATAACTTTGATTACATTAAATTAAAAAGGGGTTGCCCAGACAAAAGCAATGCACTTAACATTAAAAGACAAAAATCAAACTGTGGAAAAAAAATTTTGAGGAGTGTCTGACAAAGGCCACATTTCTCAAATATAATAAATAAATGAGTCAAACTCGAAGGAATACAAAGCATTTCCCAACTGAAAAATGGTCATAGAACATAGATATGCAAATATGTAGTTCTCAGATGAAGAATACAAAACTATCTTTAGTCATGAAAAAATGTTTCAAACCACTATTGATTAAAAAAATGCAAATTACAATTCTGAAATAACACTTCACACCTATAAGACTAACTGACAAAAATAGAAAATGATGTGTTGAAGGGAATGTGGAAAAACTGAGACAATTTGGAGGCTCTGTGAACTGATATAAGCAACCTGGAACCATGCCTAAAGAACCATCAAATTCTATATCCCCTTTTACCCAACAATACCACAATTAGGACTATATCCCCCAAAGATCAAAGACAAAGGAAAAAGACCTACTTATACAAAAATATTCATAGTAGCTCTTTTTGTGGTAGCAAAAAATTGGAAACTGATGGAATTAATTGGAGAGTGCTTGAGCAAGTGGTGGAGGTTTGTAAACTATGCCATAAGAAATGACAAACAATATGATCACAAAAAACTGGACCTTATACAAAGTAATGCAAAGTGAAGTGATAGATCCAGGATAATGTTGTCTACAGTAAAGCAATAATGTATGCTGATAAACCATGAATAACTTAGCTATCATTAGCAATGCAAGGTTTCAGGATACCTCAAAGACACTCATTAAAAAAGGCTATCTACTTATATAGAAGTAATTAACTAAATCTGAATGCAGATTGAAGAATACCATTATTCATTTTATTTCCTTTGCAAATTTTTTAATATAAACAATATGTTTTCTTTCACAACATGATGAACATGGAAATATCTATTGCATAATAACACATGTACAGCCTTCATCATACTATTTGCTATCTTGATGAAGAGGGAAGAGTGGAAGAGAATAAGAGAACATGGATTTCAAAAACAATTATTAAAAAGTATATCAATATATAATCTGAGAAAATTTAATTACTGAGAAAATTGGAAAATTGTTTGGCCAAAAGTAGTTATAGACAAACCTTTTAAATACATTCTAAGCTAAAATCAAAATGGCACATAATTTATACCTAATAGATAATATCATAAGTATTTAGAGGAGCATGTAAAATATCCATCAGATGTATGGGCAACTTAAGAATTTTTTATCAAAAAGGAATCAGAGAAGATCACTAGATGCAAAATAATATTTTCATCACATTAACATTTTTGCACAAACAAAACCAGTGGAATCAAGATTAAATGGAAAAGAGGAATATGGGAAGAAAATTAAATATTTCTCTCACATTTCTCAAATACATAGAGAAATTAATCAGATTTATAAGATAGAGTGTAAGAAATAAACTATGTTCATTGTAAAATGCTCTAAGGCATTATTCATTAGAGAAATCCAAAGCAAAACATTTCTGAGACACCACCTCAAATCTATCAAATTGGCTAATATGACAGTAAAGAAAAATGATAAATGTTGGTAGGGATGTGGCATATTTGAGAAACCAATAATGCAGTTGATGGAATTGTAAACTGATCCAACCATTTTGAATGGCAACTTGAAATATATATAAAAAGCTGTAAAACTCCTCATTGACTTTAAGCATACCACTACTAGATCTACATGCCAAAAAGGATCAAAGAAAAAAGGGAAAGAGTCTTTATGTACCCAAATATTTATCTATACAATTTTTATGTGGTGAAAGAGTCAGAAATTGAGGGAATGTACATCAATTGGTGAATGACTGAACAAACTGGGGTGTATGAATGTGCTGGAACACTACTCTTCTATAAGAAATGATGAGTAGGACATTTTCAGGAAAAAAACAAAACACCTGGGAAGTCTTCTATGAACTGGTACAAAGTGAAGTGAGCAGAACCAGGAAAATATTGTACACTAACAGTCATATTGTACAAAGATCAACTGTAAATGATTGTTATTCTAATCAGTACAATGATAGAGGGAGAGAACTGAGAACTTTAAACTTTTTTAAATATGTTAAGAATAGATTATATATATATATATTTTTTTTTTTAAGAAAGAGTTCTCATAGATTATCAATGACCCAATCACCAAGGCCAATGGGCATTGCATTTTTCATACTTATTGATCTTTTTGCAGCACTTGAATACCATAGATCAGATCCACTTTGTGTATGCTTCCTCCTCATTGGGTATGTATGATACCGAATTACCTAGGTTCTCATCTTAACATTATTTCTTCAACTATTTTTGCTCACACTTATTATAGTTTTTTTTGTTAGTGATGCCATCATTTACATAGTCTCCTAGAGTCAAAATATTAGTATTGCTTTGTTACTTTCCTTTATCTCTCAGATCTTGAAATTTATGAAGAATAGGAGAAGCGATGCATAACTGAAAATGGGAACTGAGAAGGAGTCCTGGTCTTCTTCCTGGTGCCTTACGGCATGAATTAGCCATGTTCTGGTCTCCATTTTTTTTACCTTCACTATTTAATCTGTTCCTCAATACCTTTATTCACTCTTACTACTTCAGCTACTTCTACATATCAAACTCCCAAATCCACATATCCATGATGGACCTCTTTCCTAAGTTCCATCTTTACCTACAGGATGTCTAGCACTGCATTCAGCTGACATATCAACATATCTTAAACAGAACATTATTGACTCCTCTTTGCCCCCACCCCTTTTTCCTGCAAAAGTATATATATAATTAACTTTTGAATATATATGGATCTCATTAAAAAGCCCTAACATTTTCTTGAACTCAATAAAATCAGCAAACTGAATCAAGAATTCATAGCTGAAAGAAAGCTCGTGTACTTATATCCTTATTATCTGAAGCCCAGAGAGGTTATGGTTTTCTTACAAAACTAAAATGTGTCAGATGTGAACATAGTTCTTCACAACTCAAAGTCCACCTCATAATAAACTATACCAAATTACCTCTCAATGTTGTGTTATTCATAAAGTGATCCCAACATCAATTGGTATTCCTTCTTGCCTTTTGGTTTTCTGTAGAACATTCTCTACAATACTGATAAACACCTTTAAAGTCCATATTATTCACCTACTTATATTTCTTGGTATTATTAATCAGAGATTCATTAAATAAAGTTTTCTATATGGCACCATCATTCATTGAAATCTTAAAAGGATATTAAATAATATATGCATCTTGTGGAAGAGAGTCCATTGGACTGCATTTTTCTCTATGCATTTGTGTTATCAAATAACAATAGACATAGCAAATCTTTATATTCTCTATGGCTCTTTGTCAATTGTGTGCTGGCAAGGTGTGTTATGCTGTAGAAAATCACACCTGCCAGTGAAAGTTTACCAGTTCTCATATTTTCCTCAAGGATAAAATAAGTATTTTCATTAAGATTTTGTAAGATAAGAAAGTAAGTTTATGCATCAGCAGTTGCTGTTTTTTTGGATGGACTTTTTGTTGTTGTTCAGTTATTTCATGGTTCTTCCTGACTCAGGCACTCTATTCATTGTCCCAGCTAGTTGATGGACTTTGGGAGAAGTAACAATATAAAATGTGATCTTTTTCCATTCTCTTAGAATATTTAGTTCATTATAATAATGTGAAAAATGGTCCATAAGTGTGCTTTTACAATTCCATCTCTAGTAGAAACTTATTTTGTGTATATTTAACAAGTTAAATTACTCTTTGGGATAATCTTAAGTGGCATTTCCATTTCTTTACATAACACATCTTTTTATTTTTGAGATATTAGATTTTGAAAGTTGATAATTTGAGAAAAGATTTCAATAGAAATTCTGACAAATATGTTTCATTTCACATTTTTGTTATCTTCCTAATTCTGCCTATGAATGATATTGTGATGTCTAGATTACTTGAATTTCATGCCAAACTTGGCATGGTGTTGCTTCTCTATTGATTTTTGACATCTGGTATGGTGATGCTATTCATAATTTGCAATCCTCTTTAATTCTTTACAAAGGAGCTTAAACTTTAAGCTGCTGTTATTTTAGGAGACTGTTTCATGTAACTTGCCCAGGGAATCCAGTATTTCTTAATTGATGCAATTGCTTAACTCTTCTGACCTCATCATGGCATAAATTGGAGATCAGTTCAACTTGTCCAAGAAATGGTAATAAGCCAGGGTCTTTATATTTGGTCTTTTGCCATTTTTCAGATTCAACACCCTATTTTTAAAAAACCAAGCTAATTCTGCTATGATTCTATGGAATATCTTCTTTAAATTTGCTCCTAAAGTCTTGATTTAGATCTCTGCTTTAGGATGAAAATTTTAAAGTTTTAATGTAAAGACCTAAAGTTGAATAAAGAAAAATATGTACAAGAAGAAGAGGAAGGCATAGTGAAACTTCTATTGGTATGGGGAAAAGTTCTGGTTGTTTGATATGAATATCCACTTTGATGTATAACTGGTTTAGTTGTAGCCACATCTCTTTCTTTATATTTCTAAAATATTGATTAGTCTTGCCCTCACTGCCCAGAAGGTTGAATAAATTAGATCCTTACAGAGGTTGGGGAATGGAATAGATTCTCTGCAAATGGCTCCAGCCTATATCAGTGGTGGTCCCCCAAAACAAGACAAGCTAAATGGGTATTGGATGGCATTAATAAGGTCACAATCAAATCAAGGAAACATTTTTATTATTGCTCTTTGTCCTATTCTAATCACATCTGAACTACTATGTTCATCTTCAGATGCCACTTTTTAAAAGAATATTGCAATGGATATGATCACATGGTTTTTAATAGAACTATCAGTTATGAATGACTATCTGAAGTGTGAATCAAAGAAGTTTTGATTGATAAGATGATAAAAGATGAAAGTAGACACTGTCAGAAAATATGTAAGAAGATAAGCCCACCCATTCATTGCTGGTAAAGTTATAAACTCTTCTAAATGTTCTGCAAAACAATTTAAAATTGGGTTAAAGTACTAAATTGCCAGTGTTCTTTGGTTCAGTTATCTCACTGAAGGTCATGTATTTCAAGAATATCAAAGACAGAAAAAAGGCTCCTGTTCTATGATCATATCATCATATCATATATGACACCTCATCACAACACATTCCATCAATCCTATCCTATCATATCAATCACTAGGCTAGAGAGAAGACTAAAAGAAAATAACAGAATTAATAGAAGGTATTGAGATTGTTAAGAAATATAGAAGATTGTTCTAACAAGGTCAGAAGTTAAATCTAGGATCCATATGTAAAGCTGTAAAAAGACAGTTTTTAGCTTCTTGTAAGGAAAATGTCTTAACAATTAGAGCTCCCCAAAGTGGAATGGGATTTAGTTACTTCCCCTATTGGTGGATATAATTATTGATTGAATATTTAACTAGAGACTAAGGCATCGTTTACTAACACTGTCGCATTGGTATAGGTTAAGCTAGTTGTCCACTGATATTTTTTCTAACTTTCATCTACTGATTACACTGTCAGGTCATTAGCTAGAACTACATATGTAGTTTTACTCACAATCTACCTATTTTAGTTGCTTGGCAACATTTTTTTCTTTATATTTCTATAACACTGACTACTCTTGCCTTCAAACTCAGAAGGCCAAATAGGTTAGATTTTACCTCTCCTCCAAGGTTCTCCTGTACCCCTAAGGAGGTTGGGGTGGATGATGAGGGATTGGGGAATAGATTTTCTACAAATGGCTCCAACCTATACCAATGGTGGTCCCTAGATCCATTCATCCACTATTTGTTAGATTAAATTTTTCAAAGAAAAATTTATTTTAAAAGATACTCACCAATATACAAACTAATTTCTCCAATATATAGGGCTTGATGATCTGCTCTGCCTTGTGCTACTTCAGTCTCTAGGGAGGGGATTACAGTTCACAATTTAGCTTAGGTCCTTTAGAGCTTAGTCCCATTTCCAAGGTCAAAACACCTTTTCCAGCTCACTCAGGTATCTTTGTTTCTTTGATGTCTGGCTTTACCATTCATCCTAGAATTCTGGCTTCAGGATCACCATGGCTCAGATCCTGGGATCTGCTTGAGATCATTATCAGAACCTGAAACAAAAAAGGATAAATGACACAAAACAAAAGCAAATACTACCAAGCCTATTGTTTTGACTTCGGTTAAAAGAGGGAAAACATGGGAAGGAAGCCCTTTCCTTCTCACCAGTCCAGCTCATGGTGCCCATAGTATGGATGGACTGTGTGTGATCTTCATTCTCTTGACACATCTCTTGACAAGCAAGAACTCAAGAAGTATAGTCACCATCTCAGTCTCACCATCAGTCATTCCAGCCATGTAGCTAATTAAAGCTACTCCTACTCATTTGATAAAGGCTTCAAAGTGCCTCTATTTTGGGAGATCTCTATATGTCCAGGCAAACTCCCTTAGATCTGCCTTCACATCAGGCTATCTGGGCAGGTTCCAATGGCCTCTTACATTTCTTTTGAGAATTCTCTTCTTTAACATAAATTTTGTGATCAGAAACATGTGTACCTTATGATTTGATGTCAAATGAACTATCAGTTCCTTATGTGTGCTATTGGTTCATTTTGTAACTTATTATTGTTAAAAACAGTATTTCAAATTCATATCTTACTTCTGATGCTATAACTTGCATTTTTAAAGCACTTTAATGTTTGCGAAAGACTTTCTTTATAGCCACCTTGGGAGGTAAGTGGTATTAGTCACCATTTTATTGATGAGAAAACTGAGGCTTGAAGAAGTCAAGTGACTTGTACAAGGTCATATGAGGAGGAAGTATATGAGCCACAATGCAACTCTCATCCTCGGATTGCAATTTAGAGTTCCTATCACTCCACTATATATTTGATAAAATGGTATGGATATTATCTTTTGACCTAGGCATCAATTGGACATGACCAACACCAATGTGGAGAGACAGTTGGTGCATGGCTTTCTGTTCACAGATGATTGTGTTCTCGATACAGTCTCTGAGATTGAGATGCAACAGATAATGCAACAGATTCTCTGCTGCTTGGGCCAATTTTCACCTGATATTAACACAAAGAAAACAGAAGTTCTCTACTAACTAGAACTTCACCATCCATATGTGGAACCATTTGTTACAGGAAATGGGGAAATTTTCAATGTGATGGAAAAGTTCACTTACCTTGGCAGTGTACTTTACAGGGATGTAAACCTAGATGATAAGGTTGCCAGAACCAGCTCAGTGTTTGGGAGGTTCTCCTAAAAAGTGTGGAAGAGAAGAGGGATTAGGCTGCCAACCAAACTGAAGATCTAAAAAGTCTTTGGACTGACCTCATTATTGTATGCCTGTGAACCCAGAACAATCTACTGGCTCCATGCCAGGAAACTGAATCTTTCTATTTGAATTGTTTGTATGATTCTGAAGACCACCTGGAAAGATACGCTGAGGTCCTTTCTAGGTCTGAATTGCCAACCATTCAGCCTCCATCACAGAGTGCAACTCCATTTGCCTGGCAATGTTGTTCAAATGCCAAACACATGTTTGTCTAAAAGATAATTTTATGGAGAACTCACACAAGGGAAGGGCTCACACAGAAGTCAGAAGAAGTGGTACAAGGACACTCTCAAAGATTCTCTGAAAAACTTTGCCAATTGTGAAACATAGCAAACAGTGGCGCAGGGTCCTCCTGGATGGTGTGCCTACATCAAAGAAGATGTTGTGCTCTATGAGCAAAGTAGAATTACAATAGTCCAAAAGATGCATGAATTACATAAATTTGGTAACATCTGAGTCTTAGTATTCATATTTGTGTCCGACCTACAGTCTTTTGAACTCATATTGGTCTGATCATTCATAGTTATTTACATACACACTGCATATTGACCCCAGAAAAGTGATGTCATTTGTGTCCTCACAATAGAAAAGACAACCACCAATAATTTATATTTTAAATCATTTAGAAATCTCTCTGATGGGTGATGAATGTGTTTTGTAAAATAAAAAAGGGGGGATTTTTTCTTTTACCCCTGTTACACCTTCCACTCAATTTATCTTTTCAAATTAATTTCACAAGTCTCTTCATACTCTTTAGTCAATCCCACCTATTTGTTGTTCTTTGCTTTTGTTATAGACATCCACATAGGTAATACTTTCCCTCCTTTTTCTAAGGATTTCTTAAAATCCTTAAATCCTTTAGCTCCCTTCAAGCCTCTGCTCAAGTGCTGTCTCATACATGTGATCTCCTTTCCTGACCTCCCAAGGTGTTGAAGCTTCCCAAGTCACCTTACTGTAATTACTTGGCATATATTTTATACTTAAGTGTGTCAATTATTTCCCTCAAAAATTGTAAGCTCCCAAACACAATGAAAAGTATATTTATAACATTGCATTCCCCAGCCTTAGGAATGAAAATGTTTGCTGATTTGAAATGAATTATTATTCATTATTAAAGGTCCTCCATCCCAAATCCTATTTATTTTATTAAATCATATTCTGGCTCTATCACAGTATTATAGCATACAAAATTTCAAGATCATGAGATGAACTGATGTAATCTCTAAATTCCTGAGTGGAACAGAATTTACAATTGAATATTTTCTTTCATCAATACTCTCTGCATTTTTTAAATTTAGAATATTTTTCCATTATTACATGATTCATAAATCCCATCCACCCCTCTTTCTCTCCTCCCTCCAGAGATGACAAGCAGTTCCACTGGGTTATACATGTATCATTGTTCAAAACCTATTTCTATGTTATTTATATTTGCAGCACAGCAATCCTTTAACATCAAAACACCAATCATATCCCCATTGACCCATGTGATCAATCATATGTTTTTCTTCTGTGTTTCTACTCCCACAGTTCTTTCTCTGGATGTGGACAGCATCCCTTCTCCTAGGTCCTTCAGATTGTCCTAGATTATTGCATAGCTGCTAGTAAGGAAGTCCATTACATTCAATTGTGCCACAGTGTATCTGTCTCTGTGTACAAAGTTCTCCCGGTTCTGTTCCTTTCACTCTGCATCAGTTCCTGGAGGTCGTTCCAGTTCACATGGAATTCCTCCAGTTCATTATTCCTTTCAGCACAATAGTATTCCATCACCAACAGATACCACAATTTGTTTATCCATTTCCTAATTGAGGGACAACCCATTATTTTCCAATTTTTTGCCACCACAAAGAGTGCTTTCCTTTGCTGCCATATAGGCCAGTCTGATATTTGTGAGGTGGTACCCCAGAATTGTTTTAATGTTCATTTCTCTAATCAGGAGTGTTTTAGAACCTTTTTTCATGTGCTTATTAATAATTTTGATTTTTTCATGTGAAAACTGACTATTCATGTCCCTAGACGATTTGTCATTTGAGAAATGGCTTGATTTTTTTGTAAATTTGACTTAGTTCCTTATATATTTGAGAAATAAAACCTTTGTCAGAGAGTTTTGTTATAAAAATTTTCTCCCAGTTTTGTTGCTTTCCTTCTAATTTTCGGTTACATTGGTTTTGTTTGTATAAAAACTTTTTAACTAGATATTATCAGACTTTCATTTTATATTTTGTTATGTTCTGTCTCTTGCTTGATCTTAAATGCTTTCCCACAGATCTTACAGATACTCTTCTATGTTCACCTAATTTATTTATGACGTCACTCTATATTTGTCATTTACACATTTTGAAATGATCTTGGTATAAGGTGTAAGATGTTGATCTATACCTAATCTCCTCCCATACTGTTTTCTAATTTTCCCAGCAGTTTTTGTCAAATAGAGAGTTCTTGTTTCAAAAGCTGGGCTCTTCGGGTTTATCAAACACTAGCTTGCTGAGGTCATTTACCTCTAGTCCATTCCATTGATCCACTGTTCTTTCTGTTAGCCAGTACCCTATTTTTTTGATGATCATTGCTTCACAGTAGAGTTTAAGATCTCATACTACTAGGACCCATGATTCACATTTTTCTTTTTATTATTTCCATTGATATTTTTGATCTCTTGTTATTCCAGAAGAATTTTGTTATAATTTTTTCTAATTTTATGAAAAAAAAAGGTTTTTGGAAATTTGATAGGTATGGCATTGAATAAGTATATTAATTTGGGTAGGATTGTCATTTTTATGATAGTAACTCGGCCTACCCAGGAGCAATTAATGTTTTTCCAATTGTTTAGATCTAGTTTTAATGGTGTTGAAAGTGTTCTGTAGTAGTGTTGGTCCTGGGTTTGTCTTGGCAGATAGATTCCTAAATATTTTATGTTATCTTCTCTTTCAAACTCCTGCTGCTGCATTTTCTTGGAAATATATAGAAATGCTGATGATTTATGTGGATTTGTCTTGTAACCTATAATTTTGCTATAGTCTTTAATTATTTCCACTACTCTTTTAGTTGATTTTCTAGGATTCTTTAAGTATACCATCATATCATCTGTAAAGAGTGATAGTTTCTCTTTCCTCATTGCCTAATTTCATCCCTTCAATTTCTTTTTCTTCTCTAATTGCTACTGCTAGTGTTTCTAGTATAATATTAAATAATATAGGTGATAATGGGTATCCTTGCTTCACTTCTGATCTTATTGGGAAAGCTTCTAACTTGTCCCCATTGCAAATGATACTTGCTGATTGTTTTTAATATATAGTGTTTTTTATTTTGAGGAAAGGTCCTTCTATTCCTATACTTTCTAGTGTTTTCAGTAGGAATGAGTGTTGTATTGCTTCAAAGGCTTTTTCTGCATCTATTGAAATAATCATGTGATTTATGTTAGTTTGATTATTGATATGGTCAATTATGTGGATGGTTTTTCTAATATTAAACCACCTTTGTATTCCTGGTATAAACCCTACCTGATCATAATGGATAATCCTTGTAATAACTTGATACAGTCTTTTTGCTAGTGTTTTATTTAAGATTTTTGCATCTATGTTCATTAAGGTATGTAGTTTTCTTTCTCTGTTTTTGATCTGCCTGACTTTGGAATCAATACCATTTTTGTGTCATAAAAAGAATTTGGTACACTTCCGGTCAAGATGGCGGCTCAGAGAAAGCTAAAGTTCAGATCTCTGGAATCCTTTCCCTACCGAACTCAAACTATATGCTCTTAGGGCACTGAAATTCAAAACAAACAACAGCATAGACCCTGGGAATCCTCCTCCTGGACCTGGACCAAAAGGTATGGCCCCCCAAGAGCCAGAACCCAAGATCACTCTGACCTAAGGGGTAGGCAGCAGGAAAGTCCCAGGACCCATCCCCCCCAACCCAGAGCGATGAGTCCGAGGCAGGAGAGGGAACCTAAGAGCCTCAGGGCTGGCTATTCTGAAGGCCACTTCATAAAAAAAAAAAACCTGACTCAGTCACGGGGGCACCCAGACAGCAGGGAAACAGAGAGAGATGGGGGTAGCCTATAACCCCCTGGCTGGATCCTTCCATCCGAATATCATGGAAGGTCCCTGCCTCAGAGCATACTCAGTTCAACCCAGCGAAAGCTAATCTTATCAGGAGACCTCGGAGCTCCAGAAAGCCGCGGCGCCTCCCCCCACAGAGTGTAGACCCTTCTGGCTGGCTAAGGCACTGTAAAACCTCGCGGAGAGGGCCAAGCCAGGCTCAGAGCCTGAAAGTAAGGCAACGGAGAAGCATCAGGAGGGAACTGAGGAGGGCAGTAACACAGAAACATCAGCAATTCCTGCCCCCCACCCCCCGGGAAGACAGAGCAGCAGAGGAGAACCAGACAATTTACCTAGGGCTAAAACCTCTGAACACCAGAGAGAGATAAGAAAAGCTAGTCCTCTCCACACAGATAGAGATGGCAAACTCCACAGAAGCACAAAAGCCCCAAAATTCCAAGAAAAACAAGAAGAAGGGGACGACTTTGGACACATTTTATGGAGCAAAAATACAAAATACAGAGGAGATAGAAGAGGAAACACAAGCAAATGCTCTGAAACCTTCCAAAGAAAAAGGAAACTCTCCACAAACCCATGAAGAATTGGAATTTGAAAGGATCAAAAAGATGGAAGCCATCTGGGAGGAAAAGTGGGAAATAATGCAAAAGAAATTCACGCATCTACAAAACCAGTTTGACCAAAATGAAAAGGAAAACAAGGCTATAAAGTTCAGAATTAGGAAACTCAAAGACAAAGAGCAAGAAGTAATAAAACAAAGCCAAAAGACTAAGAAATTAGAAGAGAAAATAAAATATCTGACTGACAAGGTCATAGACTTGGAAAATAGAGGGAGAAGAGACAATTTAAGAATAACTGGACTACCAGAAAAGCCAGAAATAAAAAGCAAAATTGACATCATAATACAAGATATAATCAAAGAAAATTGCCCAGAGATTCTACAACAAGGGGGCAATACAGGCACTGAAAGAGTTCACAGAACACCCTCTACACTAAATCCCCAAAAGACAACTCCCAGGAATGTAATTGCCAAATTCCAAAGCTTTCAAACAAAATAAAAAATCTTACAAGAAGCCAGAAACAGACTATTTAGATATAAAGGAATACCAATCAGGGTCACACAAGACCTTGCAAGTTCCACTCTGAATGACTGTAAGGCATGGAACATGATTTTCAGAAAGGCAAGAGAGCTGGGCCTTCAACCAAGAATCAGCTATCTATCAAAACTGATTATATACTTCCAAGGGAAAGTATGGGCATTCAACAAAATAGAAGATTTCCAAGTTTTTGCAAAGAAAAGACCAGAGCTCTGTGGAAAGTTTGATATCGAAAAACAAAGAGCATGGAATACCTGAAAAGGTAAATATGAAAGAAAGGGAAAAGGAGAAAAATGTTATCTTTTTCTTTCACTCAAACTCTCTTCTATAAGGACTACATTTATATCAATCTATGTATATTAACATGTGAGGAAAATGTAATGTGTAAATAGGGGGAAAAGAAAGACCAAATAGAATAATATTTCTCATACAAAGATTCACACAGGAAGGGGAGGGGAAGAAAACTCCTATAAGAAAGAGAGGAAGAGAGTTTTTACTTAAACCTTACTCTCAGGGAAATCAACTCTGAGAGGGAAGAACATCCAGATCCATTGGGATCTTGAATTCTATCTTACCCAACAAGGGAAGGGAGAAGGGAAAACCAAGGGGGGTATGGGGGAGGGAACACAAAAAAGGGAGGGAAGAAGAGGGGGTAGGGGCAGGGAACAAAAAGAGAGGGACTAGGAAGGGAAACATATCAAGGGAGGGTACAAGGGGGACTGATTTAAAGTAAGTCATTGGACTAAAAGGTAGAGCTGAAGAAGAAAGGTTAGAATTAGGGAAGGATATCAAAATGCCAGGGAGTCCACAAGTGACAGTCATAACTTTGAACGTGAATGGGATGAACTCACCCATAAAACGTAGACGAATAGCAGAATGGATTAGAATCCAAAACCCTACCATATGTTGTCTTCAAGAAACACACATGAGGTGGGTAGACACCCACAAGGTCAGAATAAAAGTATGGAGTAAGACCTTCTGGGCCTCAACTGATAGAAAGAAGGCACGAGTGGCAATCATGATATCTGATAAAGCCAAAGCAAAAATAGACCTGATCGAAAGGGATAGGGAAGGTAATTATATTTTGTTAAAAGGGACTTTAGATAATGAGGAAAATCACTAATCAACATATATACACCAAATAATATAGCACCCAAATTTCTAATGGAGAAACTAGGAGAATTGAAGGAAGAAATAGACAGTAAAACCATATTAGTGGGAGACTTGAACCAACCATTATCAAATTTAGATAAATCAAATCAAAAAATAAATAAGAAAGAGGTAAAAGAAGTGAATGAAATCTTAGAAAAATTATAATTAATAGACATATGGAGAAAAATAAATAGGGATAAAAAGGAATACACCTTCTTCTCAGCACCACATGGCACATTCACAAAGATTGACCATACACTAGGTCACAGAAACATGGCACACAAATGCAGAAAAGCAGAAATAATAAATGCAGCTTTTTCAGATCACAAGGCAATAAAAATGACAATCAGTAATGGTACGTGGAAAACCAAATCAAAAATTAATTGGAAATTAAACAATATGATACTCCAAAATCATTTAGTTAGAGAAGAAATCATAGAAACAATTAATAATTTCATCGAGGACAATGACAACGGCGAGACATCCTTTCAAACCTTTTGGTATGCAGCCAAAGCAGTAATCAGAGGTAAATTCATTTCCCTGAGTTCATATATTAACAAACTAGGGAGAGCAGAGATCAATCAATTGGAAATGCAAATAAAAAAAACTCAAAAGCTATCAAATTAAAAACCCCCAGCAGAAAACCAAACTAGAAATCCTAAAAATTAAGGGAGAAATTAATAAAATTTAAAGTGATAGAACTATTGATTTAATGAATAAGGCAAGAAGCTGATACTTTGAAAAAACAAACAAAATAGACAAAGTACTGGTCAATCTAATTTAAAAAAGGAAGGAAGAAACCCAAATTACCAGCATCAAAGATAAAAAGGGGGACAGCCCCTCCAATGAAGAGGAAATTAAGGCAATCATTAAAAATTACTTTGCCAAATTATATGGCAATAAATACACCAATTTAGGTGATATGAATGAATATATACAAAAATACAAAGTGCCTAGACTAACAGAAGAAGAAATAGAATTCTTAAATAATCCCATATCAGAAAATGAAATCCAACAAACCATCAAAGAACTTCCTAAGAAAAAATCCCCAGGGCATGATGGATTCACCAGTGAATTCTAGCAAACATTCAGAGAACAGTTAATCCCAATACTATACAAACTATTTGACATAATAAGCAAAGAGGGAGTTCTACCAAACTCCTTTTATGACACAAACATGGTACTGATTCCAAAACCAAGCAGGTCAAAAACAGAGAAAGAAAACTATAGACCAATCTCCCTAATGAATATAGATGCAAAAATCTTAAATAGGATACTAGCAAAAAGACTCCAGCAAGTGACGAGAAGGGTCATCCAACATGATCAAGTAGGATTTATACCAGGGATGCAGGGCTGGTTCAATATTAGGAAAACCATCCACATAATTGACCACATCAACAAGCAAACCAACAAGAACCTCATGATTATCTCAATAGATGCAGAAAAAGCCTTTGATAAAATACAACACACATTCCTATTAAAAACACTAGAAAGCACAGGAATAGAAGGGTCATTCCTAAAATTAATAAACAGTATATATCTAAAACCATCAGCTAATATCATCTGCAATGGGGATAAACTAGATGCATTCCCAAAAAGATCAGGAGTGAAACAAGGATGCCCATTATCACCTCTACTTTTTGACATTGTACTAGAAACACAAGCAGTAGCAATTAGAGAAGAAAAAGAAATTAAAGGCATCAAAATAGGCAGGGAGGAGACCAAGTAATCACTCTTTGCAGATGACATGATGGTCTACTTAAAGAATCCTAGAGATTCAACCAAAAAGCTAATTGAAATCAACAACTTTAGCAAACTTGCAGGATACAAAATAAACCCACATAAGTCATCAGCACTTCTATATATCTCCAACACAGCTCAGCAGGTAAAACTAGAAAGAGAAATCCCATTCAAAATCATCTTAGACAAAATACCTAGGAATCTATCTCCAGAGACAAACACAGGAACTATATGAACATAACTAAAAAACACTTTCCACACGACTAAAACTAGACTTGAGCAATTGGAAAAACATTAACTGCTCATGGATAGGACAAGCCAATATAATAAAAATGACCATCCTACCCAAACTTATTTATCTATTTAGTGTCATACCCATTGAACTCCCAAAAAATGTCTTTACTGATTTAGAAAAAAACATAACAAAGTTCATTTGGAATAACAAAGGATCAAGGATATCCAGGGAAATAATGAGAAACAAAACACAAATGATGGGGGCCTTGCAGTCCCAGACATTAAACTATATTACAAAGCATCAGTCATCAAAACAATCTGGTACTGGCTAAGAGACAGAAAGGAAGATCAGTGGAATAGACTGGGGGCAAGAGACCTCAGCAAGACAGTATATGATAAACCCAAATATCCCAGCTTTTGGGACAAAAATCCACTATTCAATAAAAACTGCTGGGAAAATTGGAAGACAGTGTGGGAGAGATTAGGAATTGATCAACACCTCACACCCTACACCAAGAAAATTCAAAATGTGTGAATGACTTACACATAAAGAAGGAAACCATATGTAAATTGGGTAAACATAGAATAGTATACATGTCAGACCTTTGGGAGGGGAAATGCTTTAAAACCAAGCAAGACATAGAAAGAATCACAAAATGTAAAATAAATAATTTTGACTACATCAAATTAAAAAGCTTTTGCACAAACAAAACCAATGTAACTAAAATCAGAAGGGAAACAACAAATTGGGGAAAAAATCTTCATAGAAACCTCTGACAAAGGTTTAATTACTCAAATTTATAAAGAGCTAAATCAATTGTACAAAAAACCAAGCCATTCTCCAATTGATAAATGGGCAAGGGACATGGATAGGCAGTTTTCAGATAAAGAAATCAAAACTATTAATAAGCACATGAAGAAGTGTTCTAAATCTCTTATAATCAGAGAGATGCAAATAAAAACAACTCTCAGGTATCACCTCACACCTAGCAGATTGGCTAACATGATAGCAAAGGAAAGTAATGAATGCTGGAGGGGATGTGGCAAAGTAGGGACATTAATTCATTGCTGGTGGAGTTGTGAACTGATCCAACCATTCTGGAGGGCAATTTGGAACTATGCCCAAAGGGCGATAAAAGAATATCTACCCTTTGATCCAGCCATAGCACTGCTGGGTCTGTACCCCAAAGAGATAATGGAGAAAAAGACTTGTGCAAGAATATTCATAGCTGTGCTCTTTGTGGTAGCCAAGAATTGGAAAACGAGGGGATGCCCATCAATTGGGGAATGGCTGAACAAATTGTGGTATATGTTGGTGATGGAATACTATTATGCAAAAAGGAATAATAAAGTGGAGGAATTCCATGGAGACTGGAACGACCTCCAGGAAGTGATGCAGAGCGAGAGGAGCAGAACCAGGAGAACATTGTACACAGAGACTAATACACTGTGGTATAATCGAACATAATGGACTTCTCCATTAGTGGAGGCGTAATGTCCCTGAACAATCTGCAGGGATCTAGGAGAAAAAACACTATTCATAAGCAGAGGACAAACTATGGGAGTAGAAACATCGAGGAAAAGCAACTGCCTGACTACGGCAGTTGAGGGCACATGACAGAGGAGACTCTAAAGGAACACTCTAATGCAAATACTAACAAAGTGGTAATGGGTTCGAATCAAGAACACATGTGATACCCAGTGGAATCACGCGTCCACTATGGGGGTTGGGGGGGAGGAAAAGAAAATGATCTTTGTCTTTAATGAATAATTCTGGGAAATGATCAAATAAAATATTATAAAAAATAAAATAAAATAAAATAAAAAGAATTTGGTAAGACTCCTTCTTTGCTTATTTTGTCAAATAATTTGTATTGTATTAGGATTACTTGTTCTTTAAATGTTTGATAGAATTCACTTGTGAATCCATCTGGCCTTGGGGATTTTTCTTAGGAATTTCCTTGATGGCTTATTCAATTTCTTTTTCTTAGATGGGATTATTTAAATATTCTATTTCCTCTTTTGTTAATGTAGGCAATTTATATATGTTTGTAAATATTCACCTATTTCACATAGATTGTCATTTATTACCATATAATTGGTCAAAATTTTTCTTAATAATTTCTTTAATTTCCTCTTCATTAGAGATGAGATTACCCTTTTCATCATTGATACTGTTAATTTGATTCTCTTCTTTCTTTTTTTGATTATATTAATCCTTACTTTATCTACTTCATTTGTTTTTTTCAATGTACTAGCTCCTAGTCTTATTTATTAGTTCAATAGTTCCATTACTTTCAATTTGATTAATTCATCATTGAAATTATAGGATTTCCAATTTAGTTTTTATCTGGGAATTTTTATTTTGTTCTTTTACTACTTTTTTTTTTAAGTTGCAAGTCCAATTCATTAATCTCCTCCCTCTCTATTTTGTTGCTATAGGTACATGGAGATATAAATTTTCCTGAGTACTGCTTTAGTTGTATCCCATAGCTTTTGATATGATGTCTCCTCATTGTCATTCTCTTTAATGAAGTCTATAATTGTTTCTATGATTTCTTTTTTGATCCACCAGTTTTGAAGAATTAGATTATTTAGTTTCCAATTAATTTTAAATTTGCCTTTCCATAGACCCTTGTTAAGTATAATTTTATCTCATTTTGATCTGAAAAATTTGTATTAATATTTCTGCTTTTCTGTATTAGTTTGCAATATTTTATGCCCTAGTACATAGTCAGTCTTTGAATATGGACCATGTACTGCTGTGAAGGTACATTCCTTTTTTATTCCTATTCAATTTTCTCTACATATCTATTAATTCTAACTTTTATAACATTTCATTCACTTTCTGTACATATTTCTCATTTATTTTTTTGGTTTGATTTATCTAGTTCTCAAAGGGAAAGGTTGAGATCCCCCATTAATCTGGCCTTACTATATTTCCTCCTTGAACTCATTTAATTTTTTCCTTTAGAAATCAGAATGCTGTGCCATTTGGCATTTGGTACATAAATGTATAATAATAATATTTCCTTATTGTTTATAGTACCCTTTAATAGAATGCAATTTACTTCCTTATCTCTTTTAATTAGATCATTTTCTACTTTAGCTTTGTCTGATATTATGATTGCTAATTCTGCTTTTTTTTATACTTTAGATGATGCATAATAAATTTTGCTCCTGCCCTTTACCTTGAATCTGTGTGTGTCACCTGCCTAAATGTGTTTCTTGTAAACAACATATAGCAGGATTCTGGCTTTTAATCCACTCTGCTATCTGCTTCCATTTAATGAATGAGTTCATCCTATTCACAATCATAGTTATGATTACAATAAGTGTATTGACCCCAATCATATTATCCCCTTTAAATCCTGCTCTATTCCCTTTCTCTCTGTTCCTCCTCACCAGTGTTTTGCTTTCTGTCACCTCCCCAACTTCCCCCTCCCTTCAATTCTCTTCTTCTTCCATGTCTTATTCCCTTCTACTTCTCTATTGGGTAAGATAGACTTCTATACCCCACCGATTAGGGTAAGACAGAATTGTATGCCCCCTACTGTGAATACTTGTTTTAATCTCTCTCTGAGCCACCACCCTTATCCTACCCTCTCTATAATGTTTTTTTACACCTCCTGATATTATATAATTTACCCCATTCTATCTCTCCCTCTCCTTTTCTCACAGTGCAACTCTCTCAGCCCTTGATTGCTTTTTCACATATCATTCATATGTATACATATCATATCATATTTTCTTCTTGTCTTAGAAGCTCTTGAATTTGGCAATTACATTCCTGGGAGTCATCTTTTGAGGATTTAATGTAGGGGATGATCTATGAACTCTTTCAATGTCTATTTTGTCCTCTTATTCAAGAATATCAGGGCAGTTTTCTTGGATAATTTCATGTAATATGATATCAAGGCTTTTATTTTTTTTCAGGCTTTCAGGTAGAACAATAATTCTCAGAATATCTCTCCTTGATATGTTTTCTAGGTCAATTGTCTTTTCAATGAGATATTTTGTATTTTCCTCTTTTATGTCATGCTTTTGACTTTGCTTTAATAAATCTTGCAAGCTTGTGAGATCATTAGCTTCTACTTGCCCAATTCTAGTCTTTAAAGACTGGTTTTCAGCTATGGTCTTTTGATTTTCCTTTTCTGTTTGGTCTCTCCTGTTTTTCATGGCTTCCAGGGTCAATTCTGGTCTCCAATTTGCTTATTACTTCATTTGAATTTTGTGCCTCTTCTTCCATTAGTAAAAAGCTTTTTAAGCTGTTATTTTGGTTTTTTTTTTACTTTTATTTCTTTTTCCCACTTTTCTTCACATTTTCTTTTATTTTTCTTATTTGTTTCTTGAATTCCTTTATGAGTTCCTCAAGAGCTTGTGACCAATTTCCATTTTTTTAGAAAGTTTGTATGTATTTACTTCTTTGTCACTCTCTACTATTGCATCTCTATTTTTTTTTCTTTTTCACCATAGAAATTATCCAGGGTCAAACTTTTTTTTCCTTTTTATTTCTTTTGCTATTTGTGGATTGTTGTCCCTGCATGTTGATGGACATTGATTTCCTAATTTCTGTCTGGCAGGGCTTTGCCTTGGTAGTATCCTCCAGGCAGTTCTTTATGTAGCATACTTTAAAGTATTTTTCCCTGAGGCTATTTTTCCAGTCCCTGCTGCCTCTTCTGTGGCCAACCCTTCTTCTGCCCAGTCTCTTTGCTCTGCTGTCCAGGCTCCCCACTCTTCTGCGTCAGGTCCCAATTCTCATTGCCAAGACCTTGCACTGCCCTCAGTTGTAAGTCTAAGCTAGTCCCGGAGAATTTAGAGATTACTCGGCCCTCACTCTGACTCTGGTACAGTAGGTGGTATGGGAGACGGCTGATCAGATCTCATTTTGATAAGTGTAGTTTCTCCCCCTTTTAGCATGGAAGTCTCCAAACACTGCCAACCTTTAAGGCTGAATCCCATGGGGGAGCCCCTTTACTCATCTGATTTTGATTTCTGTCCATTTGAGATGCTTTATATTAATCCATTAGAAGGAGATTTAGAAAGTTCCTGCTACTCTGTGGCCATCTGAAGTCCACCCCCATCCCCTACTAAGAGAAATCCTCTTTCCATGTAGACATATAAACATTTCAACCTTAATGAGCCCATTAAATTTTCTCTTTCTTATTTACCTTTTTTGGACTTCTCTTATGTCTCATGTTTGGACTTCAGATTTTTTGTTTAGGCCTTGTTTATTCCTCAGGAATGCTTGGAAATCTTCTATCTTATTGAATACCCATTTTTCTCCCTGAAAGAATTTCTCAGTTTTGCTGGATATGTGATTCTGGGTTGTAAACTCAAATTTTCTGCCTTCCTGATAATCATATTCCATGCCTTTCAATCCTTTAATGTAGAAGACACTAGGTCCTGTGTGATCTTGATTGTAGCTCCAGGGTATTTGAATCTCTTTTCTGGCCATTTGAACTATTTTTTCCCATTGGCTTGGTGGCTCTAGAATTTAGCTTGTATATTCCTGGAAGTTGTCATTTGAGTATTTCTTTGTGGGGGTGATCTGTGAATTATTTCAATTTCAATAATTTCCTCTTGTTCAAACATCTCTGGGCAGTTATCTTTGGTAATTTCTTGTAATGTGATTTCCAAGGTTTTTTCCTTGATCATGGCTTTCAGGTAGACCAATAATTCTCAAATTGTCTCTCCTAGATCTATTTTCTATGTCAATTGTTTTTTCAATAATATATTTCATGTTTTCCTCTATTTTTTCATTCCTTCATTGTTTCTTGATTTCTCATGAAATCATTAGCTTCTAGATGGTCAGTTCTGACTTTTAAGACCTGATTTTCACCTGTCAGTTTTTGGTTCTCCTTTTTCAATTGGTCCATTTCTTCTTGCATTACTTTTCTTTTTCCTTGCATCACTTTCATTTCTCCTTGGATCCCTTTCATTTCACTTTCCCACTTTTCCTCTACCTCCTATTTGTTTTTTAAGTTCTTCTTGAGTTCTTCCAGAATATGTATCCAATCTTTATTTTTCTTTTGGACTTTGTGAGTGTTGACTTCACTTTCACTGTACCCTTCTGTTTCTATAACTTGCTTTTTGTCTCCATAAAAATTCTTTATAGTTAGTTGCTTTTTTGTTGTTTCCTCATTTGTTTTCTCTAATTATAGATAGAGTTGGTGGGATGATGTAATAGTCTGAGGGCTGAGAGTTCTGGAAGCCCCACCCACTGCTGATTCAATTTACCCTTGTGATGCTGATGAAGACTTGCCTCAGTTTTAGGTGTAAGCTTTTGATCTCACTCTCATTTTGATCAGGTCAGGGACTGATCAAATTCTAGCCTCAGGCCTAGTTTAAAGTTTTTGGTCCCACTATGTTCTTGATCCAATCAGGCACACCCTTGATTGTCCTGTCTTGAAGCTCCACCCTGAGTCTTTGGCAAAAAGTACTATCATCCACCCCAAAGTGTGAATTAAGTCCTTGTTCCAAGCCCAGACTAGAATTCCCTGGACTGGGATTCAGGACTTTTCCACTGGTTTGAAATTTCAAAGGGTATGGGTTGGGATTTACCTCTATTTGCTCAGGCAGGGTATCAAGATCTGGATGTTGACTCAGGCATAGTTTCCTGAAACTTGGATAGCAGATGTTGTTTGGGGGTGAGGGTGTGTGGCTTGCTTTTGACTTGCTCTTCCTTCCTTGCTATAGCTTCTTGCTGGGACTGCTCTTCTCTTACCCTAGTGCTCCAGATGTTCCTTCCTTACCTTTTGGGTTTTTCTTTTCTTGAAAGTTCTTTCTGTCTCCTTGTTGGTTCTTTTACTCCTATATTCATTTTGTAGTGATATTTTAATCTTGGTTGGGGAGGATTCTCCTCTTGGCACAGAGCTGCTGCTGATTACTCTACCATCTTGGCTCCACCCCCAGAAATCATTCTTCATTTTTATAATCATACTAATATATATATGTATATATATATATATAAACATATATATATATATATATCAGAGATCATATATATATATGATCTCATCAGATACCTACTCACCTCAATAGGTGTTCAGGCCCTCTATTGAGTACCAAACTATTATTCTAGCACTATTGTTCATCTTTGTTTTTGAAGAAGGCTAGGGACATACACAGGATGATGACTCATGCATAAATTGGACTTAAGTGAGGTAGAGTTGACAGTTATCAGCCTCACTCTCTCTTCCAAAGTCATTGAAGTATAGGGGCAAGACAAAAGTCAGGATGACTGGTCATGGCCCAAGATGCAGTATATGACCTTGAATTCTTAAATATCTCACCAAGACCTCAGCTCTTCACATTGCATACTTTATCGACCTTCATGGTTTTTGGAACAAATTGTTCTTTTTTGCCCATTCTGTGAGGAGAAGTCTTTACATGCTTGGGATAGAAAGTTCCTCTAACTTACTGATGAGCTCAAGGCCTAATTGTTACCCTCAAACAGGTTTATCCTGACTTCCTTGGATAGCTTTACCAGAATGTGGCCATTATACTAGAGTTTTTGAAGCCACTGGTCAGAATTAAGTGAAAGGTAGACACCAAAGATGGATGAGCAACCCTGAAAAGAGGTTGGTAACCCTTCATCCTAAGGTTCTAGTCTTCCCAGAATATTCCATGGACCTCCATTTCAGCTTCAATAGAAATTCAAATTATAGTACTCATTTTTTTACCTATTTTTTTCTTTTTTCTTTGTTCATATCACCTTCTGCATCTGAAAAGGAAATCTCTTCTCCCTAAATATACATCTGTTAAAACTTTCTTAATTTTAAATATCAAGCTCAGATGCTATCTTCTCCATGAAGTTTTACTCAATTCCTCATCTTCTCTCAACACCTTGTATATTTCCTATGTAATTGTCATATTCATCTTTGAAAATAGTTATTTTTGGCAGTTTTCTCTATTAGAATTTAATTTCCTCCTTAGAGCACAAGGACAATGCCATCTACATTTAGATCTCCAATGCCAATAATATTATTGCACAAAATGAATGCTTGTGTGTGTGTGTGTGTGTGTGTGTGTGTGTGTGTGTGTGTGTTTTGAACTAGATTGGGCAAAATTGAATGACTCAAAGGAATCCCTACCTCCCCTTTCAGCAGTCTCTTTTAGGAGGCTATGCTGTTCCAAACATTTTCCTTTCTCAGCTATCACTGTTGTAAACTTAACCTTTAAAAAGCCACTAACTGATCATGGCAAAAGGGTTTCTTCCTCCTAAGAACATTTGCATATTTATAGTGGAATACATCAATAGGATTTGAACTTGGAATCATTCTAAGTTACTGAGATAAGTATTTGGAGGCCATGGAGAGAGATCTTTTTTTCCCCCCCAAGCTTAAAATCATAGCACTCTTTGAACTCATATGATTGACCCTTTGACCAGTCTCTATAAAAGAGAAGCTGAAGCACCACATTCTCTGCTCTTAAGTTTGGGGTCAAAGCTGAGACATAACAATAACTTAAATAAACAATTAGAGGCAATATGAAATTCTGTAACTGATTTCTTGCTCCAGATAAAAGTAACTGGAAATTAAATGAGCAACTTTTAGAATGATATGCCTACCCTGAAGTTCTTTATGCTCATTAGGCTATAGTTAAAGACCCTTAGAGCTCTTTAATTATTCAAGGGTATTTGAAGATAACAATAACTCTACTTTGAATTTTTGAAGCAAACAAGAAAGAAAATAGGTCTTAGGTATAAAATATTTTGCATTGATTTGGGAAAAATGAGATATTTGGAAATATTTTCATCAGTACTTTACAGTACATGATAGATGAACTAAATGACTTTATTTCTATCTTACTATTTATGCTTTTTTTGTAAAGGAGAAACAACTTTAAATAATTAAGGAGTGGTGCGTAAATTAAGGAGAATGTAAAGTTCAAAGGAAAGTTATTTGCTCACTTGAAAAATAATAAAAAACTGAAAGTAATTATGTTATAAATTACATAGATAAATGAAAGAGAAAGATGATCATAAAAAACCCTGTTCACATTATCAAATATAATAAGTATAATAGATTTCTTAGGAAATGAACATGTCTACCATTTTTATAACAAATTTTCTTCTAAGCATGTCAAATATGATAATATAGATGATTAATTCAGTTGGTTAGTTTACAATTCAATGAAAATAAAATCATAGATGATAAGATGATACCTATTTGTGTTGTTCCAAAAAAGCACGTGGTATCAATAACCTCTTTAAGAATCACATCATTGTATATATAGATGGTTCTCAGAAAATTCTTATATAAAAGGGAAAGTAGGTATATAATTCAATAATAGTTGGTGTTCTCTAGGTTACTTTTTGGGGGGAATTGTATAAGGACTGAGTCATTTTCCCATAACATTGGTGTCTTCTCTTTTAGATATCTTGTGAATCAATCCTTCCATACCCTTATGAATGAACGTGTGGCTTCCAATATTCCCTCCTTTCTATACTTGATCTAGTTCAGCTGTTTTTCTTTGGTCTTTTTAATGGGCCAGCTGGATAGCACAGTCAATGGAGTGCTGTATCTAGAATCAGAAAGACTTGAATTCAAATTCTACCTGGCTTTGTTAATTCTAGACAAGTCACTCAAATTCTGTTTGCCTCAGTTTCCCCAATTTTAAAATGAGGATGATAACAATATTTACCTGGCAGGATTGTTATGAGGATCAACTGAAATAATATATGTAAAATATAAAGCACAATGTCTAGCACTATGTAGGCATTTTATATATTCCTATTTCTTTTTGTCTTTGCCTTTTCTCTAGTTCCTCTTCTAACAACTCTATTAACACATCCAAGACAATAATATTAGGCTCTAAATGTGTTGGCTCTATTGTTCTTTATAGTGAAAAAGATTGCATATGTCTTTTCTATCTCATTTATCTGTTGTTGTGGTTTCATCCTTTAATGTCCTCAGTTTGACTTTGGAACTTTCATCAAGTTTTCTTTCATTTGGTTTTTACCTTCCACTGCTGCTCTGCCTATTAAGCCATGATAATGCTCATAATACTGCATAATCCTTGTCTGTAAGATGTTTGTTATGAACAAGTTTATGGACTTAGTATTTTATGTCCCAAACTGTTCAGCAAGTAAGTCAAAATTAATACAATAAGTAAAATGATGCTGATTTCAAGGCCCTTTTCATTTCATCATGGAAACTGATTTATATTACTTCCACTTCCACATTAAAATATTGAAATTGGTGTCAATATCCTTTTCTCCATCTACACTCCATTTTTAAGTATCGGTATTATATTTAAATAGGTGAGGTTACTTATTTTGAAATTTAATTGTAAATCTTTTTTTTTTCCAATTTTAATTAAGTTTATACTAATCTGTCTTTACTCTTTAAAAAGTCAATGATATTACTGTGTGGAGACAGGTGACTTGGAAATTAGTCATATATTATTAATGAGGGATGCTTTTCTCATTCAAGAGAATAAACATTTTAATGATCATCTTTGTAATGAAAGCTGCCCTACGTAACTCCAAGAAAACACTGAGAATTATACTGTGATCTAAATGACGAGGCTACATCCAGGGTTACCTCTTTTACTTAACTTGCATTCTTGAACTCCTTTTCTTCCTCAGCTCTTATTCAGTTCATTCTAATTGTAGTTTCTCTAGTATTTACTACCTCATCAATCCTTTACTTGACCACACCAGGATTTCCAGATTCTAGGTACATAATGGGAGTGGTAGCTTTCTCAGTCAAAGAAAGAGAACAAAAGAGGCAAAATTTGATTAAAGAGTTAGGAGCAGAGTATTAGGGACAAGATGTGACTCATTGAACAAATGAACTGTGTACTCCTAAGTAATTACTATGGTTTTGTAGTTTTCCTCTTCCCAGTTCTGTCTAATTTTCCATTTTTAGAATGTCTCTGGAAGTACATATATGTCTCTTTTATGCCTTTATTTATGTAGCTTGCATATATGACATGGAAATTGGATGCAACTGTCTAAATAACTGTATACAAAATAAAATGTCATATCTCCACATTTAAATAATCTATATAGTGTGAATAAAAGGCATATGTGGGTGTGCTTAGATTCTCTACCTGATAAGGATAATTTCCTTAATTCTGTGTCTAACTTCCAGAGAGGTAGTTCTACTACAATTGGAATTTAAAAACAAAAAACAACACCACCTCCACCTCTAACAACAAAACCCCCCAAAACATCTTGTCATTGGAATTTTAATTAAATACAATGACCTGGGGGCATTTTTAACTTGAACAAGTCATTTCATTTTTTTTGAATCTTAGTTTCTACATACATAAAAGGAGGGGTTTCAACTAGGTAGGCTCAAAAGCTATAGTGTACTCAAATAATGAAATAAAATTGTGTTTCATCATCCCACTTTAACCAATCTATTAAAATTATGTAACATCCTTAAATTTCAAAAGAACTGAATATTGCTATGAAAGAATCATTTCCATAGATCTGCATAAGTTTAAAACTTAGAAATCCTTAGTGATCTAGGACAACATCTACTTCTGATGACAGTGAATATATCAAATATAACAAAATAGTAGAATTGGGGCATAAGTTTGCATTTTATTTTGAATTATGCAGTAATTCTTATATTTAGATGTATAATATAGGTTTGCTTTTCTACTACAAAACATATTCAAGTCATGATTTGAGGGGAAAGTTTATCTTTCAGTATTTTTCTTAGGGCCAAAAAGGGAAAAAATGTTCCAAATTTCTTATTAAATGGCATTAACTCTTTTTAAAAGAAGTTTCAACAAGTAAAACCCAAAGAAACAGGAAAGAGGACACATTGTCCTTCGAAAAGGTATTATAGAAAAAAAGAGTAATTTGGCAAAAGCCCTACATATTTTAATAATAGCCTTAAGTATGTTGCGGCACATCCAGAACTGACATCCAGGTTATGCAGCT
Organism: Monodelphis domestica; assembly: GCF_027887165.1. Classification (NCBI taxonomy): domain Eukaryota; kingdom Metazoa; phylum Chordata; class Mammalia; order Didelphimorphia; family Didelphidae; genus Monodelphis; species Monodelphis domestica. Next base: position 140,187,665 of record NC_077234.1, on the reverse strand, counting down.
GTGATTTCTTCCTGTCCCCATGCTGAGTAGAAAATGGAAATATATATTGATCAAACTACTGAGCAGGAAAAGACTGAAAAGCCTTCTGGCTGTGGAAATTCTATAGGGAGTGCTTAGGGACTCAAAATCTTTTATCATGCACCCTCACCTTCAGGTATTGAAAATTCTTGGGGTCACAGAATATTTTGAGGTTGATATTTCTCTCCAAGAATGCTTTTAATGGCATAACTTTAAATCAGCAATATCATTTTGGGAGTATGTTTTGGTATTCATAATATTATACAAAAAGAATATAACTAATTTAAAGACCAGGGCATATCATCATAGACAAGAATATACATGGAAATTATAAAATAAATGAGTAAATGTCCATTTTTTTTACATTTGTACATTCACAAAATCTGTTTAGACAATTCTGATACTTTTCTTTTTATAGGTTTCCTATTATTACACTAATGTAAAATTGGTCAGAAATCCCAGTAGCATAAAAGCATAAAAGCCTAGTTAAGTGGTTATGTCCAGATATAAAAAAAAAAATTCTTGCAGACTGCATGAGATAGTCATAGAATGAGCATTGGGTCGTAAATGATACTTACACATAATGAATTGTTCTTCACAAACTCAATGACTAGAACACTGACCTTTTTTTGCAAAGTAGAGTGTTGCCGCAAGAAAACTACACTTTGACACATCTTCTTCTTAGGCTTCCCCCTAGCCCCTTAGAGCAAAGGAAGAGACACAAAGACAAGATTACAACAGGAAAATCCCCACTATGGAAATAAAGACAAAATTTTGATCCCTCCCCACATCCTGAAGTCTCAACTTGGGTCTTAATTTTACTGTGAATAATTCAATTAGATCAGAGGAACAAAAATTAGTCAAAAAAAAATATTTCTCAACTGGTAATGGTCTTTCTTCCTCTTTAAATTTCCAGTAGATGCCCTTGCACTCTTTACAGTAGCTTGGCAGTACAACTCAGCCCAGCTACGATGGGTTCCCATCTTTGTATTACTGTTTCATTCTCATTATTTTCAACACGTGGCATGGACAGACATGGGTTCATGGTAGACACCTGATGTATTTATCAACTGATTCATTTATCCCAACCATAGTTACTGACAAGAGTTATAAATATAGATCTCATCAGTCATATTAATGGCTTTAAAACAAAGAAGTAAAGGATGCAAGGAGTGGATCTTTTCCTCTACATACCACCCTCCTTATATCCATCCACACCTGAAGGTAGAGGCCATGTGCCTCCCAGAAGCTCCTTATGCAGTCACTATATAGGGTGCTGTATTTGTATAAACCACCATTTCTCTACATAAACAACCAAATACTCTAAGCCTGAATTTGCAATGTAAGTTTCACATGGGTGAAAGTTGCCAGGTTCCATCACAACACATGCCTGGAAAGTACTCTTAAAATCCTAGTGCCTACTTGGGTTCCTCTTGAACTCATCTAGGGTTTAAAAGATAAAGCCAGGGGGCAACTGGGTGGCTCAGTAGATTGAGAGTCAGGGCTTGAGATGGGGGGTCCTGGGTTCAAATTTGGCCTCTGATACTTCTCAGTTGTATGACCCTAGGCAAGTCACTTAACCCCCATTGCCTAGCCCTTACCACTCTTCTGCCTTGGAACCAATATGCAGTATTGATTCTAAGATGGAAAGTATGGGTTTAAATTTTTTTTTTAATGAAGCCAACAATTACACAATATTTAAGAACTATTTTCTTATCTATTGTCAGAAGATCATCTGAGGTGGGATTTGGCCATTCCATAGCCAGTACTCTTTCCAATACTTCTTAAATATTGTATAATTGTATAATTAAAAGAGGGAGTTGGTAAAGATAGCCTCCATGATGTTTGTCTTTATACCTATGATTGCATGATGTCCTTCACTAATATGGCTCACATTCTCTTTTTTCATTAGGATTTATATCATCTATGTAATATTTTATGACCCCAAAGTATACAAAATTAGATTATAGATTATAGGTTTTGTATAAGATTTTGCAGATAGAGCATTACAACTCCCAGTTGCTCTGCCACTAAGATAAAAATCAGAAAGTCTCACTTTCCTTTCCCTTCCTCCCACTTCAGTTTTTGGCCAGGTATTCCTAACTCACGAAAGTAATCTTTCCCTAGATGGCCATCTTGTGCTCTAATTTCAAAGTCAATATCAAAGGGAATGAGAAGTTGTCTCATGAACATCCATTTCAGCTTCCTGTGTCCTGTAAGTAGGTCATGGAGGTCCTGAGCAGACTAGAACATCTCCCTGGGGCTGCCACTCCATTTGAGCACTGTCAGGGATTAGAGGGTGTTACGGGAGGACTGGCATCTCTAAGTGAGGGCTTTCCGAGCCCTTTACAGGCTGTTCATCCACTGTAGGAGGCCACCTTTCACCCAGCTCTTAACCTGTGGTCCACAGTGGGCACCCACCAGTGAAATTGTCTTGGCAGATGGCTCATAAACCAGCTTACCGGTTACTGATGGGTCTTAACCCAACCAGTGAGTTGATATTTATCATCAAGGTGGGGATATCAATTTCAAGGATGTGAAGACTTACCTGGGTAGAATGGGCAGATGAAAACAATTTGTTCCAAAGGCCATGAAATGGGCTCAAGTGGGCGCTGGGGAGTGCTTAGATCTTGGTCAGACATTGAAGATTCCAAGGCTACCCATGAGCCTCCATCAGTCACCTCCCCCCACATACTTCTGTCTGGCCTTTGGTCTTGGATGACTCTGAAAGAGAGAGAGTGAGGCTGATATCTTTGGGTAATTCTTCCTCACTTAAATCCAATTCATTTGCAAATCAAATATCATTCTGTGATGTCATTGGTCCTCTTGGAAAACAAAGGATAAACAACACTATCCTGCCATTTTTCTCTTTTTGGCTCCATTAAGACTTTTTTGTTATCAGTCTCTCTAGTCATACCCTGATCTTCTGATGCCTTAAGTGGTAGAAGTGCTCCTTATTCCTATTTTATAGGACAAATATCCCCTTGAAAGGCTCATGATACCTGAATTTTCCTGTTGGCATGTCTAATGTGCTTGGTTGCTTGCCCTCCTTTCCATTAATAAAGGCATTTTCTTGGTTTCAAATGCCCTACTCAAAGTGACAATTAACCTTCTGAGACCTTTAATGTTTCTAGATCTGGTCAATTCAATTCACTCTCAGCTCCTTTCATTTTCTGTGCTTATTTGGGAGTTTAAAGGTCTGGGAAATTTCAGAGAAGGAAATTCTAGCTGTTTTAAATATAGATTACATGTGAGAGCATGTGTTTTACTTTTTATTTCTAGTTCCTTTATTAGCAATTTTAGAAGTCTGAACAAGTCCCCTATTTGTAGCATGAATGTATATAGAGGCATAATTGATTGCAATTAGTACCAAAGACAAGTAATGATAAAAAAAAAAACCTAGCATTTATGCAATGTCTACTATGTGCTAGGTATTATGCTAAGCATTTCAGAAATATTATCCCATGCAATCTCTCACAACTACCCTGGGAGGCAGATGCTGTTATCTTTTACTTCCCATTGGAAAGTGAGCCAAATATAGGTTAACTTACAGTTAATTAGGTGTTGGAGGCTGGATTTGAAATCACGTCTTCCTGACTCCATCCTCAGCACTCCATCCTGTGTTCGACCTGGTTCAGGGTATTCTTTAATCTCTTCCCTATGTAATCCCCACCTTCTGAAACTCAGAATTTACTTAGCCACAAGATAGCAGCTAGAAGGGGAATATAAGTCACTAGAGAGAGCATAAGTTTGTAAAACTCAGCCATTGGGAGGATTTAAATTCTACTCTTGTCCATGATGGAGAAGAGAAGGGAAAGGTGTTCAGATTCTCAGATAGGAAAGCAAACCTGTAAATGGACCAAGGATAAAAAAACAAACAAACTGTGCTCACACTTAGTTTTCAGATTTGTCAGGTTTTGAGATGCTCAAGAGGAAAAAGGAGGAGGAGAGGGGAAAGGAGGAGCAGAATTCTTCATTTGCTCAGTGGGGACTCTGTGTGAACTTGCCATGCTCCCTGCTGCGCCGCCTAAGAAGGGGACAAAGCTAACTGAGCATTACCTTGATGTTCACCTGTCGGTACAGAAGCTCATATTCAGGACAAAAAATACCAGTGCTAAGGGTGACTTTAAAGTGAAATTCACCCATCCTCAGATTTTTAGGAGCTATAATTTTAAATAAGATGTATTGTACTGTGTTAAGTTTTCTAAATGCGTTAAATACTTATTGAGGAATACATCTTGTTTGAGCATAAATTGCACTCAATCTTCTTTCTGCATTTTCCTCCTCAAAATCTGAAAGTGGATATCCTTAAAGTTTCACATTTACCAAATTGGTCCATGCTGCCTCATTTTTGAGAAAATCACACTTATGGCTCACTTAACACAAGTTCATGATATAACAATCTATTGTTTGGTTGATTTGCAAGAGCCTCGGTGTTACCAAGTAAATTGAATGAAATGAACATTTTCTCTAAACCAATTTCTCAGTTGTCAGCAACTCCACATTATAATATAGGAAAATGAAGAGGTATGGGAAAATTTTAAATTGGTTTCATGAAACATTTAAGAAAATCTTCATGGAAAAGACTTTCCCAATGTGCAAAAAAATGGGAGATAGATTTCTCATAGTGTGGGCATGCATATATGGATGTATATAATTTATTTCGTACTCAATATAGAGATACCCATTGGTGTATATTGTGCATCTATTTGCAAAACAATTTATACACATATATAAATATAAATATACATGTGTTTCTATGTATATATGCATGTATGTGTGTGATTATTTAATCATCTTCTTTGAAACTTATGTAATATTTAAATTAGTTGTGGGGCTTAAATTGTTGTAGATAAAAGAGTGGGAGCCATAAACTGTGCGATTTAAAATGGTTGTGGTCTTAAACTGTAGTGAGTTAAAATGGTGGAAGATATAAATTGTGATAGATATAAGAGAGAGTGAGTAATTTTGACCCCAGAAATATGTTTCACTACAGTGTCTTGGGTTTTAAAATCAAATATAAGGTGGTCGCCAGGGAAATATTCCCAATTATTCAATACCCAAGTCAATTGGGTTTTATAGAGATTTTTAATTAACAATACAATGAGTAATCAAAGAAGGAGAGAGAGAGTAAGAAAGGAATAAGTATGAAGGGCCTCAAGCCAATATGGCCTAGACCTGAGCCTTAAGAGAGGAATCAGTCAGTTTTTTATAACTCACCATAAGATCTGTCTAAGTAAGGATTTCTAATGAAACCAGGCCAGCAGCATCTCGGCTGCTTTCACCAGCTCCCTCCTCCATCTGAATGTTTCAGAATCAGTCTCCTCAGAATGAGTCTCCAATCTGAATGTTTCAGAATGACTTTCCAGCTCTTCCCTGAGCTTTTATTTTTAAGGGCAAAATCTCCTCTGTCACCTCCCCTAAGTCCTTACATCTACCAATCACAGTAGATGTTTCTAAAGGACTGCCCATTTTTAGTCCACACCTAAGAAGGTGTGGATTTTTGAGTAATTCACACCAGGAAAGCTCTAAGTTTTCCAGTTCTTTGTTCCTTGTAAATTCACAAGTTGCTTGACCTTTATAGGTACTTAGCTTAAGAAAAGTATGGGTTTAATTGTTCAGAAAAGAGTTTACAACTTTATCTTCCCCTAGGGCACACCCAAGTAGGTAAAGTAGAATTCTCACATTCCTGCTTTAAGTAGAGTTCACTGCCCAAATGGGGAATGGTCTTAATCCAATCTTATAAAGTAGGGTCTGGGAAATTTTAAGGTTTACACTTATCATCTAGGGAACTATGAGTTGATTGGGACATTGTGCTGTTAAATAATTATCTCAATCAATATATATCAGAAACAGGACCTAAATTGAGGTCATATTGATTTTAAAGTCCACTTTACAGCTATTAAGGCACAATAATGCTTATGTATATTGGATGTGCATATATAATTCAATTATATTTGCATGTGCATTGTAAATCTTGAAATTTCTAAGACTTGTGAATGTTAAAAATTTCCACATTGAGGAATCCTCCATTGGAACAAATTCCCTACAGGGAAAACATTCCACATTTTGATGTGAGAACTCACCAGGATCAGAAATGGGAGGACCTCTACTCCACCCATACTTAAGACTGCTTTAGGGGAGAAAACTCCTTGCTAAACAATGAAAGTACTTGGACCCATGCTTATAATAAGGCAAGGAGTTCTTTGAGCCAGGCCTGTTTTTAGAATTGATACAATGGAATGCTAGGTACCTAAAAGGGTCGGGCAAGTTTTCTCTTAATGAGATTAGTTGACTCAGCTGTGTTTTCACTGGTTCAGACATACTGAGGAGATTAGTCGACACAGCAGCATTTTTTCTGGTTCAGACTTACTGAGGAGATTTGTCGACTTAGCAGGAATTCAGAATGGGCTGTCCTTTGGAAAGCATCTACAGTGATTGGTAGATGTAAGGACTTAGGGGAGGTGACATAGGAGAAAAACCCCTATATAAGAAAAAGCAGAATCTCTTGAAAAAAATCCTTTTGGAGGATCTCTGATGAGGATAGCTTGGGAAGAATCTCTTGAGAGAGGCTCTGGAGAAGGGAAGCTCTTGGAGGACAATCTCTAAGGAGTTCTCGCTGGAGCTCCTCTGAGGGGACTCTGTCCCTCTGGAGGCTCTGGAGAGAGGCCCTTTGAAACAGTCTCTGTCTGGATCTCTCTTTGAGGAGGACCCTGGCTGGAACTCTCTCTGGTGAAGTCAGCTGAGATGGAGCTGGCCTGGTGTCACTAAAATCCTTGCTTAGACAGAACTTGTAGTGACTGATAAAGGACTGACTGACTGATGGCTCTCTCTTAAGACTCAGGTCTAGGCCATGTTGGCTTAAGGCCCTTCATACTTATTTCCTTTTTCTCTCTTTCTCTCTTTTCTTTAATTCCACATTTGTATTAATTAAAATCTCTATAAAATCCAGTTGACTTGGGTAATTGAATAATTGGGAATATTTCCCTGGTGACCACCTTATATTTGATTTAAAATCCAAGACACTGTAGTGAAATATATTTTCTGCGGTCAAATTTACTCACCCTCTCTTATATCTATCACAATTTACAGCTTACAACATCACTCTTTTAACTGTTACAGTGTAAGGCCTTCAACCATTTTAAATCTAATAGCATATACTATGTAAATATAAATGTCTACTAAAGATATGTATAGGCATATATTTTATGTTATAGGTATAAATTTGTGTAAATATATAAATACTCATTCTGTGATACAGAAATATATTTGTGTATATTGAGAGCAGAGAGAGTAAGAATGAGAGGGAGATTGCAGGATAGAGAGAGAGAAACAGAAAATCAGTACAGAATTTCAGAACTGTGAGAACTATCAGGCCATGGAATTCATGACATAGTTGGAAAACATATCCCCTCTATAATATATAGAAAAGTGATTTTCTATCCTTTAATTTGACTAGCTGTGGGAGGGTAGAACTAATTTTCCATTTTCCCTCTCAAGGTAAACTATTTCATTTTGAGAGAGTTCTAATTATTAGGGGGAGAAATGTCCTTACAAGCAGCTCAGATTTACTATTTCATTCTATCTCTTCTAGTTCTATTCCTGGGTTAAATAGAACAAGCCTAATACCTCTCCCACATGATAGTATTTCATATACTTTAAGGTAGCTATCATACCCTAAATAAGACATGGCTTATTCAAGTTAATCATCCCTATTTCCTTCTTAATCCACTTCAGCAGAGGAAGAGGTATAATCAAATTCTCTATCTGAAAATTTATGACAGAAGAAAAAGCTAGGTATTGTACAATATATACTGTAGCTTTAGGGCAAACTAATTTCAAAAGAGTCAGGGTAAGGGTAGGCAATAATTTCATAGACCAAAATTATACTGGGAAAATTAGCCAGAGAGATAAGTATATCTCAAGAAAGAAATTATTGCAGCATAAAGAGAGAAAAACACTAAAATAGGGAAAAGGAACAGCAGCCTAGAGGAACATACCTGGGAACTTCTGACTGGTCAGTTGTCTGTAAGGAAATTATAACTAGTTTTCCCATACTTAAACTAGGGAAAATTGGACACTTGCCCCAGAATGAATAATAATCAAGAAGTCCAGTGAGAAACTATAATAAATTATTTTTAAAATTTAAACATCCTTCCCCCAAAGCAAACAGAACAGCTAGAAGTCCACAGGCAATAAGAAAGGGGGCCATCAGTCAAGTTAATTAAAGTATAAAGAAACAACACAAGAATCCAACTCATAAAATGACTAAAAAGTTCTACTATCCCAGGTTAGGAAATTTGCAAGCACGAGATGCTGCAATAACTACTGTAGTGTATAGCAGTGTTCAGACTGGGGTAGTTCAGCCTACAGGCTGCCCAGAACTCTGTATGAAAATGAACACTGAACTTCAAAGATCTGGAAGAGTCTGATCCCCTTGACGTCCATGCAGGAAATCAGGAGACCCAGAGCAAAGCCAGGGTAAGTTTATCTCGCCATTCAAATCACAACAGAAAGCTGAGCCTGACTACAACACAAACTTCTGCTTCAGGAAATAAAGCTGGAGAGAACTGAAAATTAAAGAGAACACTGACCAGTATTATTATTATTTTGTATGTCTAGAGATACCTCAAAGGAGAGAGTAACTATTAAAACCAAAAGCATTCTTAAATAATCCCATATCAGAAAATTCTTAAATAATCCCATATCAGAAAAAGAAATCCAACAGGCCATCAAAGAACTTCCTAAGAAAAAATCCCCAGGGCCTGATGGATTCACCAGTGAATTCTATCAAACATTCAAAGAACAGCTAACTCCAATACTATACAAACTATTTGACATAATAAGCAAAAAGGGAGTTCTACCAAACTCCTTTTATGATACAAACATAGTACTAATTCCAAAACCAGGCAGGCCAAAAACAGAGAAAGAAAACTATAGACCAATCTCCCTAATGAATATAGATGCAAAAATCTTAAATAGGATACTAGCAAAAAGACTCCAGCATGTGACCAGAAGGGTCATCCACCATGATCAAGTAGGATTTATACCAGGGATGCAGGGCTGGTTCAATATTAGGAAAACTATACACATAATTGACCACATCAACAAGCAAACCAACAAGAACCACATGATTATCTCAATAGATGCAGAAAAAGCCTTTGATAAAATACAACACCCATTCCTATTAAAAACACTAGAAAGCATAGGAATAGAAGGGTCATTTCTAAAAATAATAAACAGTATATATCTAAAACCATCAGCTAATATCATCTGCAATGGGGATAAACTAGACGCATTCCCAATAAGATCAGAAGTGAAACAAGGATGCCCATTATCACCTCTATTATTTGACATTGTATAAGAAACACTAGCAGTAGCAATTAGAGAAGAAAAAGAAATTGAAGGCATTAGAATAGGCAAGGAGGAGACCAAATTATCGCTCTTTGCAGATGACATGATGGTCTACTTAAAGAATCCTAGAGAATCAAGCAAAAAGCTAATCGAAATAATCAACAACTTTAGCAAAGTTGCAGGATACAAAATAAACCCACATAAGTCATCAGTATTTCTATATATTTCCAAAACAGCTCAGCAGCAAGAACTAGAAAGAGAAATCCCATTCAAAATCACCTTAGACAAAATAAAATACTTAGGAATTTATCTCCCGAGACAAACACAGGAACTCTATGAACACAACTACAAAACACTTTCCACACAACTAAAACTAGACTTGAACAATTGGAAGAACATTAACTGCTCATGGGTAGGATGAGCCAATATAATAAAAATGACCATCCTACCCAAACTCATCTATCTATTTAGTGCCATACCCATGGAACTTCGAAAAAAAATTTTTACTGATTTAGAAAAAACCATAACAAAGTTCATTTGGAAGAACAAAAGATCAAGGATATCCAGGGAAATAATGAAAAAAAATAAAAAGGAAGGGGGCATTTTAGTCCCAGATCTCAGACTATATTATAAAGCATCAGTCACCAAAACAATTTGGTACTGGCTAAGAGACAGAAAGGAGGATCAGTGGAATAGACTGGGGGCAAGTGACCTCAGCAAGACAGTATATGACAAACCCAAGGATCCCAGGTTTTGGGACAAAAATCCACTATTTCATAAAAACTGCTGGGAAAATTGGAGGACAGTGTGGGAAAGATTAGGTTTAGATCAACACCTCACACCCTACACCAAGATAAATTTAAAATGGGTGAATGACTTGAACATAAAGAAGGAAACTATAAGATAATTAGGCGAACACAGAATAGTATACATGTCAGACCTTTGGGAAGGGAAAGACTTCAAAACCAAGCAAGACATAGAAAGAGTTACAAAATGCAAAATAAATCATCTTGAATACATCAAATTAAAAAGTTTTTGTACAAACAAAACCAATGTAACCAAAATCAGAAGGGTAGCAACAAATTGGGAAATAATCTTCATAAAAATCTCTGACAAAGGTTTAATTACTCAAATGTACAAAGAACTAAATCAATTGTACAAAAAATCAAGCCATTCCCCAATTGATAAATGGGCAAGGGACATGAACAGGCAGTTCTCAGCCAAAGAAATCAAAACTATTAATAAGCACATGAAAAAGTGCCCTACATCTCTTATAATCAGAGACATGCAAATCAAAACAACTCTGAGGTATCACCTCACACCTAGCAGATTGGCTAACATGACAGCTATGGAAAGTAATGAATGCTGGAGGGGATGTGGCAAAGTGGGGACACTAATTCATTGCTGGTGGAGTTGTAAATTGATCCAGCCATTCTGGAGGGCAATTTGGAACAATGCCCAAAGGGTGATAAAAGACTGTTTGCCCTTTGATCCAGCTATAGCACTGCTGGGTTTGTACCCCAAAGAGATAATAAGGAAAAAGACTTGTACAAGAATATTCATAGCTGCACTCTTTGTGGTGGCCAAAAATTAGAAAACGAGGGGATGCCCTTCAATTGGGGAATGGCTGAACAAATTGTGGTATATGTTGGTGATGGAATACTATTGTGTTAAAAGGATTAATAAAGTAGAGGAATTCCATGGAGACTGGAACAAACTCCAGGAAGTGATGCAGAGCAAAAGGAGCAGAACCAGGAAAGCATTGTACACAGAGACTGATACACTGTGGTACAATCGAAGGTAATGGACTTCTCCATTAGTGTCAATGCAATGTCCCTGAACAATCTGCAGGGATCTAAAAAAATACTATCCACAAGCCAAAGATAAACTGTGGGAGTAAAAACACCAATGAAAAGCAATTGCTTGACTACAGGGGTTGAGGGGATATGACTGAGGAGAGACTCTAAATGAACACTCTAATGCAAATACCAATAACAGGAAATGGGTTCGAGTCAAGAACACATGTGATAGCCAGTGGAATCGTGCATCAGCTATGGGAGAGGGAAAGATAGTGGGAGGGGGTGCGGGGAGGAAAAGAAAATGATCTTTGTTTCCAGTGAATAATGTTTGGAAATGACCAAAAAAAATAATGTTTAAAAGTAAAAAAAAAAAACACAAGCAAAGACTCAAAGGAAAATACAGATTTCTCACAAGAATAACATAAATACCTAGAAGAAATGTAACAAGAGAATTAAAAAATGAAATAAAAGTTTTAGAAGAAACAAATGAACTTCTTAAAAATTAAAATGAATTAAAGAGAAATCAGTATCTTCATGAGACAATAGGAAATATGAGAATAAAACCAAAAGATTGAGAAAATGAAAGAAAATATAAGGTAGCCAATATTAAAAATCTAACAAGGAAAATTGGTCAAAGAGAAATAATTTAAGAATCATTAGGCATCTTAAAAACTGTTTAAAACAAATAAAAATGTATATTTTACGTATATTTAAAAAAAATTAAAAAGGAGATTGTTAACCAGATCTATTTGAGACAGAGGGCAAAGATACAAAGGAACCATAGAAAGAAAAATTTTAGGAATGTCGTAGCTAAAATTACAGAGCTCCCAGATCAAAGAAAATAATATATTACACTCTTCCAGTGAGAAGCAGTTCAACAACCATGGGTTCATATTCAGAATCTCATAAGACCAATAACTTCTACTTTACATAGGGAGAAATATTGAGAGTATAATATCCTAGGGCAAAAAATGAAGCTTTATACCTAAGAATAACTTGCCCTATAAAGCTGAGTATAATCCTATTGGAGAAAAATAATAACCTTTAAGAATACTTTTTAAAAAATTATGACAAAAATACCAGAGTTTAGTTAGGATTCTTAAATAAAACATGATTCCAGAACCCTAGAAGGATTCATTTCAGAAATTGGAAGGAACTATATGATGATGTATTGCTAACATTCTAATATACTTGGGATTCTTAACGTGGGGTCTAGAACTTGTTTCTTAAAAACTGCAATGCCTCTATTTCTACCTTATTTGGTTTCCTTTGCCATAATAGTATTTTATTTTCTGTGTTGTAAAAAAAAATACTCTAAGAATAACTCCATAAATTTCAACATATTGCCAAAGAGGTCTAGGATCCATATAAAAGTTAGAAGAAGAAACCAATGTCCCGTCAGATAATTAATGCTTTCAAAGCATTTAAGTTGAAAAAGTTAAGTGTGGGGGGGGGGGGGGGGGAGGAGTCCTACAGAAGGTTGGTTATGTTCTGAGAGTATGAAGAAAGGAAAGAGAAAAGGATAAAATAGAAATTAGCAATAGTGATGCTCCTCCCCAAAAAAAGCATTTAAGCATTTTTTAAAAATTTCAACATAAAAAAAATTAAACCGAAGGGGTTTAGAATATCTGCTTAGATAAACAGGACCCTTCTGAAAGAACATGTTATATCTTTGAAAAGCAAGCAATAAGAATAGATTTACAATTCATATCAAATTTTACTAAAATATACTTTTATATTTGAAAATGGTACTTTTTGGTGTGTAAATTGAATAGAATTAAAATTGGAAAAAATATATAGAAAGACTTATGTGGATGCCCAGGGAATTTTACTGATTTAGTTAATATTTCTAAAAGATCTGTTTAGAAAATAGAAGCAAGTGCAGATAAAACAGAAATAATGTAAAACTGTGTCACAAAAGCATGAGAATGACCTTAATATTGGAAGCATCAACAAAATTGGCCAATTTTGGCAGGGCCAATGACCTCAAGATTGATGGGGAGCTACTAACATTGCGTCTAATTGTTTTTAGGAGAATATCCCAAGTTACAGATGAACTACACCCAGTATACTAAAAGTACTAGCAGATATGATTGTTTAGGCTACTGTTGGAAAACTGAAAAATCACAGGGAATGAGAAAATTTGCACAGTTCAAGAGAACATCAAGAGATGTTTCCAGTAATTTGAAAGGAGTAGAGTCAGCTAAGTAAAGGCCGATGATCTTGACTTTGAATGCCTACAATTTATAGAATGAATGGAATAGATATATATATGGAATATAGAATAGGATGAAATTATTAAAAATCTAGAAAAAGAGGTGGCAACTATGAGCCCACATGAACTCATCAAAAGTTCTTCATTCTAAACTAACATCATTTTCATTTACTGAGAAAAGCAGAATAGGGAAGGTATAATTTATATAGATTAAAGCAACAATGCTGAGCATTCCTGGATTCTTATAGGAGTAATTGAATAGTAGGGTGTTTAAGGATTTGCATCTTGTAAATGGCAGAAGGGAATGGAGATTCTAGAGTTCTAATCATTACAAAATTAAACTGGAAAATGATGGGTTTAAGGCTTATGGCCTCCCGGCCTGCGAGAGGCTGCAAGGGTGAGAAAGAGAGGATAGAGATAGAGTAGAAGTTTTGATCCCGCAAAGGGCGTGAATGAGCCGACTTTAGAGATGTGAATAATTGAGTCAGTAGACAATTATTATTTTAAGAGCCCACAGCAGCTCCGACCACTGGGTGTTATTATTCAGGCTGTCCCACTCAATGATCCCAATTTAACACTACACTGGTCAGAGGATAATGCTAGCTTAGATGGAAAGGAGATCAGAAACTAATGGAGGTAGATAATGCTAGGTAGCATTAAGAGAGAGAGAGGAAGTAAGGCAGGCCTGGCCCTAGGCCTTAGTGAGAAAGATAGAGAGGAGAGAGACAGGGGAGAAGATGCTCCTTATCAAACCTGTGGATGTTCTTCAAGTGGGCGGAGCTTACTGCGGCTCGTTTATTTATAGTCTTGACAGCTCAATACATATTGAACAGTTATATGACACCTCAATACATATGGATGAGTTACCTGGGGTATTCCCATTGGATAATGCAACTTATGACAAGGTGAAGGTGGGGTTATTATCCCCGGGAGAGTGAGACAAAGGAAAGCAAGGTTTCGTGCCTAAACTTCAGCCACGCTGGCAATAAAATTTATTGCCATGCACAGGATGGCCATGTGCTCACTCACATTCCTTGTCTCCCCATAATGTCTATGGGCTGGACTGCTACAAGGCTAATGATGGAAGCAAACAAAGGTGGAGGGTGGATCACAAAGGAAGGCATTAAAAGCTAATATATATAAATAAATGTATATGTGGTAATTGTAAAAATTAAAGTTAAATCTTAATAATAAATTATATTTTAGGAGGTTTATTAAATGATCATTAGTAGTCAAGGAATAAAGAGGATACAAAATAAAAACCACGTGCCTAGGCCTGGTTAGTCATTTTCAAAATCCCCACCTTACCACCATAACCACTGATTGTTCCATCATGCCAAAGAGGGCATGGGAGGAGTTACTGCCAGTTAAATACCAATAACGTGATCTCGCCAATGTTGAGACACAGGAGAGATCATAGGGAATTTGGGGAAATACTAAGGTCTTCTGCAAAATAAAATCAAAGGTTCAAAATCTCCATTTATACAGTAATGTTAAAAATAGAAAATTATGATAGGAGAATACAATTTCAAAATTCTTAATTTTGGATCTGTTAAAGTTCCATTAGGTGTGACCATATCAGTGAATTGCTGAAGTGGGGTAAAAAAACCATTAGTTCACTGAAGTTGAAAGATTAAATAATTGAGAGTGTTGCTGTGGAAACTAGAAGCCCCCAAACTTATAACCTAGTAAGATTTGATGAACCCCAAATTTTAGGATTAGCTTGTAAATTGGAGACCCCAAAGCTTGTACTTGTTCCCTGTTCTCATGAGAATCCACCCCGAAGGTAATCTCAGGCTAACAGTTTTGGGGTTTCTATATTCCACATCAACAAGAGAATTCACTTTAAGAAAGGTCATCACCATCTATAATGAAGTCCTTTTAGGTTTCAAGAGGATAAGCTGAGGAGGAAGACTCCCATCAGGTTCTAAAAACATTAAAGATGCTGATGTACTAACAGATCAGTCTATAACATAGAGAAAGAAAAATGTAAACAGATTAGATGAATTTTAGAAAAGATCATTTTATGCGTGGTGATAGAATGATAAGGAACAAACAGTGAGGACAAGATATATGCCAACTCATGATTAAGTGACCTATCTGGTGAATGTCTGGGACAGGATTTAAAGATGAGTCTTCCTGATCCTAAGACCAGCATTATGTCTGTCACAATAGGTTACCCTATCAACATATTAAAGAAGAAAGGGAAAGAGTTTGAAGGATGTGGTATGCTCTAGAGAAAGCCAAGGTTCCATTAAAGAAAGAAGGTAGGAGCAATATCTTTACCAATATTCAAGGATCTCTTAGAAGGGACCTGCTCATTGCCAGAGAAGAAGGAGTTCTAAAATCATAATGGGATGAGCGAGGCAGTGGTTAAGAGGGAGAAGAAAAGAATCCAATGAGCAGAGAATTTTAGAGGAAATAGTACAAAGATAAAGAAAATTGGATAACAAGTACAAGGCATAGAATTCTATTTGTTTCATCAGCAGAAATGAAAACTATATATGAAGGATTATAAAATTAATCCTTCATAGAAATGAAGGTGGAATTTTAAAACTTGATAATTTATGAGTGTCTACTCTCTACTCTGGATATTCTTTACTTCTTTGACTAAGAGACTTGGACCTTAGATGTTCACATGCTTGATGGTAAGAATCTATTTTTCCCTTGAAAAAATAGTTCTATCATATGTGGTACGTGATGCATAGGTTTGTTACCAAATGAAATAATAACACAAAATGCTTCATAAACCTTAAGTATATAGATGTCCGCTGCTATTTTTATTGCTTCAGAAGTGACCCGATAGAGGGCAGAGATACCAGGGGCTAGTGAAGGATATGTGCATACTAGAAAGGATTCCCAGTTGGGTTGATTGAGAAACTTGAGAAGATGAGGAAAGATAATTGGCAATATTGCTGAAGGAAAGGATGCTGCAGGAATGAAGGAGATAAGGACAGTCAGTATTTGCCTATACCTTTCTTCTTTCTTCTAAGGTATCTGCAAGCACTAATAGTTGTGCCCCACAAATCCCTTTGTCTGTGTTTCAAATATCCATAGGCCACAAAGAACTATATATGCCTAGAGGCTGAATACCCAAGATGAGGAGCCATGTGGGGACTCTGTTATGTATATAAGCCAGGGGGTGCTCTGGGGCAATGCATTGATTTTCTTTCTTTTGAATTCTTTACTTTATTCCTTTGAATTCCAGTGATATCTAGAGTAGTTACTTCAGGAATATAATATAGTCAGGCCAGAAGTTTTCATGGTTTTGAGATCAGTCATAATTGTGATGTCCTGGATAGGGACTTTGTCCTAAATGTTTGGGGCAAGGCAAAAAGATTGGGAGCCACTTGGGTGCAAATACCGTGTGGTCAGCAAGTTCCTCCTAGGGAGAGACAGCGAAAATCAAGATTACAACATACTTACATGAGACTTTTCCCAACACTGCATTGAAACAATCCTGTGTGGAATCAGGAGACCTGACTCCTCCTGGTTCTGTCATGATCTCCTTGGGCATCAATAGGAAAGTCTCCTAAACCTTTCTGTTTTACAGCATCCTCACTTATAAAATGAAGAAGTTAGAAGAAATGAACTCTGGTGCCTTCCAGCTCTAAATGTCCATCATCATCTATAGAAATTGAAGTTATTCAATTGACATCTATAGGAGAGAATCTTTAGGAGGGAAGAATCATTCCCTAGAGGTGGATGAACAACTTCATCTAATCTGTGAGTCTTTCATCTCTATCTGACCAATTCAATATTACCTAAGCTCCCGCTTAGGTATTCCAACTATGTTTGGAACATAAATAATTATTGGGAACAGCATAGCATTCACAGTTTCTAATAAGAGCCTGGCTCTTTTGAATGCATAAAAGTCATGTAGAGTAGACTAATTGCTTTGCAGCACATCAAAGCTTTACCTGGGGGAAAACCACAAGCCTTCCATAAACAAGGATTTAGACCCCAAGGGTGTGGATGAGATAGGTATTGTATCTCTATCAAATGAGGGATGCTCTCATTGTCAGCTCTCTTAAACTCAGGCTTTGATGGGAAAGGACCATTGACACGATGTGCACATTTGGAATCTCAATTTGTAGAATAAGCTTTAACCAAAGATGACTACAGATTCAGGTGAATTCTGGGCATTACTCAGCATTATAAGTTTAGAGGTGCTTTGGTGTCAGAGATAGCCCAAAAGTACAAAAACGTAGGAACATTGCATATATGTATGCAAACATGCATACATATGAATGTTTGCCGTGCACATACACAGTGTACACATATGTATACATATAATGCATGTGTAAGTGTGTGCACATATAAATACACTCATACCTATGGATGAAATCTTTAGGTTTCCATTCAATTGCATACTATAATCTATCAGGTAAAGCACATTATTCATTCACTCAGCTTTTCCTGTGCCTAAAAGTTGGGTCAAATTCTATTGAATGGTTGCAGATTCCATAATCTCAATTTAGGTTTTCTGAATTTATCTGTTGGTATTATTATCTAACGCATCGTTCTCCGTTATCCCCACAGAACCATAGGAGCTACTTTATCAAAAGCTTAGCTAAAATCTAGGCAAACTATATCTATAGTATTTTGAATGAAATAGCTTGCTTTGAAAGATACCAGGATTTCAATCAGTTCAGATCATCCAGAGGGGATATTATTGAGAGAATCAATGCTTCAGGCTGTGTGGAGAGAAAAGAATTAATTTCTTCTTCTCTGGGTGGACTTCCAACATAGAGCACATTTTGGAATGGAAGCTTGCTTAGGGCTTCAGAATAAGGCCCCCAGGACATTCTTTTATTGCCACAGATCCAATGAGTTGAGAAGCCTCTTATCTCCAGAAAGGAGCCATTAGGCTATTCTACCTCCTCATCTCCTCTGACCTCTAGGAGTCAGAGAAGTCCCTTTAGAGGACACAGCTATCTCTTCACAACCTCCTCCCCCCACCCCAGCTTGGTGGAACTCATGAAGAGGCTCAGGCTATGTAAATTTTTTGTCTTCTAATTGGGTAAAACTTTCTTGCCTAGATTGTAAATCTGGCCCCCCAACCATGGGGTATGGGATAGAAGGGGCTGGGGGTCTTGAGTCAGAAATCTATAAAATGCTAGTATCTGCACCCATGCATTGGACATGGCCATTTAAGCATGTCTACTTACTCAAGAGTAAGGATAAAAGACTACATCTTCTACTATCCACTCTCTGACACCAGGTTTGTAATTATAATTTGGGTGGGTGGGTGGTCATTTTATTTCATCCTATATAAGGTTAACCCAGAAGAACTCTAGAATTCTATTAATCTGATGACATTTTATATATAGTTGGTTTTACATAACTTTCAGAAAGGTAATAATTGTGTTGTTAATCTTATTTGACAATATCTTCCAATAAATATATACTGAGACATCTTAGACCCTTACTGTGAAATGTTAAAGAAATATGGGAAAAAATGCTTTTGATTTAGATAAAAGATGGATCTGTATAAATTATTGTAATAATTTGATTTTTTAAATTTTCCTAACCAATAATTTCCTTGTTTTTAGGTGTAGCATGCTAGCTAGGTCATTTCCAGGACAGATACTGTTTATAAAGCTGAGGGGGGGGGGGGAAGCAGCAGAAACAAAAAATAGCCTATCACTCTGGGAAGCAAATCACATCATTTTTGTATGATTAAACAAAATTGATTTTTAATTCCTATAAACAACAGATTAGACCTTTTGAAATGTATTTGTTCTAGCATGTAATCTTCCATCAAATGATCTCTTCAGGATGCCTGCTTCTTCCTTTCAAGTTTTGAAATATCTTATTATATAACTTCTAATACATTTGTTAAATACAGAGAGTTTTATGCTTTACCTTTAAAATCAGAAGTAGAATGATTCTGAGAATTGAACCAAATCTAATTTGGGGACCAATTATTCAATTCAGGACTATGAAAGTTCAGTTGACAGGAAGGTGGAGGCATCAGCCACTAAAATCACAACAGATGGACTATGCTGATTGATTTTATAAAAAATTATTTATTTTTAGTATGGATCTAGGAATGTCTGCTGCCATATAATCAGATTCTTGGGATTCCATGAGTTTCTGAATCAACAATATTTCATCAAATGTCTCATAGGTCTTGGCAATTTTTTTTCTGAAAACTGTTAAATTCAGATTAAAAAATCTGCAAACAACTGGACTGGTAATTTAATTTATGCAGACTCTACACAGTGAAGATTTCTTTTACCAATGAAGACTAACATTTTCTTTTCATATTATAATCTTAGAGAGTTTAGGAGGTATTGTATTGACAGATAAAGCTATTTGTAACAAGTCACATAATTAGTATGTAGAAAGAGATATGACTTTGTAAACTTTGTATTCTTGTCTCTGAGGTCACTTGTCTATGTACTCTAGCACTCTTCCTCTCAAATCTGGTGTATTATATGGGGATGTTAAGTTGTAACTGAGGGGTTCGGTCTTTCAGTATTGAGAGGGGGAAAGAGAGGAGAACCTCCCTACTCAAAGCAGGGTTCAGGGTAGACAGCTGAAGTTTAGGGTTGGCTCAGAGAGAGAGAGGGGTTTTGAAGATTTTTCACCCTTCTTCCATCCCTGCTTAGCTAAAGCTCCTCTCCCAGATTAGCTCTTGTCCCTCTTGCCTCCTCTCCACTACTCTAGATCAAAGAGTCTCCCCTTGATCTGTTCACTTACACACAGCTTGGGGATAACTATTTTAATATCAACTCAATCAAGGTATTACAAAGAAATAACTAGTATGGAAAAAATGGGAAAGAGAAGTGGGGAAAAGCGGTCACTGTCTCTATCTAAAACCCTTTTCCTCCCTCATCAAGTTTGGAGGGAACTCAGTCTGTGGCAGCCTAAGCCCCATGAGAGAAAGTCAGATGGTCTCACCCCTGGGCAACAGGGGCTGAGGTAAAGTCTGCTCAGGTTTCTCTTCAAAAAGTCCCTTCAATTGGGAAATGTTGGGGGGGAAAGATTTCCAATTACCAGGAGGAAAAGTGAGTAAACTTGAGGAGACAGTCTTTTCCTATACCTTCTGTCTTCGGTTTCTCAAGACAGAAAGACCAACTCCTCTACCAGCCAAAGTCTTCTTCTCCACAAGATTCTAAATCCCTTGGGGGCCCTCCCCTGTCAAGGTAATCAGTTTCACACACTGTTCAACCTGGCACTTTTTCTTTAGTGCGAGCCTCTGTCACACTGGGCTTATGACTTTAAAATGATTAATAAGTTTTAAACTTTTTGCTATATCTCCCATTTGGTTTTATACATGTAATTGGTCTTATTTTCTATATTGTGATATCTGGATATGGGTCACATAAAAGTATATAGAAGAAAGCATATATTTGAACATTTTTTATAGTAATGTAATATCTGTAATCATTTTTAAATTATTGCATAATTTCTATATTAACCATTTCTATATTTTCTTTATGAATTTGTATTTAAAATATATTAATTTGTTTTAAAATAATTAAGTATATTTCCCATTATCTAAACCCCAGAATATCAGATTGGTGGTATTACAGTTAGGAGATGAAGGTCATATCACTGACATAAAGAAATCGGTTTGGGTATGGTATCAGTAAAATTTCAAGAAATAATTGGATGCTGGTGGAGTTCTGAAATGATAAAACCATTCTGGAAGACAATTTGGAATTATACCCAAAGGGCTTTAAAAGATTATATTCCCTTTGACCTAGCTATAGCACTATAGGGTTTGTACCCCAAATAAATGTTTGTACAAAAATATTTATTTTTTGTGGTTACAAAAAATTCAAAACTAGAGGGTATCACTCAATTGGGGAATGACTGAACAAATTCTGGTATATGATGGTGATGAAATACTATTGTGCTATAAGGAATGATAAACTGCTTGATTTCTATATGAACTGGAAAGAACTCAATATATGACCTGATGTGGAGTGAAATGATCCGAACCAGGAGAACGTTGTACTCAGAAAGTGAAACACTGTGGAATGATCAAATGTAATAGACTCTGCTACTAATAATGATGAAATGATCATGAACAATAATATGAAACTTAAGAAAAAGAATGCTATCCACAGCTAGTGAAAGAACTATGGGAATAGAAACATAGAAGAAAAATATATGATTTATCACTTGGTTATACAGGAATGTGATTCAGAGTTGTGGTTTTTAAAAAATTACTCTTATAAATATGAATAATATGTAAATAGGTTTTGAGCAATATGACGTGTATAAACCGAATTGCTTGTCAGACCTGGGAGTGGGGAAAGAAAAAGAGGAGGGAGAGAACATGAATCATGTAAACATGTAAAAATATTCTAAAAAAAATTAAGTAGTGTGGGGAGAAAAAAATTGGACATGAGTATTTCTTGGGTATTATTAATTTCGTGGGTATTATTAACCCTTTCTTCATTCACGAAAAGAGCCTGAGTAAGGACTGGAGCAATTATGGAAAGAAAGGTGGGGAAATGGTCATTCCTCTGTGGAAAAGTTAAAAGGAAAAATGTTGTAAATTTTATTTTGTCTGTAAACTTAAAAGGTTTCTTAAAACTATCTCTATGGACAAGACCATTAGCCCTGTGAAAAGAATTTGCTTAGGTTATGGAAGCTTTAAGCAATAAAATGGGGTCATTGAGAATTTATAAATTTGTCAATCAAATGGAAATAATGTCTAATGATTGGTCTTTATACCAGGACAAATCTAAATTCAGAAAGAAGAGAAACAAGTGAAAGATATTAAAGTGAAATCTTTCATGTGTGTGTGAGTCCTGGTAAATTTTTACTACTTATTGCACTTTCATGAGGGTAAAATTAATTGTGTTTATCCCTAAGCTGTGATTAGTAAAATTTGTCATTAGGGGTAAAAGCTCTTGGGACAGTCACTGATATTTTTTTGAGTTTTGAATTCAGGCATAGTTGTTTTATGGATCATTAATTTAGTAATCCACCATTTGGGAGAGATGCCACAACCTCCTCAACTGGAGGGTGATTTTGAACTGGGACAGGTGGAGGTCTTTATCTGGAACAGAGCTAAGGGGACAGCCTGGGCACAGCTGAATGTAGCATCCTTTTGAGTCATTTTCCAGTTGTGTTACTTGATTTTGAACAGCAATGTTTCTCATTCCTGAGTGTGGCTGTAAGGTGGAATTTTTACTATATGATTGATTGTCACTTGTGTCTCTTGCCTGAATTCAAGCAGAGTTAAGGATAGCTTTATACTGGTATACATGTATTGACTCATTCTGTGCCCTTGGGTTTAGACCTGAACAAATAGTTTATATGTTGCTATAATCTTGTCCCTGATTTTTTTCCTTTAATATCTATTTTCTATAATCAAAGCAGGTGATCAGTAGAAGATAGGAACACAATGTAATGATATAAAATGTTACTATTTTCAGTCTGAATGTGTACTCATTCCATATCCCAAACCTCTAAGGGAATTAGTACTTGAATTTGTCATATGCCTGTTAATACTTACACAGTCAGGTATAAGATTACTGCCCTGAAATACCTCAGTCTTTCTAAATGAAAATAATGTTTGTGTAAGATCTATTCCATTTGAATGTGGTTAACAACTGAACATGTTCTACTATGGGCAACCCATTTGATATACTGCTCTCTTTGTAACTTAAGTGTATCCATACACCCCATTCAAAGCTTTTGTTTTAATCAGAGTAAAGTTGGTCTTTTGAAAGTAAATTCATTTGAGTAACCATTGAACCTAGGAGTGGAGAGTCTTTGCCTGCCCAAGTGTTGTTTATATTCTGGTGTGTGTGTGTGTGTGTGTGTGTGTGTGTGTGTGTGTGTGTGTGTGTATATGTATATATATATATATATATATATATATATATAGAGAGAGAGAGAGAGAGAGAGAGAGAGAGAGAGAGAGAGAGGGGGGGGGGGGGGTAGATCATTCCTTAATAGCATAGTAGTAGTAGTAGTCTCTCGGTAACCGAGGATGACTATTGTCTTTGTGTGTTTTTGTGCACAAAGACACTTGTGCATGAAGATTTAAGTGGAAAAGTTGATGCACAGAGACAGTCCCACTCTCTCGGCATTGGAAGCCTGGGTCCAGTAGCACGAAAAGTCATTACACCTGGAGACTTCCTCAGCTGCATTGGATGGCTGTGTTGTCTTTTGTGCTCCAACACGCCCTAAGCACTCCACAGTGCTTTGCTGCATCGCCATCTCAGCTGTTGAACCTTCTTAATGGTTTCTTCTGTCTGTTCCGCCAAAGCAGTCTTCACATGCTGGGTGAGCAAAGCCCTGGTTCACCAGGGGTCCATGATGACCCAATGGCTACCCTCACAAGGTTTAGCCAGCCTGTGGGAGCCATTGCCCGGGGTGTGGCCGCTGCCGCATGCTAGAAGCTACTGGGAGCCACAAGTGAGAGCTGGGTGTCAGTTGAGGGTCAGAGGCTGGAGAGCTGCCCTAGGAGGGCATGACAAGCCCTCCATACCAAAGATATTACTCCTCCCTGAGCACCCCATACACCCCCCTTAATAGCACACAGTCCTCCTAAAGGAATTAGAATTGGCTGGAGTGGAAAGTTTTGAAAAGAACAAAAAAAAAAGATCAGACAATATTAAATCTAAGTGATCCTAATGGGACTTTCAAAAATCTGAATTTTCTCACTAATGTAATACTTGATAAATCATTTAACCCTGCATTATTTGATAGCAAGAGGAGGGTAGGATTTGCCAACTCTGACTCTTGTATTTGGATAAACACCAGAGAAGAGGTTGAAACAAATATCCAAAAGATTAATGAACAAGCCAAATGGTGCCATAATATCAGTCAATAGCCATTGGGCATTTGGAGCTGTATAAAAGCCTTTCTTCCCACTGGTTCCTAGCTGTATTCCTTCATACCTCCTCTACTTATGTTTTTTCCCTTTCTTTCTGTTTCCCCTTCTACTGCTGCACTGGCACATTAACTTCATGTCTCAATAATATCTGCCACTGGTCACTTCTTCCTCTCCCCCAGCTTAATCAAAGACCAGTCTCTATCAGCTGCCCTTGATCAGTCCCCCTTGACCCAAAGGAGGAAAATGTGAAAAGAATTTAGCTTCTAACATCTTGTCTGAGTTGCCTTCTTCCCAAATATGCAGGAAAAGAGAACTGAATAATGATTGAATGGGATGGGGAAGCAATACTGCTGACCGAATGACAACCCTTAAGGAAGTGCCTCACTGACCCCAGAAATATGAAACACATCCATAGTCACCAAGCTGATCCAGCTAAACTCAGATGTTTCACATCAATGTGGTGTCTCTTAGATTTAGAATTTTCAAAACATCTGTGCTTCAAAGTAAGGAACATCTGTGGCATGATTTCCTATTTACCTTTCCTGACTTTTTCCTCTCACAACTGCCTTTTCCTCTGATATACCATAGTTTGTGGCTCTCAGCAATGTCTTTCAGCAGCTGATGGTAGTCTTCCTCTCTGCTCCACGTGAATGTCTATACTTTTAGATAATGAATACTTTTGCTCTCCCATCACTGGGACTCAGTTTACTTTTTGGCTCTTTGGTCATTCAGAACCAAGTCTGTTAATTAAAAAAAAAATTACAAAGAAGTGGTATGCTGTATATGAGAGAGAGCACAATTGGTTAAAAAGATTAAATTCACTATGAGACCTTGGACCTATAATTTAATATAATTTGCAATAGAACTTTGAGCTATAAAACACTGCAAATTACTGAAAGTAATAAAACTGAATGGGTAGATCAAATTTGGAGCTTTGATAAGAAAAAGGGAACTTAATTTAGTACAGTATGATAAAAAGGTCAATTAAAGGTAAAATGGGATCATTGGCCTAAATATTCACTATTATCCCTCAAGCAATGGCATTGTATGAGTTCCTCAGATAAGAGACTATGTTGAATTTCTCAGTTTTCAACATAGCAATTCTCACAGATTTAGATGAGTGATTATGTATTTCTGTTATACAAATCTAAGGGTATAGAATAAATGCTTGTTGAACAAATATGAAAAATTTTAACTAAAACAAGACTATGTAACTGAATGACAAATTGTGTTGCACTGATTATATTTATACAAAATGAGAAGATATTCAAGGAGGCATATAAATTCCGCAGTCAGGATTAGCAAATGGAGGAAACCCTTTCTTAAGGGAAAGGATTTGATCTAGGTCTTTAAGGATGGTTAATAGGCAGATAAGAATTAGAAAGAAAAGGAAGAAGGTTATTAGGAGATAAGTACAAATATGCAGCTGCTACTAGACAAGTAATATAAAGTTCTTATTTTATATACACATGTATATAAAGTATTTCTATTGTTTACTTTATATCAGTTTTATTGCACATCTGACCCCTATTTTTATGCTGCTAAAATTAGGAAAGATACTTTATTTAGCCCCTGCTACTGACTAAAAGAGAAAATATGTAGTTTATTGGAATTAGTTAATATTAATACTGGCAGGGTTATGCTAGAACCAGCTCATGCAGGTGAGAACATACCAATTCTTAAATTTTCATTGTGAATAATCATACTTTGAAAATTAGAAAACTATATACATTTGATCTTATTTTGATGACTGTCTAGACTTAAGAAAATGATGGAGAAAATGTTAAAATGTAGCTTAAATCTAAAAGTGCATGATATATACATTTTTGGTTAGTTTCAGAAATCTGGTCCTTAAATAGGTAACATATTAGATATTGGTCGATATTGTAAAGATTAAAATTGGGGGGGGGGGCTGAGGCAGATAGAAATTAGTTTCTCTCTGCAAGGAGTATGATATTTTTAGAGGTTTATTAAAGGTTAAAATATAAAGAAAACACAAGTAAGAAAGGCACATGTCTAGGCCCAGAGAGCCTATTCACGACCACTCACATCTTGTCTGCTAGGTGGAGAGCCACGTGTGCTTCAAAGCAGAAGTAGAAAAAAAGGGCAGAGCCTATTTACAACCGGGTTAAATACTCCATCTCCCTCTCGGCTCAAGTGAGGTCTCAGTGAGATTAGAGGGCATTCTGGGGAAGTGGAACAAGGACTTCTGGGGATTGAAGTCCTGGATTCGAGTCCATTTTTACAATATTCAATGCCATCTTGTTGTGGGGGGCTATTGGTGAACCCCTGGGTTTCAGGATGGGTACCCTTTGCAAAAATGCAAGACTCTAAAATTTCACTTTAAAAAAAAAGAGGGAAATTTATTAATTTAGAAGGTAGATGTTGGAAGGCCAGTAAACAGGCTTGGTTGTATATACTACCTCCTTGAAGGGATGAATTCTGGCAGTTTTAATATTACAGTAGTTGCTACATATGGGGGGAAAGGGGTAGTGGAGGGGTTTGGTCACCTGACAGGGGTCAAAGCCATGTCTTACATCCCAAAGACATAGGGCTTGTCTGGGCATAGTTTAGGGGGCAAGTAGATGTCCTAGATTACAACCTGATGGTATCAGGGCATAACCAGAATATGCATATCTATGTCCATCACAACATGTTGTGGAAAATCCAAGGGGAGACTTTGATGTTCAGGGTCTTACCATGAGTCTTTTGATGTTCGGGGTTACCCTTTCCTTAGCATTAAAAAGGGATGCAAGAAAGTAAAGGAATTTTCCTGTTTATCGTATGGCCTGAAGCACTTCTATAATTTGGGGGTATAAAGGAAAGTCTAGAGTCCCATGCCAATCTTAAGGGAAAAAATTATAAGGAAATGTGAATAGAATAAAAAGGCTAAATATTTCAAAACCGAATTGTTCTAAACAAAAATTTTTCACTATATAACAGTTTGTACTCTTTGTTATCTTTTTAAAACATGTTCACAGAGAAAAGTCATTTCATTTCAATTCAATTTACATTTATTTATCACCTATCATGGCATTTTAAGGTGTTTTCCCTCCCCTTCCCTTTTCAATTAAATGATAAATAATTATATTACTACTATGTGCTTGGCCTTGTGTTAGGTACTAAGAATAAAAGCAAAACAAAAATGTTCTCTGCCCTCAGTGGATTTACATTTTACTTGGAAGAAATATGTATATAAATAAATACCAAATATGTATAAGATAAAAAGCAATTCTTAATATAGAAATAAGAGTGTGAAAGAACTAAAAATTAGAGAAATAAAAACACTTTTTGTTAAAGGAGGCACTTTAAGTCTAACCAAGATTTGGGAGTTAGAAGAGAGGAGGAGGGCAAGTTCTTAGGAAAAATGCAGGGAAAACCTAAAAAGACATCCTTGGAAATGGGAGATGGAAGATCATTTAGAACTAGGACAGGGTAATTTGCCAGGTTCATATAATTCCTGAGTGAGGAATTAGTGTAGAATCAATTTGGTAAGGGAGATCAGAGGGCAAGTTAAAAAGAACTTCAACTGACAAAGAAGTTTTATTTGGTCACAGTAGTAATAGGGAGCCATGGAAGCTTCTTTAGTAGGGAAATGTCATTCTGCCCAGTGTTTTAGAAATACCAGTTTGGCTCCTATATATAAGATATATTGGAGAGGCACAGAAGCTGGATGCAGGACTAAGAAGACTATTTCAATAGTCTTGGGCAAAAAAAGATGAGGGCTTTAAAGTCTGCCTGTAAAGGATTACTCTAAAGTCTCTAAATCATAATTCTCTGCAACTGTAACTTAATCATTTATAGACTCTCATCTCTTCTTCTTGTACATATGGAAGAATAAAGTATCCAGCTTGGTAAACTAGTGTTAAAGAATGGGATCACCAAAAGTGATTTATTTATGTGTGATTAAAAAAAAAAACACCTTATTTCATTGAGCATTTATTAAGTGCCTACTATATGTAAAGTACTCTGGACCCTCTGGAGGAGATAAACTATTTAATAATACATAGTCTCTCTACTTAATGGAATTATAGTTAATGATTATAACACATATACAAATAACATCCCCTTTTAACTCCCTTCTAGGCTTAGCTCAAGATTCATTAACAAAAATTTTGTCGAGAGTCCCCAGTTGTCAGTGTACTCTCTCCCTAAAATTATTTTGTATTTATTTTGTCCATATTTTATTTTCATGTGTGTGTGTGTGTGTATCTGTCTGTCTGCCTATCTGTCTGTATTTTCTCTGGCTCCCATTTCTACTCAGGTGAATATTAGTTCCCTCTAGGGAAGAACACTTCCATTTTTGTTCTTTTGTGCCAACACTGTACCTGACACAAAGTAGGTGCTTTATAAATGCTTCTTGATTTAAACTGAATTGAGTATGGCGAGATATTATGTAGTAAATGAAGAGAACTGCAGAGTGCTAGGTGAGGTACAAGGAAGAACTTTAACTGTAGAGGAATTGAATAAAGCTCCATGGAGGATCATAAGATAACTAAAAATGGCCTAATTCAATTCTCATTTAGGAAGAGGTAACAGTGCCCCAGGGGGGTGTTAAGTAACTTCCTCAAGGTCTCATGATAAATATCTTAGTCCTCAGCAGCCTGTGGCTTTTCCTTTACAGTACTGGAAGGGAGCATTTGAATTGGGTTTTAAAGGATGGGCAGTCTATGGATAAGCCTAGGCAGGGTCAAAGACATCTAAACAAAAAGAACAAAATGCAGAGCATTTAGGAGCACCAGATCTTTTCCAGTGTGGCTGAAAGATAAAATCCACAGAAAATGTCTTCATGAGATATCTAGTGAAGTAGAAGGTTGGGAGGTGGGCATCAGTTTATGACCTTGAATACTTTCCTGAGCAGCTTAAACTGTATTCAACAATAGGGAGCCATTGAAGGGACTTGAGCAGAAGGTGTTAATGAATAATGTTTAAACTTTATTAGTCTGGTTTTAGTTCCTGAATGTGCCAGAAAGTGATAAAACTAAATGTATTTAATGACTGTTCTTCCCCTTAATTTATCCAACTTACTGTGATTTTTACTGTATTGAAAGGGAATATTTTTTTTGTCCTTAGTATTCAAAGGTGACAGCTTGGATACTAAGATTCTTAAAAGCCTTTAACAAGATTTCACACCAAAAGCTATTAAAGAAAATGAATCATAGAAAAGAAACTGGCTTAGAGACAAAGGGGGAAAGGCTAGCAATAAATGAGCCCTTTCCTTGATGTAGATGTGTAAAGATCACGGATCCACAGGGACTGATGCTAAACCAGGTCCAATAAAAGCAGTCTTAATGAAGCTCTTTATTAATGAAAAGGGAGTGCCCAATGAAATCTCTAGATTTGTGGATGGCACTAAACCAAGAGAGTGAAAAACCAAGCTAATAAGGACAGACAAGACTAGGAAAAATCTTACAAGTCAGAGTGACCGAGCAGATAAATATTAAGATTACTTCCTCAATTAATTCTTTTCAATTTTATAGATATGTCCAAATTGCACATGTAAAACTAGTCATTTGATTTAATTTTTTAATAAAAATACTTAACTTCTGTCTAAGAATCAATACAGAGTATCTGATGCACAATACAAGAATAGTAAGGGCTATGCAATTGGGGTTCCGTGATTTGCCCAGGGTGACACAGCTAGGAAGTGTCTGAGGATAACTTTGAACTCAGGACCTCCTTTGTTCAGACCTGACTCTCTATCCACTGGACCACATAGCTGCCCCTAGATATGTATTCTTAAACCATCAATTACATGCCTGAAGGACCCTGAGAATGTTATAGGCATATTCCCAAGGATGTTATTTCAATATGATATTTCTAGGTCTCTCATTTACTGATTGGGTAACCTTAGACAATCTACCTAACATCACTGAGTCAGTTTCCACATCTATAAAATGAAAGCATTGGACTAGGTGGACTTTAATATCTCTGTCTGTTTCTTCATATAATATATATTAACATATATATTTAATAATTTCTGTCTGAAATCCTTTGTTATTTCCCTTGGACCATGATAATTGCATTTCTTTGGTATGTCCTTGTACTTGAAAGTACTGATTCAACATAACTCAAAGAAAATATCATCAAACAGGAAAAAATTTAGAAAAGGGCAACAAATATTACTAGGATAAAAGAATCAAAGAATCTGTTATAAAGGTTCTTATGAGTGTATGTATATATATAAATATTTAAAAATACATATTTTTAAACCTGTTATAAAGATCATAGGACACCAGTTTAGAATCTCCATCTCAGAGGGGACATGATTAAAATATATGAAATAATAAGGTACGAAGTTGACGTCAATGCCATCTTCCTCATCCAATCCTAGAATATTAGCCAAAAGGCGCACAGTACAAAACTTGAGCAAGGCAAGTTTAAAACAAGTAAATGGAAAGAATATCTCACATAGTAAGTAAAGTAACTTTAAGAAACTTGTTAATCCTCTTTTTAGGAATATCAAGAAAAGATAGATATTAAAATATTCTGGACTAGTTTATGAATTACAGAGTCAGAAATAACTACTCTTATTTACAATGTACCTAACCTTCAAAGGTTAAATATTTCACATCCCAATCTCTCTTTGCCAATATAATCAAATTTAAAGCTGAAATCACAAAGAAGCACCATGACCTAAGCAGTAATATGTTCTGGGTTTGCTGTTGGGAACAAATGACTTTAGAGCGATGATGGATCTGCTTACAAATGGTATAACCCATTCTTAATCAGCACACTTCAAGTTGATCATTGTACCTTTTCTCATAAGTATGCAACAATATTACATTCAATGCTGCAAAGTGAATGATGGAAGAACAGTGGCAATATATTTTCTTCCTTCCTTACCTATGAATGTCCTGTTCTCTTTTCTAATTTGTGCCCCCCCATATCCATTCCCATCCTCTACCTATGAAAACTCTTCTTATCTTGAAAAACTCATATCAAATTCTCTGAAAGTGTAACACACTGGTTCAATTGGTAATTATTCTCCCATCCTTGAAAGTCTTCAGACTAAAAATGGATGACATCTTATTTGGAAAATGTCTTAAGATAGATTCTTTGTCAAGTAGAGTGTGGATGAGATGATCTAGCTTCCTTTAAAACCCAACAAAAATCCATATTTGGTAGGAAGTCTTTCTCAATCCATCTTAATACTACTGTCTTTCTCCTCTTAATTCTTATTTTTCCTGTACATAGTTTGCTTTGTATATATATATTTTTTCCATGTTGCCAGATCTTTGAGGACAGGAACTGTCTTTTTTTTTTGTTCTTGTATATTCAGGGCTTAGCACAATGCTTAACCCATAGTAGGTGCTTAATAAATGATTATTGATCAATTGATTGAATTATTCTATAATAACATTCTAACATTGTGTTTCTGTGAATTCCTCTATGAAGTCATCTCTTACAACTGTAATCCATATTCATCATCTCTTGTTCCATACATGATAACACTTGTCACATTTTGATACTTAAACAATGCCTTGTATTGTTATCCTAATTCTTCCATTATGTATACTTGTATTTCTTAGGGCCATTATAATAATAATTCTAATAATAAAGGGTAGAAAATATACCATCTATTGTGTATTAGGTATTCAGTATTCAAAAACACTGAAGTACTCCACACAACAGATAAGATAGTACTGGGCTTGTGGAAGGTGGTTAGTACATATTTATTGAATTGAATTGCATGAGAAAG
Source organism: Monodelphis domestica (assembly GCF_027887165.1). Lineage (NCBI taxonomy): Eukaryota > Metazoa > Chordata > Mammalia > Didelphimorphia > Didelphidae > Monodelphis > Monodelphis domestica. The sequence continues at coordinate 140,155,764 of NC_077234.1, read as the reverse complement.
TGACATAATAAAATTACACTTCTTAGCATGTCCTTAGAAAGCAGTAAACTACAACTTCAGAATCAGTTGTCCTATCCATTAGAGAAATAGAAAATAAGACACTTGGTTAGAAGCATGAAACATGAACATACAATTTATACCACTTATTCTTTAATTCTATAAATTGTCTATATTGCAAAAACGTGGTCCTCTGTGTAAATATCTAATGATAGTATTTATAAGATCATAGATAGGAAGCTGAAAGGGATCCTAGAGGTCAACTGATTCACTCTCATCATAATCAACAGATTAGGAAACTGAGGTCCAGAAACTAAAACCCATTAACTTAATAGATATTTGTTTTTAATGAAAAAGAATAACAATGATAAAAATAGGAATCTAAACATAAACTGAAGAATTTCATATCATGTTAAGGATATAGTGGATATTGAAATATTTTCTTCATTAAATTATGTGTGATTAATTTTGTGTATTTGTTGAATAATTATATATGTTGTTTAAATATAGATCTGGATTTTTATCAACTCAACTGAACATCTTTGTTCTTTTGCAATATATAGTCTTCCCTGACTGAAATCATTTTGACACATCATTACTATTGCAATAGTATTAGAATGACAAACTATGAGTAATTTCAAATATGCAGTATGTTGTTTACATAATTATTATTCACTTTTTAATGAAACTCATTTCAATTATGTGATTTTCTATTTGTAAATCCACAGCTATATTTCCAAGTGCACAAGTTATTAGACAAATTCCACCTAATCTAAGATGAGCAGTGATGCATACTGCAATCTCAAAAAATCAGATTAGAAACTGGTCATAAATATTTAACTTCAATTTATTCTGAAAGATACAATCATCCTTTCTTAGAAACTCTTATGTGAATGGCACTGCTCAGTCTTCACAACTGTGTTCTTTGTATTACAAGATGAAATATAAAGGCCAAAATGCTTTGGGAAATGAAGATAATTTAAGCAATTTTTCCTTACACTTATTTTTAAAAATAAATTTTTATTGATCCACAATGCAAAGAATTATGTAGCATCATCCAAGCTAAATGCTTATTTATTTTCTGTCTCCTAATATTTCTTTCAAAGGACTCAAATAAAATTTTAATGACTGAATTTTGTAAAATAAGGAAGTTGGAGCAGAGGACCTGCAGCTCTCTGAATCTATGAATTTTGACCTCATTAGACTAATCCCATATTCATATGCTCATATTCCATTCTCACTGAGCTATGTCCTCTTTTGCCAGAGCACTCCTGGCTGTATTCAAAACCTTAATATACCCTGAAGCATGCTTATCAGAACCTTCTGCAGGATTAAAAATAAAAAAGGAACAGAGTATATAATTTCACATTAGTTTCATCATTGAAAAGGAGGGATTTGCATATCTTCTGCATATATTTTGAACTTCTAAAATAAATCCAGAAACTTTTTCTTCTTCCATAGATTTCTAGATAATACAAGAGAGCAAAATCATAGAGAAATTAATTCATCCTGGAACCTGTGAGTGTTGTAAAAGAAACATAGAGATTTGGAAGGTCAAAGGGGAAAAAATAACAATAATATGAGGGAAAGAAAAGCAAGTGTAAAGATGGAGGGAAAGAAAAGGCAAACAAAAAAGTGGAGGAGGGGGAGATGAAAAGAAGACAGAGAGGGGAAAATGAAGGGAATGTAGGAAAGGCAACAGAAGGGAAAGTCAAGATGAAGAAAGAGGATAAAGGAAGATGAGAAAAGAGACCTGACATACAGTTGCAGCACACCTTTCTCTTCTTTCCTATAATCACAGTATCCTCTCTGGGCTCATTCTAGCAGAGGCCTCATTATTCTGAATCAAAGCCTTCTTCAATATTCATTTCTTCTGGGAAGCTTATCTGGCTCCCATTATGTAGATAATAGGTGCAACAAAGCATTTATCAAACCTAGAATAGACCAACCTATCACTTAGAACAATGAAAAGTAGGTTGCTTATCTTTTTCCATCTTATTAGCACAAAAACTTTGCCAGAAGAGAAACTGGATACTTTATATGTTCCATATAAAAAGGTACCAGCCTGTATTCATGCCTCCTCCCAAGATCCAGGATACAGTGAACCATAAATTTTGAGTTCATTTTTACCAAAGGACACTGATCTAAAGAACATATTCCAGAGAGAGAACACTGAATTATGGAACATTAGAGCTCTGAGGACTCTTAGAATGAACTTAATCCTATTTAATCCTTTTTTAAATGAGAAAAATGAAACCCAGAGAAGGCAAGCAACTTGTCCAGCATAACTTTGCTATTTAATGGAGCAGGTTTGGCCAATCACTTGGATATAAGTGCCAAAGAAACAGCTATACCGCTATACCGACAGATGAAATGGTGAGCAAAGGATCATGAGTTCTGGTCTTGAACTAAGTAGCAGTGGATTGGAATTTATTAACTAATAAATTAACAGAAACTTGACTCAGTATAATAACTTATAGAACAACTTGTATTTTTCAAAGTTTACCAAGCTTTTTATATTACCTCATTTAAACCTTAAAATAAACTCACTAACTGTATTACAAGTATTTTTATCCCTATTTTGCAAATGAGGAAACTAAGGTTTAGTGAAGTTAAATGATTCAGCTAATAAGTATCAAGCACTTTAATTTTCTGATTCCAAGGTCATTGCTTTATCCCCTTGGAAACAGGCTCACACATCAGTTAGAGCATTTCCTATCCCTTGAAATACTCAGGTATTTAATATATTTACATTTTATCTTATCATTTACAAATCTTTCTCAATTTTTAAGATTCTCGTGGATTCCAATTTACTGGCTAACCCTAACAGCTCTATGTCATCTACAATTTTAATGGGCCTATTATAAAAATTTTCATGGAAATTTTTGGTGTGCTCTGCCAAAACCTCTCTTTCCAGATTGACATCAATCTGCACAGTGTTGGTCTGAGTTTTAAATAACTTCTAAATATGACTAAGTATTGAGTCTGGTACATTGGGGATGGCCTGATTCATGATGTATCACTAGTCCTATGAGTGAGAACACTCATAGAAGACTTTGAAGGACTTGGTGAATTCTTTTTTTTTTAAACCGTTACCTTCCTTCTTGGAATCAAGGCTATATATTGATTCTAAGACAAAAGAGCAGCAAGGTCTAGGCAATGAGAATTAAGTGACTTGCCCAGGGTCACACAGTGGGAAGTGTCTGAAGCTAGATGTGATCCTAGGACCTCCCATCTCTAGGTTCTCAATAAACTGAATCACCTTGCTGCTCCAAGCATCCTTACAGTTAATCTAGACTGAACAAGTCCAGTCTGCTGGTTTTGTTTTGTTGTGATCATGATCATGAGGGCTATGAATAAAACATGAATATTGAAGATCCATTTCAGCCCAAATTTCAGATGTTTTTGAAATTTCATTTTGTCATTCTACCATTCAGTGTGATATGGGTATAGAAAATGTTCATGCATATGCAATGTTTACATATTAATAGTCAGTAGGATTCAAAATCTAGGAATTGATTCTTATGATATTATATAAATATTGGTAAGAACCTGTTATATGGTAAAACACTTTACTAAGTTTAGGGGATGCAAAACAGAAAAAGAAACATACTACCCACCCTCAAGAAACTTATAATCTAACAGAAAAATACAATAAAGTAGATGAAGGGAAGGAGTATGATGCACCAGAGACTACCTAATGCAGAAGGCATGACAAAAATGATGGTGGAGTCCAAATCAAACAGAAGAACTGGTGACATATGAAGAGATGACTAGTGTTTTGAGCCTTCTATAAAAGATAACTATGCAAGGTATTTTTGCTCCCTTCTCCAATCAAAGACTCAAAGGTGACTTAGAGGACTGATTTGATATGAATACACAAGTTGAAACAATCTCCATGATGATGACTTTCTTTTAATAAGTTATTATTTTAAGTCTTTTACTGATTCTAAAATCTCTAGTTTTCATGGATTCAGTTTTATATTTATTTAAAAAAAGTCTCCAGGGAGGAAGACAGAAAAGCTTCCCTCTTCATTCTTAGAGTATTTTCCAAATCATGGGCTTACCAAATAATGTACTTTTGTATTGCTGATGAGTCAGAGGGGGGGAAACTTGGAGCAAACTAATTTTTTTCACTTTTTCAATTATCCTTCCTCCTTCTTCCTCCCTCCTCTTTCCTTCAATTTGGTTATGTAACTCATGTCATGGTACATATAAGTGATCTAGGAAGTAAGACTTTAGGCACAATTATGCGATGTAGACATTTAGTATCCTGCCATTATCTAGTCATCTTTCCTTATATAGGGATCCTAATCCTGGGAAAATATTAACATTCTTAAGAGAAATTAAAGTAGTTTTGGAGAAGATTTGCAAGTTCAGGGTCCAAAACTGCAACCTCAAACTGCCTAAGAGCCCTTCCCCCCTTACACAAGAGAATGGAGGAAGTGTTCACTTTGGGGGGCTGGATAGAGGGGCAGGACATGCAAAAAATGTCCTCAGGTGCTGGGAAGAGGGGGAATGGAGCTGCTTCTCCTTTCCCCAACCCCCCTCAACATCTGTGCCAATACTTCCCCAGTACTATGCTAGAGGAAAATGGAACATAGAGAAGGAAAAAAGGTAGCCTAAAGTAAGGAAAGGATATATGCATTCTATACCCTCAATGATATACTCATCTCATGTGAGAAATTATAATGGGACCAGCCAAGTCTATCCATCAGAGATGAATGGGGCAAAAGAGTCCTATGATTAGTTCAGTGTTTAAGAGTTCTTAAACTGTCTCACAGACCAAGACTCAACTATTATTTTCTTTCAAAGGATGTCTTTGTGTGTCCTTAAGTGTAGGGATACAAACATTGGTGCAAATAAGAAGTATTATAAAAGCAGGGAAAGTTACTCATTCATAGCATCCTGTTCATTTTTTTTCATATCTTAAGACAAAGCCCATTCTACTCAAACAAAATTACTTTTTTAGCTCCATGCGGTTTGTGCTCTTTGTCAAATTTCTCAAATAATTAATTTATTTATGCTTGTTCTTATTGGCAAATGAAATGATTCCCAAGGTATTTTCTTCCACCATGGCTATTTTCTAGGGGTTGAAAAAGGTTTCCCTTTTAAGTGGATATAAAATATTATAGGATGGTATTTATTAGAATGTATAAGGATTGATGTTAATAGCTACTAGAAATAAACTACATTTTTTAAAAAGTTTTGTTTTGACATTTAAGACAAAGTAATCAAATCCTTTTTTATATTCTAATAATTAGTTACTCTAAATGCATTTTTATATTTTCAAAGATAAAGTCAGTATAGAACTTCATAAGTTGCTCATACCTACACATCTTCATGGGAAAGAATTAGAAAAGAATGTGAGAAAAGATGTACAATTGCAAATAGAGAAACTTCTTAATTTTGAATTTTATAATCTTTAGTAAAGAGTATCTAGAAATTTAAATATGAAAATCAATATGAACTCAATTTTAATCTCAGCAAGATACACAACTTTATATTTAGAAGAATGTGCCCAACATGATTTATAGATCTTTTGTGGAATCATTAATATAATCTATAATCAATAATCCTTAGAATAAGAAAGTATCTTCGATCATATTGTCTTTATTTTTGGCTAGATAAGCAAAACAAAAGAAAGAAACCTCTACTCATACTGAGTTCCAAATTATAATCAGATCTTTGGGGACATTCTACTACTATAAAAACTTATTTCTTTTAATCTTGCTCGGATTGCATCAGAGCCCTCTCTCTCTCTCTCTGTCTCTGTCTCTGTCTCTGTCTCTCTCTCTCTCTCTCTCTCTCTCTCTCTCTCTCTCTCTCTCTCTCTGTATGTGTGTGTGTGTATGTCTCTATCTCTCTGTCTCTGTCTCTGTCTCTCTGTCTCTCTCTCTTTCTCTCTGTCTCTGTCAGTCTGTCTGTCTGTTTCTCCCCCCACCCCGAACAAATTTCATCATATACAAACAAACATATATGAAAAAAATGCCACCCCACCCCCGTTTACTGGCATTCTTTCATTTCTACGACCAACATAGCAATGTAATTGTTACTTAATCTCTACTGCTCCCCTAATCTACTTATTCTAGGATCCAGTCCAATTTGGCTTTGGCAAGTTATTAATATAATACTTAATTGAAGATTTTCTCTCCTATATCCTTCTTTAACTGACAGTAAAACTGTTTCAAATGGATTTTAAAAAAATTTCTTTCTAACATGTCAGTAAGGAAGCAGGGCCAAATATTCACTTCATCTTTGGGTTCCTCAGAGATTTTATTTGGGATTCTTTTTTCAAGTGCACTATTTCATCTATATCAAAGAATTTCTCCTTTGTTACAATCCAATCATCCTCATTATCCCCCAAAATTGAAATATCAGAGCGGTTACAATGCACATATAATATGGCACTATCCATTTAGAGAGGCAGAGTTACAGGCTTAGAAAGCCATACCTCTATAACTGCAATTTAAAATGGATTTTCAGTTAGGGAAGACAAGAAGGAACCTACATACCCTGCAATTTAATGAGTCATTAAATGTCCTTTTCACATAAGACTTAGATAAAAATGAGTACCAATATCTCAAAGAAGATTCCATACATGAATGCCAACATCTCTCAGAAGTTTCATGGGGACAAAATTCAACAGTTCAGCGGAGAGAGCTTTCTGGGTTCCAGAAGAAATGTCTGGAAGAAACAGGGAAGAATGTGGAATGTCTCGATTGTGTGTGTCAGACAGTCATAAAAGAGCCCCAAGAACTAGATCATATGGTCAGAAACTCATGATCTCGCAAATGGAATTAGGTTTCCATGAATGCAAGAGGATGTAAAGAGCATGAGAAGTAAGGACTTGGAATGAAGTTGTTTGCTCTGCAGAGAAAATGGAAGAAGAGGGCAGAGGACAGGAAATAGACCAAATTAGAACTGTTGCTGAGATGGAGTGTGAAACATTAAGAAATAATAACAATCAGCAAATAGAACAGAGGTTGACAACTTTGATTAAAATAACCAGTGAAATAAATTTGAAAAAAAAATCTTAAATATTTTCCCAAACGTATCTTATTATTTATTACATTCTTTTTTGTTTTATGTAATTGTTTTGTTTTTGTGAGTGATTACAAGCAAACAGTTAACTTTCTATTTAATGAATTAAATAGATTTGAATATTTTGTTAACAAAAAGAATGGACATGGCAATTGTTGGAGGGGTTTTCTCACTCCTCTGAGTATTCTGTTTTCAGTTCACTAATAAAGAAAGAGCTGAACATACAAAAGACTTTATAAAGAAAGTGGCATGGCTTGAAGATTACTTTTGAGCTTTGAGTTATTATTTTCTTTCTACCTCACAATTTGAAGATCTAGGAGCTATTCTTAGTACAAAAGGGGCCATCTAATGTTAGCAATCAAATGTAAATTTCTAGTATTTCTTAAAGAAGTCATAGGAAGATGCTTTTTTTTAATTTTAAGCTAATAGACATTTCTTTGCTTAAAAATATATCCCCACAAGAATCTGAAATGGTTTTAAGGATGGTATTTCAAATGTTTAAAGCATATATATTTGAAAAACTACATTGTAGAAGAAAATAAATCACGATTCATTAAAGTATTATCTAGAGTAACACAAGAATGCATCAATCTATATAATATATATATATACATATTCATAGACACAATACAATTTAAACATGAAAACAAGCAAGAGCTGCATTTTCTTCCAAAATGACAAAGATATTTTAAAAATTAAATCACAAATCACTTGATTAAGCATCTATTTGTCCAAAGGAAATACAATTTCTACCATCAAAGACAAAAGGCACTACTTCCTGTGCTAAGTTGACTTTTTTTTATTTTGCTCACCAGTTTAAAATTTCTTATACTATTTGGAAGGACATACAGGCAGGACTTCTGTTTGTAACAAGTAGAAGCTCTAACCAAGAAGGTCCCAGCAAATTTGTTCTTTCTATCCGAATGTAATGAAGTTTTATAATTTTCTCCTTCAGAAACCTAAGTAACATTGGGTAAAAGTACACTGAAAAAGTTTCTATGGATCATTTTTTAGGTGTTTTGGGTTGTTGTTTTTTTAAGACATCTTAAAACCTTATAGGAGAATGGATTACTAAAATTTTCTCTAAAGTCTGAAATAGACATCCTGTTAAAGTCTGACTTATTTCTTTATACCAGACCAACATTATGCTTTATGTAGAGAAATACAATTTCTAGGCTCATAAATATTTAATGGAGTCTACTAGATACAAGGAACTGTAATCAGATGTGTGAAGAATAAAAGGCAATACCTTGCCATCCTTACCAAAAAAAAAAATACAATAGTGTTTACATTTTACTTTTTAAAATTGCATATAAAAATACATTTTCACAATTGTTTCCTGACATTTCACTATTTAAACTTTCTCCTATCCTCACCCCACTTCACCCCCAGGTTGTAAATAGTCTAAATAGTCTCATGCCATGGTAGAAAACACATATCACACGTACAATGAAAAAAATAAAAAAATAAAAAACTCATGAGGAAATAAAGTGAAAGATAGCATGCTTTGATCCCCAATTAGACTCCAACAGTTCTGTCTTTGACTGTGGACACCATTTTTCATCATGAGTCCCTTGTGGATATTTAGGAAAATTATTTTGTTGATAATAGTTTAGTCTTTCACAGTGTGAATCTTAAAATTTCTCAGACTTGTGAATGTTAAAAACTTTCTCCAATGGGGAATTCTCAATTGGAACAATTCCCTACTAGGAACATTCCCCATTTTGACTGTGAGAACTCGCCAGGATCAGAAACCGGATGACCTCTACTCCACCCGTATTTAAGACTGCTTTAGGGGAGAAAAATCCTTGCTAAACAATGAAAGTACTTAGACCCATGCTTATGATGAGGCAGGGAGTTCTTTGAGCACATTCTTCTGGTTCTGCTCACTTTACTTTGCATTAATTCATTTAAGTCTTTCTAGGTTTTTCTGAATTCATACTGTTTGTCATTTCTTATGGCACAATAGTATTTCATTTTAACCAGATACAAAAACTTTTTAGCTATTCCCCAATTGTTGGACATCTCAGTTTTTAATGCTTTTGCCTCTATGAAAAAAGCTGTTAAAATAGTTTGGTACAGCCTGGTTCTGTTCTCTTATCTCTGATTTCTTTGGAATACAGAGCTAGTAGGAATTTTGCTGGGCCAAAGGATATGCATATGGTCTTTAGGGCATGTTTCCATATTGCTCAACAGTTGTGTTGATTTACAATTTCACCAACAATGTATTAGTGTCTTAATTTTCCTACATCCCCTGCAACATTTATCACTTTCCTTTTTGATCATAATAGCCAATCTGATATGTGTAAGATGGTATCTCCAAGTTGTTTTTATTTGCATTTCTCTAATCACTAGTGACTTGGAGCATTTTTTCTCTCATGATTATAGAGAACTGTAATTTATTCTTCTGAGAAATGCCTGCTCATATCCTTTGACCATTTATCTACTGAGAACTGCTTTTTATTTTTATATCTTTCAGTTCTCTATATATTTGAGAAATTACGTCTTTGTCAGATACACTTGCTATTTTTTTCCTCAATTTGTTTTTTTTTCTTTTCTAATCTCAGTTACATTGGTTTTGTGTGTACAAAACCTTTTTTTTAAATTTAATGCAATTTAAAGTATTCATTTCATTTTTATTTTGGTAATGTTTTCTATGTCTTGGTTTTTTTTTTTCATTATCCATAAATCTGACAGGTGAACTTTTCTGCTTTCCCCTAATTGGTTTATGGTGTCACCCTCTATTTCTAGGTCAAGTATCCATTTTGACATTATTTTGAACTATGGTGTGAGATGCTAGTCTAAATCTACTTTCTGCCATACTTTCTGGTATTGTCCAGTTTTCCCATCAGTTTTTGTCCAAATAGTAAGTTCTTCCCACAAAAGCTTTGATCTTTGGGTTTATTGAATAATAGCTTACTATGGTCATTAACTACTGTGTGTTGATTACCTAACCCATTCCACTGATCCACTACTCAATTTCTTAGTACTATATTGTTTTCAAGGTTATTGCTTTATAGTATAGTTTGAAATCTCATATGGAAAGCCATCGTTTATTAATGCCAAATGAAAGACACAAATTTTGTTGTTGTTCAGTTTTCTCTGACTCTTCCTGACCCTGTTTGGGCTTTCTTGGTGAAGATTCTAGAGGGCTTTGTCATTTCTTTCTGCAGCTCATTTTACAAATGAGAAATCAAGGCAAATAGGATTAAGTGACTTGCCCAGGGGAACACTAATGTATTGTATAGATATCTAAGACCAGATTTGAACTAAGAAAGATGCGTCTTATCTTCCTGACTCCAGGCCCAGCACTCTATCCACTGTGCCTCCTAGCTGCCCTGAGAAATACAGATAAGAAATTACATAATTATAGTTCAGAAGAAGAAACAATGGCAACTATCTCAGTAATAATAATCACCAGAATCTATATAAAACTTCAGGATTTGTAAAGCACTTAACAAATATAAAGCACTTAACAAATAAACAAATATAACAAAAAAACCATGGTAGATAGTCACTATTAATTTCCCCCATTTTAGAGATAAAGAAACTGAGGCTGGCATAAATTAAGTTATTTTCCTTGGATCACATAACTAATATATACATGAGGTATGATTTGTACTCAGATCTTCCTGACACAAGGATAGCACTTTATCCACTCTGCCACTTAGTTTACTTTAATGTAAGTAATAAAATAGTGTATGGTTGAACTATTCTATACATTTTCTACATAATCCTTTAGAAATAAAAAGACTACGTAAACTCTCAGAAGCAAACCTCTGGGGGAAAAATGGTCACTTAAAATTTTCTCTCACAAATTTCTTTGTTAAAGATTTCTTTTGCAAACACTGAGATTTTTTCCTGGAAATATTAGTATTTGGCTAATTCCTAAGGCTCCAAAAAGCTGAAAAGGAACCTCAGCTCCCATGTAAGCACTGAGAATAACAAAGTAGTATGGATTTTGTTTTACTCAACAAAAACCCCAAAGGTTTCATTGATATCCAAACTCATAAATTGTCAAACCAATTTACTTTGACTTTCCTTTATATTTCCCTGATTCCCAAGGATCTATATAGTTCACTGGGCTTAAAATATTATACTGTGTTACCCTCTCCCCACCAACACTTATGTGCATGCATACATACATACTCACACATGCGCGCATAAACACACAGGGGGAAAGAAACCTTTGCCTCTCAAGAATATTAATATATATGTCTCCAGATTTGTAAAATTACCCAGGTTGGGTCCCAAATGTTGACTAGTTGAAAAATGAATCCCAGAATGCTTTAAAAAAAAGTTAATAAGTAAGCAAAATTTTTTCATTCTCCACTCCTCATTCTACCTAGTGTATATTAATTTTTTTTTGTTTTTCTTTTCCTCAGGGGTTTATTTTAAGTGTCAATCTAAGTTAACAGCCTTCTGCCTCTCAAGTAAAATAAATATTCATATAAAATTGAGAATCAACTAAAAACTCACAGTACCACAAAATGGAAAGAACTAGATAGTTTTTCCTTGTTTTGTTTCTGTGTATTGCTGTTATATAGTTCAGAGACTGTTGTTCCACTACTGATGGATACTTCCTTTGCAGCTTCTTGCTTAGCCAAGGATGACTGTCATTTTGCTGCCACCATCATGATATATCATATTGTCATTTCTCAGGTATTTACCCCTTTGCACTTGGGCGTGTTCCCAGTCTCCTTTAATCCAATATAGCCACCATTAAAAGTCAACCAGAATGATGGAATACTATTGTGCTCAAAGGAATAATAAAGTGGAGGAACTCCATGTGAACTGGAGAGAACTCCAGAAATTGATGCAGAGTGAAAGGAGCAGAACCAGGAGAATATCATACACAGAGACTGATACATTGTGGTACAATTGAATGAAATGGACTTCTCTACTAATAGCAAGGCAATGATCCAGGACTATTCTGAGGGACTTCCAAGAAAGAACACTATCCACATCCAAAGAAAGAACTGTGGGAATAGAAACACAGAAGAAAAACAACTGCTTGATCACACGGGTTGATGGGGATATCATTGGGTTATGAACCTTAAATGATCACCTAGTGCAAATATCAATAATATGGAAATAAGTCTTAATCAATGACCCATGTAAAACCCAGTGGAATTGCTCATTGGCTATGGAGGAGGGGAGGATAACAGGGGGAGGGAAAGAATATGAATCATGTAACCATGGAAAAATATTCTAAGTTAATTAAATAAAATTTTTCAATTAAAAAAGAAAATAAAACAGAGAAGTTGCGATAAAAAAAAATATGGTCAACCAGAAGAATACATATACATACAGACACTATATATATATATATATATATATATATGCATACATATATGCATATATGTACATATACACATATCTGTACAGTGTATATATACAGATGCTATTGAATGCCACTAACATTTCAAAAGTTATTCCTTACATCAAACCTAAATTTTCCTTTTCTATGACTTCAATGCATTGTCCTACAATAGTTCTGACCTTTGGGGTCAAGAAAAAGAATAAATTGAATGTGACTTCCACTTGGCTTTTATTCAAATATATAAAGTCAGCCATCTCTCCTGATTGCTACCCTCCCTCATCTGCTGCAGGTCTTTTCTTCTCCATGTTCTTTTCTTTTGGACTGTGGGTAATGTTTCTTCCTTCATATAGGCTGGCCAAATGTATCTCTCTCAAGCTTAATTTAATGTCAATAGTGAATGGTTTTATAATAATGATTTCTATAGAGTTACTTCTGTCATAAATTCTTCTATATTTTTTAATTTATGTGGGAGACATCTTGCTTGAAAAGCCAAGTCTATGTGGGGTTAAATGGTTAAAAAATATAATAAATAGTACAAATGGAGGGTTCATATATTGCTTTCATTTCTAGTACTCTATATGATCATAAATATATGGTTTATTCTAGAAAATCATCTGTAAAACCCTGCTTATTCCTTTCAAGAATACCCTTAATATTGGTGTAGATAATGTTTTTTAAACCCTTACTTTTTGTCTTAAAATTGAAACTAAGTATTGGTTCCAAGGCAGAATAGAAGGTAAGTCTAGGCAATCTGGGTTAAATGACTTGCCTGAGGTCACAAAACTAGTTCTGATACCCAATTTGAACCCAGGACCTCCTGTCTCTAGACTTGATTCCCTATCCATTGGGACAACTAGCTTCCCCTAGAAAAGATAATTTTCATTTTAATGAATTTTTAATGAATTTTAATGAATGAAGCAGGAAGAAAATTGGTTGATTTTTTATTCATACAAACAACAAACCGTCCATTTTTTTTCTATTCTTTAGGAATCTTCTGTTGTTTGAGAGACCTGAGTGGTCTAATGGCTTTTAATGGTTTCACTTATCACATAGTTATATTCTGTGCAACAGAATTCTGGCTTCTTAAAAGTAAAAGGTCTATTTCTCATTGTCCTTTGTATGTCCAGTATATATCCCGAAGTTCTGGCACATAGTAGGCACTTAGTAAGAGCTTGTTGATGAATGACTTGGGACAAATCATTCCTATTTCCTCATATAGTAACCAATGAGTTTTGCCAGTGAAGATTCTTCATTAATGCTACAATGTTATCTTCATAAGAGTTAAACATGGATTCTGCAAATACTGCACTTTGACAAGACAGACAAGGGTCTAAGAAGAGTTCACAAAGGGGATAGAAAAGGCATGTTGGTGCAAAATGTGGTCATCATCGTCCCTCACCTGACCTTGGCAACAGTCTCTCACCGGGTCCCTCTAACTCACATGCCCTCCAATCAGCTTCATGAGTTAAAATTCCTCCATAGCTATGTGAGGTGATGAGCAAATCCCTTAACCCCGTGTGCTTAAACTCCACATCTGGGAAGCAAACTGGAGAAGGACATGACCAAGCATTCTAGAATCTTGCCAAGAAGGATCATGAAGATATTACTGACCAAAGCATTCATGTCTCTCCTTTTACAATCTGTTCCACACAGAACTGACAAAACATTTTCAAAAAGCACAATTCCACCAATTCTCTTATTTACCTTTGAAAATGATGCTGTAAAAAATCCTTTCTTTTTGGTTTTCTGCTTTGTAGATTCATTAGTTGGTCAAGGATTATATAGTAAGAGTACAGATTATTCAATAACTCCACAGGCTAGGAATTTGGGGATAGTGTCTTCCTGGTGACTCTGCTTTTCTGCCATTCCTTCACCATGACTTTGGAATGAAAGAGCCACAGAGACTTGAGAACCAATTGTTTATTTTTCAGTGTCCTATGAGCCACCTTGGGAAAAAAAAAATATTTTTTTACAAAGTGTAAAACATTCTGATAATGGAGCTCCTAAGCTAGACTGGTTATTGTAGAAATAGGGACATAATTGCATACTTAATAAACTCTCCAATATGATAAAACAACATGGTTTGTACTTCATTGGAATGTATTGTTCAGATCACTTCCAAACCATTGCCACAAAAATGGATGGATGGGAATTTTATAGAGGAGGGTAATTGCAATTAGCCTAAATAATAATCATTTGCTACTAATTATTTAAGATAAGGGGTTCAATTGATGAATCATTAATAGGGTTTAGAATATTAGAAGGCAGGGGCAGCTAGGTGGTTCAATGGACTGAGAATCAGGCTAAGAGACAGGAGGTCCTGGGTTCAAATCTGACATCAGACATGTCCTAGCTGTGTGATTCTGGGCAAGTCATTTAACCCCCATTGGCTAGCTTTTACTCCTCTTTTGTTTTAGGACCAATACATAGTATTGATTTTAAGATGGAAGGTGTGGGTTAAATTTTTTTTAAATAAAATATTAGAAGACAATAAGATATATCAGCAATTATTTAGTCCAGTACTGTTTTTAGATAAAGAAAATGAGATTCAGAAAATTTAAGTGACTTTTTCAACATCATTCACATGGGTAGTTGTAAAGCTAGGAATCAAGCTTTGAATCCCTGCCTTACCATCTCATCTCCCTTAGCAAAATTCATTATGAATTTTTCACATATACTCTCCTTTCCCAAAGACCATTAAGGGTTTTGATTCTCTTGTGCTTAATATCTAAAAGGTTTACAGTTGAGTAATAAGTCATTTTTTTATTTTCTAACAAAAATTAATGACTTTGTTTTATTTATAAAGGAAAATGTATTATGGTGACTTGCAATGAAATTCATTGGTCAAATGAATCGATGTATAATAAAGCACTACGGTAAATGGTGAATACTTTATGCTGCTATACTGCTATATATATATATATATATATACACTGCTATACTCCCATATACTGTGGTCAAATTGCATTCCTTCTGTCTTGTTTATGGAATATTAAAAGTGAGTTAGGCAAATATGAAGCTATATATGGTAATCAAACATTTTCTCTTTAGTGGGTCTGATACATAGATAAATTAATGTTTAAATCATTTATTTTAAAAGATCATTTTACATGCTTTTAATTTTAAACAAATAGCCAAACTATATAAAAGCAATATTTATAACTATTTACACTTTAAAGATTGTGTCTTTTCTTACAATGTATAAATCACTATTTATTAGGTTTCCTTTTTGTATCCCATTGCATCTTCCATTTGTTGATTATTTCATGTACTTAGTTAAAGCATTTTCTCATTAAATAATTAATAGTGCACATACCTTAGGTATATCTAGCTTTTACATTTTTCTTTTTTGTATGGTAATAGTATGAATCTAGTATAATATATCTCAATGTAATATAAAACTACAATGCCATTTCATGATTAATATAAGGAATGAGATGAATCTGCAAAGATTTATATCAAGTAATTTAGAGCAAAGGAAGCAGAACCAGGAAAGTATTTTCATTGGCACAAACCCATATTTTTCTTTTCTTTCGAACAGATTCCTTTTTTAAAAAATATACATTCTTAATTCTTATATTCATCCTAATAAATATATGTACAGTTTTATAGCCCTCCTGCTTGTTCCCCCTCCCTTTTCTTGACAACTGTCCCTGTAGAGCAATGGAAGCCATCCAAGATTTTAATGCAAAATAGAGTATGGTTCATTTGGAAGGGGAAGAGCAGCAGTCACATTCTTACCAGAAAAAAGCAAAAGACATAAAATCAGAATTAATATTTAAAAAAGCTTTTCTTTGACCTTGTTCCATCCTAAGTTATTGCTTAATTTTTTCCCTTCTCTATACTGCTAAACTTTCAAAAGAATTGCCTATATACATGGCTTCCACTACCTCAGTTCCCACTCATTCCCTTGCAATCTGTTTTCTACCTCTACAAGTCAACTAAGAAGACTCTGATTGAAAATCAACACCTAATTGCATTTTCTTTATCATCTTCTTTGACCTCTTTGCAGAAATTGGCCACTTCTCTTTCATGAAATCTTTTTTTTTTCCTCTTGGTTTATTTGGCATTATATTATCCTTTTTCTCCTCCCTTTCTCACTTTTTTGTCTCCTTTAATTTTATTTCCTCCTCTTCTATGCCCCTAAGATTTCCTCCTAATTCTGTTCCTTTCTCTTCCTACATTTTATCTCTTGGATATCCTATCTAGTCCCATCAATTCAACTATAAATGACATTAAAAAATCTATATTTCTAGCTCTGACCTCTCTGCCAAACTACAGCCTCACATTTTCAACTGCCCTCTAGTAAACAGTGTTAGGTTAACTTAAATTTACAGTAAAGAGTCAAGAAAAAAAATAATATTTTTTTTTAATCTTGGTTAATCTACTCTAGAAATTCCTGGGATATTTAAGCATGGGAACGTACAAGAAACAAAACATTAATGGGAGTTCAGACAGAATAAAAACAATTATATTGACCCAGGTCTTTAGCATATTGAGTAACACTTTTTTCATTACCTATTACCTTATTTTGCATGCCAGGACTGTTCTAAAACTGATTTGTATTTAGTTCAAGAGAGTTATTTGCTAAATTGTCAGTGTGAGAATGTATACCTCCCAAATGGGCATAATTAGGGATAGGATTATTATTTTGTTGATTGTCTAGACTTAAGAAACTGGTGAAGGAAAATTAAGAATGAATATGAAATTTATAAGTAAGTCATGTGTAGGTTTCTTTTTTGCCTTCTGGAGAGTTGTTAACATTTACCAGCATGATCCTGGCTTTGATCCACATTATGATTTGAGGTATTACTTGTGTTTTCATTTCTACCTTTAAAAGTTAAGCTAAATAGTGGATTAAACCATCTTCATCATCATCATCATCATCATTTTTATTTTTCTCATGTTTTCAGATGTATTTCAGATCAAAACACATCTATGACAAGTTATTCTCTATAAATTATTATTTTATATTTAATATTCTACAGATTACTAGGCAAGTGGGAAAATGCTTTTCCCCCCCTTATAATTAAATGGGTACATTCGGATTTCAATTCCTCTTCTATAGATTTAGTCAAAGTATCTTGAGTACAAGAAGATGGGGGGAGAAAAGAAAGAAAAAAGCGTATAGATGAAATCTATGGAGCAGGCATTTCAAATAACATTATAGAAGAGGTTAGCAGTTTTAGAGTAAGACCTTAGGGTCAGGGTTATTGAGTGGGATGAAAATAAAAGAATAGTCAATGAGGTACAGAGAATAGTGTTGGAATGGTAGCAAGGGAAGATGGCTCAGAATCATTGGGGTTGGGTGTTTATGTGATGGTGTAAGTATTTTAAATATTAAGGAATTATTTCAGATAGTTTGCCATTGTCTAGGGTGGAGGTAGTGGTGTTCATCTTTAGGACTTGTCCCAGAACATTAGACAGCGTTGCAAGACTGAAGAATTCAATGGGTAGAGTTATAGATGTGAATATATGATCCGGCTGGGTGCAAGACAAAGTCTGTGGAGTTACACATAGCCTAGAGAGAGAGAAAACCTCCTGGAGCTTAAGGGAAGGATGTAGGCAAAGCAAATTAAATAGAACCTAGTCAATGCTCCTATCCTCTTCCCTTTATAGGTAACTTAAGCTCATATTCAATGTTATGTTCATTCATTGCATAATTTAAATTATTTCATTCTTTTATTTTTGTGTGCGCAGCACTAATACTATAGCATTGATGCAGTCTGCTTCTTCTCCATTTTTATTTTTCCTTTGCTTGGACACCAATTACAGATTCAGCCTCTTTTTAAACTTCTCTTCATAATTCCTTCCCTAAATTTATGTTTTGCTTAGGACATATCTTTTCCTAAATTCAGTCTACCTCTTATTCCCATTCCAATTTCCTTCTGACTCTGTTCTCCTTGACCATAATGTATTTCCAAGTCCCATGCCCATTTTTCTTTGAAGTTTTGTATATAGCTCCTAGGTTCTCATTTTCTCCATATGATTTTGTGCCTTCTTTCTTATCTCCATTATAATTTTCAATGGTTAAGTGATTTGTTTGTTGTTTTCTCTGTTGTTGTTTTGATGTTTGCTTATTTTCCAAGCCTTTTTCTTGACTTTTATTTTTATCTTAAAGGTGGGCTCTGCTCCCAGGGAAAAGGGAGAATTCTCTTAAATTTCAGTTTATCCTTATTGCTCCCTTTGATGTCTGTAAGTTTTCAACTCTTCCAAGGTGGTACAATGACCTGTATACTCAGAGCTCAGAAAAAGACATCCTCCTAGGGGGATTACATCTCCCCCAGTGTATGCTGCTGGTTTGCAAGGCCAGCATAAGTGAGCTGCCCTGTACTGGAGTTTGAAGTCTCATTGTGGGCCTGTGCTGGGGCTCTGAACTTTGAGGAATCAGTGTAGGGGTACTCTATTGAAAAAAGAGAAACGCCAAAAGAAAACTCCTATCTCAAGTCTAAAGCTTTATTCAAACAAAAACAAGCAGCGATTCCTCTGGTTGAAATTCACTTCCACTTTCACTTCTACTCCTAACCCCATTCACCATCCTCATTCGTAAGAAAGAGTAGCCCCAGAGTCTCTTCATTCATAAAAAATAAAATTTAAAAAAAAAATTCCCCCTTTGGCTCGAATTGGTCCTTATATATACCAATCCCTGCCCGAAAGTAGGGGGAGTGGTTCCTCCCTCCCCTCCCCCCAGCATAGGATTGGTCCAGTCAAGACCAATCCCACACCAGGAAGTAGGAGGGCGGGACCCCTGAGGAACACTGGTAATGAAGTTCCCTTGGCCACAACATTTTGAAACTCGTGCTACTCTTAACTTAGAGGCTCTGGTTCTTACTGTTGGTTTGGACCCAGGTTCAGAACCTTGAGCAATGGCCAGAGGGGAGTGCTATTTATTGGGTGCCCCTTTGTGTGGCCTTGCTGTGGACTGTGCTCCGCTCTCATCACAGTGAAATATACCCTCTATGCCTTCCTTCTGAGTTGTCTTCTCAAAAAAATTGCCTCATCCCATCTCTTTGTTGGTTCTGCTACTCCAGTATTCATTTTGAAGCTTTACTGAAGATTTATTGGAAAAAATTCTAAGAGTATGAGCTTTCCTGATTAAACTTCCATCTAAGGTCCACCCATCTATGATGAAATGTGTATAATGTATTTTTACACCCAGATCTCTGCCTTTTACCTTGATTTGTCCATTTCGGATGAAAGTGAAATTTCAATGATGGATACGCCCTCCATTTGCTTTTCAATTGTATAGAAATCTACTTGGACCCCATATTTTAAATATCAGTTCTCCTTTCTTCCTCCCTTTCCTTTCAACTTTTATGACCACAAAAGCAACAAAATCACAACCAGATCTTGTCTCATTTGACCGTCTTTATGACCCCTGATGATTTTGAGGTTCTATGGGAATAATATCATCCACTTATTAAAATGTAAAAATTCATAAAGTTTCTTCCAATCGCTTACTTGGACTTGTATTTTAACGTTTCTTTCATCCCTAAATTTGTATTTCAGAATTTCTGTTAACTCCACTCTTTTCATCAGGAATAACTGAAAGTCCTCTATTACATTAAAAACTCCATTCTTTTCTTTAGGATTATTCTCAGTTCTCTCGAGTAAGTTATTCTCGAATTTAAGTCTATGTCATTTTCTTTTTTGCATACTGTATTCCATGCTCTTTGCTTTTTAATACTGGTAGCTGCTAAATTTTGTATAACCCGCTTGTGGCACTCTTCTGTGTTTAACTTCCAGCCTCCTTTTATTACTTTTTTCCTGGCCATTATGCAATAATATTTTCATATTCCCTATGCTGTGACAGAAGTCACATATCAAAAACACAGTAAATAATCATAGAGGAAATAAATAAAAGGTAGTCTGCTTTGATCTACAGTTAGACTCTACCAGGTCCATCTTTGGTTGTGGATAGCATTTTTGTTTATCATGAGTCCCTCAGGGGTTATCTTAGAATATTATTTTGCTGATGACCATTTAGTTCTTCATAACGGATCATCATACAATACTGTTTTTACTGTACAGAGGGTTGTCCTGGTCCTGCTCATTTCACTTTCTATCAGTTCATATAAGTCTTTCCAGGTTTTTCTGAACTCATTCTGTTCATCATTTCTTATGGTGCAATAATATTTTATTATGACCATATATAACAACTTTTTCAGCCATTCCCCTCAGTTTCTAATTCTTGTCCACTACAAAAAAGAGCTGCTAAAGATATTATTGGTAGAAGTAGATACTTTTCTACTCTGATTTCTTTGGGATACAGACCCATGGGGACACTATATGGTCAAAGAGTAGCCACAATTTAATAGCCTTTTGAATGTGGTTCCATATTGCTCTCAAAAAGGTTTTATCAGTTCACAGTTCCACCAACAGTGTATTAATGCCCCAGGTTTCTCACATTTCCCCCAACATTTATCGTTTTCCATTTTGGTCATATTAGTCAATATGAGAGGTATGAGGTAGTATCTTGGAATTATTTTAATTTACATTTACCTAATCAATAATGATTTGGATCATTTTTCCATGACTATAGGAAGTTTTAGTTTCTTCATAAAAGAAATGTCTATTCATATTCTTTGACCAGGTTACCAATCATGGAATGCTTAAATGACTCAAATGACTTAAAAATGACTCAGTTCTCTATGTTCTGGGAAGTAAGGTCTTTGTAAAATATGCTCGCTGTGAAAATTTCCCCCAAAATTGTTGTTTCCCTCCTACCTTGGCTGCATTGGTTTTATTTGTAGAAAAAACTTTTTTTGATGTAATCCAAGTTATTCATTTCATTTTTCAATATATTTTCTATGTCTTCTTTTATCATAAATTCTTCTCTTATTCATAGTACTAAAAGGTAAACTTTTCCATGTCCCCCTAGTTTATTCATGATATCATTAACTTCTAAATCAAGTATCCATTTTTACTTTATCTTGGTGTGTGGTGTGAGATATTGGTCTATATCTAGTTTCTGCTCGGTTGTTTTCCAGTTTTCACAGTAATTTTTGTTGGACAGTGAGTTCTTTTCACAATAGCTTGGATCTTTTGAGTTTATTAAATACTAGATCATTAGGGCCATTAATTAGTATGTGTTGATTTCCCAACATATTATATTTATCCATTACATTTCTTAGCCAATGCCAGCTTATTTTGATGATTAACACTTTATAATAGAATTTTGAGATCTGGTATGGTTAGGTCTCCTTTCATATTTTTTTCACTAATTCCCTTACTAATTCTTGAACTTTTGTCCTTTCCAATGAATTTAATTATTATTATTTTATTTCTTGTAAATAATTTGTGGGTAGTGCGGTTGGCTTATTACTTGATAGGTAAATTAATTTAGGTAGGATTGTTATTGTTATTATATTGGCTTGGGCTATCCAGAAGCAATTAATATCTTCCAATTGTTTAGGACTGACATAATTTGCATGAAAGATTTTTTGTTGTTTTTTCTTAATTATGTTCATGTAATTTCTGGGTTTCTTTTGGTAAGAAGATACCTAGTTATTTTATGTTGCTTATAGTTATTTTAAATGGAATTTCCTTTTTAATCTCTTGCCTTTTGAATGAAAATCTGATGATTTTAATGAGTTTATTTTATATCTTGCAACTTTGCTAAAGTTACTTGTTTCTATTAGATTTTAGGTTGATTCTCTGAAACTCTTTAGGTATACTATTATATCATTTGCAAAGAGTTATATTTTTTCCTAATTGTCTATTCTAATTCTTTATTTCTTTTTTCTGCTCTTACTGCTATAGCTAACATTTCCAGTACAATATTAAATATTAGAGAAGAAAAAAGGCATACTTACCACCATCACTGCTGGGGAGCTATCATCCCCAAAGAGAGAAAGGGAGGATATACCATCAGTTAAATACCAATAACATGATCCCACCAATGTGAAGATGCAGGAGAGATTATAGGGAAATTTAGGAAGTAGTAAGGACTTCTGGGGAATAAAGTCAAAGCTTCAGAATCTCAATTTATACACCACTGGACAGCTCTCAAAAGAAATAATGAAAAAAATTGTGAAGGAAGATGGCCTAGCAATACCAGATCTCAAACTATACTAGGAAGCAGTGGCCATCAAAACAATATGGTATTGGCTAAGAGACAGAAAGGAAGATCAGTGGAATAGACTTGGGGTAAGTGACCTCAGGAAGACAGTCTATGATAAACCCAGAGATCCCAGCTTTGGGAACAAAAATTCACTATTTGACAAAAACTGCTAGGAAAATTAGAAGACAGTATGGGAGAGATTGGGTTTGGATCAACATCTCACACCTTACACCAAGATAAACTCAGAATGGGTGAATGACTTGAATATTAAGAAGGAAATTATAAGTAAATTAGGTAAACACAGAATAGTATACTTGTCAGATCTTTGAGAAAGGAAAGAATTAAGACCAAGTAACAGTTAGAAAAAAATTACAAAATGTAAAATCAATAATTTTGATTAAAATTAAATAAAAAAGGTTTTGTACAAACAAAACCAATGCAACGAAAATTAGAAGGGAAGCAACAAATTGGGGAAAATCTTCATAACAAAAACCTCTGACAAAGGCCTAATTACTCAAATTTATAAAGAACTAAATCAATTGTACAAAAAATCAAGTTATTACCTAGTTGATAAATAGGCAAGGGACATGAATAGGCAATTTTCAGATAAAGAAATCAAAATTATTAACAAGCACATGAAAAAGTATTCTAAATCTCTTATAATCAGAAAAATGCAAATCAAAACAACTCTGAGGTATCACCTCACACCTAATAGATTGGCTAACATGACAGCAACAAAAGTAATGAATGCTGGAGGTGATGTGGCAAAGTTGGGACATTAATTCGTTGCTGGTGGGGTTGTGAATTGATCCAACTATTCTGGAGAGCAATTTGGAACTATGGCCAAAGGATGCTAAAAGACAGTCTGCCCTTTGATTCAGCCATAGCACTACTGGGTTTATACCCCAAAGAGATAATAAGGAAAAATACTTGTTCAATAATATTCATAGCAGCACTCTTTGTGGTGGCAAAAAATTGGAAAATGAAGGGATGCCCTTCAATTGGGGAATGGCTGAACAAATTGTGGTATTTTCTGATGATGGAATACTATTGTGCTAAAAGGAATAATAAAGTGGAGGAATTCCATGGAGACTGGAACAACCTCCAGAAATTGATGCAGAGTGAAAGGAGCAGAACCAGAACATTGTACACAGAGACTAATACACTGTGGTATAATTGAATGTGATGGACTTCTCTGTTAGTAGCAATGATAAAGATCAAGAATAATTCTGAGGGACTTATAAGAAAGAACATTATCCACATCCAGAGGAAAAACTGTGGGAGTAGAATCACAGAAGAAAAACAATTGTTTGACCACATGGATCAATGGGGATATAATTGCGGATGGAGACTTTAAATGATCTCCCTAATGCAAACATCAATAATATGGAAATGGGTTTTGGTCAAGGACACATGTAATACCCAGTGGAATTGTGTGTCAACTATGGGAGAAGGTGAAGTGAGGGGAGGGAACAAAGATGATTCTTGTAACCAAGGGAAAATATTCTAAATTGACTATTTAAATAAAAATTTCAAAAAAAAGTATGCTGATCATTTTCTTGAACCATCCTCACATTCCCGGTGTAAAATTTATCATGTATGATACTTGTGATATAGTAATATAATATTGCTAGAATTTTATTTAAAGATTTTCCCTCAATATTCATTATAGAAAATAGCATATAGTTTTTTTCCTCAGTTCTATCTCTTCCTGGATTAGATATCAGTATCATATTTATATCATAAAAGAATTTTATTTTTTTTATTAAAACCCTTACCTTCTGTCTTGGAATCAATACTGTGTATTGGTTCCAAAGCAGAAGAGTGTTAAGGGCTAGGCAATGGGGGTTAAGTGACTTTCCCAGGGTCACACAGCTGGGAAGTATCTGAGGCCAGATTTATACCTGGGACCTCCTGTATTTAGGCCTGGCTCTCAATCCACTGAGCTACCCAGCTGCCCCCTTAAAAGAATTTTAAAGAATTCCTTCTTCCCCTATTTTCAAAACAGTTTCTATAATATTAGAATTATATATTCTTTGATTGGTTGGAAGAATTCATTTGTGAATACATCTGGCTTAAGGGTCTTTTACTTGGGAAGTGCTTTGCTGGTTTGTCTAATTTTTTTTTTTTCTGTTCTACAGTAAAGTATTCTATTTACTCTTTTTGTTCACCTAGGCAGTTTATATTTTTGTAAATATTCATCCATTTCCCTTAGTTTTTCTCAAATATTGGCATATATTTGAGTAAAATAATTCCTAATAATTGCTTTAATTTCTTTGGTTGTGATTTTGTCTTTTTAAATTTTCAATACTGGTAATTTGGTTTTCTTTCTATTTTTAATAAAATTAACTAGGGGTTTATTTTATTTTTCATGAAACCAGCTCTTTTTCTTATTTACTAGTTTAATGGTCTTGTTACTTTTAGTTTTATTTATTTCTCTTTTGATTTTCAGGAGTTCTAATTTAGTTCTTAATTGGGGATTTTCTATTCATTCTTTTTCTAGATTTTTTTTTTGGTGGGGACCAAATCTATTGATCTATTATTTCTCTCTTCTATGAATGTAAATATTTAGAGAGATATATTTCCTCCTAAGTATCATTTTGGGTATTTTGAATACTTTAATACTCTATTTTGAATACCTTGAGATCTCAAGTATGATAGATATCTTAAGGATCTTGAATATCACCTTCTCAGATCTGAATACCCAATTCAACCTTATTGAAACTCTTATGTTTTTAGTTTTCTGCTTACCTTGTTATGCTTCTCTTTAATGGTGAATTTGTTCATCCCTTTTGTTTGCCTAGAATTCTTCTATTTCATTAAATATCATGCTTTCTTCCTAAAGGATTATGCTCAGTTAAACTAGGTGTGTGATTCTTTGTTGTAGACCTAGATCCTTTTCCTTTTGAAATATCATATTCCATGTTCTCTGGTCCTTTAATGTAGAGGTTGACAGATCTTGTATAATCCTAATTGCAGTTCCATGATATTTCAGGTGTTTTCTTCTGGCTGCATGCAATATTTTTTTCCTTATTCTGGGAGATTTTTAATTTTGCTGTGATAGTCCTAGGATGTTTTAAGGAGTTGATATGAATATTATTTCCATTTATTTTTTCCTTCTTGTTTGAGGATATCAGGGCAGTCTTCCCTAGTTTTCTTGTAATATGGTGTCCAGGATCTTCTTTTTGATCAAAACTTTCAGATATTACACTGATTCTTACAATTACCTCTCCTGGTTTTATTTTTCACATCAATTTTTTTTCCAGTGAAATATTTCAGATATGTTTTTCTTCTATTTTTTTTTAATTTTGTTTCATTGTTTCTTTATGTCTTATTGCGTCATTAGCTTTTGTGTCCTTAAATCTCATTTTTAGAGAGTTATTTTATTCTTTGAGTTTTTTGTGTTTTCTTTTCCATTTGACCCATTCTAGTCTTTAGGGATTTGTTTTCTTCAGATCTTTTCTTTTAGCTTTCATTTCCATTTGGTCCATTCTAGTTTCCAAGCTGCTGAATCTAGACCATTTGTTTTATTATTTGATTTTGAAATTCTTTTCAAGTTCTTCCAAGAGTTCATTTAGGTCTAACATACTTTCTCCCTTTCCTTTGCTACTTCACACATTTTCTTTTTTGCCATTGTTATCCTTTTTTGAGTATATAGTTTAATTTTTCCTACCACTAAAGTAACTTTCTATGATTAGGCTTGTCCATTGTCTTTTCTTCATTTTGCTAATTGTTATCCCTGCCCTTTTACCTTGCCTATTTGTTGAGGTTCTGTTTTGCTCCTAGAGTAGAAAAAGGCATATTCCGAACTTGCAGTGTTACCTTTTCTAGGGCATCAGGTTGGCCCAGCTGTCTTTGGGTCCTCCAGTGTGCACTTTAGTGGGGTGGACCCACTAGCCTCTTGTGGAGAGGCTTGTGACTATTTCTCTTGGCTTCTCAACTCTGAGGTCATTCCAATATGTTTTTCAGGTCCCATGTGCTATATTTTTCAAGTATTACAGGGATGGCTTAAGCTAGGAAGCTGCTATATTTTAATAAACCCCCTGAAGTCAGATGTAGGGAATGGTCTCATTGCCACTCCCCAGGCTTCAGATTCCAGTTTGTGTCTGGATAAGGCAGCTGCATATTTTCTCTTAGGTGGCAGCTTTGTAGATTATAATTGACCCCAGCCCCTGACAGATAGATGAAAGACTCAACAGATTTATATCAAATGTACTTCTGCCTTAGTTCAATTCTGGGCATAGAACTAGGTTCCTAAACAACTTTTGGGGTGTCCACTGATCCAATTCTATTCAGAGCTCCCCTTTTTGCTTTGCCTCAGGGTTAAATCCACAAGCCTCCCTGAAAAGCTGAGTTGACAACCTACCTATTCTCTTCTAGGGACAATAATGTGAGGATCAATACTGGGTGACCCTGAAATACTGTCTGCCTGGTGCTACAGGGGCTCAGTTACTAATCTAGGCCTTTCCAGAGCATCCTGAGCTGTTGCCCATGGCTTCAAAGCTGTATTTGATATCCCAACCAGTCCTGTTCTGTAATTCTGACCCTGGTCACTGGCCTTTGAATGTGTCATCTTTTGCCATAAAGATGGCCCACTGCTATTTCTCCTTAACCATACTAATCATTGGAGGAGAGAGAGATTTTCTTACATCTTTGTTTGAATTCCTGGGAGTGGGGACAGAGACGGCTTACACTACTTCCTTCCACTTTGCCATTTTAACTGATATCCACTTGAAATCTTTAAGAAGCTTGATGAAAATGTGTTTGATGTGACTTAGAGAAAGAATCTTGTTCACATGTAGTTTAGACAGTGGTTAAGATCCTTCCCAATACTTAAAACCCTGTCATGTGACTGATATTTCAAAAATGTTCAATGACTGTCTATGAAAGAATAGATAAATTTTTAGAAATATAAGACACTAATTCTGTGACTTTGGGCAATTCACTAACCCTTTGTCTGCTTGTTTCTTAACATGTAAAACAGGGATCACAATAGCACCTACCTTCCAAGGTTGTAATGAAGATAAATTGAGATATTTATTTATAAAGTGCTTTTACAAATCTTAAAATGCTTTCTAAATGCTAGTTATTGATAGGTATTTGCCCCTTCACTGAGAGATTTTCTTTACAACGTGTGTAACCATACGTTACACAAAATAAACACTCTCAAAGAAGAAAGATAGCTGGATCTTTATTTCATAGGCTATATACTTCCTTTCAAAGAAACATTCCTAGGCAGGAAAAAGAGCAATTACTATACAGTTGGTGGGAGAATCAGAGAAAAAGATACCACCATCTCATTACCTCTGAGGTATATAAGCTTATTAGAGAAATTCTGAGGAAAGACTAGAACTGTGTTCCTGATGGGTGTTGTGGTTTGCTTCCTGCCTAGAGTCATTTCTTTGTACCTCACAGTGCCACAGTATCTCCTAACAAAACTGTTTTCTTCAAAAAGGGAGTGTTAATTATATTATGTTGTTAGCCACTAAATATAAAAATGTATAGAAAGTGTGTTATCCATTGTTAGGCATGAATTTGGGGAATTATTTTTCCCAATATTTTTCCAACATACTAAATTGTAATCTGGGTCATGAAATAAATTAATAATGATTCAAATTCTATTTTAAAGTAATACTTATATCTCTGGGAAAATCATTTGCCTCACCTATAACCTTGCATTTGGCTTGCCTTTTATTTAATCTTTTATGTTGCAGTTAAATGAATTGTAATCCTGTTTGGGTGATGATTTGTGTAAGGTGAATGATATAAAAAGAGATTTCCCTCTTTTGGAAAGCTGTCACACTGCTTTGAGTCTTAAGCTCCTAATTCTCCTGTGGCTGCCTGAATACAATAGCCTTCAGTTTGGGCAGTGCTCCAGGTCTGCAGATACGACAATTAAAAATTCTGAGAGACTGGCTTCTGGGTAAGAATATCAGTTTATTGATTAGACTGGTGTTCATTAATGGTCTGTGATCACCTTGATAATCAAAGACCCTAGAATCCCCTCCTGCAGATCCATAAATACAATTTGGAAGCTCATTATTCAGCCCCTCCCTTAGACATCTCAAAACATGTTTAGTTTCTGAAAATTCACTGAGAAGGGAATCCATCAATATTCTCAACTACTCCCCAAAACCTGGTGATGACAAGTCAGTCACTCACAGATCTCATGCTCCCCATATTCCAGGGGACAAAATCTAGTTCTAGTTCCAGGACAAAAATCCAGTTCTGTCCAGTTATGTGTCTTCATGCAATGATTCTTAACAAAACAAGCAAAAATCCTTACTTTCCATCTTAGAATCAATGATGTGTTTTGGTTTCAAGGCAGAGGAGTGGTAAGGGAAGGGCAATGAGAGCTAAGTGTCTTAGGCTAGATTTGAACTCAGGATCTCCTGTCTCTGGGATTGATTCTCAAGCCACTAAGTCACCCAGCTGCCCCCTCCAATGACTGTTACTAAGTGGTTCAAGGACTCTTTTGGAGCTACATGTGGATGCATCTACAATACACTGACTATTGAGTAAGGAAAATCCATTTTTTTCTATGACGGGGGAAAATCTTAGGTTGAAACAGAAAGGAATGAGAGGAATAAGTACTGAGATTGAGAAAGTGATTTGAGCTTCTAATTCTAAACCCAAATATAGGAAAAATTCTGTATATATTTAAAATAAATTCTACAAGGAAAATATTTCCTTTGCTTGCCACCTTAACCTTGTGCAGAACCCTCTTTAGGATTGGTGGCTCTTCTTTGGACAAGCCACATCCAGGTTTATACTCACTTGATCCCTCTTGTATACTTGCCCTCTCTAAGCTTCCAAGTGAAAGCTTAGCATGACAATGAGTGACTTAGATAGCATTTTGATTCATTTCAAAAAATTGGTCACAGAGCCTGGAGGCTTTCTCAAAGTACTCACATGAACGTCATTCAAAGTAAAGCCATCAGGACAAAGGAACTTTAATAGTGGTATTAGACTAGAAAGAATGGCTTTCCACAAAGGAAGTTATAACCTCTCTAGCCTCCACTGGTCTTGTCATCCAGTGGTACAGTAGACCCCTCAAAGAATGTGATAAAACATTGGCCTGAAAGAACAGGAAAAAAGCTTAGGTTCATTCCTAAGCTCTTATAAAAGAGCTATCTATCAAGAAGAAAGGTTATAAGAAAGGAACAACATTCCAAGAATCATCTAAGAGAAATCAATTAAACCTGCCTAATGTGCCAAGGGTCAGTCATATTGCCATGATTTCCAAATCTGTTGATAGCACAAGATGATTGAAAGATTTGAGACTGCTGATAAAGAGAAGCTGTGACTTTTGCAAAATCATCAATTTGGGCGCAAGAAGACAAAAGGAAAAAAGGCAGTTTTGGTGTACCATTGTGATGTTACTTGCTTTTAAGGGAGAGGAAGAGTAAGGTGTACCAGTAGAAAATTGAGTCACCTCTTGGAGTGAAATTATGGGAAGAAATAGATCAGGGTCATATAGGATAAACAGACTATCAGGATTCATGAAATGCATCTTTGTGGGGACAATTTCCAAGTGGATGCCATCATAGTTCTTTTGGAGTATGTCAGTGAAACTGCAGGGGAACAATAAGAAATGAAGTAGATCAATTTCTGGTTCTAAAGTGATCTATTCTCATCAGAACTTATACTACAACTATCATATTCTGATCCTATCTCCCTCTCTGTATGGCAGTGACATTTAATCTAGAGAAATGAAGAGAAACAACTGGGAATGATCAAACCATTCTATAAGAAATACACAAAATAAGTCATATATTTTAAATGAACTCAGAAATATATTTTTCCACATTTTCAAAGAATAGACAATTTGAAAGTAAGTGAAAAGACAGATGAAGCTTTTATGAAAAAAACTAATAAAAGTAGTACATTATATATGTACATATATAAAATATAAGACTGCATTTCTATATTTTCTTAGCATAGTTATTCACATAGAGTAAGACAGATTCCTTTTTAAAGTGTTGTGTTGTTGTTGTTGTTTTAATGCAGAATGGTTTTCTTTACTTCTTGTTATTTTCTGTGAGTTCCAAAGTAGTTTTTACCATTGGCTGCTATGTCTCTTAAATTCAATGAAATTAACATTTGCTGACTGAAGCAATCTCTGGCCTTCTACAATTTCCTCATTTTCATGATTCTTGCTATATCTTACTGTTTATTCCCTGAAATTGCAGGCTATTGCAGTATTTAAATTATTTCTGAGAAACTGTACATCCCCCATTTTTCACTTGTGCAGATAATTTTTGAACCCCAGTCTAAGATGCATAATTTTGCTTTTTAATTTCATTCCTGAATTTCATAGATATAAGTTACAGGTCTATGAATAAAGCTCTATGACAGAAAACATAGTGACTGGCTTTAAACTTAGAGGATCTGGGCACAGATCCAACCTCTGATGTTTATTAGCTATGTCACCTTGGGCAAGTCACTTAACCTCTCTGAGACTCATTGTCCTCTGTAAAATGAGAGGGTTGGAGTAGATGACATCTGAGTTTCTTTTTACTGATTCATCTATTATGCCATGAAAGTTGTCTAAAATGACCATTTACTTTCTGAGACTATTAAGAAAACATATTAGCACTGGAGGGAACCTCAGAGATCACCTAGTTCTGCTAACCATACAAAATCTCACTAAAAGAATATTTAGCTCCTTCTTTTAATACCTAAGGTGATTAGGAATTCAGGCTAGTTAGTATGATATAGATAACACTTTCCATTTTTGGACAGCTCTGAGCAATTAGAATTTGTATTAAGGCAAAAATCTACTTTTTTTTGTAACTTCCACCCAGTGACTTTAGTTATGCCCTCTGGGGTCAAGCAGAACAATTTTAATTCCTAAACCATATTTTAAAATTGGTTTTTCAATTTAAGGATGTGATCTAATTTATCCACTTGTGATATAATAATATTCCTTGGAAAAAGCAGGAAATTTAATTTACTGATATTCAGATTAATTTATTGAAGTGATTATTCACTTCATAAAGAAATACAGGAGAGGCAAAATAAGATAGTAAATGGGAAACCAGGGTTAGAATTCTATAACCCTGGGTTCAAGTCTTGTCCCTGACACATAATAGCTAATAGATCATAAGAAAGTCACTTGGCCATCAATTTCTCCAGGTAATTCTTTACTGACCAATTTCTAATCTGAATTAGTGGAGCTAGTCCATCATAAGAGTACTCTTTAGCAATGAAATCACAGTACTGAACAACAACAACAAAAATAAAGATGAGAAAAGGAAATAGAGATGACTTAATCTTCCTTGGGGAATGAAACTTCTTAAATTCCTTTAATTCTTTTCTTTATTGTTTAACATTGTTCTCTCTCTCTCTCTCTCTCTCTCTCATTTTCTCTCTCCCTCACTTTCTTCTTCCCACTCCCTCTTTTTATTGCTCAATCTTTTATTTCCACATCAGACCAAAGGTCAAAATGAATTCTATCAAAGCCTAGGAAGGTCTTTGGCAGGTGTTCAGGGGAAGGGTATGAAACTTGTGCTTTAGAGGTCAATGAAGATTTAGTCAGAAATTATTCTTATGCCCTGAGGACTTTTCCTTTATTAATGCTGAAGTATTATAGGCTCTCTAAAGCAGAATCATTAATATTTTGTTTTAGTAAAACAAGTGTGAATGTTAAATGATCCATATTGGAAAGAGCTGGCCAGAATCCTATTCTTTTTTGTCTAACCACATAGCTCCTCTGTGCATATCAATGACCCTGTTTCTCATTGTGCCTTGTGTTGTGTAAAGCTGATCTAAGCACAAAGTTCCTTTTGAATTAAATGGAAACTCTATACTGAGATCAGTCTGTTGGACCTACAGTACAAGACAAGAAAAGCTAAGTAGGCTGAGAACTAGAATGAAGGATGGGAACTGATAAAAATTTGATCAAAGAGATTTACAGCAGACTGTTTGCTTCAAATGATATTGTGCATCTAATTCTTAATGGAAACGTTTCTCCAATTTAATATCTGCCTTTAAAATAAAATTTAAAAAACTTCATCTTTATTCACTTTATAAAGTATGATCTTGAATTAATTGAAAGTTTCCAGATGAAGTTCTTGTAATGATAATGTCAATATTTATCTACAGAAGAGTTCCTTCTTCTATGTTCAGTTGGTAGCAGGGAAAGGAACAAACTGCAGGACCTCCTGAAATTAAAATCAATGAGGAAGATAGTGGCCAGTGCAAAGGAAAAACATAAAGTCATTGTTTCTTTATTTAGAGAAGGAATCCATTATCCATTGATGGAAAAGAAACAGCTCTAACAAATAGAGAGATGCATTGAAAATCACAACTGCAAGATCCTGAACAACCTGGAGTGATCTACGAGAAAGAACACTATCCACATTCAGAGGAAGAACTGTGGGAGTAGAAACAGAAGAAAAACAACTGCTTGAATACATGGGTTGGTGGGGTATACGGTTGGGGCTCTAGACTCTAAATGAACATCCTAATGCAAAGACCAACAACATGGAAATGGATTTTGATCAAGGACACATGTAATACCCAGTGGAATTGCCTGTCGGCTATGGGAAGGGTAGGGGGAGGGGAGGGAGGGAAAGAATGATTCTTGTAACCAAGGAATAATGTTCTAAATTGACTAAATAAAATTAAAATAAAAAATAAAATAAAAGGTTGTACTATGGAACCATGAAAAAAATGACTGAGGATGAAAAAAAAAAGAAAAAAGAAAAAAATCACAACTGTATTTATAAAAGAATCTAATCCTCCAGTTGGATGTGTACAGGACAGATCCTCCACTACCTCTTACATACACATGCACACTGCCTCCTTAAAATAGTAAAGGGATATAAAATAATTACCTTGATGTAACTGAGAATGATTGTATACTTCCATTTCTTTGTCTAGTTAACTCATTTGACTAACAAATCATTTAGTAAAATGTATTTTAGGAAGGAAGAACTAACAACCTGGAGTGCAGTCAGAGGCAGGACCAAGGAGATGAAACCACCTAAAACTAGATCTTTTCACAATAAGTTTAGGAAACTAAGAATGTATAGTCTCAAGATGAGCATAGTACACTTCAAATAGTTGAAAGATTGTCAGTTAGAAGAAAGATTATGCTTGTTTTACCAGAATCCAGGAGGTAGAAATAATATAATGGGCTCATGGTAGTTCAGAGGTCAATTGGACTAGATGGCATGTTAAGAAATATTTAACTCTATAATTGTGTGGTTCTATGATATTGGTGTGACAAACAACTTAAGTATGATCTCTCTGTGCTTTCTATACCATTAAAGAATTCAATAAGCATTTATTAAATGTCTACTACTTGCTAGGCCTTTTGATGGGCACTAGGGACACAGATAAGAAAGTGAGACCTTCCCAGCCTCTGGATGTAAATGTGTTTACATTCTTCTTCAGGAGGGGAGAAAATAAAATATGCTTGCAAATAAGAAAATTCAGTCAATATACAAAAGAAATACATATTGTTGGAGTGGGGAATTAACATCTAGGAAATACCTCTTGAAGAAAATGGCACTTAAGCTGAGCTTTGAAGGAAGCTGAGTCCCAAGTGGCAAAGGCAAGTAGAGAACATTCCTGGGTTAAAGCATAGAGGGAGGAGACGAAATGTCCCATGCGAGGAAGAGAAAGTAGGTCAGTCTAGACTAAAGCAGAGAATTTGTGAATGAAATAAACGATCCTTCTCATCTCAAGTGCCCTTCTGTAAAGGTTTCACAGGGAACTTTAGTAACATGCTAGAGACCTTTCCTTGGCTTCCTTGACAAGATTAGGATACCAATGGATCATAAAGACTATTGTTCAGTTACCCATCATTCGTGCTACATAACTGGCTCACTTCCACTGGCATGCCTTTCTTAAGTAATCTCATTTAATATTTCTTTTTACAATTCATTTTTATATGTCGCAGCTTATTGATTCCTACCACGCATCTCTTTTTGAACATCAATAATCTCCTAGTGATGTTATAAGTCTGTGAAGGATGGAATGCTAGTCTCTGAAGAATTCAAGTCTCATGTCACCCAACAGACAATAAAAAAAATATATATAAAGAAAAAGAAGGTTTTTTCAAATGGCTATTTATAAATTTTTATCCAAAATGGCATTGACTATTGATAATAGTATTAATATTTAATCATCAAATATTCTGTTATTTGACATTGATTGAGAATTCTAATGATTTTTAATAAGATGTAGCTGTATGCCACTGAAGTTCAGAAACACCCCCCAAAACATAAAAGACTAACCTGATATAATAAAAAGCTATCAATCTTGTCTTATTATTATCTAAGGCATACAAATTGTCTTATCTTCACAATTCATTTCCTTAGATATTTCCATCTGCATATGCAGTGCCAACGCTGGCAGTATCAATAGTAATGGAGAAATACATAAATTCTTAGTCCCTGGCAAGTCTTAGACATCTACTAGTTTTGCAAACCTCAATATGGCACTTGTCCTTGTATCTCAGGCAGCTCTCCAAGAAAATAATTGATTCAGATGTTGATCTGCCTTGATTGAGTGTTTCAGATAACCCATGAGATCATAGATCCAATCCAAAAAAAAAAAGGAAGAAAAACAAGCATGTAACTATAACAATAAGACCTTGAAGAAGAAAAAAAATTGATATGCTAAACATTAGACCTACATGGGAAATGTTTACAAATGAAAGATAATTATCTTACAGAATGAAAGTAACATGAAATCTGAGGAAAGACATCATGAGAATCTGGTAGGACTTGATCCAATAGTAACTGAAAAGTGGACCAAATTTTTACTTCTCATATTCTTATCTCCAAATTCATTCACCATTCCAGCATTATTAGTTGACCAGTTAGTAGCTCTGGACCCTCCTCTTGGTGTGATTTGTTTTCCAAAAATTGCCAACTAATTGATTTGCCAGTGTAGTAAGTGATAATGACGTAATTTTCTATCCTTCCTAGTTATATGGGTGTGTGTTTAATGGGACTACTGAAGATACTAAAAGAAAATGGAATTCTAGACTCTGGCAGACCCTGAGAAGCATCATGCACAAAATTTGTGGGTTGAAAGGGAGTTCAGAGGTCATCTGGTTATACTTGTACCTGGACAAGAATATCCTTTGTACACCCAACAAGAAACTATCAGCCTTGCTGATATTTCCAATGAATGGGGAATCTTTTATCTCCTGAGACAAAACATTCTACTTTTAGATAGCTCCAATCATTGGTAAATTGTTCTTTACAATAATACTAAATCTGCCTCTATAACTACTACCTTCTGTGGACAAACAACAACAACAACAAAAATTAAACCTGCTAGGTGATAAGCCTTCAAATTTTTAAAGACAACGGGCATAACCTAATCCAATAAATCTTTTTTTTTCCATCCCCAGATATTTCAAGTCTAACTTTAAATGGCATGAAATCAAGCCCTTCACCATTCAGGTAATTCTTTCTAGAAGTTCTGTCAGATTATCAATGCCCTCCCTAAAATGTGGTATCTAAAACTGAACAATGGTGGAATAATGAGGTTAACTTTTCCTTAATTCTTAGCACAGTCAATTATAATACCATATAAACTACTCATCCACTACAGTTTAGCTATATATATATATATATATATATATGTATATATATATATACACATATAACCAATGATCTTATCATCACTCTCTCAAGTGTCCTCTTCCATATTAATGAATGCTGAAATTCCTTTATATGATTATATTTTGTCATTTGCATTTTTCTCTCTGTTTTATGATTCCTAAGGGGTTGACCTCTGTTTCTAATCTTCACTGTGACTCCCAATCCTTCTACTCCTTGGAGCTTTTTGGTTTTTATTTTATATTTTTGCTCTGCCCCCATCATTACCCTTTCACTGATTACATAGTCCTAGCTTACCTATAGCTAAACTTTGGTGAATCAATTTAACTCTGTGCTATCTTCTACAATGGAATTCCTTTCCCCTTTAACCTACCTTGACAATTTTCAATCTTTACTCCTATTAAGGTGCTGGATGAAAGGACCTGCAGAAAATCAAGAAACCTTGCAACCATACTGATAGAGCTTTCTACAATTTTGTGTTCTATAATAAGCCCTTCAATAGCAAGGAAATTTTTGATCCCTTTACACCCATTGATTCATACTATCTAAGAATTCTCATCTCTCCTCAAATCTTCCTCTCTCTCCATACCAAGGACTTTACTGCAAACAAAAGGAGTCCATTAGCTGAGTTTCCTTTTCTTCCCTTTTTGCATCCCTTTCCATGCAGGCATCTTTCCCCACTACTTCATTTTTCACCCATCTCATCTGAAAATATTCAAAGAAAAATTTAAACTTGCAACCTTGATACTAACCTCTCCTATCTTCCTCAGTGCATTTCCCACTTTATCATCATTACTTTTTCTCTAATATTCAGGCTGCTTTTTAATCATTGCCTTCCTGCTAACTTTAAACATATCCATATCTCTCCTAGTATTAAAAATTCATATGGGCTAAATAATCTCTTTGCAAAGATGATTATTTCTCTATGGATACATTTAAATCTAAATATTCATCCTTAAACTCTCCTGAGCTCCAGTCTCACCCAAGCAATTGCCTTGCACACACTTCAAAATGGATGTCCTGCAGGCATCTCAAACTTAACTTGCCCAAAACAGAACTCATAATCTTTTCCTCCAAATGTTCCCATTCCTCAATTTTTCCAATATGGTCAAGGGAACCACCATTTTCCCAATTGCCTAGAATCACAACCTTCTGCTAGTCCTCAAATGTTAATGTAAACTGATTCCACATATCTAATATATTGTCAAATTTTGTTATTTTTATCTCTGCAGTCACCCTTGTGTTGTTCACTTTTTTGACCTTCTCACAGCTTCTAATCTGATCCAAACACTCATCACATCACATCTAGAATGTGTTAATAGCTTTTTGGCCATCCGACTTTTCAAGTTTCTCTCCGATTAAATTCATTTTCAATGCATCTGCTAAAGTGATTTTCCTATAGCATAAATAAAACCTTCTTATTCTTTCTTCTTCTATTCCTAATTCTCCTAATTAATTTAAACCCTAGTAGTTCCCTATTATTTCCAAGATCAAATACAAATTTCTTAATATTTAAAACCCTTCACCTCTTCACTCCTTTATACTTTTCCAGTCTTCTTATACTTTATATCTCTCCATATACTTGCTGCTCTTCAAACACCCTCTAAATCCCAAGTGCACTTTCACAATCTGACTTCCATGTCTATAATGCTCACCTTCTTCCATTTCTGCCTCTTGACTTCCCAAAACTCCTTAAAATCTCAATACAAATCTCACTTTCTGCAATTTCACTTTTCCCATTCCCTCCCCAACTATTAATGCCTTCCCTCTGGGCTTACTTCCTTTTTAAAAAATTATTTTTTTTACTTTATTTCCTCCATGACTTTTTCTCTAGTGTAAGCAATATGTGTCTTGTTTCCCAACATCATGGACATGGAAATATATATTATATGACAGTAAATGTATGATTTAATATCATATTACCTGCCTTTGAGAAGGGAGGAGAGAGGAAATGTAGGAGTTAGGGAGAGGATATGGATTGCAAAATGTCAGAAACTGAATATTAAAAATTTTATTGATGTAATCTATAAAAATTATTTTTAAAATTATTTATTTTTAACATTTATTTTTGTTTCAAATTCTATCTCAATCTTTCCCTCTCGACCCTCCACACTAATTGTGAAGGCAAGGAATGCGATATAAGTTACACATGTGAAATTATGTAAAACCTATTATCATATTTTCCAGAAAGAAAGAAGAAAAGAAGAGAAAAGGAAATGAAACAAAAAGAAGACAAAAGAAAATGAAAAGAAGAGAAAAGAAAAACTATGTAAAAACTATACTTTACTCTTCATTCAGATTCTATCATTTCTGGTTCTTTCTCTGGCAGTGCATAGCATTTTTTAATCTTAAATCCTTTGGAATTGTAATGGATCATTGTATTGATCAGAATAGCTAAGTCATTCCAGTTGCATCACCATATCATGTTGCTATAACTGTGTTCAAAGTTTTTTTGGTTTAGTTTACTTCACTTTCCATCAGTTCATTTAATCTTCCCATGTTTTTCTGAAACCATCTTATTTAATCTTTCTTACAGTACGAAATCATCCCATCACAATCATATGTCATAATACATGGTCAGCCATTCCCCAACTGATGGGTATTTGAATCCATTTGAATTCTTTGCTATCACAAAAAGAACTGCTCTAAATATTTTGTACATGTATATTTTCTTTTTATTTAAAGTCTCTTTGGCATATAGACCTAATATTAATATTCCTAGATTAAAGGGTATACAGGGTTTTATAGCCCTTTGTTCTTAGTTCCAGTTTGTTTTGCAGAATGATTGACTCAATTCAAGGCTCCATTAAAAGTATATTAATGTCTTAATTTTCCCATATCACCTCCAACATTGTAATTTTCCTTTTCTATCATATTAGTCAATCTGATACGTGTGAGGTGGTGCCTCAGAATCATTATAATTTATATTTCTCTAATCAATAGTGATTAGAGAATTTTTTCATATGATTATAGTTTTAATTTTTCCTCCTAAATTCTGCATGTTCATATCCTTAGACAATTTATCTCTTGAGGAATGACATATTGAAGTATAAATTTGACTCTGTTGATTCATTGAGAAATGAGAATTTTATCACAGAAACAGATTTTTTTCCGCTTCAGTTTCCTGCTTTCCTTCTAATTTTGGCTACAATTGGTTTTGTTTGAACAAAACATTTTTTTTAATTTAATGTAATCCAAAGTATACATTTTATATGCTAGGATTCTTTCTATCTCTGTTTTGTTAGTAAATTCTTCCTTTATCCAGTGATATGGCAGGTAAAATTTTTCCACACTCCCCTACTTTGTTGATGATATCACCCTTTGTCTAAATCACATACCTATTTTGACCTTGACATATGATAAGGGATAATTATATATCTCTACCTTATATCTGCCATACTGCTTTCTAGTTTTCACGACTTTTTCAGAGTGAGATCTTTGTCTGGAAAAGCTTGAATCTTTGATTTTTTCAAACATTTAATTAATATCATCATTTCTTGCTGTGCCTTGTGTACCTAATCTT
The DNA here is from genome assembly GCF_027887165.1 of Monodelphis domestica. Classification (NCBI taxonomy): domain Eukaryota; kingdom Metazoa; phylum Chordata; class Mammalia; order Didelphimorphia; family Didelphidae; genus Monodelphis; species Monodelphis domestica. The sequence goes on along the minus strand of NC_077234.1, from coordinate 140,116,228 downwards.
TTCTACTGATCCAACGCTCTGTTTTTTAAGATTTCCACTTTTTAATAGAATTGAGATATGGTATTGCTAGGCCACATTCCTTCATTTGTTATTGTTGTTTTTTAATTGATTACACTGATATTCTTGACCATTAATTCTCCCAGATTAAGTTTTTTTTTTTTTCCCAGTTGTATGAAATGATTTTTTAGTTGATTAGTGTGACAACAAGTAGTCAGGAAGACCTGTTTTTTTTTTTTTTAAATTAAAATAGATGGGCTTTTCAGATACAATTCTTTTTCTGCCCAGGCTCTTTCTCTCCTCCATGGCAAGTTGGAGAGCCACTTGTGAGATATACTCTCCTAGACAGGTAGATAATGAAAACTGCTTGTTGAGTACGCCTCTCCATAAACAACTAATATTTTTTCCTCAGTTGTTTAGATCTGTATTTATTAGTGTAAAAAATGTTTTGTAATTGTGTTCACATAGTTCTTGGGTTTGTCTTGGTAGGCTGACTGCCATGTATTTTATATTGTCTGCAGTTATTTTAAATGGAATTTCTCTATTTCTTGCTGCTGAATTTTCTTGGTAATGTGCAGAAATGCTAATGATTTTTATGGGATAATTTTATACCCTGCAACTAAAGAAACATAATGTTATAATGGGAACTTGCCCTCCAGATAATCCCCTAATGGATCCCTTATCCCAAGAATTAAGGTTTACATGTCCTTATTTATGTAGTGCCCTAAGGATATATTATCTCAGAACCTCAGGTTTCACTGACCTGACCTAGGTCACCATGACCATAGGTTAAAGAGAAACATCTGGGTAGCAGAGACTAAGATTGATGTGTCTTCCCTTTTGGTGCCTGGGTTTCAGGAAAACCCCCCATCCATAGCCCCTCTATATAAGCCAGGTCTAGGAAAGGCTTGAGGTCTTCCACTGCTTGTGGAGGCTCAAACTGTAGGGGTCTTCCCTGCTTGTGGAGGCCCAAGCTATAGCTTGAATAAAGTGCCTCTTGTGTATTGCATTACTATGTGTGTCTCCTCCCTGGAATCTGAACCAGAACCGAACAGAACACAACTTTCCTGAAGTTATTTATTTCAACTAGTTTTTCAGTTGATTCTTTATTACTCTCCAACAACACTATCATATTATCTCCAAAGATCAATAGTTTTGTTTTTTCATTACCTATTCTAATTTTCAATTTCTTTTTCTTCTCTTAATGCTATAGTTAATATTTCTAATACAATATTGAATAATTACAATGATAATATGTATACTTGCTTCATCCTTGATTTTTTTGGAAAGCATTATCCCCATTATAGATAATACTTGCTATTTTAGATAAATACTATTTATTGTTTTAAGGAAAAATCCATTTATTCCTTTGCTCTCTGGTGTTTTGAATAGAAACAAATGTGGTGTTTTGTCAAAAGCTTTTAATGCATTTCATGATTTTTGTTGTTTTTGCCATTGAAGTGGTCAATTATGCTGATAATATTCCTAATATCAAACCAGGCATTCATTTCTGTTATGAATCCCATCTAGTCATACATACTACATGGTCTTTCTTATATATTGCTGTAGTCTTCTTCTCACTAACATTTTATTTTAAAATTTTGCATCAATATTCATTAGAATATTTGGTCTATTGTTTGCTTTGCTTTTGTTTTTCTTGGGTTAAGGGTTTCCCCTTATAAAATCAGCTCCTAAAAGTTTTTTCAATTTATAACACGTTTTATATCAGTTAATTTCCCCCCTCTTTTTCTCCCCTTTCCCTTCTCTCAGTATAAAACTCATTCTTCAATTTATTTATTTTTGAAATTATCCAATTATACTCCACTCAGATCTAAGACTTCTATTAATGCATTATCCCTTCTAAATGCTCAAATAATGATAAAGTTCTTAGGACTTACATGCATTATCTTTCCATATGGAAATCAAAGCAGTTTAACCTTTGATTTTCAGAATGTCATTCTAAGCCCTCCACTACATTTATATGGACATTAATAAATCTTGAGTAATCTTGACTGTTTCCACAACATTTGAACTTTTTTCTTTTTTTAAATAAACTTTAATTCTGTCTTAGAATTGATAATAAATATTATTCCTAAGGCAGAAGAGTGGTAAGAACTAGGAAAATGTGGTGAAGTAACTTGCCCAGAGTCACACAGCTAGGAAGTGTCTCAGGCCAGATTTGAAATCAGGACTTCCCTTCTCCACCCTAGCTTTCTACCCATTGAGCTACTTATATGCCCCCATTTGAATTATTTCTTTCTGGTTGCTTGCAATATCTTTTCCTTGACCTGGGAGTTGTGGAATTAGACTATAATATTACAAATTGTTTTGACTTTGGGATCATTCTCAGAATGATTCCAATCATTATTCCACATCCATTCTCATTAAGCTCTTTTTCCTCATGTCTATGTCAGAAGGACATGATGAGGAACACATGAAAGATTAGCCTCCTTTTAGAGGCTAACAGGTGAAGTTGCTTTACTTTAATGTGAATGACAGGGGTTGTAAATTGCCTTCCTATCAGCTGGCTCTTATGACTAGATTAGAATTCTTAGGACCTAACCAATGGTAACTCTGGGGAGGGATTTACCCAAGATGCAAGAAATCACAACTAAGGGCTCTTATAATTAATTACTCATGTATAACAAATGGTATAAATGATGTCCTCAAGATCATGTAGAGCTAGTCAAGGAAAGCTCCATGGAGCAGGGAGAGCAAGGAGAGCAAGACAGACAGTCAGTCCACTGGTTGGGTACACCAATGTCTACAAAGTAATAAAGCATCCAGAGGACGCTCTCCAGTGTGTTCACTAGATTTTTTGTTGGGGATTTGTGAATGGGCATGCCCAAAACTTGCATAAGAAGAGGGGGGCCTGAATGAACCATAATCTGCCTTGCTGGAGAGAGTATATACTCTGAGTGGTAAGAATACTTATTCAGTCATTCTACTTGTCTTCTGACCACTTTCAGGCAGGACTGTTTTTCTTACTATTTGAAACGAATTGATTAGATTTATGGAAATTATTTTTGTTGTTATTGGTTTACTTTGCTCTGAATGGTTTTCCTTAAAATTTACTTTGATTTAGGCAGCTTCCCATTGTCAAATATTTCCCTGGTTCAAAAATGGATTGCCATTTTTCTTGGATTTTTATCCCTTCCTCTCCCCATTTTGAATTTCTTTATGCATGTTTCAGCTGCCCTTCACGTTTCTCTTATTCATTATCCTCTTTAGGTTTTAGAGGTTATTATCCTCACTAAGCTTGTAAGTTTATGATGTTTATGCAGTAGGATAGTTGTCTGAAAGGCCATAAAAACAGTAATGATCAATTACAGTTTATCCGCTTAAAGATGGTATCTACCCGGGTCCCAAAGGGACTAATATGAGTTGCTATTTTATTTAATAATGTCATTAATGATCTATGCAGGGGAGTAGACACATCAATGAAATGAATTATGAAACTAAAAAAAAATCTAAAATTCACAAGCCTTTGTAAACCTTATGGATGACTAACAAAAATGAAAATGTAAATTTAAGATAAGTGGAAAGAAAAAAAAAAGATAAATTGGATTCTGCAGTGAATGGTGTAGAAAAGATCAATGTCATTTGTATATAAAAAGTCATTGATATATCTACACAGGACCAGGTCAATGGCAGAAAGGTCACATTTCCAACTAATTTGTCTAATTTGGAAAATCAACCTTTTTTACATTTTACAGAAACTTAGTGAGATTAAGTAATTACTCTCAAAGCACACAGCCAGTAATTGAGAGGGCAACCATGTGATGCCAGTGATTAGAGTTTGAGTTCATTAATGTTTTCATTGTGCCATGCTGTCTATCACTTGCCCTTTCATATCCTTCAGTAGCAAAATTGAATTTTCCAATGCTTCTTCAGCTTATCTATGAAAAAATTCTTCTATTTAAATACATTTTTCTTTTTTCATTTCAGCTTGGTCAACTGCTTTGGCCTCACAATAAGTGTACTTATCCTGCAGCCTTCTTCTTAACTGAATGTTGTTCTTGTTGCCTATAAATTTTAGAAGCCCATTTCTTGGAAGCTGACTCAGCCATTTAATTAAAATGTTTGCTTGTGTTAAAGTTGTAAAACTCTCCAATAGAAATTAACCTCTTATCTCTCTTTTCTCAACTGTGTATCAAAGATAATATTATTTACTCACTCCTAACAGTAGCTCAAGGATTAATTAATAATTGGATTTAAAGAAGAAATATTTCATCTTCATTGGAAGAGGACAGACTGTAAGAGTTAATAATTAAAATAATTAATGAAGTACATAAGCTCCTCTCTGGGAGTCAGTAAATGGCTTCTAGTAATTTGCATTTAATAAGTTTCCTATCTGTTTGACCTTCCTGTTCCAGAATAAGGGATTGCTCTCTGAATAGGTCTATAGGGCACTGTTGGCAGAATCAATGAACTTGGTTCCAAAACTCACCTTTAATGACTACTACCAATGTGACTCTAAGAAAACCTCTTCGATTATTTGTATCTCAGTTTATATATGTGTGTGTGTGTGTGTGTACATATATATATATCAAATGAGGGTCAGCATGACCTAAAAAATATAAAGTTTCTCAAAAAGATGACCTAGGTTCAACTAAAGACTCTGAAATGTGTTAATTATTTGACATTGGGCAAGTTAAGCACTTCATGCTTTAGGCCAGAAGCTTCAAACATTATTAAAATATAATTGGAAAATATTTAACAAAATAAATAAAAATATAATAAAACATATGCAACATTAAAATTGAAAATCAAGTCAATGTGCAATGTGTAGATTAGTGGCATATTTCTATTTGAATTCGACATCACCAATTGTGGACCAATCTTGAGTTTGGATCCTTTTTAACTTCGTCTTTTGCCAAATAACCCCATCTTACATTCTAATGAAGCTATTTCAAATCTTGCCCCTCCTGCCAACTGAGCCTGGTTATCATTATATCTCTTCCCTACCACCAGTCTCCAAATCTATGCTGGGCTCCACTTGTACCTTCAGGAATCTCCCTGCATTTGTTTGTTCATTTTTAAGTAATACTGCTCCTTGAAAAGTATCCATTACTCTAATGCACTGCTGGTAGAGTTGTGAATTGGTCCAACCATTCTGGAGAGCAATTTGGAACTATGTGTAACGGGCTTTAAATAACTGCCTTCCCTTTGACCCAGTTATACCACTGCTGGGTCTGTACCCCAAAGAGATAAGGAAAAAGACTTGTACAAGAATATTCACAGCTGTGCTCTTTGTGGTGGCCAAAAATTGGAAAATGAGAGGATGCCCTTCAATTCGGGAATGGCTGAACAAATTGTGGTATATGTTGGTGATGGAATACTATTGTGCTAAAAGGAATAATAAAGTGGAGGAATTCCATGGAGACTGGAACGACCTCCAGGAAGTGATGCAGAGCGAGAGGAGCAGAACCAGGAGAATATTGTACACAGAGACTGATAACACTGTGGTATAATCAAAGGTAATGGACTCTACTAGCAACAATGCAATGACCCAGACAATCCAAAGAAACTTAGTTTGAGAAAGAATGCTATCCACATCCAGAGAAAGAACTGTGGAACTAGAAATGCATTAGAAAAATAAATGCTCTAGCACATAGTGTGATAGGGATCAGATTCATGTTTTGATGTTAACAGGATCTCTCTATTGAAGATATGAATGACATAGAAACATGTTTTTAACACTGATACATGTAAAACTCAGTGGAACTGCTTGTTGGCTTTGGTAAGAGGGAGGAGAGAACAGGGGAGGGGAGGGATTATAAATCATGTAACCATGGAAACATATTCTAAATAAAAATTTTAAAATTAAAAAAAGAAAAATATCCATTAAATTTTTCTCTCTTGACAATTTCCTATTTTAGGGAAAATAGTTCTAGTTGTCCTTCCTATTTATGCTGAGATCATTATTGGCAAATCACTAAAACATACTTAAAATTGGTATATGTTTTTACATTGTCTTGTGTATGACTAATGACTGATTTCTTTGAAATTCCTATGTGCCATGATTTGCAAACATTGAGCATAACTTTTTCTAGCTCCAAAATTTCCATGATTTCAGAGGCAAAGTAGTGTCTTATCTTTCTAATATACAATGCCATATTATGAAAAGTATATCCTGTTGATTGGCAAAAGTCAAAGTCAAAAATATAGAAAGAAAATGTAAGAAATATTGAATAAAGTTACAAGGCAAGTCCTTTTATTGCAGTTCTTTGGACTTATTACTATCTTTCCCACTGATTTGTTCTAGTGAATGAAAGTAATATTTTTTGCTTTTGTCTCTACTTTGAGGAAAATCCTTTAGGCAGTTTAGTACTTAACATATTCCAGATATTTTCTCTTTGCATAATAATATCATTTTTATGGCTGTCCTTACTTGTTTCTCTAGTTCTATGGTGAATTTATCCATAGCAATAAAGAAAAAATGTAGTGAGTGTTATGAACCCTTTTTTACCTGAACAGTGAAATATAAATTTTTTTTTCATGACCCAGAAAATTGGGATTATGTTCAATTATGGTGTTCAATTGGCTTGATATGTGTAAAAAGAATGGATAAACTGAGATAATTGTGTTAATAAATATGGTAGAAAATATTTCTATGGAAAAATCCAGATAATTAAAAGTAAAGAGATATGTATATATGAATATGTGTATTTATGTGTATATGTATATATACTTATATATATATATATATATATATCTTCATTTGAAAGATGAAGAATATGAATCCCAAAGAGGTGAGATAAATTGCTGGAAAAAACTTAAGCACCTATTCTTAAGCCAAATGAAAATCAAGAAAAAGGGGATGAAGATTTTGACCTACAAGAGGAAGAAATAGGTCAATCTAAGCAATTTATTGTTCTTGTAATTTCCATTACAGTCTTACTGATACTTAAAATAAATTTTTATTTAAATATTTTTCTAACCAATGCATTAATTTTGTATTGTTGATGGTATTATACTTAACCTTTTTTTTATTTAACATGATAAATTAATACACATCTATTAAATGCTTAGTATGTGCCAGGTGTGAGTGTGAACCTAATTAGAGGATAGTATATGAAGGGAAAATAAAGTATGGGCTTTATTTGCTCTCTTGAAGGAAGTGGAGAGCACTTATCTCAGTTTCTCTTTGAAAGTCAGAGGAAGAGTTTTAGTTATGTTTGGTATTTCTGTTGAGAAACTCTTTTGCATTGGGTATCCATGGATCCTGTTTTGCCTTTATATTTCTCTTCTAGTTCATTGTCAAATATAGAAAGTAATAGAACTACCCCTGAAATTATGCCTCTTCTCATGTTCTCTGTTTTTACCAAAGAAATCACATTCCTTTCTGTCACTCAGGCTTATGGCAGAAAAAGGCATCAGATGAAAGTTTCTGACTTAATGAATATAGTCTATGAATCATAATTTTTGAATCACCTACAAATAGTAATTTAGGTTCTTTTACAGTCAAATTGTTGTCTAACACTAAAAGAGGTGACATATTACTAAGGAACTGAATGACATCAATATTAATATAAAAGGATTGAAGCTAAATGAAGGATATCTTGCAAATTCTTGAAGAAACAATTTCAGGAACTGATTTCAGTGTATGTCTAAAGATACAAAAAAAGTGCATTTTCATGAACACTTAAGCATCCTACTTTGAAACACTCATGATAAGCAAAAATCTTATAGTGCAAATGATTGTAGCTTAGGCACCCAGTGTCTGTTGCAAAGGATGAAAGAGTTGGGTAGAGATCCTACAAACTGAGTGAGAATATACTTTGAAAGCAAATGACTTCATTGAATTCATAGGAACTACAGAGAGAAAAAAAAAAACATGTAGGAAGTTATGATATAAGATTAGTAAGTGAAAAAAACCAAAGTATAAATTACTCAGAACATTCATGACACTATCACAAATAATTTTTCTAGGAGAGAATTGGGAGATGCTAACTAATATCCCAAGTCCAAAATATTATGAAGGGTGAAATTTACTATACTATGAAATGGAAATTTTATGGTTAGGTATGAGAGAGAAATATTTTAAAATCAACCTTAAATGTAAATTCAGAGAAGAGTTCTAATCTATTTAATCCAATTTGAACCTTTTTTCTGATCTCATCTCAAATTTCTAATTGGCACAAGAAATTTCTAGTGTGTGAAAAGATGGGTGGGGGGGGGGAACATTCCATGTCTGAGGAGGATTTGCTTTTGAATGGTGATTCTTGAGGACTCCAGCAAAAGGATTTCCAGAAATTGTAAGTTACCCTGTTACTCTTTTGGCACATGTAATCGCTTATGTTTAAGCCTACTCTCTCTTGGATTCTTTGCGTATTTGTAGAAGTGTGTCATGGTTTTGTTTCATTTTTTGGCTGGGTGTAATATAATAGCCATAATCTGGGGACCTGACTTGTTAGTATGAATAGGCATGGGAATATATATGTTCATGTTGTCTCCTGTTAGAATGTAAGACAATAGAGATTGGTTTAGTTTTATTTTTTTTTATCAGTATCCTAAGGTAGAGCAAATAATCAGCGCTTAATAAATACTGAGTGTCGAAAGAGCTATATATAGATTAAATAAGTAATCAGAACCATGTAAATGTAGCACACATCAAACATGAGCACATTAAGAAAAGTGAATGAGAATGAATAGATGAAGAATTCTGATGAAAGAGTCTAAAAAACAATTTCTACTTTTAAATTAATCTCCATTTGTTTACTAGAAATGATATGCTTGTTTGTATTTATGTTTAACATTAAGTTTTTGTTTTTCTTTTAATCCTTACCTTCTATCTTAGAAGCAATACTGTGTATTGTTTCCAAGGCAGAAGAGGTATAAGGGCCAAGCAACAAGGTGAAGTGATTTACAGAAGGGAGGAGGGGTGCACAGCGGAGTTGTGTCACACAGTTAGGAAATGTCTAAAGCCAAATCTGAACCCAGGACCTTCTTTTTCTAGACCTGGCTCTCAATCCACTGAGCCAAGTAGTTGCCTCCTAACATTAAAATTATAAGAAATTTTTAATAGTAAACAAATGAAGAAACTGACAGGTTTTTTCCATGTCTACTTCTACCCTTTAATTCCTCGCAAAATAAAAAGAAATTATCTGTTTGCAGTTTCTTTGTAGCTCTAAAATCCAATGAAATAGTAGTTTATGTTAATTTTTGAAGTCTAAGGAACATTATTTAATAATAAAAAGAAATAAATTCAAAACAGCTGAAACTCTGGCATTAAGGAAATTGAAGTTAACTTTTCTAATACTAAAATAAAAGAACTCTGGTTAAATTAAAGGTGTGGTACCCCAGAAAGCTGGGGAACAATGGACAGGAAGATATTTGGCATAAAAATATATATATATATTTCTCTATCTGCTTATGTTGAATATTAAATTGAAACAATTACCTGGATATTTTAGACCCGAACCAATTTGGCCTCAGTCCTATGTTTATTTATTTATTTGAAAGACAACTTTCATTTTGCTTGAGTAGAGAGAAAATGGTATATGAAGTATATTATATACTAAAAATAATTAGGAAGATTTTGGTTTTTTTAATTAAAATATTTAATTTTTTTTCAGTTTGAGGTTTAAGAAAACCAGCAAAGTGAATTTTTTTGCTACAAGCAGCATTCCTGGAGTAGCACCTAAAAATGTAAACATCATAAAACAATATGGTAGAAAGACTTCTAGAATACAAATCCTAGAGATCAGGAATTCAGTGATGATTAAAAGCCATTAATGAGCTATTGGAACTTGGACAGTTCACTTTATTTTCTTAATCATGATTAAAATTATTTCATCTTAATCTTAATGAAAAATTCACTTTTCTTAATCATTTAATCTTCTACAAAGGAAGGGGTATAGACTGGCTGATTTTAAAGGTTCTTTATGGTACTAAAATCATGTGTTGTGAGCTTCTACATTTGCTGTATGTTTCTCATTATTTGCCAATAAAGACGTAGACATATAAGTAAGATTTGACGGCCATTTCAAGAACACTGTTTTTGCAGCTACAGCCAGTGCAATTCTATATCCAATTTAAAATCAAGGCAAAGAAAGCTTTTTTAAAAAAAAAGGCAATTGGGCTTAATCATTTTTGCTTTAAACTTTTACTAGAACATCATTTTTAAAAACCTGTAAGAAAAGGTAGATGTAATTTCTAAGAGAAAATGAGTTTACATTAATAGTTAGTGCTGGAAATTTCTTGCACTTGATGCCAAAGCATTTCCATAAAACAAATTAAGGTGTCATTGTATAGTAATCTCATTGTGATTTACACAAATAACTAATTCCACACACATCCCAGTTGAAAACACACTGACTAAAAGGTTCATAAGACAGGGTCATGGTGCAATCCTTAGAGGCAGCTCCAAACTATTAAATGTGAGGCAGAAGCTAATATTTAATGAACAAACCTCATCATCTTTCATCCTGCCTCTTATTACCATGACGAGGAAAAGATCAGAACTGTTGGGAAAATAGTACTGTCTTTTATTAACAGTCAGAACTTACTGAACTTTAACAAAAGGCTCCTATGGAAATATGAAACATGGTGACATCTGTGTGCAGGAGTGAATACGTTATTTATACAAATACTGCATATAAATGTGAAGCAGAGACAGATACAAAGAGATAGATAGGTAAAGATAGATAAAAAGAGACAGAAAAGATCACAGGATTCCAGATTTAGAGCTGGAAGTTACATAAAAGATCAACTGTATTCCAGATTGCCTGAATTTAATAGGTCAAAGATAACCAACAAAATCTTAGCATTCTGGCTCAGCTAATTTACACTAGTGTGCAGATGACATCACATTCTTGTTAGGGACAAAGAAAGGAGATCTTTGGTCAACATACCATAAATACACACACACACACACACACACACACACACACACACACACAGAGATAATTTTTTTCTCTGCACACTCTTCTCTCCCTTTCCTTTACAAAACAACAATTAAAAGTGAGACTTCTGTGAGAAAAAAATGAACTAGTTTGCTTACAAGGAAGATGGACCCTTCAGGACAGAACTTTTACTACTTGTAATTTAGAGAAAATATTAAATGATTTTGGGGGGGATTTTGAACCTCATTGGATTACAGAACAAAATGAGGATTATAGTAGGAAAGCAGATATGAAGTGGCAATGAAGATTGAAACTCAGGAGCAGCTAGATAGCAAAGTGGATAAAGAGGCAGCCCTGGAATCAGGAAGACCTGGGTTCAAATATGATATCACATCCTTCCTTGCTGTTTGACCCTGGACAAATCTCTTAACCCAATAATTGTATTAATTCTAAGGCTGAAGGCAAAGGTTTTTTAAAAAGAGTTTTTGAAAAGGACTTAAAAAATTTAAAGCTCAGAAGAAAGCTGGCGCCATGCATAATGAGGAAAAGATTCTTTCACATAATTCCTGGGTATTTGGAATTTTAAGCACTTTGATAGAGGCAATATGTCAATCAAAGCACATTGCCTTGGTTGATCTCGTAGCTAAAAAAATGAGCATAATGGTGAAATATGGCTTTTAAAATTTGATCAACAGCCATTCTTACTGATGAGAAAGTAATTAATTAACTTTTTAGAATATTAATATATGTAAACTACTTTGCAAAATATAAAGTGTTATACAAATATTAGCTCTTATTTTTCTCAAATACAACTCTTAGTTTAGAACACTTTGTTATACTTCAAATTAACTTAGAGTTGTTTTTTCTAATCTTCAGAACTAATATTACTGTGAGATAATAGCATACGATGAAAAATGAAACATAGAGAAGTAATATATTTTTGTTAAAGAGTGCACACAATGAAGCAGATCTGCATTACATAATTATTAAGGCAATGGTTATTCCCTTTGGTTACACTACCAGTATGCAATATTTTTATTGACAGTCTACTAGCATTAATACTTTCTAATCTGCAAATAAACAGGAATTATCCTAAGGGGAATGGTTAAGTACTAATGTACACAGTATATAATATTATGCCTATTATAAAAATGGAATTCCTCAAGTCAGTGAGAACTCAGTATAATATAATAGCTTGTGGTGGATTATCTGGACACTAATGATGTGGTTTTTTTTTATTTACTCAATTACTTAATAGTCTGATATACTTAAACATATTGGTTTATTCACTCTATAATATAAAGTATATATACCTCCTAGATTACTTTATTAGCTACTTAAGGAAATGCATTGTCAGCCAATCCTATAAATGGCATACATTTCAAAGGTGTATTTTATATTTTTCCTTGCTCTCATGTAATGTTGCCTCACAGTTTTCATAGACACTCTACTTTACCCATGAAATGCATTTCAGTTAGTAATTCCCCTAAATTTATTTATTAGTCTACTCTTTAGAAATTATATTTACATCCTCAAAATTACACTTATTTGTCCTCTGGCCCTCACAGCTATTTTATCACTAAATGATGCATGATAGAACACTTTGTAAGTACTTGGTTTTAAGTACTGTCCATACAATAATTTAGTTCCATTTTTCTCAATTAATAACCAATTTACTCAACTCACCCTTGGAAATCTGAAACTCTTGTAATAGAAAGAAAACCATAATATTTATAATAACCAAATGAAAACTTAAATAAGTAGGGAGATAATGATTTCATTCATTTCATAGCATGCTTAAAATTTTGAGTACTGACTGCCTTTCCAATAGTGAGTACTCTTTCTTGTACCTTTACTTAAGTCTTAAAAGAAGAGAAACTATTATTCTGCTGCTCAGATGAAAGCTGAGAGAGTACTTAGTAGTGTGAGAAGGGAATTTGTATTTTGATTTGATTAATTAGAGACTTAGACTTCCCTTCCATTTGTTTTGAATTTGGGTCAATCAGCAACCAAGGAATTGATCCCACAGGCACTGCCCCACTGGGTGGTGCCAGACTAATTGAGGAATTGTGATTGGTTCCTGTGGGGGGGAGGGGGGGATGTAGCAGAGCTTATGGGTGAGGGGAATGACTTATAAGGTGAGACCCAGCAGGAAGCAGAGGGGGTTATTTCTGAGACTGAGATCCCAAGACAGACTCTGAGTTGTTAGACTAGATAATTCTTTACCTCCTTTCTATATTTCTCTCTCTTCTTATTTGTATCTTACTATAATAAAGCTATTAGAGCTATTAACAGTCTTCTGACTTAAGGGTTAATGTCTATAAATGGCAACCACAACATTTTTTACTCTTATAATTTAGTAAAACCCATTCGAACCATTACAGTAGAAACTCAAAAAAGACAAGATGGAACTAACGTTTCCACATATTCATAGCCCATGACATGGCTGCTTTTCCTAGTATCTATGTCTTTTTGATGAATTGTCTTGGTTTGTTAACCTTGGTTTTATAAAAATATTAATCTGCTTGAACCTAATTACCTTGAAAGTATCTTATGTAAACAGTCAACCAAGAAACAGGGATATTTCAGCATCTTAAATACAATTAATAATAACAATGAACAGTTTTTGCTGTGTTAGGCTTCATGCTAAGTGTTTTGCAATTTATTAATTCACTTGATCCATGTAACAGCTCAGTGAGGTAGGTATTACTATTATACTCATTTTAGAGAAGCAAACAGAGGTTAAATGGCTTGATTGCGGTTACACAGGTAATAAGTATTTGAGGATATTAGAACTCAGTTCTTCATAACCCCACTGTGTCACTTATTGCCTTAGTCATTACATTGTATGTAAAATAGTCATAATTTTAAATAGCATACTTGTCCGTTTAAGATAGAGGTCAATAATAGCATCTAAGTTCAAGTTGTGGAATCAAGTTGTCCTGAGCAAGTCTGATTATTAAATTATCATATTATACGAATATAAGAGCCATTTCCACACTGGCAGACATTCCGAGGAATAAGATCTCTAAGAGAAGCCCCTAGGGTCGGGGGAGTGTACACTTGCCTGCCCCCAAACCTAGTAAAAGTCTGTATCGCTGTTGTTTGTCTTCTGGCTTTTACTGTTTGTCTCATGTGTCTATCTATATTTGGACCTATTCTGTAAATCCAGATTCAGTAGAGTCTGTTGGGTTGCTGGACGCAGCTTTAGTCCTACAGCCAGGTCACTAAGGAGAAGTCTTTCAGTGACTTCTAGAGAACCTTTGGGTTCAAAGGTATATGAATGTGTGAGAGAGTGTGTCCTATATGTTTCTGTTGAGTCTTTGTTGTGGCTAGATTAAACAAAGAGGCAAAAAGAGTTTAAGATGCAGAGAGGAATTTCTTTTGTGGTGGCTGTTCCCCCCCCTCTTCCCCCCCCCCAAGTTTATATAGATCAGCATGTAGAGTTCAGGGAACCAGAAAGTCAGCTCAGCCAATCAGATGGCTAATCTCAGTAGCTTAGCTCAGCACAACTTCCTAAATTAAAGGGGCAGTATGCTGAAACTGTTTTGATGAATTTTCTCCCTGCAAATACTTTCTTCTTAAGAATGGATCGCACCTGTTCAATGATTTTTTTCCTTTTTCTTCCTTTGGATGGGCCCCCGAAGGACTGAAAAATTCAGAACATAAAGGGGAGATTTTTTTACTCCACAGTTAGAGACACTTTTCACTTAAAAAATTAATTCTAAGGGTTGCTGCATGCAACTTGGGAGGATTACTAATAATTTTGATATGGTACAAATGCAATTTCATGTATTGTGGTTACTGGTTGTCAGTTAAATATGAAATGTTAGCCAGATCTTATTGAGCACAAAAACTCATGGTTAGAAATTTGTTTTGTTAGACCTTGCAATGCATAATGGTTCCACTGAATTTGAGAATTGTCTAAATGTGATTGATAGCAAGCCTGACAGAGAGAGGAATATTTATTCTATAGGGACAGAAATTGTACTGGCTACTTTATAGATATAAAAGTCTTCCAGGAAAAGTTGTTATGTTGTTGAGAAGAACTTATTCTAGAATTTAAACTTGGGATTTTTCAAATCAGATGTTATTTTAATGTATGTGCTGTCAGAACTAGCAACAAGAAATCATATGACACAGGAAGTTTTTTAAATGGTTAATCTGTGCATGGGGTTTAGTAATACAAGTATTAAGAATTTGGTATTTTGCAACAGAGGAAATTTTTAAACGGCTTTGTCTTTGACTAAGGTTATATGAATTGATTTTTAAAATGTGCACAATGTATAGGAAGGACTTTTTGATATTGAGATGAACATGTATTGAGATATAAATTGCTGAAAGTAATGCTGAGTGAATACAAAATATGTATCATTTGTATTTTGAAGAGAATTAAGTTTTCCACCTAAATAGGTTAAGGGTATATGATATGCAAACTGTATGTCCTTAACCAGACAAATTTGACCAGTCCTGAAATCAAGACGGACTTGTCATGAGGATTAAATACAATTCAGTCTAGTGTCTTTCCTCTACTTACAAAAATAGCAAAGAGGAGAAGCCAGAAGAAATATTGAAGTAGTCCCAAGAAGAGAAGATGAAATTGAAGTAGATAAAGCAGATCAATCCCTTCCTAAATTTTTTTAGGAAGCATCCCCCCAGGAGGTCAAGCAGCTTATGCAGGCTGCAGACTAGACTCTAATTAGCCTAAGGATGAGAATTGGGAAGATTGGGAAACAAAGGGAACTTCAGGTATATTAAAGTGGTCAGGATGAAATGCAAGATAATATATAGCTAATTAGGGATAAGTGATTAAGTACATGTGAAAGTAAACAACCCCTGAATAAACCTGAGGATTGTCCACTCATCACTGACCTCACATAACTATGTTTGTGATAAGGTTTGTTTGATTGTCAAATAAGAGTACTGGATAGAGCTACTAATTGATACTATAAATTCTAGTGTGAAATAGATATAATAAATTATAAATTGGAATATGTTGATGGAATTTAATCAGTTATGTGGCAATGTTTTGATCTAAAAGGAAACTAAATTGTAGGTTCTATTCTACTTTAGACTGAAATTTGAGAGGAGTACAGGTAAATGCTTTACACTTCAGTTTGGTTACACTGAAACATTGCTAAAGGACTTAATCAAATTTATTTGGAAGTGTGGAGTTCAAACAAATTCACTGAGAGTAAATTATTATAAAAGGGATTTGATACATTCAACATTTTAAATCGTAGTAATTTAAGCTCACTTGTTAAAGAATGATGGGACAAGGATGTTAAGTAATAAAACCTTAGGATAAATTGCTCAGAACTATTAACCCCTTCCTTGCACACAGGAAGGAGAAAGAAGTGCTTATTGTTCCACACTGATACTTAGGGACTGAAATAGGGACCTCACAGAGTTGACAACACTGTGTGATAGAACTTAAAGATGAGTATATTTTAATTGTATACTTTGGGTATTTTAAGGTGCTCAAGCAAGCAAACATTGCCAGTCCTGTCTGACCAAGTAGATTGTTTGAAGCTGTGGAATCTTAATGCAAACATTCCATGTCCAGAATGATAAAATGATTTGAGTGATATGTAATTGATAAGTTACCTCACACGAACTTTGGGAATGTGTTGGTTGATATTTTGATTACATAGTTGATCTGTATAAAGATATTTGTGGCAAACAGTAGCCAAGGAGTGGGTAGGATGTTAAAAATGGCACATATATAAAAAATGCTTGCTCAGAATTTTACAATTGTTATGTTAGATGCTGCTAAAATATGTGTTTAAGTATTGTTTGGATGTAAACAAAAAGCTCATTGTAAACCTGTACCATAGATTTTGTTCAATACTCAATGGTTACCTCAGTTTACCAATTTGTACTATGAACTGAAATTGATAATGGATGAGCCCTTTGCTAAAGATTCAGTGTTTCAGTGATGTAATCCTTTAAATCGGAATTCTTTTGGGTTACCGATTAGCAATTGAATTGATACAAACCGGAGGTTTGTTTGACTTAAGCAAGTCAGAGAAGGTGGTAAGGTATGAAGAAAGGGACTTTGATCTAAAGTCCATAAAGCTTGAGTATGCGGGTTTGTAAAGGAAGAATGGAAGTTGTGCTCTGCTTTTTAATCAGAGAGGTTTTGAAGAGAGACAGGCAGAGAGAGAGAGAAAGGCAGAGTGGCAGAGAGGGAGACAGATAGGTAGAGAGGGAGACAGACAGGTAGAGAGGGAGACAGACAGGTAGAGAGGGAGACAGACAGGTAGAGAGGGAGACAGACAGGTAGAGAGGGAGACAGACAGGTAGAGAGGGAGACAGACAGGTAGAGAGAGAGAAGTGAAAGAGAACAGATAGATGTTCTGTTCTCATAATTGGATCTTTAACTTAGGGATAATATATAGCATTGATGTATGTGGTTTTGGGAGATCACAAATGATTCTGGAATTTTTCTGAAATTCTTAGAGAGATTCTTGACTGATCTTGTCTTAGTTCCTTCAGATGGCCTAAGGCCAGGATTTGATCTAGCCCTGATTTGTATTTACTGTAGAGCTAATGAATTCAACATTCCTATTCAGGTTTTGTGACTAAATTGTGATTAATTATTGCCAAAATATGTAAGAACAACTGCTATAATGTAGACTCATAGGCTTTAAGGAATCCTTAGAAGAGGATAAATGATCAGAAAAGCTTGTTAGAGGTATATGGAGATTCTTATTTGCTAAGAAGCAGAATTTCTCTCAACTGAAATGGGTAAGACTTGTCTTAAGGCAAAAGAAGGCTTCTGGGATCTAATGGTGACAAAGTACACAAAGGACAGAGAATGTCCTGGGATGGTTACAGAGGCATATTCTGGGCTCATCTGGAAATGAACATTTTCTGACCATCTAGGCTAATAGTCCTTGAGTGATACAATGATGGCATGAACCAGTGATAGCTTTGGCCTGTATGTGAAGCCCTCACTATGCGTCCCTTGGGACATGAGGAAATCTTTTCCCTGTCGGGCCTTTTTCCTTTGTGACAAATTCCCATAATCAGCACATGATGCAAATTATAAAATTAAAGTTTCCATTTCCCCAACAACCTATTAGGTTAATAATTGAAAATTCTTATATTGTTAGGGAACATACTTTGAAAAACAGTTTATTAATAGATGGCTTGTATTTGTAGCCTTAATTTACCACAGTTGAAATTGGATCTTGAGCTTGAATATATAGCTCAAAGCTTTACTGAATTTCCCCCAGAATCTGGGGTAAAGGAATACATCTATAAAATATTGTTACTCAGGTGTTCATAGATGTTTATGGTTAATGTGTACTTTGCAACAGGATATTCTTTCAACTCAGGAATCTGATTTCCTAAAGGGATCTATTACTGTCAGAAGATGACTTCTGAAGATCAAGTCTGTTGGCTAAGATACCTGAATGCAAATGTGTAATGCCAATTACTATTGTACTAATTTTCTCTGTTTCTATCTGGTGTTCTAGTTTTTGTCCCAGTCCTGGTTTCTACATTTCTATCTTAGGGGCTGACTCTTCCCCTTGAGACCTGTCTGCCAATCAGGGGAAGCAGTTGCGGGACATCCTTCAGATCTCCAATTAGGTCCCCACCTACCTAGGACCCAGGCATTCACTGAAGCCATGCCTCTAAAGACTCTGTGTCCACAGCTTTTCCCTCCCTGTTCAAGTTTTGGCTACTCCCCTGTGGGTTATGTGGATCTTGCATTTGTAACCTTGTCACTTCTCTAGTTCCTTCTAGGGTAGAAGCACTCCTGGGAGTCACCCAGATGCCACTGTAACCTTGGCGACCATTCCAGCCTGAAGCCCTGGACATTGCCTACAGTCAATACCTCTCTCCTAACAGTAGGCAAGGTCAACTCAACAACCATTCTCAGCTCTGAAGAAACTACAGAATACTGAGACCATTGCCCCCTTTCCCTTAGATATTTGGAGCAGGGGGAGATGACATGGGCATTGTACCCCCAGAAACTCGGGCAAACTATTGTCAGGGAAACTCTTCTGCTCCCTTACATCCTCATGACTCCTAGCAACAGTAAATACCTTCTTCCACCTGAAGATGCCCAATGGTTGTGTGCATCCTCAGGTTTGACCCCCTGTATAGCTAAAGGCTCCTTAGACTCCAACCAAGATTTCTGCTTACTGGTGACTATTTTTCCTAAGGTCTTACTCTATAACAGCAAAGGTCTTAATTGGAGAGGGCTAGATCTTCTATTCCTCCATCAGGGTGAATTCTGCGCTGCTCTAGGAGAAGAATGCTGTTTTCATGCAGATCACACATGTATAGTTAGGTATTCAGCTCTTTCACAAATCCCGTGGACTTGTGGCTTTGTAAAGGAGCGCACTAAAACAATCCAACTCAAGGTCCTAAGGCAGCAATACCTGCCCCTAAACGACATCCATGCCCCTATGAGAACACTGTATCCATGAATAAGATTCCTCATTGTCCTAAAATGAGTGGGGAATGAAGAATCATACTGATATCATGGGAACTGGCCCTCTAGATGGTATCCTAATGAACCCCTTTTCCCAAGAACTAAAACTGACATATCCTTATTTATGTACTGCCATAAGGATATGTTATCTCAAGACTTCAGGTTGTGCTGACCTGACCTAGGTCACTGGCTGGGAGCCATAAAGACCCTGACTCCAGGAGTTTCTGTCCCTCCCCCTCCTGACATATGCCAGGAACTGATAACACCTCAGCCCTAGGAGTGCCTGTTCACTCCCCCCCCACCCCAGGAATTCCTCTGTACTCCCCCTACCACAAAAAGTGTATAAAAAGTCTGCAAGCCCCTGACCCGGGGCCAGCAATTTTAGTGCTGTGCCCCAAACTGAAGTTTGGTAAATAAAGTACCTTTGTATGTTGCATTACCCTGTGTGTGTTTCCTCCTTGGAATCAGAACCAGAACCAGACAGAACACAGGGACTTCCAGTGGTTGATTAAATTAGTAATAATTGTTACAGCTCCAGAGGAGGAGGGAATAGCAAGAGAAGCCAATACTGCAGGATTCAGCTGTTAAGGAAAACTCAGTTCTTAATATTATAAACTGCTAGGATATTCAGTGGCATCAAATGGGACAGTAAATAGAGATAGCAAGGAGTCAGGAAGATCTGAATTCAAATCAAACCTCAAGTATACACTAGCTCTGAGACTCTAGGCAAATCACTTAACCTCTATTTACTTTGGTTTCCTCAACTGTAAAATGTAGATAAGACCTATTTCCCAGAGTTGTTGTGAAGATTAAATGAGATCATCTTAAAGAGATTGTCACAGAGTTTGGCACCTAGTACATGCTATGTAACTGTTAGCTATTACTAAACACTTGTTGGAAGATTGATTGCTTTAACTACAAGCTCAATATGAATGGACAATGTAAAAAAGTTCACATGACCTTTGCCTATGTTAATAGAGACATAAGGATTGAAATGAGAAAAGAGAAAATGTATCTTTTTTTTCTGTGATTGGCTGATTGCTTAATTTTAAGCATCAAATATTAAGAAAGTTATTTAAAAATTAGTATTACAATAACAGCAAGCACTAGAGAAAAAGGAATTTTAAAAAGAACTGGAGGTATCTATTCTGGAATTTAGAATTATTCAGTGGAGGAGGTGAGCTAAGCTTTATTTGAGTATTTGAAGTCATCTCCATAAAAAGAAAGCCTTCCAAATAATTATAGTTGTCCAAAAATGGAATGGATTCTCTAGGGATGTGGAGGATTCTTTATCAGTAGTTGTCTTCAAGTGAAAACTCAATAATTTTACACTCCTCCATGATATAGAGAAGATTTATGACTCATATATTGGTTAAAAAAATAAACTCTGGCTTCTATTCCAATTTGATTATTCCCTATTCATTTACATGGGAAGAAGCATTTAGGAATAACTGACATTTAAGGTTTAAAGTTTTCAAAATGCTTTAAAAATATTATCTCATTTTATCCTAACAACTGTTGCATGATTTCTAACCATAGGTATGCAAATGATAGTCTTCAAGCCATAAAAAACATAGATTTATTGGGGGCATGGGGGTGGGAACTGATCCCACAACAAAGCCAGACCTCTGGCCAAGACCAGAAGGACCCCAAGCACTGTGAGAGACCTTCTTTTATACTTCAAAGAATCAGACAACTTTTATACCATTAAAAAAATAGTCCATGACAATAGTTATACCTATCTAAAAATAGAGGCAGCTGGAAGCAATGTTCATTGGTTAGGACAACTAGGAAGCGCTTCAGAGTCATAAAAGGAATCATTTGACAATGATTTAAAAATCATTTTATGGATGTAAAACCCAAAAGAATTGCATGTAGGTTACAAGATGTGGTTTGGGAAAGAACATGAATCTTATAACCATGGAAAAATATTCTAAATTAATTAATTTAATTAAAATTTCCAAAATTCTAAAAAAAAATCACTTGATGGAAAAGAGGGATCAGTGATGCCTGGGCTAGTGACATACAAGATAAGAGTGGGTGGTGATGGATAGTACCTGGTTCTGACTGGGAGTCAGGCCTAGTGACCCATCCTGGATCACAAGTTAGGGTGTATGATATACCGACTTTGAAGGGTACAGCTGACACTAAAGCCTATGCAAAAATAGTTATTTACTTAATTCAAAACCTTAATACTTATACAAACATTAAAATCTAATCCTCATAGAGGGAAGGGGATTTTTCTCTCACACAACAAACCAGAGAAATAGGAACTAGTTTATCCTAATTTTACAGATGAAGGAACTGAGCCATTTAGGTGGTTTGTTCAAAGTCACACAGTCAATGAATGTCTGAGGCTGGATTTGAACTCTGTACTTTCTGATTCTGGTTTCAGATCTCTTTCCACTATACCTCCTCAGTATCCTGATTTCCAGCTCCCCTAGAAACAAAGGAATTGTTATCCTTTGTGTCACTAAGATTGATCACTGAGATACCCTGATTCTAATCCAGTTCTCAGTGATTATAAGATCCTAGGCTACTCTCAACCTCTCTGAGGCTCAGGTTCCTCATCTACAAAAAGACAATAATACTTGCTATTATCTACTTCTCTAGATTATCTGTGAAAAGCTTAGAATAGCAATGGGTTATATAAATTAAGTCATTGTATTTTTTATTGATAAAATCACTACAGCAATTACAGACTTCATCTGGCCTAGAACTTTCTGGTACTCCTAAGTACATGTTTATTTCTCCGCAATGTATTTTTACAACTAGACAACAATAGATTTTCAATATAGTATCCTGATTACAAACCGCAGTATCAATATGCTTTGAAATAAAACTCATCAAAATGCAAATGTGTTAAAAGTTACTTCTGATGAATTTACTTAAACAGAATATCCCAAGGAGGGAAAAAAATAACAGCTTTATAATAGCATAAAGAAGAAACCTTCCAAAGTCTATTAGATGTGTCAGTTATTTTTAAAATAAAGTTTGATTGTAAAAGTAAGAAGCTAGGAGTGTTTTTGAAAAGTAACAGGGCTCTGGCAAAAGACTTGTTAAAATAATGAGTGCTAAAGCTCCAAATCTCAGGCTGTCTCTGGAGCTCTTTCCTAACAGAATAAACCCAGCTAGGACCTCAGCTGAATCATATTTTAATTCTTTATTTTTTCCCTCAGATCAAAACTTCAAAAGTAAAAAAAAAAAAAGAATTAGAAAGCTTCAGAAGTTCTATGGAAATGACAGGTAATTCTTAATTAAGTTAACCTGTAGCCCCAGGGAACAAGGATTATGTAGTCCTTGCTGTGGACCTGGAGAAATTTCAGAAAGTAAATTCCTCATTCCTGCTTTTGCAGCCTTTGCTGAGCATATGTAAAGTCGTTCAAAGTCATTCCTAGAGCTGTTTTCTTTTGAGGAGACTTCAGAAAGGCATCTATTGAATTTGGACCTCATGAACCTATACAGAAAAGCTTGCCCGACGTGCAATTTGATTTCTTGGCTTTGTTTTCGTGCCATGTATTGAGGATTGCACATGCTATGATTCTGATTATGTGGGCTATGCTTTGCCTTTTCTTTGGGGACAGGCGGGAGAGAATGAGAAGGTAGGGTAAGGGAAGAAGTTTTCTATGTGTCTAAATACTTTTTTACAAATAACATCCCCAGCTTGATCCTCACAGCAAGCTTTTAAGGAGAATGCTTTTATCATCCTCATTTTATAAGTAAGGAAACTGAGACAAACTTTAAGTAATTTGTCCAGAGGCTCATAGCTAGTAAATGCTTTAAGCTGGATTTGAACTCAAATTTTCCAGAGTCCAGCCCTAGTTCTACCACCTCGAATTTTTAGAGCTACCACTTCTTTCTTTTATACTGTTCCCATGATATAGATGCTCTCTTGATGTATTTAAAATTTTCAAGACTGTAAAACTCTAAGCTCTTCAGTTGAATTTTAAAAGCATTTATTTATTTTCCGCTATGTAAAAGTCACAGTATTAGGGACTAGAGATCCAAAGAAGAAAGTATCTGCCCTCCAAGAAATCATATTCTCCCGGGATATAAATAGATAAATAGCTAATCAATCAGTTAACTGTACAATGTAGATTTTTTTGAGGGAAAGAATTAGAAGCTGGTAAGATTAGGACAAGATTCGTGTTACTGAAGCAAATGTTTTAAAGAAACAAAGGATTTTTAAGAGGTGGAGGTGAATCATTACAGACAAGAAGTGTGGCGACAGATGATAGGGCAACAGGAAGAAAGCTAATTTAATTATTATAGAGAGCAGGGTCAGGAAGTAATACATAATAGGGTTGGAATCTTTTGGGTGGATCAGTTGGCTAAGGACTTTTAAAACTAAAGGATCCAAAAAGACAAAGGGGACTACTAGAGTTTTT
This sequence comes from Monodelphis domestica, assembly GCF_027887165.1. Taxonomy (NCBI): domain Eukaryota; kingdom Metazoa; phylum Chordata; class Mammalia; order Didelphimorphia; family Didelphidae; genus Monodelphis; species Monodelphis domestica. The sequence goes on along the minus strand of NC_077234.1, from coordinate 140,092,544 downwards.
AAAATATGGGAATGACATAGTTAGATCTCTCTTTAGGCAAAGCACTTTGGCACCCTGCAGAAGACTAATTGGAGAGGAGAAAGACCTGAGACCAGAAGATCAATTAGAGGTTATTGTAACAATCCAGGCAAGGGTTGAGGGATGATGAAGACCTGAACTGAGGTGATGATTGTGAAAGAAAAAGGAATAGATGTGTGAGATACTGTGAAGGGAGAAATTACAAGATTTGGCAACTAATTGGAATATGGGGTTAGGGAGAGTAAAAAGTCAAGGAGAGGTCAAAGATATCAACCCATGTGACTGGGAGGACGGTTGGGCCTTTCACAAATAGAGGGAAGTTAGGAAAAATGATGAATTTGGCAGGGGAAAGATAATGAGTTCAATTTTAGATACATTGAATTTAAGATGTTTGTAAAGCCATGATGGTGAACCTGTGGCACGTGTGCTGGAGGGGGCTGCTCCGTTCCCCTTCTCCACACACACCTGAAGACATTTCTCCCCTCCACTTCCTCCCTCCCCTGTCTGGGTTAAAGTGGGGCATGAGGGTTACAATTTGGGCACTTGGACCCTAAAAGGTTCTCCGTCACTGCTGTAGAGCATCCAATTTTAAAATATCTGCTATGAAATTGGAGATGCATAAGTAAAACTCAGGAGAAAGACTGGGACTCTATATACATTCAGCAGACATATGCATAGAAATGATAATTAAGTTCTAACAAGCTTCTGAAGTCACTTAGTGAGAAGGTTGAGGAAGACAACATAAGAGCTAGGAGAGAGTTTGATGTATGTACACTATTTGGGGGCATGGCATGGATGATGAACCAACAAAAGAAAACAGAAGTAATCAGTTAGGTAGGAGGATTAAGAAAGAGTAGTGTTAGAGGGCAGCTGGCTGGCTCAGTGGATTGAGAGCCAAGCCTAGAGATGGGAGGTCCTGGGTTCAAATCTGGTTTCAGCCACTTCCTAGCTGTGTGAACCGGGCAAGTCACTTGACCCCCATGGCCTAGCCCTTACCACTCTTCTGCCTTGGAACCAGTATACAGTATTGATTCCAAGATGGAAGGTAAGGGTTTAAAAAAAAAAAAAGAAAACGAGTAGTGTTATAAAATCTCAAAGGGGAGAGTATATAGGAGAAGGTGGTTAATAGTGTCAAATGATACAGAGAAGTGAAGGATGAAGGAGAAAAGACCTTTTGATTTGACAATTAGAGATCATTGGTGTCAATAGGAAAGTAACCACAAAGTCAATATGTCTGTTTTTCTAGAGTAATTCTATCCCCAGGCTAAGAAGATGAAAGACATAATATGACTAACTACCATACAAGTCTTATTTGCTCCCAGATGCCCTCCCAGTGGCCACTGGCCAACTCTGTTGAATTGTGTATCACAAAATCTGCCTGAAGGAGCCTGACCCAGCTCAGACCAGTTCTGAGGTCAGCTATTGTGATGAACATCTCAACGCTTGTTTCAACTGTTGTGGAAGAGCTGTGGGACCACTTTCCACCCTCATCTCCTCTTCAGTTCCTTCCCCTTACAATTTGCTAGCATCACTTGCCCTATCCCTCCTCTCCTGTAGGCTCCTGTGTACTCTGCATTTGCTTGTCCTAGCATGCGTGTCCGTTCCTTTTCTGTCTAACAAAACGATGACCCATTAATATGTCCCAGATTCAACTGGAAATTGGGGTGACTGTTGTTTCCCTAAACCCCAAGTTGGCATTTACAAGAGCTTCAAAGGGCTATCAAAGAGTAAAGGACAATTTCCTATAAGAGGTAGCCCCTGAGCTTAACCTCAATAGAAATGAAGAAATCTAAGAACAAGGGTTAAGAAGGCTATACATTTCACAATCGTGGCACAGTCTAAGCAAAGCCATGGAGGTGGGAGAGATTGAGTGATGAATTCAGAGACTAGTAAGTAGACAGGTTTGACTGTGATATAGAGTATATAAAGGGAAGTGCCATAAAAAAAATAAGACTTGAGAAAAATAAGGCTAGAGAAAAACTTAGAATGGCTTTAAATTCTAGACATTTATATTTTCATGTAGGGGCAATAGGCAATCACCAAAGGTCTTTGAGAAGGGAAATAACTTTTTCTGATAAGTGCAAAAGGAGCTGATGTTGTCAGTGTTGGGGAGAATGGGTTGAACTTAGCAAAAATAAAAGCAGGGGGGAAAAAAGAAGGATATTTGTAATAGTCCATGCTTGATTCATAGAATTTGCCAGATTTCATCTAGCCATTCTTGCTGCTATTAAGTACTTCAATGGCATTTAATGCATGTTCAATAAGTAACTAAGATGAGGTGCTTGACCATATGTGGAAGCGAAGGAATAGAGGGTTCTTAGGAAGGTGAGGTGGGACATAAGAGTGGAAATGAGAGCAGAAAGGATGAGAAGTGGGAAGAGATTTCTGGCTGTGTGCAAGAGTGAGTTACAAGAGTACAAGAGTGAGTGCAAGAGATGAATCCACACTTTTGTACTTTGGAAACTTTGGAGAGAAAGTATTTCTAAGGTGAAAAAATTATTTTGGTATTGGGAAGATAGGAAATTAAAGAAGGAATAATGGAGTCAAGGAAATGCTGCCAATATCTGAAGGTGCTTCATTCTCCTAGGATTTACTATTAAGGGTAACATAGTGCTGTCCTTTTCTTTTTTAAAAAAATGTATTTTTTAAATTAAAAAAAATTTTTAAATTAAAAAAAAATTAATTTAATAAAATGAAAAAATGTAATTAAAAAAAAAATTTTTTAAAGGTTTTTAAAAAAAACCTTACCTTCCACCTTAGAATCAATACTGTGTATTGGTTCTAAGGCAGAAGAATGCTAGGCAATGGGAGTTAACTTGCCCAGGGTCACACAGCTAGGAAGTGGCTGAGGTCAGATTTTAACCTACTAGGCCTGGCTTTCAATATACCTAGTCACCCAGTTGCCCCCTGTCCATTTCTAATAATCCCTTTCTTTCTAAAAAATTTATACTCCCACCACTGGGTAATTTTTTTACTCATGTTTATTTATTTTCAAGTTATAATTGAGCATTATTGGAAGATAAAATTCATAATTCATGTTAACAAAATTTGTTTCATAGTCAACTTTTCTATAATTCATCTATATTTTGTATAGCTAAGATATTAATATATCTTACCACCATTATCATTCCTTGACTAACCCATAAGATCTTTTCATGCAGGAATTAATTTTAATTTAATTAGTTTAATTAAATTAAAATTAATTAAGTCCCTATTAATCTACATATTACTCTCAGCTTTCAACAAAGTGTGTAAATCTTGAAATCTCTCAGACTTGTGAATGTTAAAAATTTCCCCATCGGGAAATTCTTAATTGGAACAAATTCCCTACTGAGAAATATTCCCCATTTTGATGTGAGAACTCGCCAGGATCAGAAATGGGAGGACCTCTACTCTACCCATACTTAAGACTGCTTTAGGGGAGAAAACTCCTTGCTAAACAATGAAAGTACTTGGACCCATGCTTATAATAAGGCAAGGAGTTCTTTGAGCCAGGCTTGTTTTTAGAATTGATACAATGGGATACTAGGTACCTAAAAGGGTCAGGCAAGTTTTCTCTTGATGAGATTAGTTGACTCAGCTGTGTTTTCTCTAGTTCAGACTTAGTGAGGAGATTGATTGACACAGCAGCATTTTTTCTGATTCAGACTTACTGAGGAGACTGATCGACTTAGCAGGAATTTAGATGGGCTGTCCTTTGGAAAGCATCTACAGTGATTGGTAGATGTGGGGACTTAGGGGAGGTGACATGGGAGAAAAACCCCTATATAAGAAAAAGCAGAGTCTCTTGAGGAGAGATCCTTTTGGAGGAATTCCTTTTGGAGGATCTCTGATGAGGACCTCTTGGGAAGAATCTCTTGAGAGAGGCTCTGGAGAAGGGAAGCTCTTGGAGGACAATCTCTAAGGAGGTCTCACTGGAGCTCCTCTAAGGGGACTCTGTCCCTCTGGAGGCTCTGGAGAGAGGCCCTTTGGAACAGTCTCTGGCTGGAAGGCTCTCTGGTGAAGTCAGCTGAGATAGAGCTGGCCTGGTGTCACAAGAATCCTTGTTTAAGCAGACCTTGTGGTGAGTGTTAAAAGACTGACTGACTGATTCTCTCTCTTAAGACTCAGGTCTAGGCCATGTTGGCTTGAGGCCCTTCATAGTTATTCCTTTCCTACTCTTTCCCTAATTCCTCGTTGTAATATTAATTAAAAATCTCTATAAAACTCAGTTTAGTTGGGTATTTGAATAATTGGGAATATTTCCCTGGCGACCACCTTATATTTGATTTAAAACCAAGACACTGTAGTGAAACATATTTTCTGCGGTCAAATTTACTCACCCTCTCTTATATCTATCACAATTTATATCTTCCATCATTTTAACTCACTCCAGTTTAAAACCTCAACCATTTTAATTATAACAGTGACTTGTATAAAGAAGTACTGAATAACTGTTTATTGTAGAAACATAAAAAGGTAGAACAATCTAGAACAGTGTTATAACTAAGATAAACTGAGGGAGGAAACCAGGGAACTTTTACATAAAGCATAGAACATCTCTGCCAAAGTGAAAATAACTTAGTGTTGAAGAGTGACACATTAAGCCACAATCATCCTAAATTTCAAGTGATTTAGGAGGTTAGCCAGGAAATTTTAAGAATTTGAAAAGATGAACAAGATACATTTTTAAGTGTAGAAATTTGTCATAAAAGACATGAAATGTTACCTGAGGGATGCAGGCATGTTTGTGAAAAACCACAGTAAGATTCTTGAAAGCCAGAAGGCAACAAAGATCCAGAGCATTTGTTGGGGAGATGTCAAAGAGAGAAGGAAATTCTGAAAACAAACTTCACCTGCTTGTTAATTTAGTCTAAGTTTGGGCTTATTTCCAGAAAAAAGCTTCTGGATGACAGTCATATTCACAGAATATGTTCCAGACATCTTTTTGGCGATTAGAAAATATGATTATCAAACTGTTAACCTACTGTGGCATGTATTAACTAGAGATTAAGTATAACATGGGTTATTTAATAACTCCCCATTAATAATTACTTTCAAGAATAAGGATATCTAACTTGTGTCTTTAAAGTTTGCTTAAGTTTTGGGCAATGATAGACAGCCTGACTATATTTTTTACTGCTGAATAGGCTGAACTTGCTTCTTCCTTCAATCCAAGTCATGTTATGCTTCTGTTCTAGATTGCCTTACGTTTCTACATCAGATCACTTGGGCTCTTAGAACTGCCAAGAAGATGCTACTTCTATTGCCACAAAATTGGGGATAATATTGGAATTGGACTGAATACAATCTTGGAAATGAAAACTTACTAAAAGGTTGGGGAAAATGACTGTTTCTGCCATTCTACTGGAATAATTTCAGGAAAACACAGCAAGAAATATGGAAATGACACATTGTACAATGTTAACTTAAGGAAAAGTCTTTCAGCTATGCAGCTTAAGCCTATTGTAAAACACTTAAAACCCTAAATATGATTATTATGTAGGCCAAAGTATATCTCCCATGGGCATCTATTTCACTTTGTCATGGAGAAGCTATCATAAGTGTGTTAGCTTTGCTCCATTACATCTGAGATAGCAGAGTGGCTGCTATTATTTCGAATCGCATGTAAAAATTAAGGAACAATGACCATTGGGCAACCATATTTGTAGAGTCATCAGCTATCAGCACTTGTTTCCTGTGTTTTGTAAGGAAAGTCCTGCATCCATCTCTTTTAAAAACAAATATTAATCAGGTGCTTTATGCAAATGACTCTGATGAATTCTTACAAGATATACATGAACAAGATATAGTCCATATAGGAAAGAGTTGATAGGGAGGTTTTTTTTTTTTAATCTATGTACACATTTCTAAAACTGTGAGCTAAATGTATAAGAAATGTAAAGGAGAATTATGAAGTATTTGTCAGAAGAGGTCACTTCTAACTGGCATGATTAGGGAAGGCTTCCTAGAATACATATAATTTTAACTAGAATTGAAAAATTGAAAAATACAATTTAAACTAGAATTGAAAAATTGAAAAATACAATTTAAACTAGAATTGAAAAATCGAAAAATACAATTTTAACTAGAATTGAAAAATTGGAAAAGACACATGTACAAAAAAGGTATTTCAGGAATGGTGATGAACAAAGGCACAGTTAGAGATGGGGAAGCACAAGATGTATTTGTGAATGTAAACCAGTTCCAGATAAATGAGCAAAGCAGGGAGAAATGGGGGTAGAAATCATCAGCAAGTGATTAAAGAGAAGGGGAAAAAATTAAATATGACTAAGTAAACCTGTGTGATTGAGAAAATGGTGATGAAATAAACCACAGTAGAAAAATGAGGAGAATCAGTCAATTAGCAATGTCTGTGAATAAGTCTTTATTAAGTTAATCATTTAATATGTCACATGCTGTACAAAGAAAAGCAGACAAATAATATGAGCACTTAAGGACAATACTTTCCAATGAGGAAGACACTTACTAGGTATGCACACACATATATCTATACCTATATGTACATATACTTTTATATATATATGGATGAGATTATTGAGGGGAGTGTATGAGTCTGATTTAATGGAATCCTTTATTTTTGCTGAACATAAGGTGTAATGCATGTTTAAGAAGCACTCATAACATTTAAGAATATCTAAAGATGAGATTTATTTTAAAAAATCAAGAGAAAACAAAGCCATACTAGGGAGAAATAGGTATTTTGAATTGAAATGGCAAAATGATTCTCCTTCAAAAGTGGAAGGCTAGAGAACAGTTTAAAGTTGCCATCTGGTGTAATAATAAGCTCAGTGAGGTAGCAGATGCCATGGCCAGTTCCTTCTAGTCAAACCAAATGTAACAAGTGGTTCAATTTTTCACCAGAGGACAATTTGTATGTTTTTGCTCAAAAAGCCACTAAACCCTCATTTGGATTGCATACACTTCCCAGGGCACAGCAGCAGACTCCCTCAATGATATTTTTCTCATTTAAAAAAAATAAAAATGTAGTATGTTATTGAAGACAGATTGTGGTTAAGCCAATTTATCTCTTCTCATAATCCCTTTAACTATCAATAATCAGTCACAAGGGAAGAGGAATTAAAGAGGTTTGACTGTTACAAGCAAAATCACTCCTCATTTTGATATCTTTCTCCTCTGAGGCAATAGTACTCTTTGTCACCACTGATATTTTCCAATCCAAACTATATTTCATATTGGCAAAATATAGAAATTCTCTATTCCACACATAAGCACCAACATATTTGTGAATAAATGTATCTGTATATGTAGTTTTATGATATTTCTATATTCACCAATACATATAGACATATAGAGTGTCTCAAAATTCTTAATGCATTTGTAAACTATTAACACTAAAGCATTAATACTTTTGGAACACTCTGAATGTATGTGTGCATATATATATATATTTTTTTTTCTTTTGACCAGACCTATGATTTCATTTCCTCCCAAAGAGGGAACTTCTTACAATGTAAACCTGCAATTGCTCTGTTTCTTACAGTTTTAGAGAACTGCCTATATAGTCATTGGAGGATCATTATCCCAACTCCCTCTCTTCCAGGCAGGTAAGGTTCATAGAACAATAGAGCATTTTCTCCTCAGGTGTTTAGTGGTAATGACTTGGGAGAGCTTTGAGGTGGAGCCCTAGATTCTGGACAGGTATCCCTTGTCAAGAATGACAATTCCATAATAAAGTGGAGGAATTCCATGGGAATTGGAATGACCTCCAGGAATTGATGCAGAGAGAAAGGGGCAGAACCAGGAGAACATTATATACAGAGATTGTTACACTGTGGTACAATCCAATGTAGTGGACTTCTCCATTAGTGGCAATGCAGTGATCCTGACCAACCCAGAGGGATCTATGAGAAAGAACACTACCTACATTCAGAAAAAACACTGTGGGAGTAAAAACAGAAGAAAAACAACTGCTTGAATACATGGGTTGAGGGGATATGGTTGGGGTTGTAGACTCTGAATGAACATCTTAGTGCAAACATCAACAACATGGAAATAGGTTTTGATCAAGGACACATGTAATACCCAATGAAATTGCGCATCAGCTGCAGGAAGGGTGGGGGAAGGGGAGAGAGGGAAAAAATATGATTCTTATAACCACAGAATAATGTTCTAAATTGGCTAAATAAATTAATTTAAAAAAAGAATAATTCCACCAATGAGTTTAAAAATAAAAGAGAATTATTCATTTGAGTGTGTCAAATGGAATGGCTAAGGGAGACAGAATAGGTAGAATGCTGTCTCCCACAGGAGATGGAGTTTGGAATATTTATACCCTCTTGACAGTAGGGTCTATGTGAGTCGAGATGGGATGATGATGGTGTGTTATTGGGTCTCTGTAACCTGAGATGAGTCATGTGGTTATGTCCTATGCCTCCAAGTCAAAAGAGTATGAACTGTTCAGTTTAGGGGACAACCAGATATTTGGAATATAAAGCAGATGCTTATCAGAAGCAGCAAACTGGGAGGTGCCTATCTGTGCTCATCAAGAATGAGGGGAGAGGCAAAAGGGGATAACCCTGTTAACTCAAAGTCACCTTCCCTCAGCACTACAGGAATGCAAGGAAAAATGAGTTCTTTATGTAGACTCTGACCTGGGACATTTTCTGGGGTATTGTGATGTCTTAGAGAAGCTTGTGCCCCTATATCAGTAGGACAGAGAGACTTCAGGGTTTCTTCTAATATTATTAACCCTAAGACCACATCCTCAATACCTCACTACCCACATCATTAGCATTAATATTTCTCCAGTATCTAACCTGTGATTTCTGCCTCAATATCCATTCACCATGTTAAATGTTAAATTATGTGTGTCAACTGGGTTTTTTGGGAACCCCAAGTTTGCCTGTCCCCTGATAACTCACCCCAAAGGAAGTCCCAGACTCACTCATTTCAGACTGAACAGTAGACCTTAAAGTACTTAATGGGCCCAGTTCAGGTGGGACTAATAGATCTACTGTTAAGTAGCCTTTTGTCCTAGTAGTTTCTCCCATTGTATCAAAGTCCTCTCCCATGTAGCCCAGTCCTTGACTGGACCTTCCCCTTTTGTATCCACTGTAAAGCATCAGCCTCTCCCTGATAACCCTGTCTTGGACCTCTCATTTCCTTATAGCCATGGTAATGGCAATCAATCATACTTCTCTGTCCTTAGTGCCCCCCCCATATAACTGTTCACACACACACACACAAACACACAGATCCCTAGGTTATAAATTGCATGTGTTTAATACAATAAGGATAGTTTGGAAGGGATTTGGTTATACCTTACTCTATTATAAATATCTATACCTCCCCAGATCTACAAATCTCTCCACAGAGATTGCTTCTGAGTGTTTCCCTACTCTATTCTTATACTATCTATATAACCCCAAAGGTACTATATTTAACTAATACTAAACCACCCCTTTAGTAATCTAAATAAAAGGTCACAGTTAGTTGTCTCCGTACAGGAACTCAGTAAGTGTCAAAAGGCCAACAGGTACAGGATAATACAAACAGCAATAACATGTGATGAACAAGCAATCAAATCTACAGGGAAAAACTAATTCTCCTCAGGTCCACCCAGAGGGAAAAAAGGCAATGCACTAGACTTAACTGCCTGTCTTCTAAACAGCAGCTGCTCCCTCAGCATTCCAGAACTCTGCCCTTTTTCTGACAGTCTGCAAAATCACACATTTAATTTTTATTTACAACACTCCCAAATGGTATATAAGTTCTCCAAGTTCTATTATTCTTTGGAGAATCTTCTTACACATTGATCCACCCAAAGATACTGTCCCAAAACATCAGGGTTTTGATTCTGTGTAATATATTGGCGCTTGGTTCTGTGTAGTGGCCAATTATTAAGGACCTATCTCTTTCCTTATTAAATACTGTTAGGGGTAAAATTTAGGGTTGAGACTGAATATATTATATTAGTGGTTGCCAGGGATTTAATTTCAGTCAGTATGGGATTTTATGGTGGCTTATTTATAATAGAAGGAAGAAATTAAGAAGAAGGAGAAGAGGAAAAGTGTAGAAGATCTGCTCTGGCCTGGCCTAAGCCAAGGGAAGTTCAGGGGCCTCAGCCAAGGGGCCTTCTCAGAAGATTAAATCTAGCTTGACTTCTAGCCACAAGGTCTCCTCCAAGATGAGGGGCCTCCTCTGAGGATAGTGCCTTCAGTAGGCCAAGGAAAAGGGGAGTCAGCCTTCTCACTCACCAAGTTCCTTCAGGGAAACCCACCTCACCTAAACCACACTACAGAGTTCCTCCCAGTAAACTCTACCATCAAAGTCTGACAAAGCTGCAAGCACACCAAATTCCACCAAAAGCTCCCAACGCCTCCAAGAGAGAGTCTCTCACAGGAAGTGACATGAAATATAAAGGCAGTTCTTTACATCACTTCCTGTGTCTCACATGTACCAATGGTAGCTTAAGCTTGGCTTAGAATAGCCCAGAAGTTCAGTCAGTTGTTTCTGATTTGTCACTTGCTAGCACACACAGGTCACAGACCATCCTCTCCTACAGTTAATCCTTAAGTGGGGGTGTATACATTCCTGGTTGCTAGAATTCTAAAGACTAAGCAAAGTGGAGTAAAAATAAAAATCACAAGACTTGGATTTTCTGACTACTCTAGCAGTTCTGTGCTTTTCCAAGTTGACAACCACATAACATCAATTAACTTCTACAAAGGATACAGTAAGGATGGGAGTATAAAAACATTCTATCAAACAAGGGCATAATCTCTCTTTTATACCCCTGCTCAGTCCCTGGACAGTGACTTAAAACATTTAGTGATTGGTACAAAACATTCCTCCAATCAGAGTCAATTATGGTTGTAGCATAGGTGATGGGCGAGTTGATTCCTAACCTAGAAATAGTGCTTTGGGTACTAGGTTGAACATTGTTAGTCTGAGTCAAGCAGATCCTTCCTCAGAACAGATTCCTCACTACACTACAGAATCTACTTGTCCAACTTTACTGTAGTCTCCAGTTTTGGGACCTCTGGCAGTTTTTCCTTCCTTTCAAAGCTCACAAAATTGTAACCTAGTCCATCTGTTTTCAATACTAATTCATTTGAGATCAGAAAAGAATAAACACAACAAAGATAAAAAGAAACATAGGCACCAATGCCTTGAGAGTCACAAAGTGGCCTAGGTAGAGAGATATGGAAGTCATAGCCCCTGAGGCTATTTCCCACCTTCCCCAGAGCTCCACAGCTTTGTAGCTCTTTTGAAAGCAGCCTGAGAGAAAAAAGTTCTTTTCATTATAGTCTTTTGTATTTATGCTCAGCTCCACTTTAGCTGTCAGTCTGTTAAAAAGCTTTTTGATCACCATTCATTAAGTCAGCAGGAGGGAGACAAAGACCACTTAAGTTTTCTCTCATACAGGGGCAGTAAAAGAGCTACCCTTTTTTCCCAAGCAGTACTAGAAGAGGGCTCACCAATCCTCCATGTGGGTTGATAATTAGCAGAGTTTACTGCTCATCCTCTAATGACTGGGCTTTCACTGACCAGTCCCCAACTCCCCTACTCTACCTGGGCCACTGAAAGGTTTGATGACTTTCTCAGTATTAAACAGCAAGTGTATGTCAGAAATCCAATGAACACTTCTTCACTTCTAGATCAGCTCCTTCTCCACCATCCCGTATTGCTACTATTATTCATATATAACTATTATATTTTAAGATAAATATTTGACTTTGAATATTTTAATACAAATTAAGCTCATGTAAGAAATAATATGTTTAAATAATTTTTATACTTATGAAACACATAGAAAATTTTAAAATAGGAAATTACTGATTATTTGTGCTTTTCTTACTCTTATTTTGTTAGTAGAGATTTACAATATGATAAGTTACAGACAAAGGCCAGATACCTTTTTTTTTTAGGTTTTATTATTGTTAGAATTAATTTTTATTCTGAAATCCATTCTAAAAGTAACTAAATATGAAAACTTTACAAAGTCATTTTGAAGCAGTAAGCATTATTAAAATCTCCTTTGGATTTTCAAGAGGTTTTCTTTTGAAAATAGTTAATTTGGTTGATTTTATAATTTTGACTATTTTTCTCTTCAAATGTCAAGGAGACTTTGCTAGCCTTATGCTTTTGTAGGACAAAACATCTCCACAGACTTACTGTTATCCTGCCAGATTTTCCTGTGACAAACACCAAAAAATGATCTAAGTTTTTAAGTACTTGGATTCATTTATTAAAATGAAATTTCATCATGTCTACTTTTTAGGCAATCAATTTCAACATTCTTTTTATTATCAGGAAGAATTAAATCAAAAATATTTAACTATAATTTTTGTTTAAAAAAATCAATATTTCAGATATTAAGTCTATGCACAAAAATTTCTACATTAGTATTTTGATGGCCTCCAAACACAAGAAGTAATATTTTAAACACTGGCTTCAATTATTAAAACAAATTCATTGCCTTACCAAAAAAAAAAAAAGAAATTACCATTTTATTCTACCTACTAACAGCTGGTGATGAGATGACTAATATATCACCCCTTACATCTTGGTCTATATAACTTTGATAGTTTTCCTTTAATAAATTAAGAGTTAGAATGTTATTGATCAAGAATTAGATTATAATACAATCTATTCAATTAATTACTTTTTAAATTATTACTTTTTATAGGGCTTCAAAAGTGTGAATTTTGCATGCTAGTAACCTGGGACACTAAGTTTTAGACCAGTGGCTAGAAAAGAAGTAAGTGTATAACATTTACTTGATAAATAATCATTTGTTTTCTTGTACATATCTTTTATTCACATCATCCATTTTGACTTAAATTTTCATATCACATTTCAGTTTATGTCTCCCAAACATTTTTTAACTATTAAAAACAGTCTTGTAATTTTATTCTTTAAACTGAAATGAAAAAAGAAAAAGCATTTTTCCTCCCTGCTGTGTGGTTACATTTAAAAATTAGGTAAACTGAGATACAGTTGTCCCAACGTGATCAATAAATTAATTAGGTTAGCATTAACCAATAAATTGAGTCAATGGCCTTTCTAAATGACCAAAGACCACAGGGTACAGCTCATTAACCTTCATATAAAACTGGGAAACATCAAAGAACAAAGAATAGAGCTGGATAGATGAGAAACACAAGATGATTGGTCGTAGCGTAGATAGCATCATAGGACTGAGGACAGTATGAATGATTATATCAATGAAAGCTATCTTGCACCCACATGGATACTAACTACTCCTCTCTGTCATTAAATGCCAAATTGATTTTTCAGACTTATCTGCATCCCGAGGACATTGTTAGCAAACCAGGAATAAGAGACTTCTTGGCTTCTTACCTGAGTTTGTTAGGGAGATAAGGCCCTTCTTAACTGTACAAGAAAAGACAATATACATTGTGTAAATACACCATACCAGCTTGTGGAATATTCTATAGAGGTCCTAAGAGGACCCAAAAGTATGGTAGATAATAGTTTTTCCCATTAATTATAAATTTAAACTAACTAATTGGGAAAACAGAATTCTTGAACTCAAAACTCAAGGACATAGAAAAAGGCCTTCAGGAAGATGCAGATTCAATTATAAAAATCAATACAGCATAATATCAATTATATTATAAAATTAATACAGTAGAAATTTGAAGTAATGTTAATGATGAACTCATCAATCAACCAATAAGCAATTATTAAAGACATATTAATTGCTAAACTGTGGGGATACAAAGAAACCTAGATTACAAGATATTTGAGGAGAGGGAAAGGGCTTAGATTTGTTCAATACAATTAAACAATCAATTCATTAAATACCAACAGATGTTCACAATATTGAGGGATAGTCTAAAGAAACTTGAAACTAGTCAGTCAAACAAATTATTGGTGATTTCTGACACATACAGGTATGTTCAATATTTATGGAATAAGACATCACAGAATATAAGTAGGTCAAAGGAAACATACAGATAGAATGGGCCAGGAAAACATGAGGAGGAAAAAATCACTTTCAGCTAAATAATCCAGCGAGGCTTTAATAAAAGAGGATGATACTGAAACTAGCCATTAAAAGAGGTGTAGTAATTCATTTTTGTATATCCATTCACCCTGGCACAATGATTCATACAAATAAACATTTAATGAATACTGATTGACAGGATGGTTTATGCTACTATAAAATAATGGTAGATTGAAAAAAAGGGAAAGAGAAGAAAGGGTAAAAAAACAACCTGATAATATAGAAAAGAGGAAGAAGCAGATGAAACTTGCTGATTTTTAAAAATAATTGTATAAGAAAAGTATAAAAAGATGGAGATAAGAACAGAGGAAGCAGGAATAAGATGAATCAAATTCATATCTAAAATTGATAAAGGAGAGTTCAACATATACATAAATAGATGTGAAATACAACAGGGAAAATAAATAGGAATGCTAGATTAAGAAGGTAGATAATACTTGAAGAGTAATACGTGAAAGCAAAACATGCTTCTTAAAACCAAAGAGGATGGGGAGATGAAAGAGGAAAAAAGAAAAAACACAACATAAAATTTTCTAAAAGCTAATGAGATGACCATCATTTGGGGAATAACTGAACAAATTATGCCATATGAACTGAATATTATTACATAATAAATGACGAAAGATGATTTTTGGAGAATTTTGATTATTAAGAACTGTTGCCAGGGTGAATGGATATACAAAAATATAATGAAGCATAGAACCAACTTCCTGACAGATAAGATATGAATTCAAGAGGCAAAATTATGAATTCAAGACATAATTTTGGGATCAGCCCTACAGAGACGTATTTTGCTTGACTATGTTTATTTTTTATTAGTTGATTTTTTTTTAACATTTGCTTCATTAAAATTTTAAATAGTGAGTGGAGGAAAATTGGCAAAGGTGATGCAAAAAAAAAAAAAGAGTTCCAAAGAACATTCCCTAAAATATGCAGAAGGGGGGGATAAGGCACAGAAGAGAACAGAATGAAATGCAGAAGGAAGCACAAAGGATAACACTGATGAGTATTTTAATTTTTTTTAAAGAGCAAACAGTATGAAATAAAGATCTTCAGCTTCATATACAATTTTCTTGATTTTCTGTCATGAATATGGAAATATATTTTTCTTTATTTTTTAGTGTTTAAATTTGTTAGAATTTAAAGCAAAAACAAATCAGAGTGACAAATGACCCACATTATAACATTTCAATTTCACTAAATTATACTTTTTAGCAGTTTCTTTATGTTTCTGTATCTATTCTAATGTATATTAAAATTACTTTGCATTCTTTGAACATGCTTCAGTTGATGGAGAAAGGAAACAGACTGACTGATGAGATACATGTTGAATTTCAGGGAAAGCTACTTTGGGATTAAACATTGATTCCATATAATTTAGATGGGGAATGTTCTACATAGAAATATTTAAGAGTCGTCTTTAGTATGTTTGATATTCCAATAAAATGAATGTTAATGTTCTGGGGCAGAAGAATATTTAGGATACTAGGAGGCATTGCCTAATTTCACTAATAAGCTGAAAGGGAGAAAGTGCCAAAAATATTTCATCAGCCAAACATCATTCTGTTCAGATTGGAATTTCAATGCATTTTGGGGAATTCTTTAAAGTTAAGAATCTTATATTTTAAGATCAGTACGTTATCTTTTTCTTAGATAGAAGATGGCATCAATATTTATCCATGCATAGCAATGAGAGGAAGTATTATCTAGAAGTATTCAGATTCTTAATTTCAAATATTCTGTGATAATCTTTGCACAAAGAACACAATATTTGAGAGCTTAAGATGTTAAAACTAAAAATAAGAACATTGGCCTTTAAATACCATTTTAAAAAAGATACAAAAATTAATTGATTTGTCTATCTAAATTTATTCATATAATTTAATTTCATTGTGGAATCATTGTAGTCCTGTTTTTTCTTAATAAATATCCACTTTAAAAAACTCAGGAGAATCAAAGTCTAAAAAGAGAAAGAAGGAAAGAAAGTAAAACAAATAGTTATAGGAAGGTTATTAATGGATTTTTTTTTAAGATGAGGACAGGTTATTATGGGTAGAGTAGGTCCATAAGGTTTTAAATCTGGAAAACAGTTTAGAGATTTCACTTTCAAACATCCTCCCAACAATATAACCAAGGAAGCAATATCAGAGAAATTAAAGTGATTAGCCCACTGTAATTTGGATAGTGGCTGTGGTCCTGCTGTTAGTGGTGGTGGTTGTAGGTAAAAAGAGCAGGAGGAGAAGAAGGAAGAAGTGGAAAAATCAGTACTAGTACATTAGTAGTACCTAATGTTTATGTAAATAACACTTTGTTTTGCTAATGTGTATGTACATGCATATTAGATAAGTTTCTTTGGTGAGAATGTGCTTGTGTTACATATGAAACCCTTTATGGTAGATAAAGGTTATGGAGTTCTTAACTCCACTGTGCAGATGAAACTGGCTCTGAGAAATCAGGGTCACACAACTGGTATCTTCTTATTTCTAAATCCAACAGTCTATCGGTATTATTGCTATTGTTTTGTTATTATTGTTATTCTTCATTTTAAATGGTCAGCATTTATGTATCACTTTAATGTTTGCAAAGGGCAGCCCTGTGAGTAGTAGAAAGAACCACCATTGAAACATTTGTCCTTTGACTATAGGTTTTGTTCTCTTTTCACCATATCAGGAGTTCTCAAACTTTTTAGTCCTAGAATTCCTTTACACTCTTATTAATAATTATTTAGGACTCCTCCAAAGAGGTTTTGCTTATGTAAGTTCCAATTATCATATTAGAAATTAAAATAAGTATCTTCTTTTTAAAAAAGTTTTTATTTCAAATATATCTCTGAAAGGGTCATAGGGATCCCTAGGGTTCTCCAGTCTCCACTTTGAAAACTGCTGCACAATTTCATTCTTCTTATCAGACAACTGGTTCTTTTATTGAAAAATCAAGTTTAAAGCCAACTCAGCTCTTCGAAGGGTTTCACACAGAGAGAATGTACATTAGAGGCAATAACATAATGATTTCATTCCTCTAATGTTAGTTGTAGGAAGTCATAGGTAACTCAAGGAAATGAACACACCACATGAAATCAGTTTTCAATATAAATGACTATAGCTATTTCTATGATATTGGCTTCCATGGCGGTCATTGCTGAAATCTGAAATTTCTAGTTTAATACTGTAGAGTTCAGAATATTATAGTTATTGTTGTTTTAAAGAAAGACATCCTTCTCATTCCACACTTCAGGTAAACCACCTGTTCTGATAGTTCCTTAGGCTGCAAAAATGTTAGATTACACTCGTAGAGGTTCTTCATATTTTAGGCATATAGACTGCACATTTTTATTTATTGGATTTAGAATTCATTGATTTAAAACTTGCCCCAAAGCTATCCCACTTCTATAAAATCATACCATTTAGGGTTTCAACAACTTTATATATCTTAGATACATATCTCCTCCACACAGGGGCTGGGTTCCTTATAGACTGGAAGCTGGGAGACGTTATGGTGGTAGCTACTTAAAATACAGTCCTTTGAACTTTATTACTCTGATTTGTACTGTACATTTTTTTGTCTTTTCCAAAAATGATCTCAAATACCAAGGGAAATTCTCATGTTGTTGAAATACAGTAATTGAGTTTTATATCTGGAGGCCACACATTTGCTTTATTTACAAATCTAATAGAACAACAACCAAACAAAATAGTGCAATGCAATTAAAATACTAATGTGATCATTGTGTTGATAAATTAACATTATGTATATTTGAGCTGGGTACAGTTAATCTAATATAACTTAATCCAGAGTGAATAATTTTTCTAACAAGTTTGCAATAATTTCAGAAAATACATCCTTATTAAAGTTGATCTTCTGAGCTTCTAATTAGAAATATATGAAAGAAACACGTTATCAAGCACAGGTTAGGGTGAATTTGATTGCCTTTATAATATTTATAAATTTTTAGCCAGATACTTATTTGAACATTTATATGATGAACAATTTATTCTTTAACCTTTCTGATCAAAGTTTACTTGTGATCTGGTTAAATAGACTTTAGTAAAGTTTTTTTATGTCATACAGTCAAAAATTTGTATTTTTGTGATAAAATCATCCACCATCCTCAGTCTTTAAAGTGATCTAGAAACTGGATAGCCTTGATATAAGGGGAGAAAATGATACAATTGATGGGGATTGAATTCAAAGTATATATGTATGGTTAAAAAGCTTGCTATGTGATTAGCCTTTCTTTCTACACTATGTATGCATAAATAACATGCAGTTGCAACTACTATTCAGTGTTTTCACTCTATCACATAAAATCAAAATGTTCTATTTTTAGTGTTGTTTTTTTTTAAAGCCTCTGACACACAGACATATTTCTAATGGCTATCTCCACACACCCCCATAATTTCCCAATTCACTCACATTATTTGAAGTTGTGTTACATGTCTACCCTCTACTAAGTTGAGCTCCTTGACAAAGGACAGACCCTAGAGGAGAGAACTAGATAAAAGTTATAGAAATTAGAAACAGAACTGGAACATAATTGAGGTTAAGATAGGTTGATCCTCTAGTCACAATTGAATGAATGATTTACATTTAAAACAAATGCTCCTGATGGGGATCACTAACTAATTAACCAAGATAATAACCTCAGATCATAGGGTAGCCTCTCTTAAAACCCTTTAATGAAGTCCATTTGTTTCTGCTTTATAACCTGACAAAACAAAATGAATCATAATCAGTCTTGTTTATTGACAAATTTATAATCCATATTTTAATTTTCTTCAAGGCTATGGGAAAATGGGTTTAAAAAATTAGCCAGTCAGTTAATAAGCATTTATCAAGCAGTTACTATGTACCAAGCAGGATGGATAGAGACATTATTTTATTCTTTTCTCCTTCCATTTTCTACTCACAAATGGGAGAAAAAAGATTTCCTTTCCCATTTCCCTTTTCTACCTATAATTTCAATATTCATTATTTCTTTTGTCTAATTTTTACTTGGTCCTTTTTGGACATGTTCATCCCTGTTACAGGCTCTAAAATATCAAAGGAGGTTAAATTTGTCTCTAGCCCCACAATGTGGTCCTGGTGGTACTATTATTTTAAAAAGCATTGAAACCAAAGAGCAAGAAAAAAATGGGATTCTATTTATACTATCTAGTGGGAAATTAAAAATGTCTTATAATCAATAAGTTATTAGTATATTTTAGTATTACAGAGTGGAGAGAAGTGGGAGAGAGAGAGAGAGAGAGAGAGAGAGAGAGAGAGAGAGAGAGAGAGAGAGAGAGAGAGAGAGAGAGAGAGAGAGAGAGAGATTTAATTTTTTAATTTTATGGAAAGAGAATAGCTAACTACACCCCAAAACGTCTCCTGGGGGTCTAATGAAAAGGGAAATTTCCATTGCTATGAGAATATTTAAGGGAAATTATACTAGGAGACACAAGCCAGGGGTCAAAGTCCAGGTCTGCCTTATAACTAGTGCTGTGACATTGGGAAAGTCATCTAAGTATGACTTCCTTATCTGAAATTACACCCTCCTTAGGTACCTCAAAGAATTGTGAAAACCCAATTCAGTTCAATCGGGGATAGAGAAAGATACTAGTCATATGATTTCATTAACATAGTAAATTTCCCAATTCCCTCTACCAATACAAATCAGCAATTTTTGTGCAATTCAGTCTCAAAGATTTGCCCAGAGCCCTGAGAGCTTCAATGGCTTGCCTGAGGTCACATACCCAATGTGCATTTGAGGCAGAACTTGAACCAAAGTATACTTAGCTTCAAAGGTAACTCTAATACCTCACAGGTAGCCAGTCCAGTGCAACAGATATTGGTTAAATGGATGCTATGGAAAATCTGATGCAAAGATAAAATTATAATGCACATAAAACTCTTAAACATTATTATTCATTTGGCAGATCTCTTATGTTGATGTAGTCAATATTTTTGCTCAGGCCATTCCTGAATCCTCCCCTTCTTAAGTTCCCATTCAAGATTTCAGATTTTCTCCAGAGCCTGTTCAACATTTTAGTCTACACAGATTTCTTTCTCAAAACTCTATTACAGTTGCAATTTATATTATATAAATCACTAAATCACACCTGGCCTTGAATTTCTATTTTCTCACATATGTATGTATGTGTATGTAGCTAGATGAACACTTAAGTATATAAACAAGGCATGTGTGAGTATATATGCATGAGTAACATGTGAATATGTAACTTTCCATGCACATGTATGCATAGTTACATAAGCATGTGTGTGCACACAGATATTCTTGTTGACATAGTTTAAAAGGCTTAAAAATTACAAGCTATGCCTCTAACATTTTTTATATAATCTACAATATCTTTCTCAAACCTGAGCATAAAACAATCACTCAAGAAACTGAATAAATTGCATTAAAGTGTCTAGTCCCGTCTTTCTCCATATCCGTACACTTAGCTTGAGTGAACAATTACTCTGTTTTCCATATTAATTTTATAAAGGACCATTATGCAACACACCATAAACAACATGAGTAACTGATTTATTTCATTTTTCTTGCCTTGGGCTTAACATATACCTCTTTTAGGAAGCTGTTCTATTATGAAAAAGTTATTTGTGTACATGTCTGATTTCCCCTCGTATATCTGAACTTCTTAAGGGTAGAAATTGTCTCTGATTTATCTTTGTTGACACTACCAGCACCCAGCACTGTATGGGATACATAGAAAGGATGTATAGGATTTGCATGTGAGTGCCTAGTTGGATGACACTTCAGTCCACAAGAAAAAAAAAACTCAAGAAAAAAAAAGCTATGATTTAATCATTTTTGGTAAAAAACAAACTACTATACTAAGAACACGACACAGGATTTAATACATTTTTGATAAGTGAATTAAATCATGAACACATGCATCTTAGCATTATAAACTGTGGAGTCCCATAAAGGTAATGTGATTAGAAAAGATCCTCGTTGATGTTATAAAATATGGAAAAAATGCTCATCTACTTAAAGTCAGACCTTAGAAAAGAAAGAAAACAACAACAGTAACAAACAGCGTGATACTTTAATAGCTCTCTGATCTCCTCAATGTGCTTATGCTTTCCCAGGGTGCAGATTACAAACTATCTATTTCTCATTCTTTGTGACTGTTTCCATGGCTTCCTGTAAATCTTTCACAAGGACTCTAGCAAAAATGCTTAAGAATCTTCAAATTTTTGTGATAATCTATAGTGACAGAGAGTCCATGAAAACTATTTATATCAGTTATTCTTTTCCTCTTACTCCATGAGCAGCCTATCTCTTTTTCTGGTCACACATTTCACTGTCCTTCCTATACAACCCTTTGCTGGCAATATGTCATGTTTGACTCCTGTTCACTATCACCCTCTTTATTGCCTTTTTGAGTTTTCCCCAACTATACTTCTTCAAAGAATGTGGCCTTTTGTGACTCTTACCCATTTAGCATAAATGGAAGACTATCAGTGTTAAAAATATGGTCCTCCTTTTCAGGGAGAATCTTGGGGGCCATTAAAATCACTGATTAATTTTCCAAAGGCAATCCAGTTTTCTCTTCCCATCTATTTACTTTTGGTCTCAGATTATCATTTATCTCTACTCTATGTCCAAAATATATGACTATCTTTATTAACTGTCCATTTGATTTCCTATTATAATCTAACAGTGGTCAACAAATTATCCCTGAAGGTCAAATTGAGCCTACAGTCTCAAACTGTGTGCTCATGAGCTAAGATTGTCTTTTTTTTTACATTTTTACAAACAATATTTTAAAGTGTGAAAATCATTCTTAGCTCTCAGACCATACAAAACAATAGGCCACATGGTCCATGGGTTGTAGTTTGCCGACTCCTGATTTAGTCAATGGATATTCTTTACCCACTTGGTTTTTATCCCACATAGACATTTTGACCCTGATGTTGTAAATTTTTATGGATCTTATCTAGGAATGTGTTGACATATTTTAAGACTTGATGCAATCAGCATAATGTCATCTGCAAAAAAAAAAAAAAAAGGAATATCTGAAGAAAACACCAGAGAATCTTTCTCTCATTTGGACTGAATTCAATATACTTCAGGACAATGTCAAACACCTTAATTTTTACTCTGTTATACTTTGCTTCATATTAAAAATCAAGATGCATTTTGCTCTAGAATATCTTCTAGAAAAATTGCCTATCCCTTTCTCATGCCATTCTTACAAGTATTTTCTAGAGATATAGAAAAGGGAGGCATATGAGTCAACAGTCATTGATATTTTGAGAAGTAATTCAACCTTTCCAAAACTCATGGCATGAACTTCCTTTGTGTCCTGGATGCAGTTGATCTATTCTTCTGGTTGTTCTTTGTAAGGGGCATTTTACTTCCTAAAGCATTACATATGTCAACAACCATTTATTAAGTGCCTGCTGTGAGCAAGGTACTGTGCTAAGTAAGAGAGGTAAAAAAGAAGTCTCTGATCTCAAGAATCTCACTGTCTAATGAGGAGAACAGCATGTTCACAAAAAATACATACATTCTAAATTGGAGTTATTCTTACAAAGAAGGCACCAGCATTAACAGGGAATTATAAAAGGATTAGGGAAAGTGAGATTTTAGCTGGAACTTAAGAGAAGTCATGGAACCCAGGAGACAGAAAGGAGGGAGGCATAGAATAAAACCAGTCAAAATCAGAAGATGGGGTGTTTTGTATAAGGAACAGCTAGTGTCACTGGATCATGGGATATATGGAGGGGGGTTAGATATGAGAAGTATGGAAAAGAAGGACAGAAATAGATGAAGGGCTTTAAAGGCCAATCACAAGATTTTATATTTAATCCTTGAGATAACAAGATGCCACTGGAGTTTTTTGAATTGAAGTATATCTGAAGTTAGATTCCAAATGTGGTGGTTCCACTATCTTTGCAGAAGAAAAATTATATTTTTGAAATCCTAAAAACACACACACACAACTTAAAATGTTTCTATTTTTTTTACTGTTTCTTTCCACCTTCATCCTCTTACACATTAATAAAGTGAAAGAGAGAATGAGGAATCCCTGACCCACTTACTACTTTTACATGTCACCCCAGATATCAAAATCAATCAGTAATTAGTAAAAGGAAGGGATAAATCTGGGGTAATAATTAACTCGTGATTAACAGTATTATGGTAACTATGTGTTTTAAGGTTATTAAGCAAACAAAATAGAATATATTCAACGGTTTTCTCTGCAACTTCCAATTAGCTGTTGTTTCTATAATTCTCTATATGCCAGCATTTTGCAAAAAAGGGTTGCAATAAAGTTTTTATTGCAACTTGTGGATGGTGCTAGAGGGCAACAGTTCAAACAAAGCACCCTGTCACCTTCAGGAGGGGATGACGTATTCCTCTAATTATACATACCCATATCCTACTGTAACATCAGTGGCCACGCCTCTGCACGCAGTCAGGGGGAGGGCCACACAGTTGAGGGCGGGGCATGATACAATGCACTACCAGCACTGACAACCCATGGGGGGTGGGGGCGGGGTGGGGTAGGGGTGGGGTAATGGCACGAGGTCCCTATAAAGTTCCAAATGGTTCCCCATCACTGACCTAGGGTATGTCTGGAGGAATCAGAGTAGCCTTGGATCTGTGTAATGATGTAATGTTGGAGTATATAGATGGAAAACTCTCATTCAGTGATCTGTTGGTGAGGAAGCCATTAGATCCATTTTTGCTGACGGGACGCCTGTTTCCCCTCAATAAACCCAAGTTTGTTTCTTTCAGACTGGCTGAAAAATGTTCATCATACTTCACATTTAATAAGTGTTTAAAAAAAAAAAAAACTCTTACCTTCCATCGTGCAATCAATATTGTATATTGGTTCCAAGGCAGGAGAGTGGTAAGGGCTAGGCAATGGAGGTCAAGTGACTTGCCCAGGGTCACACAGCTAAGAAGAGTCTGAGGCCAGATTTGAACCTCCCATCTCTAGGCCTGGTTCTCAATCCACTGAACTACCCAGCTGCCCCCTATGTGTTGGTTTTATTTGGAGGATCTTTCTAAGTTCTTCAAAGAATTTCTTTTTATGCTTTCTAATAGAGGTTGACACATATCAGCAGTTATCTTTGATGGTGGGTTGTTTTTTTTTCAAATGTCTGTTATAACTGCCCCACTGCCCCAAAGGAGATATTTTTTAATTGCCTTTGAACACAAGAAAGAAAAGCAAGAACTTTAGTTAGTTCTTTATTTGACCTTTCCAAGAAATACTAGCAAGCCGGTCTTCTATTTAGCTAGAGTTTTCCTTTGTTTTCTGGTTTCTTTTATAGTCAGGAATTCTAGATAGATACAATCTTCCTGAGGTTGGTCCATTTATAGTTCCTGGGACAAAACACTTGCATTTAGAATAATGATTTCTTAATTAATGTTTATGGAGAATCTTATTAGCCTTGAAGAACTAAATACTGTGCAAATGTTACACTGACGACAAAATATTTATAGTATTTATAGATGTATGACAGAATATATTGATATGAGTATATTTAAGTTTTGGGGTTGTTCTTTTTTTGTTTTTTATTTTTATGTCAGGCCTTCTATTATGCTCTGGAGATTAAACTATAATCAACCAAAATGGATCCTGACTGGGGCAAACTGGGTGGAAATACTGAAAATCAGACCAAGAGATGTGAGGTTCTGGGTTCAAATTTGACCTCAGAAACTTCCTAGCTGTGTGACTCTGGGCAAGTCACTTAACTCCCATTGCCTAGCCCTTACGACTCTTCTGCCTTGGAACCAGTACACAATATTGATTGTAAGATAGAAGATAAGGGTTTTAAAAAATGGTTTCTGATCCCAAGGAGATTATATTCTAACTGAGCACAAAGAATGGAGGTAAGTTTTAGAGGATGAATTTTTAAAATAATTTAGAAATTTTGAAAAGATTATAATGATTTAATGTGGAGAGAAAGATTATTCTGTAGAAAACAATAATGTAGGCAGGACAGTAGAATTACTAACAGTGTGTTTTTAAAAAAACAAAAGAAATATAAGGCATAAGGAAAAGAGGGTGACAAATAATAAAGCACACAAAAGAAAAAAATGTAGGAGGGCATAATAATAGAGAAAAAAGTC
This sequence comes from Monodelphis domestica, assembly GCF_027887165.1. NCBI lineage: Eukaryota > Metazoa > Chordata > Mammalia > Didelphimorphia > Didelphidae > Monodelphis > Monodelphis domestica. The sequence goes on along the minus strand of NC_077234.1, from coordinate 140,067,438 downwards.
AGACAATACCCTGTGACTCAGAGCAAGGGAAAAGAAGAGACAGGTAGTAGGATTGTAAAGCTGAATTTAGAGGCTCATAGTTACTCCCACTGAGACAGATCTGCCCTGTTCTCAAATTATTTAACCTTTGGATTGAAATCTCTGGTTACATGATATAAGATACAATTAAACCATTATGGAAAGTTAGAAAAAATCAGAGTTTTGACTTTATGCCTCGTTTTTCTAATTAATATTTCAAGTTATGTTGCTGTTTTCACTTACTAATATACTTTTTTCTTTCATATGAACCTTTTGCTGTACTGGTATTGTGGGGGAACTTGAGGTGAACCCCAGGTTCGTGACAGGTACCCTTTGCAAGAATGGAAGGCTCCAAACCTTTAAAGTTAAAGTGTTATTATGATGATGATGAAGAAAATATTACTATTGCTAAGATTTTATAAAGGTGACTTATAATAGATTCATTTTTTAAATCTACCTCTATAAGAGTCTATCCAGCTATACTTTCATATATCAACCCCTTACAGAGTTCTTGCTATATTTTCATCCACAAGCAAATTATAGTAAATGCTGCTACATTCATATATTGTACAGATAATGGAATCTCAGACCTCCTCATTTATCTGAAGTCTTCAAAACATCATAGAAGAAGGGGAAATGTTATATTCCCTTATAATCTCAGTCCTACTTTAACCAATTTATATGATTGAGTTTCATTTTGGTTTTTAAAGGGTTTTTACAAGCACAGTTTATTTTTTATTCATCATCTGTATAATTGCATTAGTTCTCCAAAACACCTGTGGTTTTATAGAACATGATAAAATTTTATTTGTTTTTGGTTTCTTTGGTATTAGCTCTAAGGTTTTTCTTAATCTACTGTTTGATGACACTTTTTGAGCTTCAGAAATTTGTCCAATTCTCTGAAAAAATACAGTATGCAAAGTAATTTCTGGTATAGTCACTAGCAAAAACAATAAGTAGTACAGAGTTAAATTAAGCATATAAAGGACCGTACTATTTACCACACTATGTAGAAATTTATATGTATTTTTAAAAGGATGGGAAAATGAGTCACCAACATTAACAGCTAGATAATCACGATTCATTTTCCCTTCTGGCTTTTAATTTTATTTGGCTGGAAATAAAGAAGCAGGGTTCCCTGTATATTACCCTAATGATAACTGAAGTAACAGTACAATACAGGTCAAAAAGCAACTGGACAGATCCTAATCTCTTTGATGATGCATTAAATACATTGAGTAATTAAGACTGCCAGAAAGCCTCTTATTCTCCAAATTGTTGTTCTGGAAGTTCCCTTTTCTCTGACCAAAATAGAAGAGTATAATTCCTACTTTGTGTGGTGAAAAAGTGGCACATCCCCCAAGGAGGTACACTAGAGATACACTAAATGTTCTGTAACCACACACACACCACAAATGAAAGACATTTCCAGAGCTGTGTCAACTGATGTGTGCCTAAGAACAGAACTTGATTCCTGACTTAGGTTATAGAATTCTATAAGGAGCTATAAAAGTAATCTGACAATTAGGAAGAGGTTGGTGTCTACCAGGGGCATGTTGGCAAACCCATGGCAAACATGCTCTGCATGCTGGAGGGGGCTGCTCCTTTCTCCTCTTCCACAGTGCCTGAGGACATTTTTCACATGCCCTACTTCTCTGTCCAGCTGCCCAATGGGAGTGTTTCCTCCCTCCCCTATCTGGGGTAAGGGGGCACTCACAAGCAACATAGGGTGCCCTTTAGGTTCTTAGTCTCTAAAAGGTTTGCCAACACTGTACTAGAACTACTCATTCTCTCTACCACCTCCCATTTATTTTTGACAGATCAGCATTTCAGGATGGTAAAGTTTATATCTAGCTTCCCACATCCCTCCATTATAATAATTTCAGAATGACAAGAGCTCCCATTTTTATAGCATTAAAAGATTATGGAATCCTCCCAGCAAACTTGTGAGCTGATTGGTGAAACTATCCTAATTTTACTAACAAGAAAATTCAGACCTTAAGAATTTAGCTTATTTGTCAAAGGTCACAAAGATGGTCAATGTCTCAACTTCAGGACCAGCATTCTTTCATCTATAGAAGGCTTTGGGAGGCAGGATTTTTAGAGAGTGAGAGTTTTCAGAGCCCTCCAGAATATGGTTCCAACCAATCTTTCCAAGCAAATCTCATTTTCCTATTATTACTGTCTCCTTTGTAGCCCAAATGGACTCACTAATCATTTATCTTTGCCCTGGGTATACTCCATACTTGGACTGCCCTCCCTTCTCCTCCTCCTCCTCACTTCAGAAGATTCCAATAGTTTTCTTTCTATCAGGTAAAAACAGTTTCAAGCAAAGGACTCAAGTGTGGATACAACTCAACTATGGATACAAAGGGAGAAAAAGTCACAAGATCTTGATTGTGTTCAGAGAAAAGAGAAAGATTGGCCTTTTAAAACTTTGCCTGAATGGAAATAGGTCTTGATCAATGATATATATAAAACCCAGTGGAATTGCATGATGGCTGGGGGGGGGAAGGAGTGGGCCAAGGGAGGAGGATAATGGGAGGGAAAGAACACCAATCATGTAACCATGGAAAAATATTCTAAATTAATTAACTAATTTTTTTCAATTAAAAAAATAAAAAAGGTAATCTTAAAAATAAAAAAGGTGAATCAAAATAGCAAAGTCTGCTAGAATTGAAACCTATGCTTTCAAAAATTTGCTATATTATAAAACCAAGTGCTTTGATGACTATACTCCAATCTGCCTAAAACATATATGGCTCTTCTGTAGTACGTATTTAATAATGGTATTTTAAAAGACTTAATGATATAATCGACTACTTGATTATCATTTCATAGATCATTTTGCTAAGTGTCAGGGAGCTGTTAATATTTTTAAATTTATATTATATGCTTTAGATCTTTTCATACCTTTTTTTTAAACCTTTACCTTCCATCTCAGAATCAATACTGTGTATTAGTTCCAAGGCAGAAGAGTGGTAAGGGCTAGGCAATGGGAGTTAAGTGACTTGCCCAGGGTCACACAGCTGGGAATTGTCTGAGGCCAGATTTGAACCTAGGACCTCCCATGTCTAGGCCCGGCTCTCAGTCCACAGAGGTACCCAGCTGCCCCCTTGATAAAAACTGATATTTGGTAGAGAAAAAAAAAATCATCATTAACAAAGAAGAGCAAGCTTTTCAAAATGATATATGAAAGAAACAAAATCCTTTAATTCCTCCTTGCTTTGACAAACAATTTCTATTAGACAATTTAAATTGACCAAAAATATTTTATTGCCAAGGTAGGTCAATTAAATTATAATTGAGTCAAAATGGTTAAATAGTTTTATCTTTAGCCAAACTGAAGTTAAAAAAGGTATTAAGTTCCTTCCCCCCTTTTTTAAACATTAAAAGAAAAAGTATCCAATTTTTTCTTTAGAACCACAATATCTATTGATCTGATATCCTTTGACCTGTCAACCTTCTTCTATCTAATGATTCTGTAACATGTCTCATAGCACATATAAAATCCCACACTGATTGAGAAAAAATAATAAAATCAATCAATCAATTAATTATTTTCAATTTTTCTCTCTGGTCATCCTACCACCAAATAATTAGTTGGAATTCTTCCTTGCCTTTCATTTTTGCCAAATAGATATCTCCTAAATTTAAATTAATTTGATGCTTAGAGCAATAATCTTCTATTTAGTATGAATCAACATTTAAAAGAAAGAGAAACTTAGAGAGATAGTCAAAGTGGTAAGGGGGCCAATTCAATTTGTTCACTGAATCTATTTTTCACTAATCTCTTACTTGTGACTCTTCATCACCAGATTCAGCCATCCATTTATCCCTGGGGTTCCTGACTTCCTTTTTAAAAATCAATGACCTGGTATGATAGCTACTTTACTTTATGGAAGAAGCCTTTCAAAGTACAGTCATTGTCAGCAGTTTTCTATAGGAAAGACAAAAAAAAAATTGATAGTTGGCCCACAACAGGTATTAGACCACATAGGATTAAAAGTAAATTAATCTGTGTGGTTGTCTAGAAATTGCATCGACTATTTTGGATGTGACAGGGAAATTATTCATCTTCTACCCACCACATCTGTCCCCTGATGCTCTATTTTACTGTCAGTTTTTTGGATATATGTTTACACTGGCCAAACTTGAGGGAGGAGAGGCGGGGATTTTGCTTTTCACCAAGTAGGGCTGTTGGGAGAATAACTGTCATGATCATTTTGACCAGTAGCCAACTTAGACATGACAGTAAGAAAGTGGGAATTGTTTTTCTGTGTGTATGTGCTGAGACGAACAATAAGGTGCCATAGGAAATTTCCCACTCTGAGCAGTAGTCAAAGGGCTAGGAAGGATACTCTCATTCTCAGTCCTTTTCACCTCTTAATCATTCCTTACACAAACTTACACGTACAAAGTAGGAAACTGAGCCCAAAGGGGAATAAGGTGACAAGCAAAAGGAGTGATCTATTTTGTTTACTTAATTATGAATCAGAAAACTAATATGACCTAAAGAGAAACGCCATGGAAATTTGGGCTCCTATATGGAAACAATGCATTTTTAGAAGAACAAAACTCTAAGAACAGTAAAGTGTGTACTGATAAAGCAACAGCTAAAAAATAGCATTATATGAATATAACTAAATACTGTTCATACCATAAGAAATGACAAATATGAGAAGTTTTTCTAGAAAAAATTATGGCAGGTCTCTCTAACAAAGACCTCATTTCTCAAATATATTAAAAAGCTGAGTCAAGTTCATAAAAAAAAAAGAATCCCTAATTGATAAATGGGCAAAGGATATGAACAGTCAGTTCTCACAGGAAGAAATTAAAACTATCTATAATTATAGGAATGAATGCTCCCAAACACTATTGATTAGAGAAATGCTGATAAAACAACTCTGAGATACCACCTCACACCTAGGAGATTGGTTAACATGACCAAAAAAAGAAAAGGACAAATGTTGGAAAGGATATGGGAAAATTGGGACACTTATACATTGTTGGTGGAACTAGAAATTGCTATAACCATTCAGGAGACTAAACTGTAATCATGCCCAAAAGGTCATAAAACAATGCATATCTTTTGGCCCAGCAATACCACTACTGGGTCTGTATACCAAAGAGATCAGAGATAGTGGGATAGGACCTACTTGCAGAAAAATATGTTTAGCAATTCTCTTTGTAGAAACAAAGAATTGTAAACTGTGATAGTGTCCAATGGCTGAATAAGTTGTAGTATGTGGCTATTCCTGCTGCCAGGTACTGTTGCCTATAATCTGGATCTGTTTGATTCAAATCACTCCTGCTCCTCCTACTCCTGGTTATTGCCGCCCCACCCTTCTGGCCGCAGCCTGCCTGTTTCTGCAACCTAGACCCTGGCAGCTCCTGCTCCTGGTCTTTCTCTCGCTCACCTGGCCCAACTGATTCCCACCTCTGGCCTCCGACCCAGATAGCTCATCACCCAGGCTGCTGGTAGCAGACTCAATTTCTTCAGGATCAAAAACCAGGTGGTGAAAATTTTTCCTTAGACTACAATTAGCCTCCAAGTGGACTGGGGGCAGGGGATCACAGGAGGGGAGAAAGAAAGGGAAAGATGGTAGAGGCTTTTCCAAACAGGAACTTAAAGCATGGCTACATTAAAAGGATATCTTTTAACTATATTGATTCTTTCATTTACCTCACATGTGATCCAGGGGCAAAATTCAGCTCCCTGCAACTCTCTAGCCAACATTGGGGAGGCAACTCAGCAGCTCAATGAATTGAGAGCCAGGCCTAGAGATGGGAGGTCTTGGGTTGAAATCTGGCCTGAGACACTTCCTGGTGGTGTGGCCTTGGACAGGTCATTTAAACCCCGTTGCCTAACCATTACCAATCTGTCTTCTGACAATAGGCATCTAAATGGATTTAAAAAAAAAAAAAAGGAATTTTAAAGAGACTGGAGGTTATATTATTAAGGCATTTCAGACTCCAGTGTTTTATAAAAATCTCTGTATTTCTATTGCATGTTGCTGATTGTTTTGTTTAAGGTTTAACTTTGTGATTTTAAGTTCATATATTACTGCATTCTGTACTATTCTGTTACACTGAATCATTTTAATGTACTGGGTTTTAACTACTGTTAAATTCTGTTGCTTTTCCCTATAACCATACTGAACAAACATTGAGTAAGCCCATTAAAAAAATTTAAAAACAGCTTTTCTATGTTTTACTTTGTAAATTGTCACATAGAGAATAGATGGACTCCATCAGAAAAGTGCTACAACAACCTTTAGAAAATTTAATGTGCTAAATGTCTCAAATTGATTTTAAGGGTTCTTTAGACATGATTTTTAGAATTTTTCTTAACAATCTCTGGTCATTTTTGCTTGCCCCTAACACGAGGTAAGGCCCACTCTAATAGCTGAAGTGAAATACATTTTAAGACCTAACTCCCGCATTATAAAAATGTGAATGGAAGTTGGGCAGTTAATCCCAGGGCATGTACCCCTAGAAGCCTCCAAAATAGGAGCACCCCTCACTACTTAACTTCCATCAGAATGATATCTAGATTTCTTGATGACATTCTAAAACCAAAATGAGTTTTACTTTGTTTAAAAATATGTTTATCAAGGTTGAAAGATTTGCTATGTTTGTAAAAATTGTGACAATATCCATCAGTTCATAGGCTTTAAAAAATGCCATACAGCAACTTATGTGAAATATGATAGTATGTTTGTTTGCTATTGTAATTAATTGGGCTATTGAGAAGTTTGGGGATACTGATATCTACATATTTATACTAAAGTTCTTTGGATCATGGCCAGATATGAAGAGGAAATGGATCACATTTTTGGTGAGAAAGCCTTGCATTCTACATTTTCTTAGGGGACACAGTGTGTCAATGATTATAAGCTACATTTTTGAATTTTTAAAACTCTTTTATTACATTTTTCTTGCATGTGCAATATACTATTTCATTTTTTTAAAATTTTTTCTCTCCTTTTTATATTTGAAGCACATGACCAGTATTTAGATTTTCTTTAACTTTTTTGATATTGCAGTAATATAAGTTTAAGATACATTTGCTAATGCATGCCCCCAAAAGCTTGAGACTATAAAAATGATGCCACTAATTATTTAAAAAAATTATGGGACTTTACTTAATAATTCTGTCTGATTCCAGGACAAGATATACACAAGAGCCATTGCATATGGCCAAATATAAACCAATCCAGGATGGATTGATGCACTTCCAAGCCAATACAAAGAACTTGAACCTAGTGTTAAGACTCGAGGTTGCTATGTTTAACATTTGTTAAGACATAGGCATTCCTTGTGTCCACACTCACTCTGAAAATATAGATGAGTATCCCCAAACTTAGCTCCTACTTGGCTCCTATGATCTGGTCCCTTTTCTGTCTTTCACAGTGTTGCAAACTTTCTGTAGTCCTGGCTACTGATTGGGTAAATGCATCATTGCTTAGATCATTTTAATTGGGCGCTGATTCAAGGACCTGTTATAGATTTATTTTTCCTTTACTTGGAATTTTTACACATAAGACTTTGATAGTCTATATTTTCATTCAATAATTTTCTTTTTTATTTGGATTTTTCTGCTGTCTTTTTAATTTCTCTTGCCAATTGATTCATATAACTCATAACTCAGCCACCCTCTTCATGATTTTTCAATCACCCTCTTCATGGGGAAATGTAAAAAATATTATTATTTTAAATTGCAAAGTTTAAATTCCTTTTAAGAATAATTTTAGGTCAAGAAAGATGCTACCTCTCTGAATACAGAAAGTGAACTGTTTAGAGAAGACACCATGAAGAAGCCTCCAGACCACAAGCTGCACAAGAAGATCAAGAATGAACCTTGGGTATGGTTGATTGAACATTTATTTGTATCTATACTTTCATGCCAAAAGGGATTGCCCCCTAACTGGCTTTCTGTCAATGTGTCCAGCAATTATTGGCTTTGTTGTTTGTTTTTTTTTCTTTTCTCTTATCCTCAAATTATTGTAATCCTTAAGTTGATTATGTTTTCATGATCCTTTTCCCCAGCGGATCATCCGAGGAAATGTAAAAATGGAGATTTGAACCCCGGACTTCAATCCCCAGAAGTCCTTGCTCTAGTTCCCAAGATTCCCTCTAATCTCACTGAGATTCCCACCTGGGTGAGATCAAAATTTTTATTTAAACTGGTTGTAAAGCCTACTGACTCTCTCTTCCTACTTCCCCTTCCAAGCAGACACATCTCTCATAACTAGTGTAAGTGAATGGGCCATTTGGCCCTCCTAGGCACGTGCTTTCTTATTTTGTATTTTCTTTATTTCTTAACCTTTAATAAACCTCTAAAATATATAATACTTTATTACTAGAAACCTAATTTTAGTTATAACAGCCCAGGGTCACATAGCTAGAATGTGTCAGGCCAAATTTGAATCCAAGAACTCTGGTCTTCAGGTCTATCACTCAATCCACTAAGCTACTTTCTTGCTTCCCTATATGACTTCTTGAATCAATTAAAGCTTCTTACAATCTAACAAATTTTTATAAAAAGAGTCCTTCTTAGTACTAAATAAACATTCTGAGAACCCAGAAAAAAGGCCTATTACATCATCTAGAACATCTAAGCCAAGTGAAAGGAGAAAGAGAATGTGGGACTTAGTTTCAGAAAAAAAATTTTGAGATGTGCCATCAGTCATTCTGGCATCTCAGAGCAGAAGATCTGGCCTGACATTATTTGTGAACCCTCCTACTCAAAGACGGAAAGAAACTGAGAGAAAATGTCTGCTCTTTTCCCAGTTCCCTTACTTGGTGCTTTTTCTATCAGTAAACACTATGATATAATTTGCTGTTTCATTTCCTAAATGTTTTCAAAACATTAATTCTACATTAACCAGAAGCAGGACAAGGATTAATTAGAGACATAAATTTAGGCAGAGAAACCAGGGCTTTGCCTAAATATTAGGTATTTTTCTTAACTGGGGCCTCAGAGCAATTGTGATTGAATTAATAATATTTGTCTAAAATAAATTTCTCAATGCCCTAGAGGAGAGGACAACATGGACCTAAGGGGTCATTCTATTCCTTCTTGGCTTAAAATGAGTAAATTATTTTAATAGGGTGCTATATAAAGGAGTTTCAGAGTTTAAGAGCATAGAAGCAAAACTACATTAATACAACAATACAGAAAGTTTCCCCTGATTTCTTTCAATAGTGTCCAGGATTTGGTTTTTGTTCTTGTTTTTCTTTATCATAGTTTTCAGGGAATCCAATGATTCTTAGACTATCTCTCCTGGATCTGCTTTTCAGGTTAGCTGTTTTCCAATGAGAGCTTTCAGATTTCCTTCTATTTCTTATTCTTTTGAATGTCACTAGCTTCCATTTTTCCACTTATAATTTTTAGGAAGCCATTTTCTTCTTTGAGGATTTTTATTCTTTTCTTAGGGAATTATTTTTCTGTTTGAGTTATTGTATGTCCTTTTTTTATGGAACTGTTTTTGTTATAAGCTATTGATTTTTTCTATTATTTATTTTCTAATTTTTCTTCTTTATTTCTTGAGCTTTCTTTTTCAGTCCTTTTCTGGAGTTCTTCAGAAGATTCATTTGGGGAATCTTTTCATATTTTTCCTTTGAGGCTTCACATGATTTCATTTTCGTATTGCTATCTTCTTCTGAGCTTGTGCTTTGAACATCTCTCTTGTTCAAATATTTTTCTAGTGTCAGACTTTTTCTCTCTTCTGCTCATTTTGAAGTTATTTTGTTTCCCTTGATTTTTTCTCTATAGGGAAGATTATCTCTTTGCCCTGGGTGGAAGGAATACTATCCCACATTTATATTGTGCTTGGGTTCAGCTCAACTATCTCTGGCTCAAATTGAACACTCTACAGAGAACTGGAGAAGGAAATGGAAAACAATTCTACTCTTTTTTGTAAAGAAAATCTTAAAAGGGGTCACCAAATCCAAGAGAAGCCTGAAATTACTGAACAATAGCAACAAATAGAAGGTGAGGCTTGGAATTTGAAAGATCTGAATTCAAATCTAATCATTTACTAGCTTTGAGACTTTGAGTCAGTAACTTAACAAGCTTGCCCATTTACTCAATTGCAAAATTGGAATAATAATAAAATCCATCTTTTAGGATTGTTGTAAGCATTGATGAGATAAAAATTGTAAATTACTAACCAAAAAATATACAAAAAGTTATTATAACTATAATAATTTATATCCATTTATATTGAATATAAGTATAATATATATTTATAATTATGTGTTATAATTATAACATTAAGATATAATTATTATAATTTTTTATTGCATTATGATCTGAAAAGGTGCCACTTATTCTTCTTTATTCCATTTGGTTGTGAAGTTTATATGCATTACTACATAGACAATTTTTCTTAATTTACTTCAGAAATCTATCAGTTCTCACTTTTCTAAAATTTCATTCACTTCCTTTACTTCTTTCTTGTTTATTTTTTGGTTTGATTCATCTAGATTTGAAAGGGGGAAGCTTGGGTCCCCCACCAGTATAGTTTTACTGTCTATTTCATCCTAAAGCTCATTTAATTTCTCCTTAAAAGATTTGGAGGCTATACCATTTGGTGCATACATATTTAATATTGACATTCCTTTGTTGGCTGTTGTACCTTTTAGCAAGATATAATTTCCTTCCTTATGCCCTTTAATCAGATATGGTTTTCCTTTATCTTTTTCTGAGATCATAATTGTTATTTTTCTTTATTTTACTTCAAATGATGCACCAAAAAATTGTAATCCAGACCCTTAACTTTACTTTCTGTATATCTCCCTGCCTCAGATATGTTCCTTGTAAACAACATGTAATAAGATTCTGGTTTTTAATACACTCTACTATCTGCTTCTGTTTTATGGGTAAATTCATCCCATTCACATTCAGTTAAAATTATCAGTTGTGTGTCTCCCTCCATCTTATTTTCCCTTTTTGATCCTGTTCTTTCCTTCTCCTTTTAATCTTTCTCCCCTCACAAGTCTTTTGCTTTTAATCACAACCTTTACTTCCTCCTCCCTTCTATTACCTCAACACCCTTGTCTTATTCCTTTCCTAATTATCTATAGAGTAAGATAACTTTCTATATTTAATCAGTATGGTTGTTATTCCTTCTCTGAGCCAATTATGTTTAGAGTAAAGTTTAATCATTTCCAGTCACCACCCTCATTCCCCTATCCACTGTAATAATTTTTTTCAAACCTCTTTAGTTGGATAATTTCTCTGATTACACCTTTCTTTCTCTTTTCTCTCAGTGCAATCCTCTCTTTTGTCCCTTGAATTCCTAATAAGCTTACTCCCTTACCCTCAATCTATATATATTAATAGAAATAGAACTACTCTACTAACGATAAAACAATAAGAATTACAAATATAATCTTTCCATGAAGAAATATATACAGTTTGACCTCATCAAATCTCTTAAATTTTCTTTCTTTTTAACCTTTCTCTTAGGTCTTGTGTTTGAATATTAAAATTTCTATTTAGGTCTTGTCTTTTCATCAGCAATGCTTAAAAATCTTATATTTTATTAAATGACCATTTCCCCCAAAAAAGAATATACTCAGTTTTGCTGGATAGGTGATTCTAAGCTCCAAAACTAGCTCTTTTACCTTTCAGAATATCATATTCCAAGCCTCCTGATCCTTTAATGCAAACGCTGCTAAATCCTTTGGAATCCTGACTAGTTCCATGGTGTTTTAATTGTTGTTGCTGTTGTTTTCTGGTTACTTATAGTATTTTAATCCTGGCTTAGGAGCTCTTGAATTTAACTATAATCCTGGAAGTTGTCATTAGGGGATTAGTTTCCAAAGGTTATCTATAGATTCTTTCCATTTCTATTTTACTCTCTTATTCAAGAATATTACAACAGTTGTTTTTGATAATTTGTTATATTTTGATATCAAGAATTTTTTTAAATAATGGCCTTCAGACTTCATAATATTTCTTAAATTATCTATCCTGGGTCTGTTTTCCAGGTCAGTTGCTTTTTTCTATCATATATTTCATATTTTGTTCTTTTTTGTTTTGTTTTTATTCTTTTGGTTTTATTTTATTGTTTCTTGATGTCTCTTGAAATCATTAGCTTCAGGTTGACCAGTTCTAATTTTTAAGAAATTATTTTCTTCTATAAACTTTTGAACCTCCTTTTTCATTTGGCCAATTCTGCTACCATTTTCTTCTTGCATTGCTTTCATTTTTCTTTCCCATTTTTCCTCTACCTCTCAAATAGTTTTGAAATCCTTTTTCAAACTCTTCAAGAGTCTGAAACCAATTCATATTTTTCTTTTGAAGCTTTGTATGTACTTGCTTTGTTTTCAGTGTCCTATATCTGTGCCTTATTCTTCTTTGTCTCCAAAAGAATTGTCTCTGATTAGCTGTTCTTTTTAAAAATTTTAATGTTTGCCAATTTTCCCAGCCTTTTTCTTGATTTTCACTTTCATTTTAAAGGTGGGATCTGTTCTTAAGGCAGGCACTCTCTTAAACTTCAGTTTTTCCTTCTTGCTACCCTTAGCTCTATTTCCAGATTTCTGCAAGTTTCAATTCTTCAAAGGTAGTATGATGATCTGTGGGCTGGGAGCTCTGAAAACCATCTCCCACTGCAGATTCAATCACTCCCTAAGACTGCTGATGAGCACTGTGAGCAACATCTAGGCTTGATCAGGTGAAGAGACTGAAAATCACTGACTCCCTCATTCTTTTTAAATAAGACCCCAGCTATTACAATCAGTTGGGAGAAATCTAGTAATTATATTTTATTAAAAAAAAATTCTACCTATGCAGTAAATGTAGTTACTTCCTCTTTTTACTGCATGTTAGGATAATGAGTGGTAGGAGCTTTGGAAATGACAATATAGGGCACATCCTTAAGAACAAGGGTCTCCTTGGATCTCTCAAGACTACAATGTAGTAATCTAGTATAAAGAACATCCTAACAAAACAAAACTCAAAAAGCAGACACCACTTCAAAGAAACAGCACCCAATCATTCCTAGGAACTATATCTCTTGCCCATTCATCCTAAATGTATCTGCCACTCATTCATCCTAAAGATGACTTCTGCTCATCCATCCTAAATTGACCTCCTTCTCATTGAAACCTAGGATTAATGATTGAATATTGGGAAAACTCTCATTCAGTTGTCTTAGATTATATGGAAAATCTAATGCCCCAGCTTTGCTGAGAGATACCATATTTCTCATTAAACCTGTCATTGGCTTGGAATTTTGCCTCTATTTTATAAATTATTAATTACATAGATCAAGCACACTGAAGACTACTTTGTCCTGGGGCTTATAACTTTGCCTTAAATCTGAGGCTAGCTCTGGATATCAATCTTGACTTACACAAGCTAGATATGCTTCAGACTGCCTTTGTCCTAGTGTTATGGGAAACACACACCCAAGTTTGTGGCAAGGTCTCACCCCAAGAATGAGAGACTCAAACATTCAATTCAGAAGGTAGAAACATATTTCATTTGAAGAAGAGGTTTAAAATTATAAAATAGCCTAATAGCTGGATAAATAGCCTGGGGGCTAATCAGATAACTTTAGGATTGATGGATTAGCCAGGGAGATAATAGAGTAGCCTTTCTGGAGCTAATGGAATAGCAGCTCTACAGATACAGAATAGCAGCTCCAAGTATGGAATAGCAGCCCTGCGGCTGATGGAAGAGCATCTCCTTAGGTCTGGGCTGATGGAGTAGCAACCCTGGAGCTGATGGAATAGCCCCATAACTCTGGACTGGTGGATTAGCCTCTGAACTAGTAGAGTAGCAGCTCTAGGGGTGATAGAGTAGCAGCTCTAGGGGTGATAGAGTAGCCCTTGGGGCTGATGGAATAGCCCAGTAGGTAACAGAGTATCAGCCCGAGATGTGGAGTAGCAATTCCACAGGTGTGGCTCAGGTTTTGCATATTTATTGAGGGTCAGAAATCTAGTCATCTCCCATTCCAGAGAAATCTTTACCTTTCTCCAAAACCCTGGAAAATGGCCAAATTCAGGCAGAGGTGTGTTTTTCACCCTGACACTTATGTCATAGAGAAAAAGGAGCATGTGCAGGTTTGAGGAATCCTCCTTAGTGAAGGTTCCATGTTTTGCCATTTTCTTTTTTTGGTCGTCATTTGTCAAAATGGGAAAGATCTTACTACTCACCTGGAATATTAACATGGGGTGGGGGAATGCAGTACATTGAAGGACCACTATAGGTAATTAATTATGCTAACAGTTCTGCACTAAAGTAAATATAGAACAATATGAATAAGTAATAAAACAGATTAGGCACAGAGTTGATAACCAGTAAAGAGCATCACAGATCCAGTATGATTGATTAACTGATCAACAATACAGATTCTGCAATTCCTGCTTGACTAAACTAAAACTACAGATTTTCAGTTGATGTTTAGCTAGTGCTAACTAGTGAGAACTATAATATTTTAGAGGATGAGTGTCATGTTCCTATTACTATCCCCTCACTGCCCCGCTGCCAGCCTCCATCATTCCCTGTTCTGAAAAGCCCAGAAATCGAGAAATCTGGGGAGAATGGGCAAAGATTTCAATATCCATGACTTCTTCCGGCTGAGTTGGGATGTTGAGCTGGCTCTAGCTGAGTCTTTGAAAAGAATCAATGGGGCTTGACCCAGGAGTTGGATAGTGGTTTCAGGCAGGATAACAATGGGTGGTATCATCTGAAATCTAACAGTGTGTAACCAAGAAGAAACAAAATTAGTGAGAGCATTTAGAAGACAGGCATCAAAAATTGGGAGGAGAAATATTATTAATGAAGAAATCAGGAAGGGTTCCAAGATGGAAAATAAACAGGAACTCCATGGGGATCCTGAGTGTTCAGACATCCATTACTTTGCTACTTTCCTGACTTATGGTGGATGCTCACAAGATGATATGGATCCCAGTGAGAGCCTGTAGGAAACTGAAAGTATGTATTAGCCTTGCCCCATCCTTCCTGAGGAACAGACACATTTAGCGAACCTCTGACCTCCCTTTTGACTGAACTTGGTTTTTGTCAGGGAAATTGTGTTGCTCGTCCCCATTTTGTCATGACTGCAGGTAGAAAAGAAGTAGAGGCAAAATATGAGGCCAGTTGAGGTGGATTCTGGCCTCAGGGGTCACTATCCTGATCTTAAGGGTCCTTTAGTAGTACAGAAGAAATGGGTATGTAGACATAATAACACAGAAAGCAAAGATGATGTAGCAATTAACAGCATCAACTCACATGAGGCCTCTTGGCATTTTAGTAGCTTATCCCCAAAGTTAATAAAACTTCATCTCAGATCTCACATGTCCCATGTAGTTATCTGAGTTCCAAAAAACTTCTTTTCTCTGATAGTCAGCGATAGGTTTCTCCTTTTAGAGATTTGCTTCTTCAGTTCCACATTGCTTTACATGCTCCTGCTAAAATCTTTTACAAAGCACATCGTAATACACATTAGTATAGCTTTTATGAAAACATAAATTACAACATTCTTATAGTAGATTTCTCCACCCCAGGTTTAGTGATCACACAAATGAGTTAACTTACCAGAGGTTAATTGTACTCCAATTGAAACAAAAAAACTCAGATACAGATGCTTAAGAAGTGGGACCTATTTGGTTGCTCTGCACAATCGAAGTTCAGAGACTTCTGACCAATTCATTTTATTGCTTGGGATATGGAATGGCATACTGAAAAGAGTCACATCTTACAATTTGCATTATGCTCTGTGTATTAGAATTTGCTCCCTGGGTACTTCCGGTCAAGATGGTGGCTTAGAGAAAGCTAAAGTCCAGATCTCCTGAAACCCTTCCTAACCAATCTCAAACCAAATGCTCCTAGGACACCGAAATTCAAAAAGATCAACAGCATAGACCCCGGGAGTCCTCCTCCTGGACCTGGACCTGGATCAAATGGTACACTCCCCCCAAAAGCCAGAACCCGAGATCACTCGGACCTAAGGAGTAGGCAGAAGGAAGGTCCTAGGACCCATACCCCCAACCCAGAGAGCCGAGTCCGAGTCCGAGGCAGCAGAGGCAACCTCAGAGCCCCACAGCCTGCTATTCTTAAGGCCACATCCTGAAAATAACCTGTCCCAGTCAAGGGGGCACCCAGAAAGCAGGGAAACAGAGAGGGACAGGGAAGCTTGTAACCCCCTGGGAGGAGCCCTCGGAGTTCCGGGGAAGCCACCATCTCTCCCCCTCAGAGAGCAGGATTGTCTGGAACAACAGCAACCCTCAGGGCTGGCAAAAGGGCCTCGGGAGCCAGCTATTCTGAAGGCCACATCCTGAAAACAACCTAACCCAGTCGAGGGGGCACCCAGACAGCAGGGAAACAGAGAGAGGGGGGAGCTTGTAAACCCCTGGCTGGATCCTTCCATCTTCTCATGAAAAAAGTCACTGCCTCAAGGCATACTAAATTCCACCCAGGGAAAGCTAATCTCATTAGGAGCCCTCGGAGCTCCAGGAAGCCGCGGCCCCTCCCCCCACAGAGTGCTGGAATAGGAACAAGGGCCAAGCCAGGCTTAGAGCGTGGAAGTAAGGCAATGGAGAAGCATCAGGAGGGTGCTGAGGAGAGGAGGGCAGTAACAGGGACACACCAGCAATTCCTGGCTTCCTGGGAAGACAGAACAACAACTGCATAGAACGGACAATCTGCCTAGGGCTAAAACCTCTGAACGCCAGACAGAGATAAGAAAAGCTAGTCCCCCCCACTCAGATAGAGATGGCAAATGCCACGGAAGCACAAAAGTCCCAAAATTAAAAAAAAAAAAACAAGAAGAAGGGGGCGACTTTGGACACATTTTATGGAGCAAAAATACAAAACACAGAGGAGATAGAAGAGGAAGCACAAGCAAATGCTCTGAAACCTTCCAAAGGAAATGGAAACTCTCCACAAACCCATGAAGAATTTGAATCAGAAATGATCAAAAAGATGGAAGCCTTCTGGAGGAAAAGTAGGAAATAATGCAAAAGAAATTCACACATCTACAAAATCAGTTTGACCAAAGTGAAAAGGAAAACTAGGCTTTAAAGCAAGGACTAATAAAGCAAAGCCAAAAGACCAAGAAATTAGAAGAGAACATAAAATATCTCACTGACAAAGTGACAGATTCGGAAAATAGAGGGAGAAGAGATAAGTTAAGAATTTGCTCCCTGGTACTCCAAATCCCAGCTTCCCAGGGTTACTTACATTTTGGAGATAAAGTTTCTGTGTAATCCCCAGCCCAGCTGAGAAAACTGCTCTTTACTTGGGCTTTTACTTTGGTCTTTTTTATTTCCTCTGTTTCAAGAGATTATTAATAAATATTATAAAATATACTACTTAGAATTATTGGATAATAATTTTAATTTTACAGCTCCTATCTTCCATTAACCATTTGCTGTGACTATAGAATTTTGTTATGAAAGGAAAGAGCAGGAAAAGGACTATAACAATAGCACTGTTTGATGTCAGGCAACAGTCAGAGTTATCAGTCAATGCAGTAGCCACTGCACTTCACAGTCAGACTGAGGAATAATCAGGTGGAAGCATTCCCCTTCTGGAAAAAAGGCAGGAGGACCCCATCTTATTGATGCTGAAATTGTTCCTTCAGCTTTTCTAAATATGAATCTCTACCTGTAAAAGTTAAAGATCACATTCTGCCTGACTACCTTGTGGTTTTTGTAATGGTGGACTGACAACATGATGATCCATCAGGCATCAGATAACTCTACCTGAATTCAAAACTCAAAATAATATTAGGTGCGATCCCAAAAGCTTTTATCTCGAAAGGCAAACATCACCAATTGCAGCTTAGAGCTGAAAAATTTTCCAGGATTCGTACACACAATAAAGAGGTTTGATTTCACAACTATTACTTCATTCTCTTTTCTCTTCCTTAAGTTATAACTCATCCTGGCAGGAAGACCAATTATTAGAAATGATTGCTGTATTATAAATAGACTTGTACATTCTTGGTGATCCAGTTTTATTGTGTTAGATTCCATCACCTGAACAAGTTTTTTTTTTTTTTTTGTTTTGTTTTGCAGGACTGATGACTGACTGCTCACACAGACCAAAACATTACAGCTAAAGGAAAATCTTCAAGATGACTTTTTTTCCTTTAGCTTTTCTATACAGTGATGATCAGTTTTCCTTCCCAATATTTTTCCAATCCTTACTGAGTCTCATCAATGAACCTAAATAATAAGATTTTTTACCTCCATACCACTACAGTGCTTAAACTATCCAGGGATTCTTCTCAACTCTGATACCTTCTCCTCTTTTCATTTAGTCAGAAAGGGGTTAATAATTTTGCACGGAGTTAAATTTTCACTAACATTACCTTGATTGATGATGGCTTCAACTCCCAGTTGTTTTTATACTGAGATGAGAAAAATGCTTAGCTGGTTCTCTTGGTTGCTTTAAACATTGAAAATAGCTTAAGTTTATTAGCTTCAAAACATTCACACCTTTTACCTTCAAATCCTCTTCTTAAAGTTGATTACAACTTTCTTTATTAACTCTTAATGTTTCTACTTGCTCTATAATCCAAATAGACTTCATGCTGAGAGAGGTTCCATCCTAAATTGACAAATTCACAAGTTTCTCCTTTTTAATGCCAATATCTTAGCCACGTAAAGGAGCTTCTGAGCATTTCTCCTTGACTGAAAAATCTTCTTGGTTACTAGATGATCTCAAAACAACTTTTTCATTGTCTTCTGATCTCAGAGCTTGCTTGGTGCTAGATTTATGGTCTTACCCATATTTCGGACCAGCAGCTTGATTAGTTTGCCAAAATGATTTGAGTTTTTCAAACTGCAAATCTCAGAATATCACAATTTGCAAACAGAAATTGGTTATATTGTGGCTAGCTGATCATAACAATAGATACATCATATATTGAATTCTTAGTTCATAAATGTGAAAATTTTCTAAGTTCAATAGTTAAAAATGAAGATTTCACTTCCAAAACAATATATGTATATATGTATGTGTGTATATACACACACATTTACTAGTTTTGAGATAGACACAGTTTAAAAAATCCATTTGAGAAATTAAGCATGTGATCCCCAAATCTAGAGGGTGGAAGCAAAGTCTCTAAGTAGCCCCACTGATGACCCTCTGTCTCCACTATCTGATGCTGAGAAGATTTTTGGGGGCTAGAGAATTGGGGAAGAACAAAGGAAGTGGCCCCATGTGCACAAAGAAACTTACATATCTGCCTGCCATATCCAATGTCACCCTAGGCTCGCCATTGGGTCATAAGACCTGAGACATGGGACCTTTCTGAGGGCATTTGCTCTTCCAGTGTCCCTTCTCCCCACAGGAGGGACAAGGGCTGGTGCTTGTTTGTTCTCAGAGCATCCACAAGACCAATGAACCTCTTTCCCTCAATGGAAGCCAGGTGCTGACCCTTGACTGGAGAGCAGCGTGCTGATTCCAAAATTCCAAAATCTGGAGAAACGCTGTTTTGTCTAGAGCTGGTTTCTCACCAGGAGGGTCTCCGTTGGACATGGCAGCTACAGTAAACAGTGTATGTTCCTTGCAATGGGCATGAACCTTACAGTCCTTCTCTTTAGCCTATTCTAGGTTCCTGTTGTTAAAAACCTTAAATGCAGCATCAAGTATTTTGAGATGAGTGTTTGGGGGCCAAAATCTAATTTCTGCAGTTTCCTTCCAATAGCAGGGGCTGATTGACTAATGAAATGCATATGAGGAGAGTGCCTTCTTCCTGAGTCTTGGGATCTAAATTGGTAGCCTGCTGTGAAACATGGCAGGATTTCTCCCTATTTTTTGAGTGGCCTCTTTTACTTTTATAATTAACTTTTTTTTTTTACTCCTTTCTCCATGTCCTCAATCAAACATTTCAACATAGGAGTTCTCCTTTTCCTATCTCTATCTCTCTGATAGTCCCACCCAGGGTTAGATGTAGAGACTGCCCTAGTTCCCCTGGAGGGGAGTTTGGGGTCAATGGTTGTTAACTCCCTTCCTTTCTTCTGAGCCAGATCCCCAGTTCTCAGCCACCATACAACAATTAGACAGGAAGTTGTCAGTGTTGTCTCAGGAAATATCAAACTACAGGGTGATTGTTTAAACCCATCAATGAACAGAGTGGAGTCGTCATGATACCTTCCTAATTTCTCCTTGATCTGTGAGAAATCAGCTTTGGAAGAAGGCACATGAACATGCACCCTCCCATCCTCTGTAGCCACTTGG
Source organism: Monodelphis domestica (assembly GCF_027887165.1). Lineage (NCBI taxonomy): Eukaryota > Metazoa > Chordata > Mammalia > Didelphimorphia > Didelphidae > Monodelphis > Monodelphis domestica. Next base: position 140,047,205 of record NC_077234.1, on the reverse strand, counting down.
GGGAGGGGAGGGGCAGGTTACGGCCTATGACAAGTGGCTCCTGGTAGGAAGCAGAGGAGGTTGGACAGTAGGTGACAGGGAGAATATAAGGCAGGCGAAAGGGAGGGGACAGACCTGAAAAGGCTGGAAGGGGGGGAGGTTTCTGTTGGAGCAGAGAGAGAGGGACCAGAGGAGGCAGAAGAGACAGATGAGAAGGGGGCAGAGCTGCTACCCCTGGTATGGATCGGGGTTTGCATTTTTATTGAGGGTCAAAAATCTAGTCATCTCCCATTCTAGAGAAGTCTTCACCTTTCTCCAAAATCCCTGGTATGGGGATTGGGGGAATGGCATGAGCAGAATTAGGGGAGAGAAGTCAGGACTGCAGCCAGGTTAAGATCTTCTAAATGATCTAGCTCTAGATTTTCTGTAGCCTTCCTAGCCCCATACACCCAACACTGCCTACTAACTTCTGAGTCACCAGAGCCAGGAAGGCCAGGATGTAAGAGTATTTCTGTCCACTTGCCTTCTCAGCAAGGAATGAGTCTAAATGAAAGAGTGTTCTATAAAGAGCAGTATCATTAATAGGTCTTACTTCTTGGTCTTTTAGGCTGTATTGTGGCAAGGAAATATAATTTAAAAAAAAAATCATTATCGTCTTCTTCAGGTTAGACAGATCTAACTTGTTCCAATGCTTTAAAAGAGTACCCAAAGGTGAATCTTTGGGAATAGATGCTCTTTGACCCATAATGCCTAAATTGCATCCCACTAGAAAGGCTTTTTCCTAGAGCCTTGTCCTGCTTCTAACTATAGCTGGCCATTATGAGAGGTCAGGGCCGGGGTTAACAAGGACATTATTTTTCTTACCTAACGACCAGAGGCAGCTCACATGCTATTTCCTAAAGAAATATTTTTATTTATTTTTATTTTATATATTATATATAAGTATAATATATATAATAATAAAATATATATTAAATTTTATTTATTTTTCTCCCACCAAAATAAATTGTGGGAGAAATACACCCAAGTTTGTACCAGGTTCTCACCCCAAGAATGGAATGTTCAAACTCCATTCAATCCAGAAGAAAAGGATTTCATCAAAAGAAGAGATTTAAGGTGGTGAAATAGTCTGATAGCTGATAGAGTAAGCTGGGGCCAATCAGTTAGCCTTAGGGTTAATGGATTAACCTGAGGACTAATAGATGGGAAGCTGATAGAACAGCAGCTCTACAAGTACAGAATAGCAGTTCCAAGTGTGGATCAGGGTTTGCATGTTTATTGAGGGTCCGAAATCTAGTCATCTCCCATTCTAGAGAAATCTTCACCTTTCTCCAAAACCCTGGAAAATGGGCCTGGCCAAATTCAGATAGAAATGTGTTTTTCAGTTTGACAGACCATGCACAGGGTTAGGCAATCCTTCTGGACCATCAAGACCCTTAGTGTATAGGTCCCATGTTTCTCCTGTTGTCCGCCTTGTAATCATTTGTCAAAGTGGGAAAGGTCTCGCCACTCTTCTACAATGTGAACATGGGGTAAGGGGTTACAGTACATTGGAGGACCCTATAGGTAATTAAATATGTCTTAAGAGTTCCGAACTAAAGTAAATATAGAATATGAGTAATTACTAAAACAAATTAGGCATAAAGCTAGTAACCAGTATAGAACATTACAGATCCAGAACAGGACATTGATAAACTGATCAATGATACAGATTCTGCAATTCATGATTGATTAATGCTGAAACTACACATTTTCAGTTGATGTTTAACTAGTGAGAAATACAAGAAGTTAGAGTATGAAGGTCTTGTTCCAATTACCAACCCTCACTGCCCACTTCCACCCCTCCATCCCTAGGGTACAGGGCTTCCTCTACTTTTCCCCCAACCCCACCCCACTTACCCAAACCAGGCATACAGCGTACTGCCTTGTGCTAGGACTCAGGACCTCACTGCAAGGCTTGGAACTTTAAGGGGTGTATATGGGTTGTACTGATATTGCCTTAGGCAGGGTCTCAGGGTCTCCACAGTTGATTTGGACCCAGGTTCGAAAAACCTGGACTGGTAGATGTGGGGTAAGGGGGGCTTGCCATTGGCTTGTACCATTACTCCTGATATTTTCTCTGCAGGCTGTGTTCCCCTCTCATTTCAGTGAATCAGCCCCTCTCTGCCTACTTTTCAAGTTGTTCTGTGCATGAACGTTACTTTATTCCTTCCTCTTGTTTCTTTTCTCCAGTAGTCATTTTTAGGTCTTATTTTAGGTTTTGTCGGAGAGGATTCTCATAGTGCTTCCTTTTTGCTGCCTTCTACTCCACCATCTTGGCTCCACCTCCAGAATTCCCCTGCGCATCTTTCTAGAAATTTACAAGAAAAACTGCTGTGATATTCTAGAACCAGAGGACAAAATACAAATTGAAAGAATCCACCAATCATCTACTGAGCGAAGCCCCAAAAGTATAATTCTCACAAATATATTATAGCCAAATTCTAGGTAAAGGAAAAGATTTTAAAAGAAGCCAAAAGAAACAATTTAAATATCATAGAGTCATACTCAAAATATATAAGATATAGCAGCTTCTACAGTGAAGTATCAGAGAACCTGGAATATGCTATTCCAGAGGGCAAAGAAGTTAGATCTTTAACCAGGAAACTGAGCATAATCCTTCAGGGGGGAAAATGGGCATTCAATGAAATAGAGGACTTTCAAACATTCCTGATGAAAAGATCAGAGCTGAATAGAACATTTGGTTCTCAAATACAAGGCATAAGAAAAACATAAAAAAGTAAAGAAAGTGAAATCAAAAAAAATTCCATAAGTTTAAACTGTTTACATACCTACATGGGAAAGTGTTTTTTATAACTCCTTAGAACTTTATCATTAAAATGACAATTGGAAGGAATGTATATAGACAGAGGACAAGGGTGTTGGTTGAATATGATGGGATGAAATCTTAAAATAAATGGAATCATGAAATAGACAAATGCATTGGAAGAAGGGAGAAGGGGAAAATGGAACAGGGTAAATTATCTCACATAAAAGAGGCATGAATAAATTTTTACAGTGATGAGGAAGATGGGAAAGTTGACAAGGGGAACATGTGAACCTTACTCTCACTAGAACTGGCTCTATGAGGTAAGAATATATACAATCAATTGGGTATAGAAATATATCTTACCCTTCAGGAAAGTAGAAGGGGAAAGGGATAAGAGAAGAGATGTGGAACTGATAAGGAAAAGAGGGCAAATGAGGGGACTTATAGTTAGAAACTAAATGGAGAAATAGGATCTAGTGTAATACATAGTAATATTAATGGTGCAAAAATTGCTTACTAGTCTCTAATAAAGGCCTCATTTCTCAACACATATAGAAATAAGTCAAATGTATAAGAATACAAGTCATTTACTAATTAATAAGTGGTCAAAGGATATGAACAGACAGTTCTCAAAATAATTAGAGTTCTCTTGCTAATAAGTGCTCTAAATCACTATTAATTAGAGAAATGAGAATTAAAACAACTCTGAGGTACCACCCCATACCTATCAGATTGGATCCTATGAAAGAAAAGAAAAATGGCAAAACTCAGAGAGGAGGTGGGAAGATTGGAACATTAATATGCTGTTAGTGGAATTGTGAACTGATTCAACTAATTTGGAGAGCAGTTTGGACCTGTGCCCAAAGGGCTATAAAGCAGTACCTACCCTTTGACCTGCCTTTACTACTAACAATTACTAGCAATACCATTGCTAGGTTTGTATCCCAAAGACATAAAAAAAAAAGTAAAGGACCTATATGTTCAAAAACATTTTAAGCAGCTCTTTTGGTAGGGGCAAATTATTGGAAAGTGAGGGGATACCCATCAAATAGGGAATGATTAAGTTATAGCATATGGTTGTAATGAAATACTACTGTGCTGTAAGAAATGACAAGTAGGCTTTACTCAGAAAAATCTGGCAAGCCTTACAGGAACTGAAGTAAAGTAAAGTAAGCAGAACCAGGAGAACATTGTACATAGCGACAGCAATATTGTACAATGAACAACAGTGAATAACTTAGCTTTCAATGTAATGGCCCAAAACAATCCCAAAGGACTCATAATAAAAAATGCCATCTGCTTCCAGAGAAAAAAATCTAATGGAATCTAAACCAAGACAAAGCAAATTTTTTTCACTTTCTTAATTTTTTTGGTTTGACATGTTGACAATATTTTACATGATTTACATGCAAAATCTATATTTAACTGCTTACTGTCTCAGCCTGGATAGGGAAGGAAGAGAGGGAGGGAGAGAATTTGAGACTCAAAATTCTTTAAAAAAATTTGGAAACTTTATTACATGTAATTGAAGAAATTTTTTAAATTAAAATTTAAAAATTAATATTAAATGCATATGAACTCCATATGTTAATACAATAAAAATAATAATATTACAAAAAGGAATTTCCAAATTCATGACTATGCCAATCAAACTACCAAAGGGCTACATATTTATTTTTATTTAAACTTTAATTTGAAGGACAAAATTTCTAGAATATAAAGGAAAATAATTTAGAAAGACAGAAATGAAGGGGAGATAGCACTTACAGACATCAAACAATGCTATAAAACAGTGACCATCAAAACCATTTGATATTGGTTAAAAAGAGAAAATTAGACCAGGAGAACAGATCAGTCAAGGAAGAATCAGAAAGAGCTGAACTCAGTAATTCAGTGTTTGATAAATGAGAAAATGTAAATTACCAAGAGCACTCCTTACATGCTAAGAATTGTTAAGGAAAACTGAAATGTAGTCTAGTAAATTTAACTTTAGATTAACATCTTCCATATATTCTACAATAAATTCAAAATGTATATATGACCTTTGAATACATATAGACATTAGAATAAAGCACTAATGGTATTTATTACCTTGGAGTAAAGTGAATAAAAGGAAAATGGTGCATTTGGGTGAAAAATATTTGCTTCAAATATTTTTGAAAAGGTTTTGATATTTAAGATAGATAACTAATAGAAATATACAAGCTCAAAAGGCCATTCCCAAAGAGGAAATTGATCCAAAGAAATGATCAAATAATTCTCAAGATTATTTAAAAGCATTAATAAATATTATATTCCAAATTGCTAATCACTAGAAAAATGGATATCAAAGCCACACATAATTTCACCTCATAAACTACAAACTGACAAAGATGATTAATTAAAAATATAAACATTCAATATTCTTGTGGGGTATCTATGGAAAGACAGGCACACAATGTTATATATTGTTGGTGGAACTGTTTTTTTGTGGTAAATATTTTAGAAAAAATTTGAATTATGCAAATAAAGCAACTTGAATATTCATATTGTTTGAACAAGAGATTCCATTAATAATAGCTAGCATATATACAGAACTATTATGTTTTAGGCATTGTGCCAAGCACTTTTCAAATATTATTTAATCCTCACAACAACTCTGGGAGGTGGAAGCTATTATTTTTCCCATTTTATAGTTGAAGAAACTGAGGCAAACTGTTGAAGTGACTTGTCCAAGTTCACACAGATAGTGAGTGCCCAAGTTTGAGTTTGAACTCAGTTCTTCTTGACTACATATCCAGAGAGCTCTCCATTGGGCAACTTAGGTACCCATCCCAAGGAAATTGACCCCTACTCCCAAACCCCCCAAAAGTTCTTTAAGCATTATATTGACAACATAATATTTTAAAGAAGCAAAGAACCAGAAACAACTGGAGAGATTGGGGAGCATGTGTAGACATTCTATAACTGGTTTTAGGGGGCTCACCGTGTAGGGAATATGAAGCTCTTTGCCTGGCTATCAAGACATTCAAAAGGCCTTACAGCTTCCCCCAGCTCCTTTGTTTATTACTGCACTTTGTGTTCTATAAGAGGGAGAAGCCTTGCTGCCTTCTCTCTGAGGCAAATAGCCCCAAGAAAAAAATCCCATTTTTGGTATCTGTGTTTGTTAAATTCTTTTTGCATTAAAGAAAATTAATCTAGAGTTCACAAGCAAGGTCTAAACGCAAGTATTTTGTCATATTTTTCAGTAATTAGTTTAATGTTTCTTGGTTGTACAGACTCAGAGACACCAACAGCCATCACCCCCTGTTGCCATTTTGATTTTACCTTAAATTGGTTCTGTAATATATAAACTGTTTAAGCAGCTTCCACCAAAATACTGATACCTCAAAAGACTAGCTTAGTGGATAAAGTGTTAAAGTTAAGCATTGAAAACTTATCTTCAAATTCTGCCTCTGAAACATACTAGCTTGGAGACTCTGGGCACATTATTTAACTTCTTTGATCTCCACTTCCTCATATGAAAAAAAAAGAGTATAATAACTTGAATAACTCCCTCAGAATTATTGTGAGGCTCATATGACTTGATGCATGTAAAATGACTTGTAAACCTTAGAAAGTTGTATACATAGCAGTTACAAGTGTTGCCTATACTGGGATCTCAATTTATTGACAGTAATTGAATATTTTTTCAGACTAAGTCATTTGTTTTATTGAAGAGAAAAACCATTTGGCATAATGTTTTCTACATTGTCATAGCAGCATGTTCCGTTCCCAACTCTTCTCACTCCATCAACAACAACTGGTTTCCAAATGCAGGGTCATAACATCACTGACATTAGTTTGAAAATAAATGAAAAATGTTTTTACTTGTGTGAAAAGCCCTAAATGCAAATTCTTTAATTAAGCAAGAAAATTCACTTGCCACTTTGATGTAATTATAATTTATGTGGCATGAATCCCTATAAGTAATCCCTTCATAAGTGCATAGAAGAGATATGACTTGAATAGTTTAAGAAATTTAAGAAAAGCCCAATTATAGCTGGGGAGCATCAGGAAAGAATTCAGGAAGGAGGCAGTTCCTGAAAGGTGACTTAAACAAGCTAACGATTTCAAATTTGGACATTTGGGAGATCAGGTCAAGCATAATCTACAAAGACACAGAAGTAAATGTTGTAAGATGAGACTGGGAAATAGCAGACAATTGAATATTGCTGGAGTGCCAAATATCTAAAGGAAAGTATATGTTAAAAGTAGCTGTGCAGAAATTAGTCACTGGGTTCTGAAATACATTCTGTGTTCTGGTAACACTTTGATTAAGTGTGCATAACCTAAATAAGAAGGATACAGAAGAAAGACCACAAGTAGAGGGAGAGTTATACCTAACTAGGCAGGAATAGAGTAGTTAAACTAGAAAAAAAAAACATGGAACTATTAAATAGGCAAAAAAAAAACATGTCTTTAATCAGGAGAGGGATTATAGTACAATCCTTAGGCCTCCACACAGTCACAGGTTCAAAATTACACAGAGCTGAAGGGCTCTGGCTACTCTGGGTACCATGTCCCTAGGAGTGACAACGCACTAGATGACAATTCCAAGGAACCATGAAAATTGGGGAATTTATTTTTTTTTAAATCCTTGCCTTCTGTCTTGGAATATTAGTTCCAAGGCAGAAGAGTGGTGACGGTTAGGCAATGGGGGTTAAGTGACTTGCCCAGGGTCACACAACTAGGAAGTTTTTGAACCAAGGACCTCCCATCTCTGGGCTTGGCTCTCAATCCCTGGAGCTACCCAGCTGCCCCCAGATTGAGGAATTTATATACTTCTTGGGGAACTGAGGACAGGAGTATAATTAATTGGCTTGACAATGGCTAAAAAAAATGAGAATTCTAGACAGGATTATAAGGGAGAGGCTGATGTTTTACAATGGACACAACAGGGAAAGATCCAGCCAAGGGCTGGGCTACCAGAGAAAGGACTTTGATACAATAGGAGAGCTTCTAAGGTCAAAAGTATATATAACACCTTTTTGAGTTTGCTTCTCCACCTCACTTACTTTAAGGTCTATTGTTAGTCTGAAACTCTGAGTCTGGGATTTCCCTATAAATTCTCAGGTGACAAGTTCAAACTTGAGGGCCATCAAAGGAATTTTAGAACAGCTTTAACTTGATCTTGTTGCGGGGGACTAAAAGTGACCCATTGGGGTTTGGGATGGGTACCCTTTGCAAGAATGCAAGACTCCATAACTTAGCTTAGAAATGAAAAGAGAAATTAATTAAATCATGTTGAAGTGGCTGGGAGAATAGTGTGCAGGGATTGACACCACCTCCTTGGAGGGGTGTAATGGAGAAAGTTGATAGGTGGTAAAAGAAACAGGATCCAGGAAAGACAGCTGATGTTTAAATTTGGTTCAGAGAGAGGAGAGGGGGTTTGGAGATTTTTCCCCTTTCAGCCTTCCCTCCTCAGCTACGGCTGCTCTTCCAGATTGTTCTTGTCCCTCTTGTCCTCCTCCACTACTAGAGATTAAAATGTTTCTTCTTAGGAAGATGTCTCTCCCCTTGAAGCTGTTCACTCACATTTGATTCAAATTTGGGAAAGGATAACCACTTTAATATAAATTAATTCAATTAGGGTAATACAAAGGAATGGCTGGCAGGGGGAAAGAATGGGAAAGGAAAATGGGGGGAAAGGGGGTCCCTTTCTTTAACTAACCCCTTTTCCCTCCCTCCTCGACTTTGGGGGGAACTCAGGCTTTGGCAGCCTGAGCACCTGAGGGATAGTCGGGTTGACTGACCCTGGGTTTGGACCACTGGCCACAGTTCAGACCCAGGGCAATAGGAGCTGAGGTAAAGTCTGACAGAGGCTCAAAATGTCTTTTCCCAAGTTTCTCTTCAGTAGTCTTTTCAATTGGGAAATGTTGGGGGGAAGGATTTCTAGCCACTAGCAGGAAAAAGGTAGGTAACTCTCAAGAGAAAGTCTTAATCAGCTCTCTCTCTTCAGCTTCTTAAGACTGAGAGACCAACTGCTCTTCAGAAGGAACCTTCTGGCTTCTCAAGATTCCAGCCTCCTGAGGCCCCAGGAGAAAACTCTTCCTTTAGTGCCAGCCTCTGTCACAGGGGTGAATTCTGGGTTCTTTAATGCTCTATTGACAACCCGTGCTACCTGACTCTAGGAGGGTATGAACTCAGGCAGAAGTGGAGAAGTTGGTGTCTTCTGTCCTGAAAAAATATGGTTTTGCTGGGCATAGTTTAGGGAACAGGTAGATGTCCTAGATTACAATAGATGGTATTAGGACATCACCAAAATATGTATATCTGTGTCCATCTCAAAACCTAAGGGATAATCCAAGGGGGATACTTTTCTCAAGGGTCTTTCTTATCATTAAGTCTTTCAAGTCCAGGCCCACCCTTTCCTTAGCCTTAACAAGAATTCAAGGAAGCAAAGAAGGAATTTCCTTGCTTATAGTGTGACCTGAAGCATTTCTATAATTTGGGGTACAACGTCCCATGCCAATCTGATCCAGGAATCAAGCCTGGTTGTGTACCTACCCCTAGGGAATTCAGGCCAATACTTGACACTTATATAATCTTGGGAATTTCCCAGAGATTTTCATAAGTTCTAGGAGACTTCCAAGGTAACCCAGGAATTCCTTTGAAGGCATGGTCTCAGAATCAGTTCATGCAGAGACATTCATGTTTACAACATAAGGTGTCCCCAAGCAAAGTCTTTAAGAATCCTAAATAGTAAAGGTTCCTAGATCCTGACAACTTTGTTTTATGTGAAATGCTTAGGCACCCCTGGATCACCCTAGAAAAGATTAATAGATTTGTCCTAGTCTGAACAATAAACCTTCAAGCACCCAATGATCTCAGCCTACTAGTAGTAGATATAATCAAATCTTAAGAACCTTTTTTCTTAGAAGTTTCTCACATTGTAGCTTGATCCTCTCCTCCTTCCCTTGTCTTCAAGTAAGCTAATCAGTTATTCTTCCTTTCCTTTATTTCCCAAAGTGTAGATAAGACTCCAAAATCAATTCCTTAGAAATTCCCATGATGACATTCCCACTCTTGGGAGGCTGTTCCCAGAGTCCCAGAGCTTGGCTCTGTGTGATGGCCATAAGGACTCTGGCTCCCTTGTCCTCATTAAAGAATTGTTCTTAGTAACTACGTCAATGGCTCTTTGTTTTCCCAAGTTGACAATCCTAAATAAATGTTTACTGACCAGATGACTGTAGTTAGTAGCTGGTTTTGATTGCTTTTAGATTTTAGGATTCAGGACAAAGGGACAGGCAGGAAGCTAAGAAGGGTAGAGATTTCCCCAGGGAAATCACTGTCATAGAAAGAAGGATATCACAAGTCTTGGTTTTGGAAAGGAATGGGATGGAATGGGAGGCCTTTTCTTTAGGCAGTCACTTCTTACTCAATCTTAGCCAAAGACTTTATAAAATTACCTTTAATTTCATTCCTTCCCATAGCCATACAGTTAACTGGATTCTTTAAATATTTGCTATTAATGAAGGTAATTTGAATGTTGAAGTACTCTCCCAATCCTTCCAGTGATTTAAACTCATTAGTTGAAACATTTTATAAATTAGCCAAGACTGAAGTAGATAAGCATTTAACAAAATACATTAATTAGCATTTCCACCCCCATTTTGCTTCTTGGAACACAAGGCCTTTCACATGTTAATGAATTACCTTGTCACACTAATTATGGCTTCTGGGGGAAAAAAAAAAAACCTTAAAACTGAAGTACAAGGTAGATAAGGTTAAGCAGGGAATTGAGATTCACTAAAAAGACTTGACAACAGGAAAGATCATGAAAGATGCTTCCCAGAAACATTCAGCTGGTTGATAGCAGTTTATGGCAGATCTCCTCTTGTCATGACATTTTCAGTTTTCATTTAAGTAAGATCATGATGATTTCCCTCGAAATACTAAATATCAAGTAAATATCAAATGGAAAGAGAGATCCTTTAAAAATGTACCATGTCCTTCACTGGTAGAACTCAGAAAATGTTTTTGTTTTTACCACAACTTGATTTTTTAGTAATAAATATTTTTGCCATGCTTAGATATTTTCTTGTTATCAGTTTGTGTCCCACAGTAACATCTGAAAATCTAAAATTATACAGGGAAGAGGTTTTGTTTATGGAGTTTTGATTTTATTTTTTGGTAGGGAGAGAAGGGAGGAATAGTTAGAAGGAGCTTAAGAAGGGAGTCCTGGAGGGGCTGTTAAGTGAATTTCCACCCAAAGCAATTAGAACCTAGACCAGATTATTTCTTTATTCTATGCCTTTCTATTTTATTTGGATTATACTATTTTGCCCTCATTGCTATGTTGCTTTGCAATTATTCTTATGTCATTTAATTTGTATATACTCTATCCTTGAATATATTGTAAACTCGGCTAGGGCTGGAATTAGAGCTTCTATTTCTCTTTGACTCCTCCAAAGCTGGAAATAAATACAGCAATTATTAAGTAAAAGATTACAGCTCTGGCCTAAAACAGATTTTCTGTAATGAGCTAGGGCTCTAAAGTATGTACCTCATATTTATTCTCAACTCTCAAATATGTAAACTAAGAAGGCGGAAGAAAGGGGACATGAAATCTCTTTCTCTCATTCAATGTTTTTCAGGTCATCAGGATACCTGGATTATGTAGAAGAAGACTACTAGTACAGAATGTTCACTAAGTAGACATCTCTTCTACAGACCCAAGGCTCCAAAGATTTGCTGATCTTTTTAAATCTGTTTTCAACTTCTTGATCAATCAGGCATCATCAGAACAAATGTAGTATATTCAGCAACAGATTTCAGCTGTGTACTGTTAGTGAAAGGCCTTTTGAATATGCGAAGCAAACACTTCAACTATTTTTAGATTTGTTATTAGGACAGTGCCTACTCTGCAATGTTTTCTTTTTAAGTTGAGACAATGATTGTATTTGATGTTTTCCTCAGAAATTGTTTGTGTATTTTCAAAGCTGTAGTTGCCTGAAACACCTTGCTAATACTATAATTTAATGCTGATCATTCATAATATGGCAGAAACGGGACATTAAATATTATTCTTGTCCTCATCAATGTCATTTGACGTTCTTAGTTTACTTTGGCCCACTTTTCTAGCCTATGAAAGTTCTTTTAGATATTGACTTTTATCCAACATTTTAAAGCTACTCCCTAGGTTGGTGTCATCAACAAAATTGAAGAATTGTCTTCTTCTCTTGAATATCTAGTTTCATTGGCATATTGTTGATTGTGTGCAGCCAGGCCTCAGTCTCAGATCCCTCCCACCATTTCTTGCCATTGTCTTCTCATCTACACCTGTGCTGCTAAAAAAAAGTTAGAGAAAATTAACTTGACCATTCTGATTCAGTCCACTACAAATTTATGTTACACAGCCTCTGCTGGGTCCTCCCTGTTGCTAGGCAATCCAACTATACCTCCCTTATCAGTTTACTATCCCATTCACAACAGTGGCTCTTCCAAACCTTTCATCTCTCCTCAAACCTCCCATGATGCCCTTGCCCTCACTCAGCTGCAAAACTTGCCTAATATTTTACAGAAAAAAAAAAATTAAGGCCATTTGCCGACTTCTCTGTTCTTCCTCAACTACTCTCACTCAGGAATCTTTTGCCACTTTCTCCTTTACATGTGTCTAATGTAATGACGTCTTACTCTATTCCAATGATAACTCTGATACTTGTTCAAGAAATCCCACTGTTTTCCTCTGTCATTCCTATTCTTTCACTTCTTTCCTTTTTTTTAACCAACAACACTCCTTTTATTTTTTTAATTACATATAGAAGCAATTTTATAACAATGGCTTTCTAATTTTTTGTAATCCAAATTCTCTCCTTATCTCCTCTCCCCTTTTCCCTGATGGCAAACAAGCTGATATAGGTTGTTTCAGTGTTCTCATGTAGTACAAATTTCCCTGTTCTTTGTGTTGTAAAAGAAGACATATATTGCAAGAGTAAGAACTAACTCATGAAGGAAGTAAGGTAAGAAATGTCATGATTTGATCTACATGCAAACCCTGATAGTTCCTTCTGTGGCTTGTAGATAGCATTTTTCATTAGGTTTGTAGAGTCTTGTATTTCTGATAATAGTTTAGTCCACAGTTGATTATCTCACAATATTTTTCTTAATGTATATAATGGTCTCCTGGTTCTGCTCACTTCAAACTCACTCTCTCTCTCTCTCTCTCTCTCTCTCTCTCTCTCTCTCTCTCTCTCTCACTCTCTCTATCAAGCTTATTTCCTACTCTCTAAAAACATGTTCATGTCTCCTCTATCCTGAAAATATCCTCATCTGATCCTTCTGTCACTGCTAATTATGATCCTATTTCTCTTCTTGCCCTTCATCGCTAAAAACCTTAAGAAGGCTACCTACAGTAGGTACCTCCACTTTTTCTTCTCTTGTTCTTTTTAAACTCCTTACAATCTGGCTTCTGACCTGATCATTTCACTGAAACTGATTTCTCCAAAGTTACTAATGATTTCCTAGCTGCCAAATCCAGTAGCCTTCCCTCAATCCACATTCTTTTTGACCTCTCCTCAGCCTTTGATTCTTTTGATCACTCATTCCTCCTTGATACTCTCTTCTATTCATGTTTTGAGGATACCATTCTCTGGACTCCCTACTCTTTTATCTGACTGCTCATTCCCTAACTCTTTTGCTGATCCTTCTTCTGGATCACTAATAATCATACTAATAGTTAGTGATCTTCCAGAAGATCTGTAACCATAGCTGTCCTCCAGGGTTCTATTCTGGGCCCCTTTCTTTTTCCCCCCATACTACTTCAATTCGTGATCTCATTTGCTCCCTGTCTCACTAATTTAATCACCGTATCAATATTGATGAAGCTCAAATCTACTTTTCTTGCCCCAATCTCACTCCTGACCCCTAATCTTACATTTCTGACTGCCTTTCAGACATATTGAACTGGATGTCCAGTAGACCCCTTAAACTGAACATTACCGAAACAGAATTTATCTTTATTTCTAAACTACCTCCCTACAATTTCCCTGAAAATGTAGAGGGCAACACCATTCTCCAGGATCTAGGAATCATCTGGAATTCCTCACTATCTCTCACCCCATATATCCTAGGTGTTGCCAAGGCCCATTCATTTCACTTTTGTAACATCTCTCAAATGTCTTCCCTTTTCTCCTCCAATACTACCATTACTCTAAAGCAGGTGATCATTATCTCTGGTCTTGATAAATCTGAAAAGCTTGAAAAAAAAATAGTAGGTCTGCCTGCCTCCAGTCTTTCCCCACTGCATCCTACATTGAGCCCCTAAAGTGATTCTCCTAAGAGACAGATTTGGTCTTGTCATCTCCTTATTCAATAAACTCTAGTGTCTGCCTATTGCCTCCAGGAACAAATAGAAAATGTTCTCTTTGATATTCAAAAACCCTTCATAACCTAGTCCCCTCCTATCTTTCCAGGCTTCTTTCACATTACTCCCTGACATATATTCTTTGATCCAGTGACACTAGCCTCCTGGCTGCTCCATAAATAAGACACTCCATCTCTTGGCTCTGGGCTTTTTCTCTAGCTGTTCAGCATACCTGGCTGAATAACTACTGATATCCCTGGCTTCTTTTAAGTCACAACTAAAATCCCATCTTTTACAGATAGCCTTCCTTAACCCCTCTTAATTATAGTACTTTTCCACTTTTAATTTTCTATTCATCCTGTATGTAGCTGCCTATATGTGTGTGTGTGTGTGTGTGTGTGAATTGCTTCTCCCATTAGACTATAAGTTCTTTGAGAACAGGGACTGGTTTTTTATTTGTTTTGTTTGTTTTTGCCTCTTAGCATTTGTGTGACCTGAAAAAGTAATTTAAATTCTGGACCTGAATTTCTTTTATCTACAAATGATTAGACTTGATGACTTTTCAGCTCTAAATCTAGAATCATATGATCAATACAATTCTCTACTTTTTTCTTTTTTCTGCAAAAGAAAATCTCCTCTAGGGAATTCTGGAGATAGAGAGTACTTGAGGCATGTGTAGGGTTAATTTTTTTAAAAAATTCATTACATAAATTTAGCTATCTAAAACCAAATTATATTTAGAACTTGTAGAATATGTCATGAGAAGGGAAATTTATATAAGGGCTGAATTATGCTATATTAATATAATGGACTATTATTGTGTCAAATGACAATATGAATGGCAAATGTGAAGAACTTAGAGAAATTTAGGAAGATGTCAATGAAATAATAAAGAATTTATTCAATGCCTATAATAAAGGATATAAGAAATCTTAGGGGAGCTCAGTGGCACAGTGGATAGAATTCTGGATCTGTTAAGAAGATTAATCTTTAGTTCAAATCAGACCTTTGACTGCTGAGTGACCCTAGGCAAGTCATTTGTTAAGTGAACTGGAGAAGGAAATGGCAAACCACTCCAATATCTTTGCCAAGTAAACCCAAAATGGTGTCCCAAAGATTTGGATAGGACTGAAACTATTGAGGAACCATATACAAAACAGAGAGAGAAAAAAGTTCAGTGACTCGTTTTGCTTTCAGAGCATCTGAGTTCCAAGACCAGTAAAATACAATAAAACCTAGTCAAGTATATCAAGTTCAAGGAAGAGGTAGACTTTGTCAATGGTATAAGATAGATATTGAGCACAGATTCTTATTGAGTAAATCCTCACTAAGCTAAGCAGCATGATACAATGGAAAAAGAGAGGCATTTTCAAATTAGATGTCCTAATTTCAAAACCCAACTTGCAATATACTACCTGTTTGACCTTAGGCACATCACTTAACCTCTCAGGGCTTTTGTTTCCTAAACTATAAAATGAAGGGATTTGACTAGATGACCTTTAAAGTACCTTCTGCTTTGAAACTATAATCCTATAATATATGACCAATAAAATGACCAATTTTAACTTCAGAGGAATGATAATGATGTATTCTTCCCCTTTCTCAGCAGAGAAGTGGTGTACTATAGATATAAGATGAGTCATATATTTGCAGATGGCCAATTTTTTAATAACTTAAAAATATTCTCTCTTATAAAAGTTCATTCAGTGATTGGGTGGGGTATAGAGGTAATTGAGAAGTGATAAAAATAAAAGCATCATCAACAACAAAATATTTATTTGAAAAATATAGGCCAAAAAACCCAACAAGATTTTCCTTTTATCATAAAACTAGATGAAAATCCCTTGAAAATTTACCTAAGCCAATAATGAACAAAATATAATTAATTACAGTGTCTCTCACAATTAAATTATTTGTCTTACTAATATAGTTCCAGGCTTAGCCATAAACATCACTCCATTGTTCAAAAAAGTAATTTTCTTATCATGCAGCAAGTAGCTAAATTTTTTGTATATACAATAATGGAAATGTTATGCTAATTAACCCCTTAGTCCTAATTGTCCTAATTCAACAAGTCAATTACTGTTATTAGGAAGACTAATTCACAATGCTGCTGCTTTAATAAATCTCATGAATATTGAATGATAGACAGCTGCCCTTGAAGTTACAGTCTGATGGGTAGGAAAAATCAATTAAGAGGACAAAAAAGCTATTAAGAATTGAAAGAATGATGATTTTCTGCTGTTTCAGACTCTGATGAGAAGAGATCATCAAACTGACAAGTACAGCTTACTTGATAATGAAGCATCTAAATAGCATTAAAAACAAAGAGTAGAGAAATGAATGCAAGTCTTTACATCAAACTTCCCTAATTATATTCTGAATACTTTATTGTCTAACCTGTTCTAGATGTTTTTATTCTGTAGGTATGTCTTAAATTTATTGAGACATTTCTCACCACTAAATTAGCATTAAATTTGAGAGCCATTCCTGACCAATTTAACTATGCCTGTAATTTAGGCAACTGCCACCAGATGGCAGTAGTACCTTGAATAACAACATCATTGAAATTGACATTTACAGAGGGCTTTAAGATTTACAAAACAATTGAATTTGTCACCTTCTTTTATCCTCACAATCTACTGAGGTGGGTGCAATTATTATCCTTATTTAATAGATGAGGAAATCAGGACTCAAAGGCTTAGTGACTTGTTCAGGGTAATTTGGATAGTTTACTCTTTAAGGTGGGGTTTGAACTAAGGTTTTCCTAAGTCCACAGATCTATTGTAAAGTACTACCTTATGATTCAGCTTTCTATAATGAAGGGTTATGTAGTAATCGTAATAATATGAATACTAATAATAGTAATATTACTAACATTAATAGTATTAATAATGTTATTAATAGTAATAATACTCATAATAAAACAATAAATTCATCCATGCAGTAATGGTCAGAAGACTTAAACAATTAAAGAAATGTTGACTATTATTTGTAGACGAGAGAGAGATACTGAAGGCATCACAAGGACTGGATTTTACAATGAAATCTCATGCAAGAAGGAAATGGAACTTTGGCTGCCATGGGGGTGGGGGTGGGGGTGTTGAGGTCTCAGGTCTAGGGACCTAGGTCCCAGAAAACCATTGTGGAGTCAGGCTGGTGTAATTTCCTGATAGAGATACAATTCTGAAGGAAAATCTTCTTGATGAATAGTCTCTTACATTCCCCAAAGGGAAAAAGTCTCTATCCACCACTTATAAGGAAAGATGGCTAATCTGGGTCTCTTCAGATCAATGAGGCATTATAGCAGGCTAAGCTCAGTGAAGTTGCTCCTTCCCTTCTCAGTTCAAAAGGGACAAGAGTACTTTTCCCAACTGTCCACCAGCTTTCCTTAGCTGGAAGTTCCAGTCCCATCCCCCATTGGAAGCCGAAGTTCCATTTCCTTCTTGCATGAGATTTCATTGTAAAATCCAGTCCTTGCAGTGCCTTCAGTATCTCTCTTCCACAACATAAGCAATTGACTGATAACATTCAGAGCCAGTTGCCACACAGATTTCTCAGATTCTAGGTGTCCATTAAAGGTCTCTCTTCCTAACTTCCCTAAGTCTGCTGAAGGCATCAATATCCTTCCAATTATCTACTCAAATGATATCTATTCAAACTCTGATTCTGTATGTTCCATCACCTTCTGTATAAAATCAGTTGTTAATTGTATTTCATTCTATTTCCACATCTTTCACATTTTTTCTCTTTATTGACTACCACATCACTTTTCACCAGTTCTATAAAATAGTTTTCTTCTTGGTGATCCTGCTTCTAGCCTCTACTTTCTCCAAATCACTCTCTATTCATGCTCTTAAACTTCCTAAAGAATAGGTCCACCAGGTCATTCCAATGCTTAAGACTATTCCATGACTTCCTACTTAGTCTAAGAAAGAATACAAAATACTAAGCTTAGCATTTGCAAACCGTCATAATCATTCCATTCAGCTTATTTTTCCAATTTATTTCATATTATTCCTTTCATGGATTCTATATGTTCCTGTCGTCCTATCTACTGGCTGTTCCCTAAACTCAGCATTCAGGCTCTCATCTCTGCTTTGGCATACTTTTTTGTCCTCAGTCTTGTTAAATCTTCCCTCCTTATCTCTTCATATAAGAATGCATAGCTTCTTTGAAGGTTCAGTTTTGTTGTCAATTCCGACAAAAAGTCTTTCCTAACCCCATTTTTCTTCTAGATGTATGGGATTTCTATCTTCTCAAACTGTTTTAGATTTATTTGGATACTATTTCTCTCCAACAGAATGTAAGTTCTTTGATGGCAAGGTTTTATTTGTTTGTTTGTCTTTATGTCTCTAATACAGTGTGTGAGGGAAAATATATATATATATTATATATATATCATATTACTTAATAAATGCATATTAAATTGACTTACCTTCAAAAGCAATTATATTCAATTAGCACTTATAAAGTACGTACTTTGTTTAACAATGTTAAATAAGGCTTTGTCCTGAAATATGGGGACAAAAAGAAAAAAAAAGAAACCATCCCTACTTCCTTAAATTTTACATGTAGAAGATGCATCATATACACATTTACATAGTAAGAATACACAAATATAAAACAATGTAAGCACATAAGTGAGATAAACATAGAGAGAAAGGGAGAGAGACAATTAGAAATAGAGAGAGACAAAGAAAGAAGAAAAACAGAGAGGGAAAGAAGGAGAAGTCATAATTGGGGGGGTCAGAAAAGGCTGTATATGAGATGACAATTGAATTATTCTTCAAGAAGAAAGCTAAGAATCTACTAGAGAGAAAATAGGGAGAGATGCCTTTATGCGATGAAGAGAGGTTCAAATACTCTAAAAGTAAAACAATTGAAAATCAAGAGAATTTTAAGATACTTTCTCATCCTCTAGTTAGCAAAACAAAAATAATAAAACCTTAATCTAAATTGGTAACTCTTTGGGGAAACATAATTTGTAGGACTGCTGGTGTTAAAATTAAAATTCTCTGCAGACTTTTCTTGATTTATAATTTATTAAATAATTAAAAGCAGACAAGAGAAAGAAATGGCCTCCAGTCACATGGAGTTGGCTGTTCCTTTAGCAAGCCTTCTCTGTGAAGAGTAAAGGCTAGTGTTAAATTTCCACACAGACTAGTGATATATTTAATATGCAGATCAATTGAATAATTAAAATATCACCTAAAAAGAGGTTATGATTCTTAAATTCTATTGATCGAGGATTGTTTTCCCTAAAATTTCAAGTTTTCTTTTGGGTTTTCTAATCATTTTTTGTTTAGTCTTAGAATTTTCTTCTCATTTTCCTTGTTTCTCATTCAGAGAGAATCAACTGCATCCTATGTGTAACAGCACTAGCTCCATCTTCCAAATATGCCTTACTCAGATATGGGACTATAAGAAGAGATGCAGAACTACAAGGGGAAGAGTATTCAGAAGAACCCAAGTATCACATCAACCGAAGTCAATATTTCCTATAAAAGTAAACAAATTTGATTTGTCTAAAAGCAATCTATACTTTGGTTTGAGAAAGTTGCTAAATAAATCAAGGAACAGAAAAACATGAATCAGTTTTTCACAAGATTGTCCTTGAACTGGCTAAACCTTATGCTTTTTTTTACTTTGACTACTTGGTGAATGAACCAAAATCTGTCTTCTCCCTTAGAATCTCTTGCCACTTTGTGTTTTCATTAGTAATGCCCAGTACCTACCATTTGCTCTTTCATTCCTATTTGTGCTACTAAATGGAGCTGAAAAAAGTCATTAAATCATGTCAACTGTACCCCAAACCAACTTTATATTCTCTAATATCAAATAGGACCATAATGCTACATTAATCGATTTCATCCTTAATCAATTTCCTATCCATCTATCTATATCAGCCATCCCAATAACCTAGCTCTCTCATATTCTCAGCTAAGAATCTGGACTTGTATATGACTTAAAAAAAATAGAAGCCATATGTATGAATTTCTACTTTCTTCTTATCTTGTATTACTCCCATTTTCTCTTGAATGCTGACTTTACTACATCCCCAATTCTCTCCTTTATCTTTAGTCTCACTATCTACCATCTCCTTCCCTGATGCCTATAAATACACTCATGTCTCTTCCTTGTCAAAACAAACAAAAACAAAGAAATAAAGTCTCACCTGATCTTATCATTTATCTCTACCCTTCCTGGATAAATTCCTTTACAAAACCATCTACAGTTGGTGCTTATGTATCTTTCCTTCTCTTTCTCTCTTTTCCCCATCCCCCTCCTCCTTTCTCCATCCCTCCCTCTCTTTTTCCTCTCTGTCTCTGTTTCTGTCTATGTCTCTTTCTGTTTCTATCTCTCTCTGTCCCTGTCTGTCTGTTTCTCTCTTTCTCTCTCCCCACCCACAACCCCCTGTAATAATGCTTGCAATTTTATTATTCAACAGAAAAATGTTCTCTCCAAAGTTATCATGGAGTTCTTAATTGATAAATGTAATGGCTTTTTTTTTTCTGAAGACTGATCCTTCTTGATCTCTTTGGAGCATCTACCACACAGTTAATTACCTTTTCTCTTGGATAGTGGATATTCTCTTCTTAGCCCTAACTCCTCTCCTGAGTTCCAGTATTATACTACCAATTGCCTTGGACATAAACCAGATGTCCTGTACATATATATTGAATTCAAGATGTCTAAAATAACAATTTAGCAAAATGCTTACTTTTCCCCTTAAACTATTTATTATTTGCAACATTTCTCTTACTAGTCAAGGGTACCATTTTCCTTCTACTCTGCTAGTCTTACAATCTCGATGTTATTCTCAACTCCTCACTCTCACTTACTCCATATTTCCAAATAGCCATTAAGTTCATTACTTCTCTTATGTATAACCTATTCTCTCTACTCAGTAAGCTTCTTCCCCTGCCCTCCACCCCCTCTCCAGTTCAAACTCTCATCACATTAGACTATTGGACTATTGAAAGACTTCTGATTGATTCATCTAACCCTGATCTCTCCTCTCTCCAGTCCACTCCTTTCAGATGCCAAAATTATTTTCTTAAAGCACAGATCTGACCATGTCATCCTAAACCTCCCCCACTCATGAGAACATTGTTTACGTGTTCCTCCTTACCTACTCCATCATCCGTCTCCATACCTTTCAACTGCTTTTGAACCACTTTCCTACTCCATACCTGGAACGTCCTTCTTTTTCACCTGCACCTCATAGGTTCTGGTGCTTCTCTCAAGACTCTGCTAATATTTTTACTTCTCCAGGAGTTTTCCCACTCCCTCAAGTTGTTTATGATTTCCCTCT
The DNA here is from genome assembly GCF_027887165.1 of Monodelphis domestica. Lineage (NCBI taxonomy): Eukaryota > Metazoa > Chordata > Mammalia > Didelphimorphia > Didelphidae > Monodelphis > Monodelphis domestica. The sequence continues at coordinate 140,025,773 of NC_077234.1, read as the reverse complement.
GAGATTATATTCATCTACTCTGTATATATCTTGTATTTGCCTATTTATTTACAGGTTGTCTCCCCTATTAGAATGTGAGCACTCTAAGGGTAGGGACTTTTTTCTCCTTTTTTTGAAGTCTCATTGCTTAGCACACAGCAACGAGCTGGGCATAGAGTAAGCATTAAATAGATATTTGTTAACAACTGGACTTCTTGAATGGAATAAAAGAAAAAAAGGAAGGACCAAAGGTAAGTAAATGAATAGAAAAACGAAAAAGATAGATAGATAGAAAGAGCAATTATAATATGGTATGTGGCAAGTACTGAGTATTCAAAAGCAAAAAAACAACAACAAAAAAACAAAATTGTTTCTACTCACAACAAGCATACTGTTTAGTAGAAAAGAAATTAAAAAAACAAACAAACCATAAAACTTTTTGGAGGGAGAGAAAGGAAAGGAGTATAATATCCTAACAGGGGTAATCTAGCTGATATAGAGCACCTGGCTGGGGACTCCTCAAGCTACAGCACTCCAAGGCAGGGAGACCCTATGGTTAGGTCAGCTCAGGGCAAAATTGTCCTTGGATGAACAAATCCAGGGAGTATAGAGATATAAAATGACCAGAGAGTGAACTGGAGATATCAGAAGTTTGACCAGTTCTAGAAGGAACACAAAACAAAAATGTTTTCTTTGTTAGTTGTTTGTTGATTCATTTGCTTTTTCCTCCTTTTAAGGCAAAGAATTTGAGATAAAAATTAATCCCTCATTTCATATGTTTGTTTGAATTTTTAAATGATTTTTGAGTTTATAACTATTTTAATAATTGAAAATTATCTCATTAATGTTGGCCATCTGAAATTCCTACTGAGTTGGGAAGGTTAGTTACAGGAATTCATGAAAAGATTTAAGCAGGCATATACATTTTTCATGAAAATGACATTTGGGAATATTTGGAGACATAGAGGCAAAATATTTAGATACTTCGACATGTTTGACATAATCAAATTATCCAGATGATTATTATGCTTTCAACTTCTTATTAAAATGTTATCATATGACATCTTTTATATTGGAGGATGCATTAAGGACCCATTGTTCTTTTAATTGGATTTAAATAAGTTCTATGCAAGGCAGAATCAACTGATATTCAATATATACATTTAATAATATTACATGGTAGCTATATTTTTTCTTCATTTTCATTACAGATTTTTTAATAAATACTGGTACTAAATCCAAGTTAGGATTCAGTAAGTGTAGTGAATAACCATCAAAATGTATTTTATCAGGAGCAAAACAACTGCTATAAAAATTTGTCCTTTGCTAGCATCTTCGATTTTTCTTTCCCTGTGCAATACACATTTCATAGTAGTTCCATTCTTTTCTATCATGAAATAATTTAATGAACACTTAGTAGGAAAAATCTTAGATTCCTCATATGAATATGATATACCTTCATTTAAAGACAACTATTAGAAATAATGAAATTTGTCACTCCATTTTTCCATGTAATATGTTACCATAGTATTATTTATGCAATAAATGCTATCATGAAGTCAGTAAGTAACCTACTAAGAAAATGATGATCTCTATGCTTTGGGTATAGATTTCATGCAGGGTTGAAATTTAAAATTGAAAGTTATGGGAGAAGCTAGATCTCAGTGGATTGAGATGCAGGTCCATAGATGGGAGATCCCAAGTTCAAATCTGGCTTCAGATACTTCCTAGCTGTGTGACCCTGGGCAAGTCACTGTTAACCCCCATAGTGCTTTTCTGTCTTAGAACCAATATAAAGTATTGATTCTAAGATGGAAGGTAAAGATTTAAAAAAAATTTTTAAACCTGAAAGTTATAATAAAGTCTTTGCTTTTTATATCCTCTGACACATATCAATGATGGTTCTGGGGTCATATGAATCCCTCACTTAACTAACTCCATTGGCTTCCCATTGCCTCTAATACTTGTTGATTGATTAATTGTGGTATCAAAGATTTTAACTGTGAAATGCAAGCTTGAGTAGACAATCAATTTGGAAAAACTTCAGGGAAAGCCTCAGTTAGAGGTGATGAAGATATTGCCATGGCTTTTCTCAAAGATTTCCCAGTAAGTTAGACAAGGTTTGAAATCACATTTCTTGAAGTATATATGCACATATTTTTATGAATGTATGCAACAGCTGATATATATATATGTGTGTGTCTACATATAACATATATGTGTATATGAATATATGATTTCCATTTTGTTGAGAGAGAATCACAGACTATCAGAGCAGAAAGGGATTTTGAACTTGATCCATTTAACCCATTCATTTTATAGAAGAGGAAACAGGAAGCTGAGGTGATGTGACTTACACAGTCACAGAATTAATTGGTAGGAGATCCTACGAAAGCTCCCGGAAAGCTCAATCTAATGTATGCTTTTTACATAATTTCATGTTCACAGAATGATATGATTTTGAAAAAAATTCTGCAGCTTTGTTTTTTAAAATGATTTCTAGCATGATTTTCACCTTTCTCTTCAACCTATACTACTAAAAAAGTAAGAAAAGAAAGAACCAAATGAAACAAGGAAAAGACTAGAAAATTGGTCATGTCTCACAACCATAATCTCCCAAATTTTTTCTCCCAATCTGTTTGCCCCTGTTAGAGAGAATTCTGATTTGGTATAATGAATGCAATTTAAATTCAGATTGCTTATGCAGTAGTGAAATGTTGTGTTCCTAAGGTCATGCTTTTGATTCTAGTCTCGTTCATTAATTAATTTAAGAGGACAAATTTACTTTTTCTTCTTGCTACTTTCTACAATGAATTATTAATAACTATAAATTAGAGGTAATTATTTAAAAACCATCCTTTTAATTTAATGAAATTTGGTAAGGGAAATTACGTTCTAAGAAAAGATTTCTAAAGTTTCAATATTGCATCTAATGAACTATGTACAATATTAAGTGGGTATGGGTGGATTTGTGGAGCCAGAATGAAACAGAAGAATGCACAATTATATAATTAAGGACTATTTAAAGAGCCAGGCTGAACAATTAGAAAATATAACTTACCATTGCATAACCTGGCCAATGGGCTGTGTCAGAACCATCATATATTTGTGTGTCCTTCACTTTCAGGGCAATATTCAGACACCATCATATCAAATTGGGATCAGAATTTATAGCTGAAAGAGTCCAACCCTTATTATCTATCTATTGTATTATCTATTATCTATTGTTAAATAGAGAAAATAAAACTTGCCAGAGTTGTTGGAAAGATTAAATGAGGTAATAATTGGAAAGCATTTTGCAAATTCTAAGCACTAAATAAATGCTAGAGTTATGATGATGATGATGACCATTTTATGTAGGACTACTTCATAATGAATCCCTTTTGGTAAGTTGATAAGAAACCTTTTTCAAATAGTAACTAAGTAAGGTATGCTTGTCATGCCAAATTTCACCTCATGGTAAAAAGTATTATTAGTAGGTATTAGTGATTAAATAGCATTTATTACCATAAAGTAAAAGTTTGTCAACATCAAACCTTGGCTGATGACTTCCTGAACCAGGCAAATGGGAAAGAGCTATGATGTCCAGTTTCAGAAGGTCTCAACTTGGGTGACATTGATGTGGGAGAGGATTGCGATGGAGTCTTGGACTCAGGGATGGGTACCTTTGTCAAGAAAGACAACTCCAATAATTAGCTTAAAAATAAGAGAGATTTATTAATTTGGGAGCAATGTTGAATAGCTGGGAGATAGGTGAAAGAGTAGATACTGCCTCCTAGAGGAGATGGGTTCTGGGCTTCTTATACCCTTTAGATAACAGGAGTTACATGACCAGAGATGAGGAGATGGGATGATGTTATTACATAAGCAGAAGTAGGGTGATGTTTTCCACCTGACCAGGGATGGGGTGATGTTTTTGTGTCTTGAAGACATAAGGGGTGACTGGAATAGTCCAGGGGATGATTAGATGTCTTAAAGACAACCCAATGTTTATCAGAGTAGAATTGGAAGATGATATCTATGTTCATCACAAACTCTAGGGGAGAATCCAATGGGACTATTTCTCTAATGGGTCTTTCTTCATAGGTCTCTGGTGCTTAGGGTCCCCTTTTCCTCAGTACTACAAGAATGCAAGAAAGGAAAGGAATTTTCCTGTGATCCTTTTGACCTTGAGCACTTCTGGAGTTTGTGGTGTCCAGAGGAAACCCTGGATCCCATGACAACAGGAGGAATTATCTGGGAAAGTAGATGAAATATTAGGAGCAACATGGCAAAAGGCAAAGATGAGAATTGCCAAGTAAAAGTAGGTGGCTGAAGAAGGGAAAATCCATTACTTCTTTAGTTGAAATAGTGTTCAGTACTTTGCTAGGATGACAGAGAACTAAACTTTTGAAATTTAGGCATCCTTAATTATTAAGATAACAGCAGGGTTTTAAGCTTTCCTCTTCAATTTGTGGTATTAATGAGAAGAGAAAGAAAAGAGAAGGTCCACAGAGGTAGGCAGACTATTTCTGTCATTCAAACATCAGACGTGTAGATACCATTGTGAAAATTTAACACTAGTCTGTACTCCTTTTTCAGCACCTCAAGACAATCTTTGGATTTTAAAGGGAAAAAAAGTCTAATATTTTTTCCATTTGAATTCATTTATTTAGTCAATAAAAAGTCTAATCTTAAAATCCAAGCTACAGCGTACTTCTCCTCCTACCTCCTTGCTGAATAAGGGCATAGACAAAGGTCTTTTTTTTTATCTATAAATAAGCTTCTTAAAATAATGTGGCAGAGAAAAGTGGACATTGTGGAGGTAAGGTGGTAATGGCATCTATTGCTGTTTTATTTATTACAACATGCACACTTCCCTTCTAAGGACCTTGTGGTGACTTCTGGTGTCCAGAAGATGCACTTCTTGTCCAGACTGAGGTCAGTCCTCCAAATCAGAGAGGATTCTGGAAAGGGATATCATGAACAAGGAGCATCAATTGAAGTAGAGGAAGGAAGAAGGTGTTTCTTGCCCTAAAATCCTGGACATTGGAGGTGCCTGAGAGAGTGCCAGCATGCCCAGGGTTGACTGCACAGTGGACCAGGGAGGAAATGGCCAGGAGAGTGTAAGGGTTGGTGGTCTGGCTCAGGGCTGGTGCTGGTGTGTTCAAATTCTTACTCTGCTACTTGCTACCAAATAACTTAATTTAAGTGCTGGATTTCTATGTATCTACACCTACATAATGAGGTGGTTGGAATTGATTCAGTTCTGCATCTAGGAGTTTGTGACAATCTTAGAGAAATTGGGATACCACACGGGGCACTAAAATAGGCATTTAGATAGGGGTGATAGGTAGACCATGTTACAAGATTAGAAAATGATCAGCAGCAAAGCTATCCTGCAGCTGAGTCACCTAAGTTATGTATCTTTAGGGTATCTTATATTTTCCTTTTTCTAAGGGGCAGATTAATTCTATAGCCTTTACGTAAAGGGCATATCTTTCATCATGAGAATAGGAAAATCTGTGAGGAGACCCTATCAGTCATTTTAATTTCCTCCCTAGATTTAAGGTTTCAAAACTAGACAGTTATCTGTGAATTATGCTTTATAACTGAGATGATTAGACTAAAATGTGAATGGCAAGCAATTACACTAAAACCTTTGTGCTCTTTGTTAAAAATTGATGGAATGCCATTTTAGTTACAATTCTGAAGGCTTTAAGAGAATTATGGCATCAAGGAAGATGATGAAAGATGGCAAATAACAGACCAACTCAGTTGATGCATTTTAGTCTATTGATTCTTTCTTTGTAGAATGACTCTATAATGTCTCTCACATCCATCCTTTTTTCCATTCCCACTGTCATCACCTTAGTTCAAGAATTTATTGCTTCATTCCTGAACTGTTAGAAAAGCCTCTTAATATCTTCCTATCTCTAATTCATGCTCTCTCAAATCTATCTCACAGATAATCCTTCCCAAACCCCAACTTTATCACGAACAAATGAATGAATGAAAAATAAAGATCTATTGAGCATTTGCTATGTGCCAGAGACTTTGCTAAGCACTGAGGATACACAAAAATGGGAGGAAGAATGTCTTTTTCCCTCAAATAACTATATTCCAATAAAAGTTAAAAAAACACATAAAAAGTAGAACTTCAAAGGGGAAGGATACATGTGGTTTAAAAATAATCGAAAGAAATAGGGGAATTGGTTTTAGACTATTTAGATAAAATTTCACCTACTACATCTCAGTACCTAGATGCAGAGTCCAAATTCCAGAGAGAGGAGGGCCATAATATAGGCAACATGTTTTGGACATGGCCAGGACAGGACAAGATGGCCTGGTTCCAGGAACTCACCTATCAAAGCAACTGGTCCATGGACCACTACTTCCTCATCCCATGCTCTATTCAAAAGCATTGCTCTCCATTCTGAAGTAGATAAACTAGTCCAAATTCCTTAACTTACTATTCAAAGTCTTTATATTCTAGCCCCAAACTATAATTGGAATTTCAGCTTTCATTCTTTATACAAATCTTTCACTCTAACTAGACTTTTCTAGTCATTCTCTCCCAAAATACTATTGACAAAATCCATAAAATTAAGGTTTGAAGTGAGCCACAGATATCATCTAGTCCAACTCTTTCTTTTACAAATGAGGAAAACGAAGCTTGGAAATACTGAATGATATTCCTAATGCCATTTAGGTCACAAAGATATTATTACATATCAGAGCTGGGTTCCAAACATAGGACTTCTGACCCAAATCCACTGCTCTTTGGAAATAATTTGCTCTTTTTCTTCCACATTTTGACTCATACTCTCCTTTACATTTTCTGTTTCTTCCTTACCTATCCAAACATTATTCTGTTCAATTCTTTTTTTCTTTGGAAAAAACAAACAAACAAACAAACAAACAAAAAACCCTTCTCCTGATCCTCATTGATTTCATTTTATCTATGTAATATATTATTCTTTATGTTTCTCAATCAATAGTATATTGATTACATATATACTTATATATATAAATACATATATGCTTATATATATATATATATATGTATGTATGGCAACATGTTCTGGACAAAGATTTGATTGAGTCAGGAAGATATAGCTTCAGGTTCTACTTCTCACAAACAAGTCAATTAGACTTTTCAGGATCCTCTGTCAGTTCTCTAAGGCTATTAAAGCAGAGCAAGTACTGATTTGCATTGGCAAAGGGAGGACCTTGCCAGGACCTATTTGTACTCTTGAAATCACAAATCTACTGTGTAAAATTAATATAAAAATGTATCCCCTTATCCATACCTGTGCCTTAAGTCAAGACACCAACAAATCATACGCTTAAAGAGCTGAATAGGCACCTGGAGTCCTGATACCCTGAAGTGGCTGGCAGACAGCCCTCACAGTGAGTGACTAAAAGTCAGGACTCATGACCCAGACTGTCAAATTATAGAGCCCCAGTAGAGTGATGTCTATTGGTCTCATTAAGAGTATGTGTGTGTGTGTGTGTGTGTGTGTGTGTGTGTGTGTGTGTGTGTGTGTGCACTTTAGGTGAACCTTGTTTGGGTACTGGATCTGGGGAAGCAGGAAAGTGGGGTTTTTTAGTAAGGATGACCCAGTGATTTTTCTTTCTCTCTTTCTCTCACTTTTACTAATAAATAATTATTATGTAATACAGTCTCCAAGATGAATTTTAATCCTTACACTACTTAAAAAAATAATAGCCAGGAATTATTTTGCACTTTAGATTTTGAAAATTACTTTACATGTTATTTCATTTTATTCCCACAACAATCTTGGGAAATGGTTGTTTTTATTATCCTTATTTTACAGAAGAGAAAACAAAAGTCAAGAAAATAATAATCTTTTCTAGTTGTATGTCTCTAGGTTAATTCTTTGGAGCCTCAGCCTCCTTACATGTAAAATGGGGTACTAGAACATGTATCATAGAATAGTTATAAAGTTCAAATTAAATTAGAACTCATCCTTTGTCCACCTTAAAGTTCTAGATAAAGGACAGTTGCCATTGTTAACTGTCAGTTCACAAAGAATGTTTTAGTTTAATTTTTCCACAAAGATTATCGTGTTTGCTTTAAATATGAATTTTGTTTTGATGTCTAGAAAAAAGGAAAATGCTTCCAATTAGTGGGAAAGGGGTCACGATTTCTTATGTATTTAATAAACTTTTGAGGAAATGAGAAATTTAGATTTTATATAACTCTGGTTATTGATAGGGAACTTTTTGCCATAAATCTTAGAGGAAATTTTAATTAAAACTTAATAAACAAATTTGACATATACTCACAACATTACTTGTATTAGTAGTTAATTTAAAGCAATTTATGTACAGATTTCGAAAAGACCATAGTTAATCAAGCTCATACATCACTTTTGTAAGGAAATTTCCTGGGAGGTACTTGTTGCTCTGTGTGTGTCTCTTTAAAATTCTTGGGTTTAGTTTCCTCATTTGTAACCAGGTACACATAGGATTTGTTTTGAGGCCCAAATTAGATAATGTACATAAAATGCTTTCCAAACTCCAGACTGGGTAATAAGTCCAAGTTTGTCCAGTTGAACTGAAGAAAGAAAATTTTATCTATGTTGATTATTCCTCAGGCTACTTTTTTTTTTTTTCAACAAAATCACTCCATAGGCCAGTAGGGAGGGGCAGGGCTGAAATGGACGAGTCATGTGCACCTGAAACAGACAGTTGACTGGAGCCTGGGGAAACAAATTCAGGAAACTTGAAATGCCAAATATCTTTTCTAATTAGTTGTACAGGGTGGACGTAGATCTCCTGATGTATTTCTAAAATCAGGCAGAAGTAGCCAAGAAAATAAAAAAGGTCCCTGTGGATGGCATATAAAATCATGGTGCGATTTTAAACTTGGAACCTATTATTCTACTACACAGTTTTGGGTTGTTTTTGTTTTTGTTTTTTTTTTTCAGTATCATGTAGTAGCAACCTTTAAAAAACCACAGAAAGGAGGACTATGTGGTATTTTCAGGAAGCAGGGGCAAAGGAGAAGGAAAAGGTCATCTCTCACATCATAACTAGTAACTAAGGTGGCAATCTGGATGACTTGAATCTTGGCATCTACTGAAAAGGAAAAACAAAAAAGAATAGTGAATTATGGGCTCATGGACCTCGTTAGCCCCTTTTACCCTGGCAAAACTGCTTTGAGGAAATTGGAGACCCTTATGTGATGCCAGACTATAGGTAAAAATTTTCAAGAAGGACTTTTAGGAGTGGAACTTTTGGGATACAAAACAAATTATTTTCTAATCCAAACAACATAAAATTTAGCTCAGAATAATATATTTTTAGTTGAAAAGTAATATATTTTCCCTTTCTTTTAGTCTTATCCTTCCTGCAATTCTATTGTTACATACTTGACCTAAATTCTTTTATTATCTCCATCTTTTCCCCTTTCTTACTACTTCATTCTAAATATATGTAGCAATGTAAATATGTATATTGAGGAATTTCTCTTTTTTTTCTTTTTAATCATTAGACTCAGACCTTTAAATTATAAATATTTTAAAATATTTCAAAGAGAACATCTAGCATATTTCCCCCCTATTATTCCTTGGTGAATCTTACAATTTTCAACCTTCTGCAAAATTGCTACCTTTTAAAAAGGTGTTCTTTCAGGCTATGGTTAATACATGTATATTGTCACAGCTTCTGAAGTCATAAGTGGTTCTTAGTATTGCTAATTTAGAGTTAGAAAGAAACTGAAATGCCATCTACTCCAACACTAACTTTATAGATGAAGTTGCAGTCATGGGTAGGTTATCTTGGTAAATGATTAACATCTGTCTTTCCAAAAATAAAAAAAGAACCTATGACACTTTTAAGCTTAATCCACATTCTCAATATTTCCTCCACCAGTCTCTTGAGTCTGGACCATCAACAAAACAATCAAGCCCTAATTTATAGTTCACCAATTTCCTAAGGTGCAAAACCAGAACAAGCTGGCTCAAACACACCCTTGGCCAGGGAGATTGTAACTTGCCCTAGTCAGCATAAGAGATGGTATTTATCAGTGCTCTTTCCTCTGCTAATGTTTGGTGTCTGGAAAATCTGGTCAGTACTACATCTGTTGTCTGGGGATGCCACGTTATAGTATTGATGGGACATTTTCTCATCATTTTTAGCTCATTATGTCAGCAACTTTAATCAGCATGACTATTTGTACATCCATTTATTCATGGAGGAAGTCTATTTTTCCAAACATGGTCATTTATTTAGGGGCAAGCATGTAGATTGGAGAGAACATATTTTCTCTGGTAATTAAATAGCTGCCAGACTGATTATTAATATCACATTTCCCGTGCAGGCCTAGGGATCGATCTAGTTGTTTACTTGTACAGCATGATAGACAGCTAATAGATCGGTCCATAATTCTGGATCCTGCCTTGAATTGATACCATAAAAGTATTAAAATGCATTCAGATATGATGGTTCTATGTGGTCATCTCTGGTGAAAATCCAACTATCATTCAGTTAAACAACACACTTTGTGATCTGGGACAATGTCAACTGCAGCTAAAAGACCTACTAAAGTTCATATTCTGTGAAAGAACATGGTGGGTTAATAGTTCTTTAGGCCAGCTGGTGGTACAGCTTCATAAGCTGTGGCAATACCAATGATGACACAACTAGAGAGAATTAAGCTGAGTGTGACAGATGAGTTTCCTCTATCCTAACTTCTTCACAAATTTTGCATTTTTGAATTAATTTGGAGGGGTTTCTAGTTCTAAGTCTATTACAAGTATTTTGTCAGCAAGCTTTTAGGGCATCAGATCAGATCATTAACTGTGAGTTTTTCCCAGCAGTTCCCAGTGATAGCAGCACACAGCCTGCCACCTCAGCAGTGATTTGTCACAAGAAATAAAACAACTAGTATGGTGGTCAGCAGTATCCCAGAAAATAAAGAAGTAGTGATCTAGGGAAATTGTCAAAAGGAAGCTGCTATATGACTCATGGGGTGAAGCTTTACAGTAGTCATAACAAGAGTATAGAACATAGCAGGGAGCCCAGTGATTTTGCCTTATAATCTATAATATGCCTTATGATCTACATAATTTTGTTTTATAATCTTGAATGATATGTGTAATATAATCTATGATAGTATAATAGTAATTACTCCTACATACATAATATACTCACAATGAATGTTACAATACACCTAACTTATTAATCTTAGATTTCTTTAACATCAATCACTGATTCTGCTAAATAATTATGATCTAGGGAAGTGCTGATTAGATTTGGGTGGTGTGGGTATCAAAATTTCTTTCACAATTTCCCCCTTCAATTTATAAAAGACGAATCTCTTTATGGATTGCTAAGGCTTAGAGACAAAGAGGGTAGTCCTCTAGGGATGACACAGAATGGGTAGTTCCCCTCCTGAGATGTGAAGATGGTAAAAGAGCACTATTTTATCATACTGATTAGATTTCACTGATTAGAAGTACACTAGTATATTTAAATAAAACGGGGAATATCTAATGGTGGGTATACATTAATACTGATACACTTTACCATTGGCCAGATCATGATCCAGAAAAACTCATATCTTCTAAAAACAGACTCAATCAGCTCTGTAGAAAGGAAGAGAAGGATCTTGATCTACACTAGCATGTTACCTAAACTGCATGAAAGAAACTGTGATAATTGAGGCAGGCAAGACAGGTTCTATAAACATTGATGCTGCCATGGTAATGAGATGCACTATTTCTACAGATAATGCAGAAATTCTTTGCCTTGGACTAAAAGCCATAGAAATATGGCACCCCAGATGAGAGCACACAATGAGAAATGGGTTGTACTCTTCTAGGAAACCTGCTTCTTCCTTGGATGAAAGAAGGGGGAGACACAGTTAACTGCCATAGGGAAGTACAATCCAGATCATGGTTGAAAGATAAATCTGGAAGCACTTGGGTTGGAGACTTGGGTGGACAAGGGGGGCATTGGAAGGATTAGGAACAAACCCATAAGGAGGCAACTGCCAATAAGTGAGTTTCAGTAGACAATGAATGTGCTCACAGGTACTGAGCTATTTACATACCCCTAAACTCATACCATTGTAGTAGCATTTCTTTTTGTGTGTGTTTTCAGTTTTTTTTTTCAATTTTATTTAGTCAATTTAGAACATTATTGTTTCTTGGTTACAATAATCATATTTTGTCCCTCCCTCCCCTATCCCCACCTTTCCCATAGCCGATGCACAATTTCACTAGGTATTACATGTGTCCTTGATCAGAACCCATTTCCATGTTGTTGGTATTTGCACTAGGATATTTATTTAGAGTCTGCATCCCCAGCCATATCCCCTCAACCCATGTATTCAAGCAGTTATTTTCCTTCAGTGTTTTTACTCCCACAGTTTTTCCTCTGAATGTGGATAATGGTTTTTCTCATAGATCCCTCCAAGTTCTTCAGGATCATTGCATTGCCACGAATGGAGAAGCCCATTACATTTGATTGTACCACAGTGTATCGGTCTCTGTGTACAATGTTTGCCTGGTTCTGCTCCTCTCACTCTGCATCACTTCCTGGAGGTTGTTCCAGTCTCCATGGAATTCCTCCACTTTATTATTCCTTTTAGCACAATAGCATTATTGTATTGTATTGTATAGTATTATACAATAGTATAATACAATAGTATTCCATCACCAACATATACCATAATTTGTTCAGCCATTCCCCAATTGGAGGACATCCCCTCATTTTCCAATTTTTTGCCACCACAAAGAGGGCAGTTTTGAATAATTTTGTTGTAATAGCATTTCTTAAGGTAAAATGCAAGCCATTTTGAGCAAGTACCTAGGGTGATACAATACTTATCATTGTCCTTGGAAATGATGGGTTTTTTTTTACTGGTGTTTCTGCTTTCTTGGACACCATCTTATTTTTTTAATTGAAAATTTTTATTTAATTAATTTAGAATATTTTTCCATGGTTACATAATTCATCTTTCCCTGCCCCTAACACCTCCCCCATAGTGAATGAGCAATTCCACTGGGTTTTACATGTTAGACACTATCTGAAAGAAGTACCTGCAGATGTCACATCACAGGACCCCATATTGCTAATCTTAAGCAAATCCATCACAGACGTAGGAATGAAAACATTTAGGAGAGATTGAGTCCCATAAGCTTTAGGAAAAGTGGTCCACAGCAGTACTTGGCACTTTCACAAAAAATTGATCATATAAGAGGATATAAAAGTCTGATAATCAATATAGAAAAATTAAATGCAATCTTCTCAGACCATAATGCTATGAAAATTACACTGAACAAATGGTTGGAGAATAAAAGACTGAAAATTTATTGGAAATTAAAACATCTTAAAGAATGAATGTGTAAAATAAATCATAGAAACAATCAACAACTTCATTAAAGAGAATGACAAGAAGAAGACAGAATACCAAAATTTGAGGGATTTCAGCCAATAATGTTACTACTTAGGGGAAAAATTTCTATCTCCAAATGCCTACATTAATAAACTGGAGAAAAAGCAGATTAATTAGTTGGTTTTACAATTTTAAAAACTAGAAAAAGAACAAATGAAAACAACCCCAAATTAGAAATCCTGAAAAATCAAAAGAGAGATGAGTAAATTTGAAAGTTAAAAAAAAAAACAAACTATTGCACTAACAAGGCAAGAAGTTGGTTTTGGATGGGGAGACCCAATAAAAATAGATAAAACATTGGCTAATTTGAATAAGAAAAAGAAAATCAAATTACCATTATCAAAAATGAAAAAAAGTAGGGACAAATAGTTGGCTCAGTGGATTAAAGGCCAGGCTTAGAGATGTAAGGTCCTGGATTCAACTGTGACTTCAGACACTTTTAACTAGATGATCCTGAATAAGTCACTTACCCGCATTGCCTAGCCTTTGCCACTCTTCTGCCATGGAACTAATACACATTATTCATTCTAAGACAGAAGGTAATAACTAAAAAAATAATGAAAAAGACAAAATTGCAAACAATGTAGAGGAAATTAAAGCATCACACCAAGGTAAACTCAAAATGGGTATGTGGTTTAGAAATAAAAGATGATACTATTGTATAAGAGGGAAAGAAACTTTGGTTCCTTCTCAATTTCCCCACTAATACACTATAAACAAGTTAGGGAGATAAAATGGTTTGCCTATCAGTACTATGGGTAAGGGAAGAATTTAGGTAAAAACAAGACATAGACAACATTACAAGATGTGAAATAGATAACTCTGCATTAAGTTAAAAAGACAAAATCATTGTAACCAAGATGAAAAGGCAAACAAAAATACTGGGAAAAATCTTTAGTGCAAGAGTGTCTAACAAAGGTCTCATTTCTCAAGTATAAAGAGAAATGAGTCAAATTTATAAAAATACAAAGTATTCCCCATTTGATAAATGGTCAAAGGATATGAGGAGGAAACTCTTAGCCAAAGAAATTAAATGTCATCTTAAAAAAATGCTCCAAATCACTATTACTTAGACATATGCAAATTAAAGCAACTATTGAGAGATCAGCTATCAGACTGGCTAATATGAAAGAAAAGAATGATAAGTGTTGGAGGGGATGTGGGAAACTATTGATAGAGCTGTGTGAACTGTTGCAACCATTCTGGGGAGCAATTTAGAAACATGCCCAAAGGGGTATCAAATTGTGCATGTGCTTTGACTCAGCAATACAACTACTAGGTTTGTATCCCAAAGGGATTAAAAATAAGAGCAAAGGACCTAGTTGTACAAAAAAGTTCATAGCTCTTTTGTGGTGGAAAAAACTGGAAACTGAAGGGCTGTCCATCAATTGGGAATAGCTGAACAAATTATGACATGTGCTTGTAATGGCATACTATTATGCCATAACAAATGACCCAAAAGATGGTCACAAAACATCTGGAAAGACTTCTCTGAAGCGATGTGAAGTGAAGTGAGCAGAACCAGGAGAACGATGTACACAGTAACAACACAATGATATATGATGATTGACAGTGAATAACAACTGTTATCAACAAGGCAAGGATCCAGGATAATTCTAAGGAACCCATCACAAAAAATATATATACATAGTCATGGAAAGGACAAAAGGAGTCTGAATAAAGAATAAAACATACAACATTCTTCACGTTATTTCCACCTTGAATTTTTCTCTAGTGTAAGCAGTATGTTTTGTTTAATGTAAGTGGGAAATAAGGGTTTCTTATATAAGAGGTTGGACTGGATTATTCAAAGAGTAGGGTCCCCAGGAATTTTATGAAATTCCTAAGAGATTTATTTATAATTTATTTACAAAATATAGAAAGAGTGAAGTAAGAAAATCAGAGAGAGAGGATAGGACAAGATATCTAGTATACACTGTATTTTGCTCCAACCCCTTGCTCCACCTAGGCCGGAGTAGCCGGAGAAGTTTCAACCTTGAGCTGAGGACCTGAAGATACAGGGAGCCTCTTTCAAGAGGTAGGTCTCTCCTGATGCTAATCTCTTCAGAAAATCCAGGAAAGGAGTTAGTTCTTTCACCAACCATATGTCAGTTCAAAGGGAGAGATTTAAGAACAGTCTCACCAAGTACAGGGTTTCAGGTCCATTCAGCAAATTCTTCACCAGCCTCCAACTCAAACTCAGAACTCCAAAGAATGAGAGCAGTCAGAAGTCCCAGGCATGAAGAACTTGAGAACTCCCAGAAGAAGTCTCAGAAGATGAAGATACCACAGGAAGTTGTAACTCCTTTTTAAAGACATTTTCTTTTGTGTCACTTCCTGTGTCTTCCTCCACTTTTATGTCTACCAATTATAGTTGAAGCTTTGCTTAGGACTGCCCAGGGGCACTCAGTTTGATTCTGATTCATCACACACATGGGTCCCAGATCTCTCCCACTCAATGATTAAGTGGGATGTTTATACTTTTGGTAATTAAATCTAAAAATGGGCAGGGGGATTAATTTAATCTTCACATTAACAACATGATGAACACAGAAATATGTATTATATGATAATGTCTCTACAGCCTATTATCAAATTATATGCCTTCTTGGAGAGGGCAGAGGGGTGGAAGGAAGGGAGAGAACAAAGAAAGCTAAATGCCAGAAAATGAGGATTTATAATTATTTTTAAAAAAGAAAAAGGTGTTTCAGATGTTAAAGAAAGTCCGGTGACTTCTGGAGAGGCACTTCTGGAGCATAATTGTTCAAACAAAGCAACTGAGGAGGAAAAACATAGATACAATCAGGAGGGACAATAGGTAAAGTGAAGATAGGGCCCTCCTCCTTTGGTCTATATTCAGATAGCTGGGACCATTGAACTTGATAATCCATTGAGTAAACTTCTAAATAAAAACAAGAGTTAGTGATAAAATTCCATCAATAGCTGCATATTGACAGTTAATCAGAGAGTAGTAAAACCTGCTAGTCTTTTTAAAGCTTATGCACATATGAAGGCACTTTTTTTAGAGAACAATTCCACCTATGTAGATAGTTAATGGGACAGTTGCTATTCCAGGAGCAAAAAAAAACAAATATTTTTATCTGGTGACAGCCAAAAAAAAGTAGTACATGAATTGAGGGTGTAAATTCCATAATCAATACTGATCAAAGTATTTCCATACTGTATCTCCACACACAAGGCAGATATCTGAACCAGAGTTAAGATATGGTGAAGAAAGCATAGAGACCTGAATAGCTTGATTAGTTCTACCTCTGTTTACTCCTACATCAGGACCATTAGGAATCAAGATGTACAGACAAGCTATGTCACCTCCAATATGTGTGAAAGATGGTTAGGTCATGATAGTAGGTGAATACAAGATCATAAGCAATAGTTGAAACCAAAAGCTCAGGAAAATTGGAGAGAAATATTCAAGGCAAGTTTCTTGAGTATGCTGGGTTTGTAGATTGTCTTCAAAAAGTGGAGTAGCCTAAGATTGCTCTAGGATATATGAACTTAACATATAGACAGCAAAACTTTTGAAAAAAAAAGTATTTCTGTATCAAAAATGCAAAAATCTAGAATAACCTTATTAAAGTGCCATTTCTCCATATTCAAGATGGATAAGATAAAGTATAAGTACCAAGTAAAAACAAAGCATATTACTAATTTTTATTTTAAAGCAAATTCCACTTTAAAATAAACTATCTGAACATATTTTACAAGAAAATATGATCACAAGATGTCCTGATTCCATCAATTTCAAAAACAAGATGACTTTGATATCCCACATTTCTTGAAATGTTTTTTTAAAAGTTTGACAATGAGTGGGCTGTTTTTCTATAGAATGATTGACAGAATTAATTCAAACAATACCAAATGGACATTGTAAAAAATCAGTGAATTTACTGGAAATTATTCATCACACAATGCAGAAAACAATGATTCACAGCAGAGGGCATTTTCTGCTCACAAGGTTGTAGGTCATGGTCATTGGCAACATAACTTAGCTGAAACTCAAAGTTAAAAGGGAATTTGAGATATCTAGTTCATCTCATAGCTGAGGAGGAAACTTCCTGGATACACTATAAACTATTAGATGGGAACGTCTATCAAAAAGTGTTAAATGCAGATTTTGAGACTGGAAACAATAGTTATTAGTAACAGTCAGAATTAGGCTATGATCCAGAAGTGAGTGAGAGTCCAGCAAATGCCTATGGCAGAGAATCCAAATGTAGATCATGACTGTTGGAAGCAATTAGTGTCCTGCAGACCAGATTGTTCAAAAGGACCAAGTATGTAATTGTAATAAAGACCTGACTCCCTGCTAAAATGTGAGGATAAAAGTAGCATTGAAGAGTAAGTAAGACTGCACCAGATTCTGTATTTCTTAAGAAATAAAGGAAAGATTGTAGAGACCAATATATTAGAGCAACAAGGATCTTGGTGGGTTATAGAGATGAAAGGGTTGAACATCAAATGAGGAGAGGTTCTTGAGGTATTAGGGAGTAAAGAAAATTATACAAATAGTAGTCAGAAGTGAAGAAGAGAAGGTTAGACTGGTTCCTGCCTCAGTGTTATGAGCATTATAAGAAAAAGATTTGTCTTCTAAATGAATGCAGTATCACACCCTGTACCAAGAAAGGTCAAAGTGAGTATATGCTTTAGACATAAAGGGTGATAGTAAGTAAGTAAATTAGGAAAACATAGAATAGTTTACCTGGCAGATCTATGGAGAAGGGGAAATTTTATAACCATACCAGAGATAGAGAACATTATAAGATGTAAAATGAATAATTTTTAATATATTAAATATAAAAGGTTTTATGATATAACGAAGATCAAAAGGAAATAGGAAAAAAATAATAATGAATTTCCTTGATAAAGATTTCATTTCTCAAATACATAGAAAACTGAGTCAAATTTATAAGAATACAAGCAATTCCCTAATTGACAAATGGTCAAAGGATATGAACAAGCTATTTTCAGATGAAGAAATCAAAGCTATAAATATATGAAAAAATGTTTTAAATCACTTTTTTTATAGAAATGCAAATTAAAACAACTTTGAGGTACCACCTCACATCTGTCAGATTGGTCAATATAAGTAAAGTGGTAAATGTTTGAGGGGATTTGCATTGTTGGTGGAGTTGTGAACTGATCAAGCCATTCTCAAGGGTAGTTTGGAATTATGCCCAAAGGGCTATAAAAACAATGCATTGATCCAGAAATACTACTAGGTCTATATCCCAAAGATATAATAAAAAAGAAAAAAGGATGACCTGTTTACATAAGAATATAGTAGCTCTTTTTGTGGTGACAAAGAACTGGAAACTGAGATGTTAATCAACTGGGGAATGACTAAACAAATTATGGCATATAAAGGTGATGGAATACTATTGTGCTATAACATATGGTGAACAGAATGATTTCAGAAAGATCTGGAAAGACCTACATGAACTGATGCAGAGTGAAATTAGTAGAACCAGGAGAACACTGTAAGCATAGCCACAACAATATTGTAGAATGATCAAATGTGAAAGACTTAGCTACTCTCTGTAATACAATGATCCAGGACAGTTCAATAAATGCTATCCACCTTCAGAGAAAGAACTCTTCAAGTTGGAATTCAATCAAAGAATATGACTTTTCACTTTTGTTTATTTGGGTTTTTATTTGTAGATTTTGGTTTTATATCAGTATTCTTGTACAGAAATGAACAGTGTAGAAATATATTTTGATTGATAACACATGTATAACCTAGATCAAATTGCTTACTACCTCTGAAAAGGGAGAGGGAAGGAAGAGAAGGAAACAATTTGACTCGTATAACTTCAGAAAACTTAAGTGGTAAATTATTATTATATATATAATTGGTAAAATAAATCATCTTTTAAAAAATAAAAAACATAACTATGCAGTGTCTTATAAAGAGAGGAATTTTCATGAATACTCTGAGATAGACTGAGAAAAAATGAGATGAAAGATGAAAGGAAAATGTTAGAATAGAGGTGTAAGGAATGGTGCCAGAGGCCATGACAAAATGAAAAGAATATAATGTAGGAAATAGTGAGTAGTAAGAATGAGGAAAGTAGGGAATTGAATTAAAGAAGGCAAAACAAGGTAAGATATCCTAGCCATCTCAATTCACAAACACCAAAGAGCTTGTAATCTTTCTCTAAAATCCTACCTCACTTCCTAACCTCAATTTCTGTTGAGGTTACTAGCATGCTCACAGGCTCCTAGGGTTGCAAACTCTTGTTATCTTTTATTTTTTTTCTTTCTCATTGTTCTACCAACTGCCAATAAATGAATACAAAAGTAAAAGTATTGGTACTCTGTCCATAGTCTCTCGTATCTATTTTATTCTCTCACAGAGGTACCATGTTAGTTGAGTCTCTAGTCATCTTTCACTCAGACTATTGCAATAGTTTCCTAATTGGTCATTGTACCTTTGAGCTCTCCTTTTTCTTATTCATTCTCCATATAGCTGCTAAACTGGCATTTCTAAGGCACACATCTGACCATGTGTCCATACTGGGCAAGGAAACTCTAATGACTATTTTAGAGTCGTTCAAAATCAGTCCTCAGCCTACCTTTTTCATGTCATAATTTCAGATTATTCTAAGTACACCCTGTATTCTAGTCTGAATGGTATTTGCTTAAAACTAAAAAATAGTTATTACTTTTGTTCTTTTCAACTACTACAGTAAGAGTATATGATATAATAGAACATTAGATTTGGATTCAAAATACCAGGGTTCAAGTATTGACTCTGTTGCTGACTCCCGATTGACCTTAGACAGGTCACCCTAATTCCCAGAGCCTCAGTAAGAGCACTTTCCCTTTGTATCTCCTGAGAATGTTATGGAGAATCAGATAATATGTATAAAGTGCAATAAAGATATTCTTATTTTTATTTGAATAGTCTGATTCTGATAGAATCTGATCATCTTCTCTCAATTGTGTCTACATTTTACCATGTTTTGTGACTGTAAGTTGTTCTATTGTACTTAGCAATCATGAAGCATATAATGACCCAATTGCTCTAAACATCTCTGTAATTTAGGAAATATATAGTAGAAAAACATCACATTTACATGGAGTTGTTTTATAAACTCTTTTCTACTGCCATCATTTTCAAGAGGAGTTTTTGAGTGTTTTATTTCTTCTCCATCACAGACTAGCTGATTACCAATATTCCTGATAACTTTCCCTTAACATATCTAATTTTCTGAAATAATTTATGTTTTACATTTGTTAGTTGTAATATTCATTTACAGTGAAATATAGTCTTTTCCTTTATAGAAAAGGCAATTAATACTTTATGGCAAGCTGTTTTCACAAAGTACTTTTTGAAAACAAGATTTATCGTAGATATGCATGAGAAGACTTGGTGTTTGTTTTAGGGAATAAGATGAACATACACTTTTCTATAACATCTTCAGTTTGATATTGAGTAACTTATTTTTTTTGTAAATGCCCTATAGTCAGTTGGCGTAGTCTTAGAGGTGTTAGATTTAAATTAATATACAATAACTCCAAGTATTATATTTTATAAGATTTATTAGTAATCACTTGAAGTAGAAGAGATACAAGAACAAAAGTAAAAAGCCTGAGTAAAGCCACATGAGTAAAATACACCAGGAAAAGCAAGAAAGAGGGCAGAGCTACACAAAACTTATATCCTCCTTACATTAGCATGTAATGTGAGAAGGAACATGGGAAGCTGGGTTTAGAGTTCTGGGGAGCAAATTCTAATTATACAGAGGCCAAGTTATGGTACAGTTTGATATAATGAAAAGAGCATGGAGTTTTGATATTCTGACATTTTTATAGGAATGTGGTTTTAAGCAATTCTAAACTATCTCAGAGTATTCATTTTAAATTTAAGAAAGACACACACATAACTCATGTTCACAGGGAACTTGGTTGATGAAACAGAGGATATAATAATATAATTTTGGTCCAACACATGAAATCTAACTATGAGTTAGTCACCTCTGTGAGGACTATAGGAATGGAGCATGATTGAAAGTGCTCTGTTCTAAGAAACAGAAAAGCAAGACAGAACCTGTTTCAATAAGTTCATTTAATATTGTGATTGTAAAGTGACAATAATCTCTAACATTTCGAGCACTTGCTTTTATACTCTAGAACAAAAAAAAAGGAGAGGGAATAATGTCCATTAAAACTGTACCTTAAAACATTAAAACGGTTAGTTTAAGCTGTTCCTAAGGAACCTTCTAAAATTCATTAGTCAGTGACTACACTTTGAAGTGAATTAGTTGCTCACACCTTTTATAGTGTACTTCTTTCCATCTCTTGAGGGAGGTGACAAAGTCTGACTAGACTGAGTAATTCTTAATTTATTAAACTTATGAATTAATGTGAACTTGATGTCCAGTAGACATCTTAAACTTTCTATATCCAAAACAGAACTCATCATATTTCCCTCTAACCCTTTCTCTTCCTTCTCTTCCCCGCTGTCTTCCTTATTACCATAAAGGGCATCCCTAACCTCCCAGTCCCTCAGGCTCACAACCTAGGAGCTGGCCTCTGCAATTCACCATCTCTCATCAATTTCAGTTTTGCAGTCTCTCTCAAATGTACCCTTTCTTCTGTCACTGTTATCTTTTTAATGCAGTCCGCTATCACCTTACACCTGGACTGCTGCAAAGCCTGCTGGTGGTTCTGCCTGCTCCAAGTCTCTGTGCACTTCAAGCTATCTTCCATTTAGTAACGAGTGATTCTCCTAAATCTTGTCTGACCATATCGCCTCCACCTACTCAATAAATTCCAATGGCTGGCTCCATTGGAGTTTCCATTTTTTTTTTGCTTCCATAATCATATTATAAATCTTCTTTTCAATGTTCAAAGCCTTTCATAACTTAGTCCCCATGCCTCTATATTCAGTCTAATTATTCACTGCTCCTCCCACTACTCTTTTATCCATTGACACTGACCTCCATCCTTTTTCAGGAACTCCCATCTCTCAGGTCCAAGGCATTTTCTTTGAGTTATGAATCCCAACTACATCCCATTTTATGCGGGTGGTCTTTTCCAACCCCCTAATTCTAGTGCCTTCCCTCTTTAGAGTGTAAACTCCTTGAAGAACACTTTGCCTGGTACATACTATACGTTCTTAATAAATATTTATTGACTAATTGACTATTTCCCCCCTAACTATTGATAAAGGGGGGGAATCTTCACTATCATTTGTGTGAAAATACACCTTTTTTTCTAAAAAACCCTCTCAATAATATACTCAATTTTAAATTTCAATAATATATTTCTAGTCTTTTACCCCACATGTATGCCATTGAAAACGAGAACAATAGATTCTCTCCTTTTCTCTTATAAAGAATATTTAGGTGTATGGGGTAAGCTTTTATTTCCAACAATTCTTTTAATACTAGTAGTTAGATGTTTAAACACTTGGGATTTGGGAGGAAAAATATTTAATCATGAGAAGCTTAAGATATAAAAAGCTTAACCGACTTATTAGCTGACTTAAGGTTCCATATCTTTTCCCACCAATGATTTTTATTTTTTTTCTTATTGACATTCTTTGTTTTAATGTGTCTTGGCAACCCTGTAAACATAATGTATGCTACTAGTAGAAAGAAGGATTTGATAGTCAGAACTCATATATCCCTGGACAACCATATCTTGTTTTGTGTGCATTAATATATCAGAAAGTATTTTAGTTAGTTCCAAAATGATATGCTTGAAGAAAGTTTTTAAAATTTTAAAAAAATTTTCAATTTCTAGGGCTTATAAATTTAGCATAACATTAGTTTTATCTCATATCAAAGTATTATTTCCATATTATAATGGTCACTTTTAAATACTTTATTTATCTGTTGACTTCCATGCTTTTAGCAGAGATTTGAAGTGGATTTTGTTCTTGGGACAAACTTGTAATGATATTTTGTCAAAGAAGCAATGTTCCAATCAGTTAGTGTCCCAGTTTTGCTCATAAAAATTTACTGTAGCCACAGTATACTTGAAATTTAATGTTAATCTTGCTGTAGAATACATCAGTTCATGGGTTTATGGGAAAAATATTTTCAGTGTTCCAACTTGGTCTACTAGTAAAACATATTCCCTCCTAATGCCTCTTAAGCAGCCAGAGTAGAAATATTCATTTTGGAATGAAAGTGAAAAATTTTCCATGACTGGGACCTGAGAATCTCGTAGTTCAAAATCTATAAAAAAGGAATTGTTTTCTATAAGGGCAAAAGGGTAGTAGCAGGATGCAAATAAAGGAAGGAAAAGAGGATCAAAGGCCCTGTTTTGGTGGGCATAGACCAACATATTTAGAGTATATTCCACAATCCATTTTAATTAGATATGCAACCTTAATAATTAAAAATCATAGTAAAGAAATATTAGAAAAGAAGCAGGGCATATCTCTCTCATAGCTTTGGGCATGAGATAAGTTCTTGTTCAAACAAAAGCTGAAGCAATTGCAAAAGATAAAATAAATGACTTTGCTTGAAACTGAAAAGCTAATGCACTAGTCATTCCCCAATAGATAAATGGTAAAGGGATTTGAACAAATGGTTCTTAAAAGAATAATTGAAGAGTATTCACAACCATATGAAAGAATGCTCAAAATCACTAATAAGAAAAGAAACAAAAATCAAAACAACTTGGAAGTTTCACTTCACACTTTCAAAACTTGCAAAAGTGACAAAAAATGGCAGTAGTCAGTGTTGGAAGGGTTATGGAAAACGATTAGGAAATTTTTAAATAAAGTGATTGAAAGGGCCTTGCCCTTTGAACCAGACATTACATTACTGAACTTAATGCTCCAAGGAAGCAATCAATAAAAAATAAATTATTTTATGCTCCATATGCTCCAAAATATTTATAATATGTTTTGTGATAGCTTGAGAAATGGAAACAAAATAGAGGCTAATGTATTAAGGAATGACTAAACAGATTGTGGTAAATAAATGTATTAGAGAATTGCTATCTTGGAAGAAGTGATATGTGACAAATTGAGAGAAATACTTTAAGAATTATATGAACTGATAGAGTAAAGTAAGAATCAAAAATATACTCAATAATTTCACAATGCAACTGGAAAGAATAGTTGAATAGCGAAAATTCAAAAGTGAATTTAACCAAATTATTAAGATCAAGAAGTACTTGAATGAAGAGATTAGAGAAATTCTCCCCAATCCTCCCATTTGTGGAGGTAGCAGGCCCACATGTGTTACACATTGCAAATGTTTTCAAACTTTTTCTTTTCTTTAACATCAAAGAAGACTTGGTATAATAAAGGTGAAAATTAAGTTTGGGTGTGAAAAATGGGAGGTTATTCATTGGCCAATATCAAAATAATTCTCTAGGTACTTAAACTTTTGGAGTATTTGTCAGTAGTCTTCAATTTCTTTCTTAGGATATAAGAACAGGCTGCTTTTATTAATTATGAACTTTGAAAAATGAAAAATGGTATACTCAGTGTACATATGAGACTGCATTTGGAGCCCTACTGTAAACTGAACCTTTAAAGCAGCTTATTTTTAAAAAAATAATTTGTGACTATCAAAATATCAGGTTTTTAAAATTATCTGAACAAGTGATAGAGAGAAGCTAAATAGATGATCCCTAAAATTATTTACATTTGTTTCTGAAATACATTTTTACACATAATTGGCTAAATCAGACCCTCTAAGAATTTGTAACACTTTCAATAACTATTTACTAAATTGAATTTAAAAAAAACATCATTCAGGCTGTTTGAGTTTTTTTTCCCCCAAGAAATATCACTTGTTATTTGAGTTGGCTCTTGAGTAGGGGAAGAGGATACTTAGCATAAATATAATTGCCTAAGAAACAAAGGATATAAATTTTAAAAATTATTTAAATTGTCCTGCTCATGATACGTGATTAAATCCCCGCAGAAATATATTATCAGAAATGGGTTGAGAGGAGCAGGGGAGAGAAAGAAGGCAAGGAGGTTAGAAAAACTGCCAGATTCAAGATGGAACAGGAACTAAATGTGAGTGATAACTAAAAATGTAAACCTGCTCTGTCAGCCCTTTAGTTAGCTGACTTGTTATATTTAAAGACATGCTGTACAATGAATATCTGTGTAAAAAAATTATGAACTATGTTCTAATTATCTAGAAGGAATTCAACTCAAGTTGAATAGTTACAGTCTAATTTATATTCTTTTTTGCCTTTTCTGCAGAATCAATTTTAATTTTGTCCTGGTGAGCAGATTGTCTCAGTGTTTTGAAGCTTAGAACATATTCACATTGATGGTTATTGTTAAACAGATGATAATATTATGGAAAATATAATTTATGACACATGAGTCAAGTTTATTTTCACAGAGAAAAATGTAGCATTCCAAATTATTATTAAATGCTTGAAAGTTGAAATTTTACCTGTGCCAGATGAATTTTAAGGCTTCACAATCATTTAAGATTAGATTCACCTAGTCTTTTGTAAATCAGATTTTAATGGGTTGCTTTCTGCAGTGTTATTGTCCAAAGCAATGATTAAGGTATACTCCCAGTGTCTTACTGTTTGCATGGATAAAATTATATTTTCCTAAACTTTGTAACTGGATTTTCAGTCCTTCGCAGCTTTAATTCAACTTTCATGCTACTCCCACATCCAAAACAAGCACCACCAGAATACTTCCTTGAGTGATCCAATTTTGGTGGTCCAGACGAGTGCTTTCATTTCTATAAGAAATTCTGTCCTGTGAAATAATCCTCTACTGATGTTAGGTTGCTTTGGGACAAAGAGAAGCAAAAAGATTTCTCAGTGCTATGGTCTTGGAGCCAACATAAGTCACAGGCAAGATTTGAATCCAGGTGTTCCTGACTCTAATTCAGGACTCCTTGCTATCATGCCGTATTGCTTCTCAAATAAATGCTAACATAATAGTAGTGCTTTTAATGTTATTCAGAATCCAATTGAACTTAACGGATATTTTAAAAAAATCATTAGATCATACTCTATACATTTCATGAAGGTAAATTTTTGCAGAATAGACCATCCTAAGAGGTTACCAAATGCCATCTAGTTTAACTCTTCCCCAGTTCTCTTTTTTCACTTCAAGATGAAAAAATATATATATGTATGTATACATAAATATGCATATGTTTGTGTGTGTGTTTGTAAAATACGTCAAACTTAATCTGTGAAGAATAAGGGTTTTGTAGTCCTTTAAGCTAGAAATATTCCTTGTGAACCAGGGTTCAGAATCAAGAAAAATCTACATTCAGTGCGCACTAAAAATGTGTAGAATAAATATTCTGACTCTACCCATAGATAGAACTATTTGTGCGTTGGTCAAGAAAAAATGTACCCGAGTTTTGTTTTTTTTAAAGGAGTGGCAGAGGGAGAACAAATTTCATCCTCTCAAGGTTGAATATTGTTTAAAGCTTAAAGACCTAATTTATCTTAGAAATATTATAAATACACTCATCACTGAATAAATGCCCCTCTCTATGCTGACAATTTTGCGTATTTTCATCTTTTGGCTTTAATTATGGTTTATAGCTGTTAACTCTATTTATATTTCTGTATGAATCAGTTTTTAAATTTTCTAGATAAAAGAAAATCATAAAAGGATAACTGAATATCATTTTGATGATCTCAAGAAAAGCTATCTTTTCATCAAAAGTAAAATACTTTGTATTTTCATCAAAAACATTTATTTTAAAACAAAGGAAGCTGAAAGCAGAGAAATCACAGAAGCCTAAAACAGAATTATAATTTCAGTCTTACTGCATCATATAAATTATAGGGCATCAGCATTTCTCTCATACTACCTTGACATGACTTTCCTCTTTTTCCCTTCAATGCTTTATTCTACTTCAGAGAGCAAGTTCTAAAAACCTGTTCCCGGACACAGTTTTCATTAATCCTTGAAATGGTAATTTTAGGCAAGAGATTCAACTTTGAAAAAAAAATCATCTCATAAAAAACCTTCAGGCCAAATCCTGCTTTCAATTACCCATGTACCTCTCCCACTGACTTTACTGGTTGGGCAGAAGTGTGTCATCTCTGGATTGAAAGCTAAACCTCTCAATATATTTTCATTTCAATTCCATTTTGGCATGATAAAGGACATGCAATTTTATCCCATTGTTTCTTATGATGTGCATATTTAAGAAAATGGAATTTATTCATTATCTGAATGACCCGAGTGCATGTTAATTATAATCAAGTAAACAGTAATTGATAAATCATTACTGTAATGGTTACCCACAATGAATTATGAAAATGATGAAATGTAATTTTTCCCTCTAAGTGGGAAGAATTCAAAAGAGAAGGGAATATTTGCATTCAAATGGAAATACCAAAAATTTGGAAACCTCTTACTACACTCAATTCAGAGGAGTTTACATAAGCATTATGGAGATTAAAAAAAAATAAAACACCTATCCAAGGGGTCAATCTGATGAAATTCAAAATGTCATTAAATTGTATGGTACTTTTTGGATGAAAAAATCAGTAGTGAGAAGAGGCCCCAAAGTAGTAAAGGTATGGTGAAGTGCATTTTGTGAAAATGCAGAAGATAAAAATGTGAGGAGTAAGAAGGGTAAATAAGGAAACACTTCTCTTGATCCAGTATGTGTTGTCCTAAATTTTATGTCCTTGATGTGTAGACTAAATTGATATTGAATTAATATATGTATAACACAGTGCTGTTTTTAAAAAATTAATATCATTAATTGTAATTAATTTGTCTAGATTCATCTGAATACTCTCTTGTGAGAGAATGGCCAGAAGTGCAAACTCTGGCTATTGTGATACAGGGAAATGAACCCATGGCCTAAAGCTAGTCTCAGCAATTAATGGACTAGAGATATTTTTGTGATGTTCTTTATAACTTTGTATAGAGCTTCATTATAATACATGGGCAAAATATACTTAGAAATATGAAAATATCTAATTGAGTTCAGAGAAAATTTACATTAAAAATGTGTTCTATTTTTATTAATTTAGGCAAGTTCATGAAATAAAATAATTCACCAAAGTAGTATAGTGGTTGTATGGTGGGGGAAAAAAAAGACATTAAAAATAATTAACTGCAAATAGTAAAAGAAAATTCTTCTTTAAGTATAGCACTTCTGCTTTGGGGAGACAGGATCATAGCTGATGACAAATAGAAGGATTGATTTTTCCTTCTTTGTTTATTTCTTTTTTTTCTCTGAGGAGGACAGCAAATATGATGATCAAAGTTGCTATAACAATTAAGGAGGTAATGAAGGAGTTCCTAGATGCTATTTCTTCCATGAATTTTTCTCTAGTGTAAGCAATATGAGTCTTCTTTCACATCGTGATGAGCATGAAAAAATATATTATATGATCCATATTACTTGCCAATTTAGGGAGGGGAGAGTAATGAGAAGGAGAAGAAAACAATGAACTGCAAAATATCAGAAAACAAATTTTAAGAAATTGAATTCACATGTTATCTGGAGAAAAGTATTT
This sequence comes from Monodelphis domestica, assembly GCF_027887165.1. Lineage (NCBI taxonomy): Eukaryota > Metazoa > Chordata > Mammalia > Didelphimorphia > Didelphidae > Monodelphis > Monodelphis domestica. The sequence continues at coordinate 139,996,909 of NC_077234.1, read as the reverse complement.
TTTAAAAGAATTCCTAGATACCTTAGGTGAATTCAAATTTACCTGGCCCAGAAGAACTACATCTACAAGTACTGAAAGAAGGAAGATGTGCTTGCTGAGAACAGTTTTCATCTTTAAAAAATATTAGAGAACAGGAAAGACCTCTAAAAACTGTAATGAGGCAAATATCCCAATAAGAAAAAGCCAATGGTATCTGTATGCTTTGGACTTGTGTTTGGTTTGGTTCCTGGCAATATTCTAAAGCATTTTATCAAAATGCATTGCTAGTGAAAATTTATTAAAGCAACTGGAGATGATAGAGAGTCTGCATGGTTTTACAAAGAACAATCCCTATCAAACTAATCTCATTTTCAATTTTTGCTTTTTTGTTAATAAACTGGATTAGAAGAATAGACCAGATATTATTTATCTAGGATTACTAAAATGTTTTCTAGTTTCTTGCTATTGTGTGAAAAAAAGGTGGAGAGCTATGGATGAAACAAAAGTATAATTAGATGGAGAAAAATATTGAAGGCCTAGGCACAAAGAGTAGTCCTTAAAGGTTTCATGTCCGCTTTTGAGGATATCTCTATTGGAGTTCCTTAAAGATCTCTGCTTATTCTTATGTTTTTAGTATTTTAGCAATGTTATGGACATTCAATATTCAATTGAGTATTCAATCATACTGATTAAATTTCTGGGTGACATAAAGGTAGAAGGAATAGCACTTTTTTGAACGAATCTTTGTTCCAATTTTAGTATATGTGCTGCCGAAGCAAGCATGGAAAGAATCTTAAGTGATAATAAATGTACAATATTTGGCTGTATCAAAAGGTGACATTTTATAGGGATGAGTAAAATCTTGTACTTGGATTTTTTAAATGAGATTGATAAATCCTTGTTGGAAAAATTACAACCAGACAGGACATTATCTGAAAAAGATCTTGAACCAAAAAAGCTAGTATAATGTCATAGATCACACTGTGCCTGTAGTATTTTATTAGTTCTGGACACTACATTTTAGGGAGCTTTACAAACTGAGGAAAGTAATCAGGGTGGTGAAGAGAAGAATCTTGAAATTGTTATCTTGTGAGAATTGGTTTCAGGAATTAGGTGTTTGTCATGGAGAAGAGAATGGAGGAGGAAATACTTATTTTCTGCTGTATTTGAAGGACTATCCCCTGAAGAGGAATTAAAATGGGCTTGTCTCATCCTGCCTAAAAAGATAGAATGAAAGGCAGTGGGTGAAAATTGAAGATAGGCTCATTTAGGCTTGATGTACAAAAGAAGCCTTTTAACAGTTAAAGAAATTCAAATTTGAAATGGGCTTTGGAAATCTGATTCCTTAGCATGGTAGTGGCTCTCTTTGGAGCATGATTGTGCAGGGTTCTTAGCAGACAGTCCAATCTAGCAGCACATAGGGATGCACATACATATTTAGACATTAGCAGTAATCAAGGGGGTGAACTGGATGGTTTTCTCCAATAGGAGGACAATAGGACAACTTACACATACAAAGGTGCAATGGACCTTTTCCCCATGCACCATCAATCCGTGTTATCTTTGGGCAAAGAAGGACAAGGTACTGCCAGTGAATGGGTTTTTTATTCTGTTGTAGGGCTTATCAGGCAAGTGGGCAGTTTGGAGTCTCCCACTCTGGGCTTTCCAAATGATGCTTGGATTCTCAACAGCAGGCCTTTTAAGACTTGCTCCTTGCTCATTTGCATCCCTCCTTGCCCGTACTAGACTCTCTAGAAATATTTCAGTATCTCCACCCAGCACTTCTTTTTCTCCTTTTCATAGACATAAATGTATCTATTTACTATTCTGAAAATGAGTTCTAAACCCTTCCTTAGTACTATAAGAAGGAAAAAATAATGAGATTATATTCCAGATGGGGATTGGAGCAGAACAGTGGTGATGTGATAGAAGATATGGAATTGGAATTGAAAGCAGAGATTGACAAAAAAATTTAAGAAGGAAATTTACTATCAGGTGTTGTCCAGCTCTCAGGTTTTCAGAGTTTAGTGCTGGGAGACTTTTGGCAGGTTGAGCTAAGTCTGGAATATAAATGTAATTTGTTACTCTCAAAGGCTATACCAGTTCCTAGGAATTTTAAATCTAGACATGTACCATCTGGCCCTGATTTCCAAATAAACTAAAGACATTTGCTTCTATGGTATTACCTGGCAGTTACTGTAGTTACTTGTCTACCATTCCCGTCTTCAGTAACTTTCATCAAATTTCTGTGATGTCGGACACCCATGTATACTTCTCCGATGCCATCCTGAGCCAAAAGCCTTGGTTTTGTTGGAGTGCCTGTGGCTAGAGAATTTCAATAATTTTGGGTCATCTAAACTGTGGTCCTCTTTCTAGTCCATAACTTTCCCATTGTAATGGTGGAAATTTAGGGGAGATGGGAGAGGTTATAATATTGTAATGGTTAAGAATGTGGCTACAGGATTTATGTAATATTAAACAATGGCCGCCAAGGAATTTACTTATGAAATTCCTAAAAATGAAACACTCAAGTCAGAATGAAGTTTATGGAGGTTTAATCACACTGGGAGTAGGGAAAAGGATAGGGAGAGAAGGAGAGAAGAGAAAAAGGGAAAGGGGCTACTCAACCTCTGACCAAGGCAGAGGGAGTTTTAGGCCCAAAGGCCCAGGTGGAAAGAGTCAGTCCTTAACTCACGTGACCAATCTGAAGGAAAGCTGTCTGTGGGCGTCCTCCCTCTCCAAGCTCCTAACACCAACTCTTCCTAACACCAACTCACGTCTCCCTCTCCCCACAGGAAGTCCGCGAATTCCAGAGGCTGTTCCCTACCTCACTTCCTGTGTCTCACAAAATCCAATGGTTGGCTCTAGCTTGGCTTAGGACAGCCCAGGTGGGCAGTTAGTTATTTCTGATTTGTCATTGACTAGCACATGCCCGTGTAGTGTGGGTGTGCACAATTTTTGGGTGCTAGACCAAGATGGAGACTTTTAAAATTCACACCACTCACTATGTAGTAAAGATATCTCTTGAATCTAACCTATAGGAGTCAAGGATTTCCTTTAATCAGAATTCCTATTAATTTGCCAGCAGACACAAATTTGAATTATGTAGCTGTCGTAGGGATTAGCAGAGCATTGGATGTTCAGTCCAGAGGAGAGCCAGAGTCAATACAACACCAAATCGAACCAAAGGAAAGGGTCCTCTTGCTCGTGCTGTCAGTTTCTTTGAAGGTCTGTTAAGCTCAGAGAATTTCATGTCCTATTTGCAGGGATTCCCCTGAAATTCTAGGAGTATCATTAGGCTTTCAGTGGCCTCTTTGGCAGCACGTAATGCATCTTGTAAGTTGGATTGTGCTGCCTTCGTGTCCTCCAAATATTCGTCTATCTCTGTGTCATGGTGGGGAGTGGGGGGAAGAATTGGGAGTGAAAACTAAATTCTGACCAGAACGAGGTATGTGATAAGGGAGGAATGAACCAAGTTGTTATGGCAGAACTACGTGAAAATGTTATAGAAAATGCCACAGTGAGCAGGGACTGATCTTCCAAATGAGAAAAAGTAAAACAGTTGGAGATATCTTTACTCTGACTAGAAATGATAATGGCAATGAAGACAGAAACCTTTATTAGGAGGGCAGTGACCAAGACAGACTAAATGACCTAAATTGGTTCTCCTAATCTAGTTTGAGCTAAGATGGGAAACCAGAATGTAGAACATTTTCTTGGGTTGAATTGAGTGTGGTGCAAGGGACAGAGCAAACCACATTATCTCTATTCATCAATTAGCTTCAATACGTGGGAGTGTAGAAACCTAATAAGAAAGGATATTGTGACTTTCCCAGGGAACTGATGGATTAGGAGTGGCAGAAACAATCTTATCCGCTTTCCATACTGGTTATCTCACTGAAGATACATGCTGCTATTCACTTTGAAGCCAAGCTTTCAAAATTTTTGTATGGCAATGAGGGTGTTCTTCAGTGGCATCTGTATGCCCTGTTTCTTAAGGCTTGTAGAACAATCTCAACCCACAGGAATATCCCCAGGAAAGGTCCAGGCACAGAAGTATTTTTCACTCTTTCTCAAGAGGTGGACACCTGAGCCTGAGAATAGGAATTATGTGTAAATTGTCAGATTTGCTCAATAGCAAAGGCTGGTGGATGACAAAGAATAGTCTTACCCTTATGATAGTCTCTTGATGACTTTCAGGGGCCTGGAATATTGATTATGGAGAGATCAAATAAGATGATGGAAAATTTCCTCCTCTTGTTTAATTCTGGGCTCAACTTTTGTTCCTTTGGCCTGAGCTGAGAATTCTGAGCTAAATGGCAGTGACTGACAAGGAGGCTCCATAATTCTGCCAGGCAGACTTGGCAATAACATTGGTTGGGAAGAAAGGGCTTGCCTTCCTCACTTACCTGGACCACAGATGTCTCTTTTGCTTCTAAGCAACTTCCTTGTCTAATAAGTGATGTCTGGCCAATTGTTTTTGTTGTTTCCAGAATCAGTGTCCTCATCTGCAGCACTTTCAGCATCAGCAGCTTGGAATGTCAGTGCAGAAACAGGGCCTTCTTTGGCTACTATCTTTGTAGCTAAATCAGCTCTTTCATTTCTCTTGGATACTGGGTCACTCCCTTTTTTGTGGATTGAGCAATATATTATAGCTAATGCCTTAGGTAATTGAATGGCTTCAAGTGAGCTTGTAATCAACTCAGGTGGACTACTTCTTTTCTTGATGATGTTAGTAATCCTCTTTCATACCAGTGACATGGCAGATTCCAGTTATGGTGAACCTTTTAGAGACAGAGTGCCAGGCCCTGCCCCCACCACAACCCCTAAGACTGAGTGCCCTGTGTCCACCCCTCCCCAGAGATTTTGTGCTATTAAATTTAAATCAATCTCAATGACTCCAGGTTCTTATTTTCCATAGTGTTTTATTAATAATCACTTGAAGCAGAAAAAATAAAAAAGGATAGAAGTACAAAGCCTAATTTTCTAACCTGACTGATCACGTGTGTGGCTTCTCCTGACTGACTCTCAGCCAGGCTCTTCCACTGCAATCAGGGCAGTAGAGAGAGGGGACAGTGCCACATCAAAACTTTTATCCTCCATCCCCCCAATACATGTGTGTTTATGTCTGTCCATTCATACAGCGTAAGCACAAATGGGATGCTGGGTAAGGTGATTTGGAGAATAAATTCTATCTACTTAGTGCCATGCCTCTATCCCCCACTGATTGTTGACTATGTCCTCCCTTTACCCCACACAGGGAAGGGAGAAAATTCTCCCATGGGGCTTCTGGGCAGAGGAGTAGGTGAAGTGAGGAATGTCCTGAGTGGAGAAGAGTGACCATATGTGAAAAAGATGTCATCAGACACACAGTAGAGAGGGGGAAGGGAACAGCTTCACCTGAGTGATGAACCCTGGGGGGGGGCAAGGGGAAGAGCAACCACATGCCCACAGACAGTACTATGCATGTCATCTTTGGCACCTATGCCATAGGTTCGCCATCACTGGTATAACAGGAGTCTGAGTAAATATTAGCACTTTTTACTTTGGACAAGATTCAAGTCTGTATTAAAGCAATGAGCTTGGCTGGCTGGGCACTTAGATTAGGTAGAAGAGAGACTGACCACAAAATGTCAAAATTAGTAACTACAACAGCTCTTGTAAACTTCTTTCCTTCCTCTATAAATGAAGAGTCGTCTGTATATAAGACTAACTCGGGATTTTCAAGGGGAAAATCAGTGAGATCTTGGCAGGAGTCTCTGCCAGTTCAATCATGGTTTCACAGTCATGTAATTCTCTAGATAAAGGAAGATCAGGTGGTAGTGTGGAAAGATTTAACATGTTATGTCTTTTAATAGTAATATTTTCATTCTCCAATAGAATTAGTTCATATCTAACAAGAATCTGATATGAGAAAGCCTGTGTTTGGTGATCTAACAGCAAAAACTCCACCTCATGAGAGTGCTGAACAATCAAAGGACTTCCCAATACTAAATCAACTGATTTTTTTTTTTTTTTACTAGCAAGACTGTAGTAGTGACAGCCTGCAAGCAGGCTGTAGCTTCAGTAGCAACAGGGTCAAGTTGTGCAGAGAAATGAGTGACTGAGTATTGAGAAAATACAAAGTTTTGGGTCAGTACTCCAGAGGCCACTCCCTTCCTGTCATGCACATAGTGAGTGAAGGGCTTAGAATAATTAGGTAACCCTAGGACAGGAATGGTCATGAGTGATTTCTCGAGCTCTTTCAGGGCTACTAGATGTTCTGAAATCATTTGTAAAGGTTCAGTAACAGAAGTCTTAGTAAGATTAATAAGGAGCTTCATGATCTCCCCAAAGGATAGAATCCATGACTGACAATAGCCAGCTGTGTCCGGTATGTAACATACTTATTTATTTCTTGGTCCTGTGTACTGATAGGTTCTGTTGGACTTGTCTCCTTTTTAGGAAAATAGTCCTTTTTCCTGGTGACAAAATAAAACCCAAATATTCAACTTGTATTTGACACTGCTGTATCTTTACTCTGGATATCACTGGATAACACCAACAGAGTTCCTGAATGAAATGGCAACTATTCTAATAGCAAACTTCTTGGCTAGGGGAGGCCAGGAGCAAGTTATTCACATCCTGGTTCAAGGTGGAAACATTAAAGGTGATAGTGGATAAATCTTCTGCAAAATCTGAGGAAAATATTGTTGGAGAGTTTATGAAAATCTGTAGAATTCTGGTCCAAATACACTTATTGTTTAATCAGGTAAATGCAAACAAATATTGGGATCAGGGCTGAAATGGATAGGATAGAAAGCAGCGTACAAATCAAATAGTAAAAAAACAAGTGATATCTCAAGGAATAGCAGCCACAATAGTGGTAGATTAGGCACAACTGGATGAAGAGCAACCACATAAGCATTAAATTCTCTAAGATTCTGAACAAAATGGTAGATGGGCTTAGGGCCAGGTTTTGGCTTCTTTATTGGGAGAATAGGAGTATTCATCTCTGACGTACATGTAGCAACAATCCCTTGTTTAATGAGAAAGTCAATTATAGGATTAATACCAATAATTACCTCCTTAGACAGTAGATATTGAAGTATAAACCATGATTTTCCTCCTTTGGTGGCAATAGAGATTGGGATGGCTGATTTAAATGGTCCCAAATTAGTTGGAGATTTTGCCCAAATCTCATCTGGTAAGAAATCAGAAACAGAGAAAATTTAATTCTGGGCCAACAATGCAAGAGATAAATCCTCATTAAAATATCCCGTTAATACATCAATGAACAGGGGCAGCTGCGTGGCTCAGTGGATAGAGAGCCAGTCCTAGACACGGGAGGTTGTAGGTTCAAATCTGGTCCCAGACACTTCCTAGCTGTATGGCACTGGGAAAATCACTTAAACCCCATTGCCTAGCCCTTACCACTCTTCTGCCTTGGAACCAATATGCAGTATTGATTCCAAGACAGAAGGTAAGGGGTTAAAAAAAATACACCATCAACAATGGAGTTGTAAGGGTTAAAATAGGGATTTGACAAAAATAAAAGAGCAGTTTTTAACAATTTAGTTTTATTAAAATAGAGAAAGAAAAGAATATAGCAAAGGAAGGAAATATAGGAAAGAGGTAGAGAAAGACAATTTCCTAATGTCTCTACCAGTTACCCTATAACTACCTATAATTACTACCTAAAACTGCCTATGTCTACCTATAACTGCCTATAACTACCACTAATAACATCCACCCCACAAAGTTCTACCCCAATTAAAACAAACTCAATCAGTGTGTAATCCAACCCCAATTAGGTCTGTGAACGCAGACCAACCACCTCCCAAAAAAAGTTCAAGAAAGAAAAAACCCTAACAGCCCAAACCAAAAGCCCCAAACTCCAAAGCCAAACAGCCCTTCAAAGGCTAAAGCCAAAAAGCCCTCACAGTAAACTCAGGCTTGCCTTTTGCATTCCAGCAACTAAATTCCAACTACCAACCCAATACACTCCCAGCAGCCAACTTCCCTGCAACAGCCAACACCAAACTCTCAGTAAATGACAGACCGACCAACTCATGCTGGCCCTTTTTCTTTCTCTATCGTTTCTACTTCCTGTCACCGTGGACTGATTAATCCCTACATATCTCTATGGTAAGAAGACCTCCAGGTCACCTGTTAAATTAAAAAAGGAATAAAGAATTCATTTTTACAGAGTTAACAAGTTTTCAGAAGGAATATGAATAGTAAGCATATTATCTGGCATTTAATTAATAACGATTTTTAATTTACATAACAGAGTTCTACCCAAAAGATTAGTAGGAGATAGGGGTATACATAGGAAGGAATGCATGTGTGTGATGGAACCAACAGACCTCAAGTGGAACTAGCAAAGGGGCCAGTTGACTATGTCCCTCAACTCCCACCACTAGCATTCTTTTAATAATATTTCCTTTATTCTTGTGAAAAAGTCTTAAAACTGACAGTGATGCTCTAATATTGACTAGACAAGAACATTTTATAACTTCAACATATAGAATAAAATTAGGTAAGGGAGAGGCATGAATGGATAGGGGTCAGGACAAGAGTTTCATTAGAAGATACAGATCCCACATTCCCTACCTCTGCCCCACATTGTCATGCTGAAGCAACTTCCTTATTTTCATCACTCCAGTTCCCATATCTAGCCTAATTCCCAACCTGTCCTGCTCCTTGCTTATTCCCAAAGTTTTTTTTTTTAAGGTCCCTCTTTTTCTTACTACATTTTTTGGCCATATGTTCTCTCTTTCCATAATAGTCATCCTGAATCTTTGATCTTGGGGTATTTGTTGGATAATTGCTAGAACTGTTTTGGTCTTTTGACAAGACCTTTGTTTCTTTCTTCCTTATCTTTCCCTTCATACACATATAACGCAATTGCCTCCAATTCCCCAATGTTCTTTTCATGCCATCTAGGGCAAAATTTCAGAAAATTCCTTAATATTTAGTAGTGACTGATTCACAAAGGCAGCATTTATTATTCTAGCATTTCTTGGGTTTATGGGATCTAATCAAGCAAACCTTTTAGCATTTTTACATAGTCTATTATAAAATTTCATATAGGTGTCATCTTTCTCTTGTGTGGAACTCTTGGAACTTGCCTGATCTTTCTGAGAAAAGCTCTATTCCTCTAATTAGGTTATTTCTAGCTTCTTGGAACTAATTTATATCTCCTACAACATTAGGATCCCAATCAGGGTCCTCTATATACCATGTTCCTTCTCCTCTTAGACCTGCCACAACATGATTGGTTGTTTCTGTAATTCCTATTCTTTCTCCATTTGACAGCAAAACATCTATGATGTCTTGTACATGGTGCAGGTAGGGTTATGCCCTCTTAAATAGACCCAAATAATTCTATAATGGCTATAGGGTCTTCATCATAATGGGGAGTGTTTTGTCTCCCCATACCAAATCAGAAGGTCTAAAAGAATGATTTTCTTTGAGGTAAGTTAGATTTGCTTGAGCAGTTAGATCATATTCACTTATTCAAAAGGAAAGTTGAAACTGGGACAGATTTCCTCTCTTCATTGTATTGTGTAATTTCTAACCATAGGAACACAATTAAGAGAAACTGAGTCTTCAAGCCAAAAAGAAATAGATTTATTGTAAGAGGGTTGGTCTCGCAATAAAGCCAGACTTCTATTCAAGACCAAAAAACTCTGACCATTATGAGAGGACTTCTTTTATCCCCAAGGAATTAGACAATTTTTATACCAGTACAAAAATAGTCCAAGACTAAAAATAGAGGCACAGGGAAACAATGTTCATTGGTTAGGGCAACTAGAAAATACTTCTTATTGGTAGAAGTAGTCTTTTGACAATGACTTAGAAGTCACTTAATGAAAAAGGGGAGAATGATGGAGCCTAGAATAGTGAAGCAAATGGACAAAGGGGTAGCTGGGGAACCTGGACTAGTGATGCAAAGATAAGAGTGGTGTTGGGTAGCACCAGGTTTGGAACTCCAGGTCAGACCTGGTTCAAGACCGTAATTATTGCTGATGATGCATGATATAATAATTTTTTAGGGTGAGGCTGACACTGTCTATGCTAACACTGATTAAAAATGTATATTAATTACTTAATTCAGTCTTAATAATTGTACTAAAACAATCACAAAAGCCTATTATTATTATCATTATGATATCATTACCTATCTTAGAATCACAATTAGGATTAACTCAAAACTCTTGCTAACTTTTTTTTTAAACTCGTCTTCCATCTTGGAATCAATACTTTGTATTGGTTCCTGTGGCTCTCTCAGAGGGGAGAGAAGCCACAAGGTAGGAAGATAGAGACAGGATAGAAGTTTTGGATCCCACGAGGGGGATGACGGAGTCCAATTAGAGATATGAGGTGGTCAGAATGAGTCTTTATTAATTATCAATGAGCCACAGCCAAGCTCTGATCAAAGGACCATTCGGTAGGTTTTTCCAGTCCAGAGATCCATATTTAATACCACACAGGTCAGAGAGATGAATAGAGAAAGATTAGAGATGGAGCTTGGCCAGAGGCCAAGCTCTTGCAAGGACAGCCATCAGCTAGCCTGAAAGAGAAGGAGAGAGAGAGGCGGAGCTTGCTGGGCTAAATATAGTCTTTGATATGCAAATATACACAGTACATAGGGATGATTCTCATTGGTTAATGACAAGGCATAGGTGTGGTTTCTCTTAACCAGGGGAGAACAAAGAAACCTGTTTTCCCGCCGAACCTGGGAGAAGCTGGGGTCAAGGGTCAGAGGCCTTCCCAGCCATGTGCAATACTGAGCATGCTCAAGACTGAGCATGCTCTCTTTTAAGGCAATCTGCACATACCAACTGTTCCCCTTGCCCATAGCCAGGGGTGGACTGCTACAGTTCCAAGGCAGAAGAATGGTAAGGGCTGGGCAATGGGGGTCAAGTGACTTACCCAGGGTCACACAGCTGGGAATTGTTTGAGGCCAGATTTGAACCTAGGATCTCCCATCTCTAGGCCTGGCTTTCAATCCACTGAGCCACTCAGCTGCCCCCTCTTGCTAACTTTCAATAAAATCTAATCCTCATATAAGAGGGTAGGGGGTTTTCACACTTACAATTCCTCCCATTATTTTGTTGTTCTTCAGGTGCAAAATAGTAAGGAGGAGCAGAGAGGGCAACCAATACTGGGTAAAATTCATTATTTCCCTGTTCGCTTTCTTTAAAAATCATAGTAGAGAATTCTTCCCCACAAACCAAATATTCTAACTGTTTCCATTTTTCTTGTTTTTCTAGAAATTTGTCTAGAGTATAATAATCAAAGTTTCCAAATTTAGGCCAAAAGTTCCTAAGGGTATTACACCAATTAAAGCAAATATTTAATAACATAATTCTTCTCCATTCTGTTGCCTACTGGTAACTTCTTTCTCCCATGCAATCAAAATTTTTTCCAATGGAGAGTCTTTAGAAATTTCTTTCCTATTTAGCCTAGTCCCCATTTTTAGAGGCATCCCTCTGTTAGGGGTATTACCAGGAGAAGGGAGAATCATTCTGGCACAAACTAGGTATACTGTCCAGACCCTGTTTTTTCATTTAGGAGAGGCCCAAATTATCTGGCTAGGCACAAAGCCAGATCTAACACCTCTGCTAGTTAGAATTCCACTAACCAGAGTAAGAATTAAAATTATTAGGCTGTTACTAGTTTTATAACTTTATTTAGCCAAAGTAGCAGTAGTAGTAAAGAGAGGGAAAGATAGGAGAGAGGTAGAGAGTTATTTAGCTTTCTATTCTATTGGCTACTATGATGAGCCTGTAACTTTCTTTGATAATAGTTCCTCCAACCTCCATGCTCCAGCAAGAAGACCTCCCAAGATCTTCTGGGTCTCCCCTTATAAGCTGTTTTCTTCACCCATTAGCTCTCACAGATCATCTAAAGTACCAGCCATAGTTTCTTAAATTGCCTGGGCCACCAAGAAGGAACAGTCCCTATGGAATCAGTTTCCTGTCTTGTTGGTTCCTTGGTTCTTTAACTTCCTTTCTCTGAGGGCTCATCTATACCTAAATTTCTCAGTGGTCTTTGATATCCAGGTCACTAAGAGATGATGTTAAACAAAGTGACATAATGGAAAGAGAAACTCTCTTCCAACACCAGTCAATAGTTATAGATATGTAACTGGCCCATAGATTTTCTTCCTTGTATAATTAACCCAATCAAGTAAAAATTTGCCTGTATCCAATGATTATGGAATTTCAAGAATAAATTTCAAATTTATAGTAGACAGTTTTAGAAGAGCAATTCTTTAAAATGAAACTTAACTATAACATATTTCAAATTTATGACTATTTTGCCAATTAGGGTCAGAAAGCTTAAAAGAGAAAAAAAAGATATGAGTAGATTTCAATCTGTAGTTTTGAAAAGTATTCACCAGCTTGAAGGATGTCCAAATGGGCAAAGAATCTTTCTTCCTTGATCTCCCCTTCAAGAAGGGACCAAAGGCAAATAGCCCCAGATTCATACATCCAAAAAGACAATCCCTTCTTGGAGAAGTGAACCATTAGGGTCAGCATTTCTGCCTAATTATATTGGTGTCACCAAAATTGTAGCAAAAATTTCTTAGCCAAGACACAAAAAATAAAAATCAAGTCTTGAAGCTAAAAAGAAATAGGTTTATTGAAATAGTGATCCAGTCTTATAATAAATCTGGTCTCAGGTTCTGTACTTGAAGATCCTGAGCCTTGAGTTCAGACTCCTTGTAAAGCCACTCTTGAGCCAACAATAGATTAGAACCCTTTTATACAGGGAGGGGGAATCAAAAGTGATGTCAGAAATACAATGGGTTTTGATACAAGTATTTTGACCCATGTCAATTGACTCATGTCATTTAGCCTAATATGTATTAGATCTAGGGTCAGAAGTTTATAAAACAATGATAGAACAGTATATGTGTGTGTTTAGAGAGAGAGAGAGAGAGAGAGAGAGAGAGAGTGAGAGAGAGAGAGATAGAGAGATGGGTAGATGGATAGATGGATAGATGGATGGATGGATAGATGGATGGATAGATGGATAGATGGATGGATAGATAGATAGATGGATAGATGGATGGATGGATAGATGGATGGATAGATGGATAGATGGATGGATGGATGGATAGATAGATAGATAGATAGATAGATAGATAGATAGATAGATAGATAGATAGATATGAATGATACTAAAGAATCATGGGGAATGGATGAGGAATTTCACATTCATATTCACAGCTACCCTCCCACCCCAGAGATACAGACCTTCCCAACTGACCCTCCAAGCTCTCCTGGGATGAAGAACCACTTCACTGTTCTAAAATTGAGTAAGAAATGTTTGAAAGTTTGGGGAAATTTGGGAAAGCTAAGGAGTTCCTGCCTCATTCCACCACCTTGGCTCCATCTTTTTAGAATGTACTCATTTTAGAGTTTCTCCATGTAGGTAAGATGCTGGCTTATAGGCCAAAAATCAATTAAAAAAATTTGAGTGCCATATTGAATGTTAAAATAATAAGAATTTTATTAAAACATTGATAGAAAATGATGTCACACCCTGGTTGGCTATATTTTTCTCTTCCTACTTAATTACATAGGGAAATGGGAGTGATTAAATCTTTTTAATCATAGGAATCTAGAACCCCAGAGGTATTTGATAAGTATTAGGAAAATAATTTGTATGTTTTATGAACTAGTATTCAAATATTAAAATTAGGGAAGTATCCTGAATAGTTAGAGGCAACTAGATGGCTCAGTGGATGGAACACTATGTCTGGAGTCTGGAAGAACTGAGTTCAAATCCAGTCTTAGACAATTGTATGACCTGGACAAATTACTCCAGTATCTTTTCTAAGAAAACCCCATATTGGGCCATAAAGACTTAAACATGACTAAACAACAATTAGATAATTCTCATGAGCTAGACAAGAGTTGAAGGCCTTGAACCCATCAAAGAAATAGCAAAAAGACACAGTTTCCTCTGGTTCTGGCTGAAGAGTGCCTGCCTTTTTCTAAAAGAACCTGGCAAAAGAATTCTACCTGAATATTTCAGCAGAGCCAGCAGAAGAGCTGTTTCTCACAGAGCAGAATGCAGCAGTAAGGAGCCAAGTAGCATCTTCTGCAGCAACAAGACCAGTCAGTGACAGCCGCTCTCCAGTATCTATGGCAAGAATTGCTCCTTCTAGAATGGATGTACCATGTTTCCATGAATGTGCCTACCCAGTATGTTGCTGTATGTATGCTTCTCTGGAAAATTACATGTGTAGCCATTGTTACTGGATGTAATTGTGGGAGACATCCCGGGATTACAGAGGAAATGCTTTATTATTATTTTTAATGTTACAACATTAAAGGCCTTTGCTTCAAACTCTGACTATCAGAATGTACCTTACAGCAGGAAAGTTCAAGTTGATTGTTGTTTTTTAATCATTTATCTTCTGTCTTAGAATCAAAACTAAGTATCAGTTCCAAGACAGAAGAGCAGTAAGGGCTCTTGGGGTTAAGTGACTTGCTCAAGGTCACACAGCTAGGAAATGACTGAAATCAAATTTGAACCCATGAACTCCTGTCCCCAGGTCTGATCCACTGAACCATCCAGCTGCCCTAAACTTTTAGTATCCTTAACAATCTGAAATCATCCTACCTCTTAAATCTTATCAATAGAACATTCTTTTTGAGCACTTTCTATTCTGGCTAAACTGGAAAACTAATACAACTAGAAGAGAGCTTTCTTTACTTTTCTACTTCCTTCCATTTGTGAACTTAAGGAGGTCTCTTATGTCTATAATGCTTTCCTCTGTCCTCTGCCTACCCAAAATGACTGCCACTTGAGTCTTTAGCTGTTTTTAAAGGCCACTCAAATAACAGTTACTCTACTAAGCTTTCCCTCATCCCCACAATTGGCAATCACTAATTCCTTTCAGATCCTTCAAAACCCACATTGCTTTTTGCCTTTCTAATTCATTAGAAGGCAGCAGTTTTTATTTATATTTGGATCTTATGGCTATACCTTGCCTGTTAGTTACCTAAAATTCAAGCTATTTTTCTACTTTTTTTATTCCTTAATTATTCACTGAATGGATCACTATATAACCCAGAACCTTTAGACTTACTTCAAATAGACAATGAGGAAATGGAGGCTGAGAGCTTAAACACGACAGGTAACCATAAGCTGAAGGATTTGTATTTGGATGCTCTACCTCCAAACCCAGTTCTTCTTCCACTCTACCATATTGTCTCCTCTCCTTTTCCTTGTCCCTAAACCTACTATATTTAATTAGGCCCTTGACACAGAATTAGACTTAAGATAGTTCATTCTTCATTAGAGATAAGCTAATATACTTGTGTAGTTTACAATCAATAAAAACTTAGGCAATGTCTTATGAAATGTTTAAAAGTGTAAAACACCTGCTATTGAGCTTCACGTTTTCAGCTCCTTCCAGATCTGAACATTTCCTAGATAAAAGAGAAAGGGGAAAAATAGAGAAAGGGATCCAAACCTAGGACTTGGGAAAATGCACAATTCACTTTGATTTTATGTTCCATGTCCACTTTTCACACAAGTAGACAGAGGGACAGGCAGTACAAGATAGCTTGGCATTTTGAAATTGGGCTTTCAGTAGATTTTTAAGTTATTAAGTCAACTTAAAACTTGATATACAGCATATCTCAAAATATCAGGTAGTGAAGTTAAAACTGATAAAATCATGGTAAAATTTTTCCTTCAATTTTCTGTCTAGAAGGAATTTCTAATAACTTCTGAGCTTGTCTAATCTCTACCTTCCCACTCTGGCATTTCTATGACCTTAAGATCTTCTCTCTGAAATGGCTCACCCTTACTACAAATCTTCTAGGCTCCAGGTTAAGTTCTCTAATCAAAAATCCACCCAGGTAAAATAGAAAAATGAAATGTTGTGGTATTTAGAAAATTGGCTTTGGAGTCAGGACTCCCCAAATTCATATTCCGCATTTTCTTCTCAGAACCAGAATTTAGAATTTTGGAAATTACAGAAATTTCTGAATAGTGATAGAATACTGCAGCATGCCTTCAGCTACTTAACTGTGTGATCCTAGGCAAGGAACTTAACTTCTCTGTGTCTCAGTTTCCTCAATTGTCAAATGGTGATTAGAACAGTACCTACCTCCTAAAGTTGTTGTGAGGATCAAATGAGAGAATATTTGTAAAGATCTTAGCACAGTTACATGCTTATAGTAGATACTTAATAAATCCTTCCTTCCTTTTGGTAAATATATGGTTATAGATTCCCATGGTCAAACATTTATTTGCCAAAAGACAAAACATTTTGCATTCATATGACATCTTAACATTTTCAAAGGACTTGGTATAAATGATCTCATTGAGAGCATCTGGGTAGCTCAGTGGATTGAGAGCCAGGCCTGGAGATGGGAGGTCCTAGGTTCAAATCTGACCTCAGACACTTCCCAGTTGTGACTTGGGCAAATGACCCTGGGCAAGTCACTTAAACCCCATTGCCTAGCCCTTACCACTCTTCTGCCTTGGAACCAATAAGCAGTATTGATTCCAAGATGGAAGGAAAGGGTTTAAAAAAAATAAAGAAAGAAATGATCTCATTCTGATACTCATTACATGAGGAAGGTTAATGACCATTATTACAAATCTGAGAATCAGAAAAGTTCTATCAGGTGTGTAATTGGAAATCTTATGCCTTTGAACTACATTTCCCAGGAGCCTACTGACTTCCTGTTGTTGCATGCTGATGTACACGGGATAAATAGGGTGGTCTTCCATGTCTAGCCCTCTTTCCTTCCTGGGTCGAGACACTGGTGGAGCAAGCTGTTTGTGCAGATAGATTAGCCATGGGCACGTGGTTTTATTTTGTTAAATAGTTACCTTTTTATTTTATTACTTTTAGTGATTATTAATGAATCTTATAAAATATAATATTTAAGCATTATGCATTAATTTTAATTTTTACACAGGACAAGTCTCTTTTCCAGTGTACTGTGCTCAATCTATGGTAAAAAAAAAAGGGGCTATCAAAATGACAGAAAGTAAGCAGTAGTAGTTTAAGGGTTAATGATTAAAACTGTGCTTGAAAGAGGGAGACTTTGAAGATTCTAGAAGCTTCTTTGTGCCAATACAGATGCCAAGGAGGGACCCCAAAGTGTCACATGAAAGGAAATTACCCCAAATATAAAGTCAATAAAAAAGTATACATAAGATGACTAGTATAAGCAAAAAGCAGGTTAAGGAAGGAATTATGCAAACAACATATAACAGAGTACACACAGGGTACATAAGAGGTTTGGGTACTTACATTCCTCTTATTTGATTAAAGCTGGGCTGCGAGGGGAAGAAGCTGGGATCTTTGCAAGAGAGAATGTGGGAATGTATGACAGCTACATTCATGATCCAATGTTGGTGTTCTCGGACTTGCACATATATTTTATCTGAACTTCCCTTGTATCATCAGGGTCTGCTCCAGAATAGATACAATGACAAAAAGATGAGTTCTGGTGAACATGGTATTTTGAAGTAGGTTTCCAACCTACTCTGATTCCAGGGTATCGAACAACTCAGCCAGGGTGCCCTCAATTCTGTCCCGAAATTCCATTTCTAATCTCAGTTTGCTTTCAGCATTAAGGAATAATGCGAAAAAAAGATAGATTGTCACCTTCCTCATTGTGGACTCCTACCCCATGGGTAGTGGGAATGATTGATTTTCAATCTGAATCCACCCAATTCGGCAGTACAAATTATGCCCTCCAAGTTCAGAGCTCCTTGTCCCAAAGGAACTCCTCCTCTGAGGATGCTCCAGTGAAAAGGCAAAAATCTTGCAAAAGTGTGTTTGAGGTGAAACATTAGACACCTGCGTGTTCTAGACCTACCTCACTTTCTAGCTCTTTTACTTTAGGCAAGACACAACCGTGCTTGGGCTACTAAATGGATAAAATGAGACCGGTGTAGCAAAGAATCATTAAAAATCACTTAGAGTTTTGCATTCTATGACCGGATGATTCATAAAGTAACTTGAGCTATACTAATTTAATAATAATAATTTTAAATTTTCTTGACTGTGAAATCAACAATGAATAATAGATTCTTGCTGAGATTTGGGATTAGAGTTTCCACATTTAAGCGGGTGCCATGGATTGCTACAATACCTCGTGATTGTTACTCAATATTATTGAATCGGCTTTCCTTTTCTTAGACTGAATGTAAGTCTATCCCTATGGTGATACAAAGAATCCATGGCGTGACAGTAATTCTGATTGGATGCTGTTTTATTAGTATGCCTTTGTAAACTAAGTCACAGTTTACACCTCGACCGGTTATTGCAGAGAAACCTGGGTCTGAGAAGGACCTGATAAGAACGAGGTCCACAATTGGGAGTTAGCAGAGAAAAAGCATTTATTATCTTTGAACTTGGTTTCAGAGCTCCGGGGGAGGGGGTTTCAGAAGGGTATTTAACTCTAAGAACCACAAATGATCACAAGCAGGCAGATGGTTTGGAAACTTGAAGTCTGGAGGTTTTCTTAGCGACGCCAGACCAGGATGTCCAAGAAGCTTGGCACCATCTTAGCAGGGGCCGGGAGGGATTGAGGTAGTGCCATGGAGGTGCCATGGCCACGCTTCTCCAAAGGTCTGTGTCTTCAAGATCGGGTCCCTGGCAGGAGAGGAGCTCCACATACCACAGAAGTTGGCACATTCATTATTTCAGTTCCACACCTTTTTCTTCGTCTCCACCTACCCTGCCTCTTTTCCGGCTGCCTCCTGCTTGGCTCCCCAGCAGCCCTGGGGGGAGAAACAATACAATGATGCATGACATTCTCTGGGTAAATGAAACATGACTGAGTGAACATGGATCCCACTTTTCTCCTACGCACAGAAATGCCAGACACCACGTTTGATCTTAAAGACCGGCTCCCATCTGATGGAGAGACCATGAGCGCCAAGTCCCCATGAGCGCTGAGACTCTGAGAGCACTCTGCATCTATGTGATTGTCCTTTTTCCAGAATAAAACAATATCCATTTCTAATGCTGACATTGGACAGTGCCAAAGACTTTGGAAGTTAGAAATGTTACCAGATGCCAAAAGGAAGTTAAATCTAACTAGAAGGGTAATTAGCTACATCACCGTGAAGAGACAAAAGATTCCATTAGATATTTTGTCATTTTATTTTACAGTGTTTATGATAAGCATTTGCAAAAATAAGCACCTGCAATAAAACATATTTACAGTGTTTATTGTGGAGGAAGAATGGAGTAATGAAGTAAAGAATTTCTACGAAAACTTGATAAACTCTTACAAAATAAATCTCTTCATACACTTACGTATTCTGTGACTTCAGTGCAAATGTGGGTATGTGTGAAGTTAGTAGACTTAGAAATAGGAAGAATGTAGAAGAAATAAAAAGAACAAAGACTTCCAGACTTAATAGAAGCTTCTTGCCTATGTGTCATGAACATTTTATTCAACTGGGACCTGTATAATGTTCTCAATAGTTAAAAAAGAAAATATTGAAGAACTGGCAAATGAGGTTTGCCATATTTGAACTAAGCCTAATGTGCTTCTGTAAAATGAAGAGGAGAAGAGCTACTAGGCCTCAGAATTATAGGAAAATCAAGGAAAAATATACTGTGAGTAGTGTAATTTTGACAGTATTGATAGATTAATTCTCATATTTTAAAGAAGAGAGGGCATTAAGGGAATGTAAATAAGTCTAATTTTTTTCCATAAGAGGCAAATGAGAAAATAATTAAAACTATCTAGCCATATGCCAACTTTCCACTTATATTTTTGTGTGAATAAAAACATAATGATATCTTAGTGAAAGGGTATTTCTAATCCTAACTCTTCTTTATCAAACTCAAAATAAATAAAAACTATGAGAAATAAAGTGATAAAAATAGGAAAACATTAACAAGAGTAACTTTCAGAAGTTACCTGAAAATTGTTTTTTAAAGAGCCCAGAACCATAGGAAATATATATTTTAAGCTTCATTTCAGACTTCATATTTCTATTAAACATTATATATTTAACACTTAATAATTAAGTTTTTGTTTATTTAATATAAGTATGACATATATAGCTCCATTGTAGAAATAAAACATAATCCTTAATATCAAAAAAGATGAATCAAAATGACATTATTGCCTTTCCTCTTCTGACCATGGTTGGTATGTGTAGTATAGTATGGGTATCTTTGTTGAAATGTAAAGGCTTAATTTCTCTAGAGTTCACTTAGTGTATATTAGATTTGGAAAATAGATCACAATTAGGCTTCATGAAAGCTGTCTATTTACATGGTATCATTGGAGCTTATCCTAGACCAGCATTGGCAAAACCTTTTCAAGATCTCATGCCCAAACTGCACCTTTAAGCTACCTGTGAGACCCCTACATTACCCTGAACAGTGTAGGGAGGAGGTGCTCGCATCAGGGGACTGGACAGAGGGATGGGGCATGGAAAAAAAGTCCTCAGGTACTATGGAGAGAGGAAACAGAGCAGCCCCCTTTGGCACGCCAGGGCAAACCTGCCACATCTTTGCCAACAGAGTGCTAGACTTTCTGTCTTTGGAAAAAGATGTGTGTAGTGAATACATGGGACTATTTGGTGCTTATCATTGTTCAGTTGTCAGAAGCTACAAAGATGAAAGACACCCACTGCCTTCCGGTCTTTTGACCCAATAGTATAAAACAGTATTCTTCTAGTGCCAATAAACAACAAAAAAGTCACCATCTTGGTGGCATAGCTTTAATTTTAGTACCTTCTTAGATCAGGTTCAATGTTGGGAATAAATGAGGCAATCACAAGTCTCTATATATTTAGCAAAGGACGTTTACTTTGCTCTATCACAACTTTTCTGGACTCAGTTCCCCTCCTTTCCTGGAATAATGTCTGTCAGCTCATCAAGGTATGGTAACTAGGATGGTCTTAGGCAGTCACCAAATCTGAGACTCGAGATGCCAAGTGGAAAGTACTTTCATGCCCCTAGATGACCAGGAAGAAGCGTCGAGGAAGCTGAAGCAAGTCAGGTCTTGAAAGCAGTTTTTGTTTTTTTTTCTTTTGAGTATAGTCTCTCCATGTACACATTGGAAAAAAAAGAAGTTTTGTCAGCCAAGTGCTGCTGCTTAGCAGCAGTTTTAAGGATCTTGATAAGCATCTTTCATCATTTAAATGATTATAGTTTTTTGCTATTACTGTACAGTATTCTACTGGTTCTGCTCACTTCCCTTTGAATCAGTTTATCTAATACTTATGATTTTTAAAGTTCTTTTTGAGCTGCTCTAGGATTTTCTTCTTGGGTCTTTGGAGGTTGTTTTCCTCTTCTATGTTCATCCCTGTCATCATAGTAACTACAGAGTTAGGTTCTCTTTCTCTGTTTTGCCACTTCTCACTGCAAATTAAATTTGGGCTCTGCTCAGGGATTGAAGAGGGCATTGTCCCAAGCTTCTTGTGCCTGGGTTTGGGGCTAGTGTTAGCATGTAGTATTTAGGGTGGGGTGGGTGGGACTCATTGCTTGCTTGTACCAATGGAGGCCACCCTCTTTGCTGACTTGCACAGATCAGAGGGCTTTGCTGCTAGTCTATTCTAAGGATGGAGCTTTTATTGCTGGCCAGCATCAGGGAGTAGGACCTAGCTGGTCACCAGCTTTGGGGGCAGGCCTCATTGAGGGTATAAATTGGGTTGAGTTTGTTGTTGTAGGGATGGGACCTGCTGCTGGCTTGCTTAGGTTGCTTACTCCAGACTGTACTTCCCTCCCACCCCAGATCTTTCCTGCTGCCTTTCTAAGCTGTCTTGGGGAGGAAAACTGCTTCACATCTCTAAAATTCAGTAAGTTGTATGGAGGGGGACTTGGAGAGCATAGGTGAATTTCTGGCTTATTCTACCATCTTGGCATTGAAAATTCATTCTGCATTTCTTTAGGATTGATTTCCCAATCCTTTTCCCTTATATTGGCTATCATTTGATCTAGGGCCTCTGCAATTATGGCTTTCATCTGTTCCATTCAACATTATGCTGAATCAATATAGTGGTATGAATCAATGCTCTCAGGAAGAGAGGCCTCTTTCAGGTCTCTACCCAATTTAATTTGGCAATATGAAGTATAGTTTCAACTAGCCCTGGGGAAGGATAGTGAAGGTTTATTGGATTCCGTCCCAGATGAAAGAGAACTTTCTGCCTAGCATGAGCCACAAGAGTAGGGAAAAACAAAACAAGAGAAAACAAAAAAAAACATTGCCAAGAATAATGGACCCATACCACTCATGCTGGGCCTGGGATGCCTGGTCTACAACATTGATGAGATCAGGAACAGCTGTAGAGACAGACATGACAACTTTATTTGGTTCCTTGGAGTTCACTGTAAGTTGCCAGGTACCATCTGCTTTCTTCACATGCACCACAGGGCTGCTGTAAAGGGATTTAGTACAGCAAGGTACTTCAGTTTCCTTCAACTCCATTGCACAAAAAGAAAGCTTTTCAGTCTTCTAGGCATCCCATTGCGTGATATTATTACATGAGAAAGTTGGGTTAATTCTAAGGGTTTCTCTTTAGCCCTACCTGCAATAACATGCCTAGAGGGTGCCGAAAGGTCCCACACAGAATACTAAGTTCATAATATCGAATTGCTTCATGGGTCATCCCTTGTAATGTCCCTTTAGTGATCCAAACAAGGCTTTGGAGGATACCTCAGGCTAGTGCCCGAGGCTCAATTTCTCTATATGGTTTTATTGGTACTCCCATGGACTGCCTGTCAGTTGCTTTCTAAGTTTAATATCCTTTCTAAAAATGTTCAGTTACAAATTCTCTCCTTCCAGTCACTCTTCCACCTATTGAGACTGGATTTAAGTGAGGGTAGAATTGTGCAAAGTCCTTCTTGTTTTTCTTCCTAGTCATGGAAAGTGGTAAGAAGTTCTCAGGTGAGGTCTGTGCTTGTCACAGGGCCCTGAGGTATAATTCCTCTTTGGGGGAAGAGAGATTCAAATTCCACAGTCCATGCCTCAGTTCACAGTGACAGCAGAGGTATAGAAGACAAGGCAGGAGGTGTCATCTTAGGCCAGGGAGGGCCCCAGGGTGGCAAAAAAAGGTCAGGCAGTAGCAGGCTGAGGCTGTCATTTAGGCTGCATCTGAGAAAGAAATGACATGCGAGAATCCGATGCTCAAAAGACTCCCACAGGTTCAGTGAGGTTGTTAATAACAACAGTGAGCATTCTGAGTGCTGCTCAGTATTCTGGCTTGTTAGTGCACTGTCTGCATGGTTGTTACAGGGCCGTGGTACCACTAAATGGTTGGTACTTGAACAGAGAATTCCCAATAGCTACTAATTTCTGAGGATGTGTAAAATCAGAGGAGGAGGATTCAAGGGTCTTGAGGCTAATGTAATATTGAAAATTAATATTATGCCAAATGTAATATTTAGAAATTGGTTTGGAAATATATTAGTTGAAAAAATAGTGTTGTGGTTACTGTTTAAAAAATAATTAACCTTCTAAGTCATGAGGATGATAGTAGCTTTTAATGTATAGTCCAAGAAAGAAATAAGGATAGAAAGAAATAGAAAAAATATTTTCTAGCCTACCACCCTCATCTTACCAGCCCATGAGTGTATCTTCTGCCTGAGCCACCTTTTCACCAAATCGCAGAGACCCCCCTCCCAAGCTGAAGAACTCCAGAGAAGAACCTGATCTCCTCTGCAGTCTCATTTTTATAGTTCTCTTTCTCCACATTACTTCCTTTCCCTGTACACTGGTCAATCACATCTCAGGAAACAATCAAAGTCTCTATGACTCAGACTCATAGCCATTAGTTCTAGGTCATGATCCTGGTGCTCTTAACCTGTGACCTCTATTTGGAGAGGTGCAACCAAGCTAATGGGCTGGCTCAGACCAGCAGAAAGGTCATGACCCTGGGAGGGAGGGGTTCCCTTTAAACACTAGTTTGTAAGTTAAGTTTTCCAAAGAGCACAAAAATAGCTGATTCTAGTTGACAGAATCTCAGGTGACTTGAAGGTGACATCATGGGGAAGCTAGAAGTCTGACTTGGGTCTTGGGTCTCTTGGGAGCTCGTCACACTTTTGTTATTAGATTGTAGTGGACTGTGGGGTTCCTGGTTCAGGCAAATCCACCCTTATATAGGGTAGAGGTGAATTTTCTCAATTAGAATAAGAAGGAAGGATTGGATCCACGCAGAAGTCAATCACACTGCTAAAGTTGATTGGCGAGCTACTATTTACAGAGAAGACTGTTCAGTTCCACTTTATTCCTTAAAAAAAAAAAATTGTTATATTAAAATGCCCAGTTTACTCTTTCCCTTCCTTCTCCCCTCCCCCATTAGGGAAGGCATCCCATGATAAAAAGAAATCTGTAAAAATATATCATCGGTTCTTCCTCTGGAGGCTGTTAACTTGGAAAAAAACACAGAATTATTTAATATTCAGAAAACAAAAAATCTTTAATCAGGATAGGGATTATGGAACAATCTTTAGGCCTCCACATGGAGTATCACACTCAAAATCCACACAGAGCTGAAAGCTCTGGCCAAGTCTCTGGAAGTAACACCAAGTCAGATGCCAGCTCCACAAAGGGACAGAACTTGGGGGGGTCTTTTATAACTTCTGGAGAACTTGGTACAGCAAGCATGCATAGACAAACTGCAAGCAGGCTGCAAAGAGGTTTGCAACCAGTCTCAAGGGTATCAGGGAGGGGTCAGTTATAACAATTATAAAGGAAAGAGTCAAACTAAGAGCTGGGCTTCCTGAGAGGGATCTTTAATACAATGGGAGAAGCTTCTAAAACAAACAAAGGAACTCAACATTTTGACTATATCCACTAATCCCACCCACACTAGGGTCACCAAACAGTTTAAAGTCTATATTTCAACCCAAAACAAGTTTGCCTGGTCCTGGGGCTTCTCAAAGGGCAGGGGTAAAATTGAGGTGTTCAGATTTCATGTTGACACACACCTCTTGTGGACAAAGGTTAAATGCCTTTTGTCCACACCAAAAAAGACAAAATGGAGTTACCTAAAAGAGTTGGACCCTATTATATTACTAAGAAGAGAAACCATTGTGCATAAGTATAGACAGCTGGCATTTGGGGGCTCCCCAAATGCCCAGCACATTGACAACTGGCATTTGGGGGCACTCCCCAAATGCCTGGCCAGAGAATAGGCAGTCTGCCTCTAGCAAAATTCTAACAAAAAACCCCACTACCCCATTTCCCCAAAGTCTTTCAGTCTTTCCAATTTGGTGGGTTCTTTTGCAGGCTTCAGTGTCCTCTCTCTATCACAGAAGTCTCTCTTGCATGCAGGTCCCTGGAGCAGTTCAGTTGCTACAACAAAAAACAGGAGAAATTTATAATCAATTTCTCCAAAAAGGAATTTTATTGACTTTAGGCATATTTACTCATCATTATATATAGAACTAAAATATACTATTAATTTTGGTCTGATTTAAATGTTATTAGTCCTTAAACATTACTTGACACTGGAACTTCAGGCAATATTAAAAGTAACCTTCATTAGCTAGTTTTGAACCACTTATTAATTCTATTAATATCTATCTTATACCAGTTATAAAAATATTTACACTACATACATAATCAGAAAACATTGCCTTACTTACCAAGGTCATCTTATAGAAAAAAACAAAACTAAACTAAAAATAAATGCAAACTAAACTATAGAAAATATGAAAATAAAAATAAAATCCACATCACAAGTTAATCAGAGCTTGTAAATCTGAAAATGACCCTTCTCACCGTGGAGAAAAAATAAATATCAGCTAATACTGAGTAATATTTAAATTAAGTATCCTATTGACATAGGACAGAGAAGTATCTAGATATCCTTGGGACCTTTTCCTTGCAACTTGGGTGTCTTTTCCTACTCTTATTACAAACATTAGAATTCAGCGTAACAAATTCTGGACCTCCTTTGATCTCCTGCTGGATATTCCCATATCTAGATCGCCAGTTCCTATATTTTTCAGCTTTGAGAGGAATTGACTGTTCGCATAACTTTATAGACACTATTAGCTAACATTTAAATTGCAAGCATTTTAAGATTATTAGAGAAACCTCCACTAGTGAAATACATTAAAAATACAATATAGGCAAAATCCGTAATAGGATCCAGAAGAAACCCAGAACTTAAGTTCTTAAGCATCCAAGAGAAGCTTTTTTCTACCAAAAATGTACAACCATTTAAACCTAAAAGCTCTAGCTTTTCAAGCTCAGAAGAACCTTTATGTTAATTACTTCAAACCAGTTACCCAATACTTCAGTTGAACACTTTGACTCCAACACTCCAATTTAGATTCCCATTCAAAAATTTCAGACCACCATTTAAACAGATTCTTTCTCACTGCTATTTCCTCTCTCATCTGAACTACACTATCCTGGCTCTTACTCCTCACAGGGATACTGCTTTGCTCACAAACACATACACAAACACACACACACACACACACACACACACACCAAACTAAAAATGTAGCCAAGTGTGGAGCTTGCAGTCATGTTGAACTGGACTCCATTTTGGCCAAAAAGTAAAAATGTTCAGGGTCTGATTTAGACAACTTTTGCCAACCACAAGCACATTTATAGTTCAAAAAATCCCCCAGTCACCTGGTCTTTTCCACAGCAGCCCTGCTAGGGGTCCTGTATACCCACAAAAGCCCCCAGGTAGGTTTTGGGTCTAGAGGGCCTCCTTATACTATGGTGTCCTTTCACCTCCTAATTAAAGAGTAGGTTCTGTTTCCAAATACATGAGATTGGGTTCTTTATCCCAGCATGGCCACTTATCCCAGCCAACCTGATACCCAAGTTCCTGACTTGGAACCTCAAATGAGTTCTTTAGGTACCACATGTCTGAAGCCCGTTAGCAGGCAGCTTTAGTAACTCCTACTTCAAATTCCCATTCTGGCCACCATGTGTTAACTTGGAAAAAAGCACAAAATTATTCAATATTCAGGAAAAAAAAAAACAAAAAATCTTTAATCAGGATAGGGATTATGGAACAATCTTTAGGCCTCCACATGGAGTATCACACTCAAAATCTACATAGAGCTGAAAGCTCTGGCCAAGTCTCTGGAAGTAACACCAAGTCAGATACCAGCTCCAAAGAGGGACAGAACTTGAGGGTTCTTTTATACCCTCTAGAGAACTTGGTACGGCAAGCATGCATAGAAAAACTGCAAGCAGGCTGCAAAGAAGTTTGCAACCAGTCTCAAGGGTATCAGGGAGGGGTCAACTATAACAATTACAAAGGAAAGGGTCAAACTAAGAGCTGGGCTTCCTGAGAGGGATATTTAATACAATTGGAGAAGCTTCTAAAACAAATAAAGGCACTTAACATATTGATTATGTCTACTAATCCCACCCACACTATGGTCATGAAACAGTTTAAGATCTATAGTTCAATCCCAAACAGATATGCCTGGTCCTGGGGTTTCTCAAAGGGCAGGGGTAAAATTGAGGGGTCCAGAGGTGTCAAGATGAACATATACCAGTCATTCTTTAAACAATATTTCTCTTGCTCTATATAATGTTGTCTAGGTTCTGCTCATTTCACTCTTCCTAATTTCATGTGGGTCTTTCCATGTCTTTATCGAAATTAGTCTGTTCATCCTTTCACTAGTATTCAATCACAATCCTATACCACAACTTGTTTAACCCTTCCCCAATTAATGGACATCCTTTCAATTTACAGTTCTTGTTCCCCACAAAGATATTGAAGTAGCCCCCAAAAGGCTAAAGATGGAAAAATTAAAAGGAGATAAAGCAGATAGGCCCCTGTCAGCATTTTTTAGGGAACAGACCTGGCTTCCCTCCCCCCAGGAGGTCAAGCTGTTTATGAAGATAACAAACTAGTCTCTTCTCAGCTTGGGGGCAGGAGACAAAGAGGAATTTCAGGAATATCAAAGGGTCAGTGAACTAACATTTGGCTAAGTGAAGATAAACACTCCTTGGATAATAGCCCCCCATAAATCTAAGGGTTGCCTCCTCATCTCGGACCCCACATTCCTGTATTAAAGTTTGTTTTATTGTCAGATAAGAATCTGTAAAGTATATAGGCTATTTTGTAATGTCAGTCTGATGCAGTTTTCCATTAGGGAATTCTGTCCCAGCTGGTAGTTCTTTATTTCTCTCTTTTATTAATAAATTATGGTTCTAATAATTGAAATTCTAGGTGTTTGAACTCATTTGTAAAGTGTACCACTTCAATATCTGCTATAAATATTTTAGAATATATAGGTTCTTTTGTTTTGTTCACTAATCACCTTAGGAAATAAATCTAATAGTGGTATTGCTGGATTAAAAGGTTTACATAGTCCTATAATAACTCTGAGCATAATTCCAAGATTTCTCTTCATAATGTTTGGATCAGTTCACATTTCTTCTAACAGTATTTTAGTGCCTCTTTTTCCACATCTCATCTAACATTTGTTCTTTTGCCCTTTTATTATTTTAGCCAATCCATTATGTTTGAGATGATAGCTTAGATTTCTTTTGATTTTCATTTCTATAATCAAAGATTTAGAATATCTTTCAGTCATATATATATATATATATATATATAGCTTTCATTTCTTTATTCAAAAACTGTTAATATCTTTTGACCATTTATCAATTGGCAAATGTCATGTTCTCATATATTTGACAAAGTTTTCTATATAAATATGAGACCTCTAACTAAGAAATTATTATACATTTTCCATCTTACTTCTTTTCTTATAACCTTGATAACAGTTTTATTTGTATGAAACTTTTTAAATTCAATGAATTCAAGATTATCCGTTTTACATCTCAGCGCTTTCTACCTCATTTATTCATAAATTCTCCTCCTATCCATAATAAATTTGATAGATAATGTTCCCTGTTCTTCTAATTTGCTTATATCTATCTCCCTTTATGCTGTCAGCTAGAAAAAGGAGACCAAATGTTCAGTTGAGGCAATGGTCTCTTTTAGTGGACACCTTGTAAGCCAATGACATGCATGTAGAACAGATAATCAATGACTAATGCTCAAAAAGGTAAAGTTTCAGGGCTGGCTATGTGGGCAATAAAAGCAAAGCTTCATGGAACAAACTATGAACCAAGCCAAGATAGACAGTACAAGGTCTTTAAGTTGCTTTTTACTGTTAGGTGCCCTTTTTCCTCCAAGTCATATACTATTGGCAGGAAGTAAGGTGAAGGTGAGAGGTACAAAGGTGGTTAAACAAACTTTAGGAAAGGATTGGGTGTAATTACCTTAGGAATTAATAAGAAAGGGCAGTACCTGTGAGTCTATCAGATTAGAATAGAGGCTCTAGATTTTCAACATGGCCAGGTTATATCTTATCTTGGCAAATGGTTTAAGAGAATAGTTTCTATCTAGTTTCTGCCAGATTGCTTTCCAGTTTTCACAAAAATTTTTACAAGTAATGAATTCTTATCCTAGAAAGCTTGAATCTTTTCTTTTGTCGAACACAAGATAACTCTAATCTTTTACAACTCTGTTTTATTTGTCTGTTCTTTTCTGTTCTGTGGATCCACTTTTCTATATCTTAGCCAAAACCAGACAGTTTTGATCATTGATTCTTTATAATATCATTCAAAATCTGATTCTGTTAAGCCTTCTTTTATGTCTAAAATTTTTAATTGAACTTGATATTCTCTTTAATCTTTTGTGATGGCTTTTCAGGAAAGGGGATGGTGATTGATCACCTCCTGTTGAATGAGTCTGGGGTGTTCAAACCCTGTTTTCTCAGCCTGTGCTAGGATTTGTGACTAGATCACCTGATGTTGCATTGTCCCAATTTAGGCAGGGATCTCAGGTCTGCTGGTTGTAAAGGGTAGTAGCTTGAATTGGCCAGCAGATCTGTCTCAAAAGATAAATAACCTCAAGGTGAGTGCACCGTCAGGAAAGAACTAGTTTGAACCAAGGTGTCCAGAGTTCTTAGCTCCAGTGTAAGTGGCCTTGAATTCATCAGTGTTGATTAGCTATCTAATTAGCCAGGCAGATCAAATTAATTGGAATTTTAACTGGTGGTGTGGCTGAGGGTATAGCTGAGGCTAACAGTTATATTCTTTACTTTGGGCCTATTCAGAGAGTGTAGCAGCCCACCCCTAGATATGGGCAAGGGAAACAGTTAGTATGTACAGATTGTCTTAGAAGAGAGCATGCTCAGCCTTGAGCATGCTCAGTCTTGCGCTTGGCTATGAAAGCCTCTGGCCCTTGACCCCAGCTTCCCCCAGGTTAGGTGGGAAAACAGGTTTCTTTGTGTTCACCTGGTTAAGAGAAACCACACCTATACCTTGTCGTTAACCAATGATAATCATCCCTATGTATTGTGTATATTTGCATATCAAAGAGATTAAATATAGCCACAGCAAGCTCCGCTTTCTCTCTTCCCTCTCTTCCTCTTGGATCTCAGCTCCCACTGATGTCTGTCCTTGCTGGAGCTTGGCCTCTGGCCAAGCTCCATCTTTAATTCCTTTCCTTCTCTATCTCTCTCAGCTGGGACCTGGCCTTTGGCCAGGCACTTTCTTTTCTATATCATCTCTCCGACCTGTGTAGTATTAAATTTGGATCACTGGACAGGTACAAGTCTTCTGAGTAGTCCACTGATTGGAGTTTTGCTGTGGCTCATTGATAATTAATAAGGCCTGCATTTCTGACTCATTTCTGCCACCTCATATCTCTAATTTGGCTCCGCCACCCCCCTCGCGGTATCCAAAACTTCTATCCTTCCTCTATCTTCCTACCTTAAAGCTTCTCCCACCTCGGGAAGCGTTAGAGAGATTTCCTGGCTCTTTTGCTATTTGTTTCACTGTATGCACCCAGATGCACTGAACCCCAACTTCCTGTTCTGGGACTTGAGAACACCTGAGATCAAGATTCCATATGGAAGGATAAATAGCCTGCAAGCTATATATGCCCTTTAAAATTGATGTGTGTGTAAGAAATAACAACTCTTAAATTAATTGTGAACAATCAGTTTTTCTGTGTACCCAGTATCTTCCCGTCAATGAACAAGCCTAGTACAATGAGTTCATTGATAGAAAGCAAGGGTGGGCAACTGAATTGTATATCCCCTGAGGATCATTATTCTCTCATTTGGATTTCAATTAACAATTCCATAAATTAATAATTAATAAAACCACCATATTACTATCACCTTAAGAATCTATGAATTCAACTATTTTCAAAGTGCATTCAAATGAATTTATTTGATCATTACAGGAATATGTAGGGAAAGTGAAGCAAAGATTATTTTCTTTTGTGATAAATACACTCAGATAGGTTAAGTTACTTGTTTAAGATGATGCCACATCTAATTATGACACAGTGCCTGGCATATAGTGAGTATTTAATAAATATGAGTTGACTCACTGAATGAGCTGGAACTAAAGCCTAGGACTTCTTACTTCAACTCTCATATTTTTTTACTAATGTGATAAAAGAACAATAAAAACCAAGAGCTCTTTTCTAGGTATTTAATCAATTCACTGTTTTAAAATATTTTTGTATCTCTATTTCACTGTAGAGTCATACCTCAATATTTGTGGGTTTCACCTTCATGATTTTGTTATCTTTAGCCATGGATAAATAAATGGGAAATTTTGGAGATTTTTAGCATATTGTTGGAAATCACAGATTGGCATATGTAAAGAAAACTAAAACATGTAAGTCATAAAACATGTAATACATAAATGATTAATCTCTTTTACAATTTACTATCATAAATAATTGTGAAAATGAATGCATTATTTATCTTGACTGGTTTTTGCTTAATTTGATAAGCTAGATAATCAAGGAAGAATTGTGTAAAGTGACTGAATCAATAAGGATACAGACTAGCTTGAAAAGTTAGCAACTTTTGAAAATGACTGGGATTAATATCAGCAGGGTAAGTAACCATGAAAACCAGTTATCCCAGTCCTAAGGTACTTGATTGAACTTGGATCCCACCAGCTAGTGGCTCATCCCACCTCCTACCTCTTATGAGATAACTAAGTGTCCTTGCATTTCACATAAACAGTTTGGGTCTCATACTCATCATATCTGTTAAATTGAGTCATTTTGGAACTGCTTGCTGATATTATTTAACTTTGATGGGCACTTGCTGGAGGTATTCTGTACCTTTTATGTTCCAAAGCCTGGGAACCTGAGTATTTCACATTTGTTTATCAGAATAAGAATGTGTTATTGTGCCTGAAAGTATGTGTCAGATAGTCTTCCTGAAACTCTCTGGCCTTAACCATGCCCACAGATCAGGCTCTTCAAGCCCCTTTTCTCATTTCCCTTTGTTAGAAAACTATTTAAGGAGTTACTTGCCATCTTAAGGCATGAACTTCTTGGCTTTAGGCTAATTTGCTCCACATGCACATGTATATCCTTGCTTAATAAAGAATATTTTTATTTTGAAGGCATTGTGTTTTCTCAGGGATTCTTCCTCTTGGGAACACAGGGACTTTGGGGACTTTGGCCCTGGAGGGGTCTGTGCTTGTCACAGTACCCAAGAGTGTTTCCTCGCCCCAGGGGAGAAGAGAGGAAGTCTTAAGTTCCTATAGAGTTCATGCCTCAGTTTACATATTCCTACATACATTTATTATAAAGTCAGATTTTATTAAAAGCTCCAGTTTAAAAAAAAAACACAATAGATATGCCCTCTCTTTGGAAAAGGACACCTCTTTGTCTCTCTACCATTCAGGCTCAGTCATGTAATTTTATCCCACTATGATTGTTTTATCTTACACTATTCATAGTCTACTATGTCCATCTCAGGACATCCATAAAGCAGTTGGTGTAACTACATCTATGGCTAGAAAGTCTATAGTGTGCAAGATACCAAACTCTCAGGCAGAACCTACAAATATTTTTTACTAGTGCAATGATTTGTTTTACTTGATTTTTGTGTTAAATATTAGAATTATTAAAAATAGAGGCTTTGGTGGGGCCTAGAATTATTTGTGGTTTTTTATATTCTTGGAGGTCCTGTACCCCTAATGCCTCTGAAGGCCGAGGAACAATTATAGCTGGTTTTCTTTGTGATTGCACTTAAAAAATAAAAATTTGAGAAAGGGGTTCATAGGCTTCACTTAGACTGCCAAAAGGGCTGTCATACATTATGCATGCTAAGAAATAGTGATTTTATTCATTGAAATGCTGTTTTAAAATTTGATATCTATGATGACAGTTCTACATAGTGGATAGAGTGCCAGCTCCTGAATGGAGAAAATTTGAGCTCAAGACTCCTCCATGATGCACATATATGTTGTTAGTTAACCTTTTCAACTTCAGATCATTTGCAAATCTTAGTAAGTTTCCTCAAAAATATTTCTTTCTACCAATGTGTAGACATAGAGTCTAAGAGAACCCCAAGATTAGTCAACTTGAAAGATAGAGACCCCCAAAGCTTGCCCTTATTCCCCTGAGAATCTGCCCTGAAGGAAATCTCAGACTAGCAGCTTCAGACTGAATTATAGATCCTAAAATAAATGATAATCCCACTTAGGTGGGGCAAAGCAAATGCTAAATCCTCTTTTTGTTTTAAGAAGTTTTCCCCATTGCATCATGCCCATTCTACCAACACTGGGGCAAGGACCACCCTTTAGTAATACCTTCCTTTGTAAATAGTCCATTCCCTTACACCCTAACCTCTGCCTATGGTTCCTTTTCCAAGCCTGATTTATCCTGTCAGTATAGTTTAGACACTCCCACTTCCTTGTAGCTATGGTAATGTCAGTCAATCATCTTTCCCTGTCCCTGGATTACCCCAAATGGCATACAAGTCCCCCAAATTCTTTTGTCCTTTGGAGTTTTCATCTAGAACAGTGACACTCCCAGGGGTCAGTGACCAGAGCTGGCAGGGTCTGGGGGGTCTGCAAGGATTTGTAGCTCACAACTCTGTGAAGAGGCCTAAAAAAGAACTCACTTTATTGAATGATTTTTTTAGTTCCTTTTTTTTTGTCAGTTTAACAAATGAAATCTGTGAATTTGAAAATTGGTACCTTATTTTATTTTGTATTGTTTATTGAAAATTATATCTCATCCCTGCAATCATTGCTTATGGATCAGCTTTAGTTTTGATTTTATAGACATTAGTAGTAGTAATTTCATCATATTAGATCTTAGAAATAAGAGTTTATAAGAGTTTAATTTTCTTATCCCTAATACTTACAGACTGGATTCACACTGCTTAATCCCAGAAGGGAGTGGGTTGGGGGAATTGATAAGCAGACATGGTTATAAGATGTTCTGCTTGGTCACAAGCCTAGCATAGGACCCCTTTGGTATAGAGGTTTGCCTAACCCAGGACCTCTGAAAGGTTTTTATTAAGCACTGTGTTTTCCATGTTGCTATGGATTCTGGAGCTACCTCTTGAAAGTTAGCATGATTAAGCAAAATTAAGCCCACATTTCTCTTACTTATAGACCAGTTACACTGAGTTAGTTTAAAAGTTACAAATTAACTTTTTATTATCTGGAAAGGATGTATTATCCATCCTTACCCTAAATATTTGGGTCTTATTTCCCTAAAAAACATTCTAGGCACCAAAGAGCCTACTAATGCAGGTCTACAAGATGCTAATGGGTTCTATAAAATTGTTAATATTCCATAATTGTCAGAGAAGGATGGTCATTATCCCCATTGTAAGAAAATATTCTTATTAAATATATTATCCACAGGTGAAGGGTGGGAAAGACATGGATGGGCACCTCAAGATTTGGGGCACTTGAGGTTACAGAGAACCTTCTCCCCTAAAAAAATCTTACTCCCTTCAGGGTCCCCTCACCCTTATAAAGATATCTGACTGTGTTATTTAACTAAAGATGAATTTAATTACAAGTTTGTATTGGGAAGGTATCAGGGTAGAGGGAATAGGGATTTCCTTATACTTTGCCACAGATTTGGTTTGAGTTTCTCTCAGCTTTTGAGATGATGCCAGGTCTCACAGGCTGGTGTAGGGTTTCTTTTATTCCTGTCTATGCTAATCTATGCTAGCTTTCTTAAGTTCAAAGTCTTTAGCAGTAGACAGTAAGAGGAAGAAAAGATTCTGACGTCCAGAGCTGGTTGGGCCTGTCTCTCCAGGCTAGCGCCCCTAAAGACTGGCCTTAAATTCAAACTGCTCCCCTTAAATCCCTTTGTTTGATGACATGATCCACAGGATTCCAGGTAGAGCACACAGTTGGGGAAAGTTTAGGAATAGAGGTACTTCTATCCTGAGACAGGGAGAGAGCACTCCTTCCAGTCTGGAGGCCAGGAAAGAGTGTAACCACTGGAGAACAACTGTCAACTCTTTGTGAATTTTAGATTTACTCCACCCTATTTGTGAATTGATCCAATCATTCTGGAGGGCAATTTGGAACTATGCCCAAAGAACACTAAAAGACTGCCTGCCCTTTGATCCAGTCATAGCACTTCTGGGTTTGTACACCAAAGAGATAATAAGGAAAAATACATGTACAAGAATATTCATAGCTGTGCTCTTTAAGGTGGCAAAAAAATTTGAAAATGAGGGGATGCCCTTCAATTGGGGAATGGATGAACAAATTATGGTATGTGTTGGTGATGGAATACTATTATGCTCAAAGGAATAATAAATTAGAGGAATTTCATGGGAACTGGAACAACCTCTAGGAAGTGATGCAGAGTGAAAGGAGCAGAACCAGAAGAACATTGTGCACAGAGACTGATACACTGTGGTACAATCAAATGTAAAAGACTTCTCCATTAGTGGCAATGATCCTGAACAACCCAGAGGGATCTATGAGAAAGAACACTATCCACATTCAGAGGGAAAACCATGGGAGTAGAAACACAAAAGAAAAACACCACCTTGATTACATGGGTCAAGGGGGATATATGATTGAGGATATAGACACTAAAGGAACATCCTAGTGCAAACATCAAGAGCATTGAAATAGGTTCTGATCAAGGACACATGTAATACCCAGTGGAATTGCATGTTGGCAACAGGAAGGACAGGGGGAGGGGAGGGAGGAATAGAATATAATGTTTGAAATTGACCAAATAAAACAAAATTTAAAAAATTGATGTACTCCACCCTGTTTAGTCTTTAGAATTTTAGCAATCAGGAATGTATACACCCCCACTTAAGGATTAAGTTAGGGGGAGAATGGTCTATGACCATGTGTGTGCCAGCAAGTGACAAATCAGAACAACTGACTGACCCCCCTGGGCTATCCAAAGCTAAGTTTAAGGCACAGTTTGGTACATGTGAGACACAGGAAGTGATGTAAAGAACTGCATTTATATTTCATGTCACTTCCTGTGAGAAGGACTTTTGCGGTGGTTCTTGACTTGGAGGGCTGGAGCATGGAGACCTCAGACTGCTTCCCTGAAATGACCATATGGTGAGTGATAAGAGTGACTCCCCTTTACCTTAACCTTTCTGAAGGCACCAGCCTCCAAGGAGGCCCCTCATCTTGGAGGAGGCCCCATGGCTGGAAGCTGAGCTAGATTTAATCTTCTGAGAAGGCCCTATGGCTGAGGCCTTTGAACTCCCCTAGCCCAGACCAAGCCATAGTAGATTTTCCCTTTCTCTCTCTCTCCCTCATTCTTAATTTCTTCCTTCTATTGTAAATAAACCACCATAAATTTCCATTCTGTCTTGAGTATTTCATTGGGATTTAGAATTTAAATCCCTGGTAACCAGTAAAATTATATTCAGTCTCAACCCTAAACTTTACCCTTAACATCTCCAAGTCTCTCCTCTCCCTCAACTGCCTTTGATGTCAATATCTTCACTTCAACATTCCAACTGCTATCTGCTCCACCTAAGTGACAGAAAGGCCAAAACTTGATTCAGTTTTCCTTTCCACACCATATGGGTATGCTAACCCACTGTCTTTAAAATAACAAATTTGGTTGTCTCCAGCCTTTTGGTGCTTCTTACCCTGTATTCAATCATATTGTCTTCTCTACCTACCCAACTCTATACTCTTCAAAACTCTATTATGTATTTTAATTTAAATTCTAAGAATTTTTGAATTTTTTGTTTGAGATTGTATATTTATAAAAATCCAAGAATTTTGAATTTTGTTTAAGATTTTACTATTATAAAAAATCAAAGATTTTGATTCTGTTCGAGAAATGATCTTCAAGAAAGAAGCTTGAAACTTTTATATCCAGAGAATGAACTGTTGCAGAAAGATGCCGAAAACCTACACTTCATCAAGAAGATCAAGAATTAACTTTGGATGTGATTGATTGGACTGAACTTTTGATTGAACATTTATTGTAATTGTACACATTTATGCCAAAAGGGACTGCCCCTAATTTGGCTTTCTGTCTATGCGCCTAGCAAAACATTGGTTTTGCTTTCTTTTCTATTTCCTCTCTCACTATTCTAATTTCTCTTAGAAAATTGAATATTGTGTATATCTATAGTTAGAAGTGCATTTAGAACTACAAAATGATTATGTTAAATGATCAGTGGGGAGACTAGTCTCCCAATGATCATCATGGGGGATTGTAAACCTTAAAATTTCTTAGACTTATAAATGTTGGAAATTTCACCGTTGGGAAATTTCATACTTGAAAAATTTCCTATTGATAGTCTATTGGAATGTGAACCCCCTTGGCATGGGAGGGTCCTTCTCCTCCCTACTTAAGATTACTTTAGGACAGAAACCTTTTGCTGAACAATGGAAAGGGCTTTGACCTATGCTTAAGCATAGAACAGGAAGTTCTTTGAGTCATGATTGATTTTAGAATTGATACAATAGAGATACTTGGAATGACAGAACCAGGTCTTGGAACTTACAATCTCCACCCTACTCAGTCCTAACAGGATTTAGGAAGGGCTGCAGCATAGATCAAAATTTAATTATTTGAGAATATGACCTTCAACAGACATGTGCAAAGGGGAAGACCTCTGGGCAGTCCTGGGTTAAGCTAGTGCCACCATTGGCACAGGGGAGAGATGGACAGTGATTGGTAGATGTGAGAACTGAGGGGAGGGAACTGAGATGGTTTCCTTAAAGATAGCGGGGTCTGAGGACGGGGGGTGGTGGTTGGAGAGGTTTTGCTCTGAGAGGTTGTGCTCTGAGAAGCTTGCTCTGAAGGAGGCTGGAGGTGGAGGCCCCTGAGACTGTTTCTCCATTTTGGTCACGTGAGTGATAGGGACTGATCTCTTTTCTTTGCCTCAGCTATCTAAGGGCTTGGGCCTTTTGGCCCAGCCTAAACAGAGGGGGTATTTAAGCCCTATTCCCTTCTCTCCCCTCTCTCTCTCTCTCTCTCTCTCTCTCTCTCTCTCTCTCTCTCAATACCTTTCTTCCTCCTGTTTGTAATTAAACTCCATAAAAGGTTGACTGCTGACTTGAGTTTTCATTTAGGAATTACATAGCTGAATTCCTTGGCGACCTTAAATTAATATATATCAGTCTTTTAAAGTGATTTCCTTGTCACAATTAAGACTGATGAGACATACCTCAATATCTCTCTTCAGAGAAAGGTCATTGATCAAAATTATTGATTATGACTACCTTAACTAATACATTTATTATGATCAAATCATTGTCAGTTTATCTTAATTTTCAAACTTAATATTTATATATGCATCCAAAAGAGATGTTGCTTAACGCACATAAAATTAAATGACATTGTAGGGGTATAAAAGATAAGTATTAGGGGTAGGACTTAAATCTAGATCTTCTTGACTCCAAAGCCAGAACTCTCAGCTATATTATGCCTTCTCATTAAATAACGATGACAACAAAAATATAATTTATGCTGTTCTTTAGGGATTAGAAAACTCTTTACATGTATTATCACTTTTGGTTGTTACTATCAACTATGAGTGTCACAGTAATCTTGAAAATTAGGTACTGTATTTATCACTTTACAGATGGCAAAACTGAGACAAGAAGAGGTTTATCATTTGTTCATGGTCACAAAGATATTAAGTGTCCAAAATGGTATTCAAACCTCAGTCTCTCCTGACTATAAGCCCTATAATATATCTATAATATCATACTGTTTTGAGAAAAGCTCTACGAGGCATCTGTGAAATATAATGAGGCCTATCTGATGAAAGGTAAATACAGTAGAAATATATACATTTGCCATACAGTAAATGTGTTGGTGAAATCAATAGAGATTAGAAAGAAAAAATAAGTTAACAGGCAAAATAGACTAAATATATTTTAATTGAAAATCATTTCAAAAACATGCACAATATTTTAATCATGTAAACATACTTTCAAGTAAACTTTATTTAATTTCATTTTTATTATTATACAAGTTTATAATAA
Source organism: Monodelphis domestica (assembly GCF_027887165.1). Taxonomy (NCBI): domain Eukaryota; kingdom Metazoa; phylum Chordata; class Mammalia; order Didelphimorphia; family Didelphidae; genus Monodelphis; species Monodelphis domestica. The sequence continues at coordinate 139,957,691 of NC_077234.1, read as the reverse complement.
AAATGTACTTTAATAATATAATTTTACATGGAAGTAATGCTTTGCTTTGTTCCGATTATCTAGTAAGATGACGTATATGAAACCTGTTTGAAAACTTTAAAGTACTATATGGCTAAAAAACTATTATTTAATACATCTAATTTCAATTTGGGTTGTAAGCTGCAATTCAACTGTCATCAGAACTGCAGACTGCACAGTGATGGATTTCTGTGCGTTTTCCTGGATTATAGTGTGTGTGGGAAAGTTTCTAGAGGAGAATAGGGCAAATCACTTAGTAAGTTAGAACACCAACTCATTTCACTCACCAACAGCCAATTGAGTGTAACAACATTTAGTCACGTCAGGTGTGGGCTGAATCTGAACTAGCAATTTAGATGAAAAGGTCTCTGTATCTTTGCTACCCACCCCCTGAGAAATCCAGTCACTCAGCCATTCTGGGAGAAGTCAAACCTACTAAATTATATGTCACCAAATCACTTCTTTTTTACCTATGACTTGCTGTTTCTTTTTCTTTATTTAGCTTTTACACTTCAATTATAGGCCTACACCCCTAAAATACTTGCCCTTGTATCTGACATAATCAGAAACCACCTCCTATCTGAACATGCTATTATGTAGTGAAACAAAATTCATAATGAAATTTTATGATGATAAAGAGTATTAGGAAGATCGGCTCTTTTATATTTGTTAACCCAGAGGGCTTTTTGAAATATTTTGAAATGGTGGCCCAGAAACTCATAAAACATGTGCATATATTTAGACAGGCAATAGCCAGGCATATGGATAGGGACAATAGAAATGTCAAACTGTTATGTCAAGTTGTTTGGAACTGGACTTTCTGGATGTTGCCTGAAGAAAGGTAAAAAGTGAAGACAGCTTGAGATGCTTGGAAGAATGCCATCATCTTTATATGGAAAATTTATAATCTTGTAGGTTAAGCAAAGTGAATGTAAACATTTGAAAATCAGTATAGCAGAAAGCAGTAATCCAATGAAGAATCTAATTGTTCCACTTAGATGTAGCATGTCTCAGTAGTGAAAGGGCAACCTTTGAAGTCAGGAAAGAAGACTTAGGTTCAAGACCTACTTCTGATTTGTGGGAAAGTCACTTGACTTCTCAAGTGCCCTCAGACAATCAATGACCTTGTTTTATGGACCCCCCCAAATTTATCTTTGTTCCTCGAGAACTTGCCTTCAGAGAAGTCCTAGACTGACCCTTTATTTGTCTTAGACTAAACAATAAACCTTAAAGTACCCAATGATCTCAGCCTAGATAGATTTAGTAGATAGGATCAAATCTTAAATACCCCTTTGTCTTAGAAGTTTCTCACATTATATCTAGGCCTCTCCCAGGTACTCCTTCCCTTCTCTTCATTGTAAACCAATCAATTGTCCTTTCTGTCCTTTATTCCCCAGAAGACATATAGGACCCCAAATTCTTCAGCTCATTGGAAAAACCATTTTTGAGGTGCATTTCTCTGGAGACAGTGTTTCCAGAGTCTCAGAGCTTTTCTTTCTGTGATATCTTGCTCATGACTGCATGTAGTGGCTGAAAAAGCACTGTCATCCTTGTCTGGATTGATTAAAGACTTGTTCTTTCTAACTACTTTGGTGATTCTGTGTTTTTCAAGGTTGATATATTCAGAGTATAAATTACTGCTTAATTTTCAATTTTCATTGGTAGGAGTTCAACTCTGGAAGGAGTAAAATCACACATCTGACCCCTTCCCTTTCCTCTTCCCCATCTCATATTATCCTTTTGGAAGTTTTGAATCAAATAATTGTTGATACTATCATAGATTACTTTCAACACAATAGGAATTTAATGTTTATTAAATTGACTTTTATAGCATTTGGAAAAAAATCAACCATATTAGTTCACAAAAAGACTTGACAAGATTGCCTGTGTAGTTGTTTGTATCATGTCTTAGAAAATGGATATCCCTATCTCCCCATGGTTGAAGTACTATATAGCAGCCATTCAGGACTGGATCCTCTCATTAATCAACATTGAAATTCTTATCAGTTCTATTTTTCACTTGAGATGAATCCTCCATCTCTAGGTAGCCCAGTGGCACCACAACTCCTACCACCCTGTTCCCAGGGGCTCACTTGTAAAAATGGAGATTTGAACCCCAGACTTTAATCCCCAGAAGTCCTTGCTCTAGTTCCCAAGATGCCCTCTAATCTCACTGAGATCCCCACCTTGGTGAGATCAAAATTTCTATTTAAACTGGCTGTAAAGCCTACTGAGCTCTCTCTTCCTGCTTCCGTTTCCAAGCACACAGGTCTCCCAAGATGTAGTGAGTGAAATTGAATGGGCCTTTAGGCCCTCCTAGCCATGTGCTTTCTTATTTTGTATTTTCTTTATTTCTTAATCTTTAATAAACCTCATAAAAATATAATACTTTTATTACTAGAAACTAAATTTTTAATCTTAACAGTTGGCAACATAATGGGACAAAAGAACTTCTCAAAATTAAAAAAAAAAGGTAGCCTAGGTATTGATTTCTAAGCCACATTTCTCTAAGATGCTTTTTTAGAAAACTGTCTTGATCAGCTCTGGCCTGCAGCCATCTGCTTCAGACTTTCTTGAGCCCTTCTCGCCCACCTGGCTTGGCTCAGCTAGGCTCGCTCCTCCTGCCTGCTTCTATTGCCTGCAATCTGGATCTGTTTAACTCAGATCTCAATCACCTGGTGACCTGCCCTCCCAGTCCCAGCATACTCTAGCCTTGGAGCAGATTGCTCATTGCCCCAGGACTCACGTCCACTGGTAAAAAACGGGGATGTCTGTTTCCTTAGGCTACAATTAGCCTCCATGTGGACTGGGGGAAGGGGATCACAGGGAGGGAGTAAGAAAGAAAAGAAGGAAGAGGCTTTTCCAAACAGGAACTTAAAGCATGGCTACTTTAAAAGGATATCTTTTGACTGCATTAATCCTTTCATTTATCTCACCTGAGTGCCAGGGGAAAAATTCAGTTTCCTACAACTCTTTAGCCAAATTTGAGATTCCTAAAACCTGGCTCAGTGAATTGAGAGCCAGGCCTAGAGATGGGAGGGCTTTGGTTGAAATCTGGCCTCAGACACTTCTTCCTGGTGGTGTGGCCCTGGACAGGTCATTTAAACCCCATTGCCTACCCATTACCAATCTTCTACCTTCTGATAATAGGCATCTAAATGGATAAAAAAATCCAAGGAACTTTAAAGAGACTGGAGGTTATATTTTTAAGGTATTTCAGACTCTAATATTTTATTAAAATCTCTGTATTCTATTGCATTTGCTGATTGTTTTGTTTAAGGTTCAACTTTGTGATTTTAAGTTCATATATTACTGCATTCAATACTATTCTGTTATACTGAATCAGTTTAATGTACTGGGTTTTAACTACTGTTAAATTCTGTTGCTTTTCCCCTATACCATACTGAACAAACATTGAGTAAGCCCATAAAAAAAAATTAAAAACAGCTTTTCTATTTTTGACTTTGTAAATTGTCACATAGAGAATAGATGGACTCCATCAGAAAATTGTTATAACAACCTTTGGAAAATTTAATGTGCTAAATGTCTCAAATCGATTTTAAGGGTTCTTTAGACATGATTTTTAGAATTTTTCTTAACAATCTCTGGTCATTTTTGCCTGCCCCTAACACAAGGTAAGGCCCATTCTAGTAGCTGAAGTGAAATACAATTATAACCTCCAACCTCCCGCATTTATAAAAATGTGAATGGAAGCTGGGCAGTTAATCCCAGGGCATGTACCACTAGAAGCCCCCCCCCCCCAAAAAAAGGGAGCATCTCTCATTTATACTCTTCAACTCATTTTATTTCCACCAGAATAATATCTAGAATTCTTGATTTTCTAAACCCAAAATAAGTTTTACTTTGTTTAGAAATATGTTTACCAAGGTTGAAAGATTTGCTATGATTGTAAAAAATTGTGACAAATATCCATCAGTTCATAGGCTTTTAAAAATGCCATACAGCAACTTATGTAAAAATGATAGTGTGTTTGTTTGCTATTGTAATTAATTGGGCTATTTAGAATTTTGGGGATATCGATAACTACATTTTCAGTCGTAAAAATGGAGCAGTTTAAAAGGCTTTGAAGGATGTTTCAAACTATTACGTTCTTATGTTCTAGAATTCTTTTCTTTATAGGACCCCAAAGATTACTCACTTGGTAAACTTGTGACTCTCAATTATGAAATTTTTTAACATGCTAAAAATCAAATGGAAGATACAAATTGGCATTGTTTCCAAGGATCATTTCCTATCCCAGGAAGCAGGCAAACACACTGCCAAATTTACAGTCACAAAATTCTATTTTTTTAAAAACAAAGACAAGAGTACCAGTTTATATAGCACAAGCTCCGTCCACTATTTTAAAACTAGACAACTCTCAAAAGCATTTAATGAAACACTTGGAAGAAAAAAATCAAATAAAGCATCACCCCCATTTTATAATAATTTTGGCTCTCAGATATTGAAAGGAGTTGAATGTGGTACCTTCTCTCATACTTAAAAAGGATCCATAAACTTATAAGTTGAAGAGTTCTTCCCAATAATGATGATCATAACTCATTCAAGTCTGCTCAACCTCTGTCATTCTTATCTACGCCTTAGAGAGAAAATCACCAATAATCTGGAAACAGACCTTCTTTGCTTTCTCTTAACATCATGATAATATCAGGGGAACATTCAGGCTATCCTATCTTATAATGTGCCTTAACCTATGACATTAAGTCATATATAAATCTAGTTAAGTCACCTCTCATTCACTCAAGTTCTAGGATCTGCTTAGTCCAAGTTTGTAGCATTTCTCAGTTATCACCTTCCCTCTTATCAGCTGTCAGCACACCAATACACATTTTATTACTGTTATGGCAAGGAATCTCACTGACACCCAGGATCCTGTCAAAAACAGGTCATTTGAGCACAGGCTTAGCAGAGTTGTCTCCCCAAAAGCCAAGGCCAAGAATAGCTAAAGAACAAAAGTTATATAGGCTCAATGGATGGAGGGCAGGGTAGGAACTGAGTAAGTTGAATGACAGTCCTGATAACAGTAGTTAGACTGAAGGCAGCTGGCTGTCCTTGTTTACAGACCAAGGTTGGGGCAAAAGGAAGGGGGTGAGTCTCAGCCTCAAGGCTGCTTCTACAGTCTATCTCCATAAAGTAGGCAGGAGGGGAAATTTAAAGAGACAGCAAAGCTTAAAATTCTGCCTGTACATTACCACCTGTGCATAGTACTGAAATAGTCTCTCTATAGGTTTTCCAGGCTCTGCTCTACATAACCTTTCTCTCCATCCCTCTAATTTTTGACAGAATAATCTTTCCTTTATATATCAAGCAAAGTATATCATTCATCTACCACAAAGTAAGCTTCAAATATATCTCTCATTTAAGCCTCTCTAAAATATTGCCCTCGACTAGAAGTTCAACCTTACTTTATATCACTGCTTTCTTTACATGCTACAGGTAGCCAAATTGGGTCTACTCTATCAAACAAAGTCTAGTGTGCTCATGTATACACTGGAAGCATTGGACCTAGAGTCAGAATATCAAATATTCAATTTCCAGCTTTGGTACTTCTTAGGTGTCTTAACCTTGAACAAGTCACGTAAACTCTGGACATCACGTTCTATCATCAGTGAAATGAGAGAACTAGACTAGTCTATAAGATTTTTAACATCTTCAATTTCTAGGAGAATACAATCTCTCAATCTCTTTGGCTGTTGAAAATCAACTGGCTCTTTAAAGTCCAAATCAAATGTACCTTTTCTCAAGAAATATTTCTTAATCTTCCTATTGGGCATGCGTCTTTCCCCTTCCCTTAGACTTCACAAAGGGAAAAGCATTGGGAGGGGGGCTATCCTTGTGATTTCACTGGCAAATAGAATTTCCAGCTAGAAATCATCCTCTACCAATGCAAGGCAGCAAGTTAGAATTTTACATAAGTATTCAGAACACTGAGGTGGAGGGGAGTGGCTTGTCTTGGGTCACACAGAGATCATGGGTCCAAGGCAGGACTTGAACTTTGTTCTCCCTGGATTTGATGTGAGCTCCCAAGGTACTACACAGTTTGTTGTGGAGCTTTCATGCACGTATGTAATAATCTATATTCTAATTACCTGTGTTTGTATTATATAGACAAAATAAGTTTTGACTACTTTTGACTACTTACCTGTTTTTTCTCATTTGTTCTGTTGCTTTATATTCTGTGTTTTGACTGCTTTCTAATGTGCAGAAATATTTTCTGGTGTTAGAAAAGGCAAGAAAAGAACTGTTTGACCCGTTTCATGCAAAAGAAAAAGAAATCTATTATCAGAAAAATTTTAAACTTGAAGAACTGGTTTTGTTAGATAACCAGTACCATTGTCTTTTCCTTTAATTATGCTTCTTGCCAAAGGATGGTACTCTTAGCTCATTCAGTTAGATACAATTGGTTCTCCAACATTATCCCTGAGCATTCAGCTACATATTTACTGCCTTATTTTGGCTACTAAATTATGTAACTTTATCCTCAATCCCTCTGCCCAAATTCCCAGAACTATGTTATGCAAACTAATGTGCCCTTGAAGTTGCTTTTCCTCTCCCTAATCCTTCTCTTACTTAAGTCCAGTCATTTCCTACCTTTTCACATAGCTCTCTGTTGTTGGTAGCGCTCTCTCTCTTGTCTCTCTCTCTCTTTCTCTCTCTCTCTCTCTCTCTCTATATATATATATATATATATACATATATATCTATATATGTATATATATATGACATTATATGCACTAAAACATTGAGATCCATTGCTCTAAAAAGTGTGAATCCCCTAGCTATTTACATGTAAGATATACACTTTGAACAACCTGCCTGCACAACCAGAATGTGATTGTGTTTTCCAAAACAGTGGAGATACATAGTTGTCTTTTGGAGGTCTGCTGACACACTGAACATCTGGACAGCAGAGGGGATAGAATAGACTCCAATGAGCCTGGAGTCAGGAAGATCATATTTAAATTCAGATACTTACTAGCTGTATGGCTCTGGACAAGTCATTTAACCTCTGTTTGACTTAATCTTTCAGAAAAAGGCAATGCCAAACCACTCCAGTATTTTTGACAAGAAAACTCCATGCAGGGTCACAGAGAATTAGATAAAATTTGAACAATTAATATCACATCTTTTTATAAATGATATATCCTTCTCAATTCTTGCACAGAGCACTACATAGAAAATTTAATAAATGGATCTACAAGAGAAAACACTATCCACATTCAGAGGAAAAACTGTGGGAGTAGAAACACAGAAGAAAAACAACTGATTGAATACATGGGTTGAAGGGATACGGTTGGGGATATAGATTCTAAATGAACATCCTAATGTGAACACCAACAACATGAAAATAGGTTCTGATCAAGGACACATGTAATACCCAGTGAAATTGCGTGTAGGCTGTGGGAAAGGTGGGGGTAGGGGAGGGAGGGAAATAATGGAACTCTTGTAACCAAGGAATAATGTTCTAAATTGACTAAATAAATTAATTTTAAAAAAAGAAAATTTAATAAATGTCTGCTACTTTTACTCCTAGTAATGTACTTAATCTAGTCTAGTTCAATCTAATCAACATTTATTAAGCCACAACTATGTTCCAAGAATACTGCACCAATAAGAAGGAAGGCAGTTCTTGACCTCAAGGAGTTTAAAATCTAAAGAGGAGACAATATACAAAAGGAAAACAAGGAAGAGTGTTACTTGATGTAAGGGTATCTTGTTCTGCTGAGTTGAAAAAGCCTGCCAGGGCAGCTAAAGACAGAAGTAAAGGGCTTCTGGTAATTAGCAAATCCATAAATAACCCATCATCAAATAATCACCTAGGGATATTCACCATCAAAAGATGAAAAGCAAATTTTAAATTGAGATGCATATTTAAGAAAATATTGGTATTGCAGGAACTCTGATTTATGCAATATATTCTATCACATAAAAATAGGCATTTCTCATACCCAACAATTATTATACAAAATCAAATAATTATGTTTAATAAATATAATTTTACCTTCTAAATATCAATTGTCAGAATCACATTTTAGATCAGTACATTTAGCTATAGTTTTATAATACTATCAGTAAAGTTTCTATACATTTAATGTCAGTTTTCGATTGATTTCATCTCTGAGATTTAGCATTACCATCTTTTTGATGCCGAAACCATTTTGTGTGACTACATTGACTAATAGCAACCATTCTCATCTTAACCTATATTCTAAAAGCTTCACAGCATTTCCTTTATTTTTCTACTTCTGTTAATCTTCACCACTGCTTAGAATCCCTTTGCACATTTTGTTCCCTATATAAGCCCCATCTAATGATGCATATCATTCTATTTCTTGGTTAGATTAACACAAAAGCTCAAATGCTGTTGCTGTAGGGAGACAGAGGAAGTTTTCTGTAAGGTCTAAACCTCCCAAATAAATAAATCCTGTAAATTCTGCCATATAATTTGCCTGGCTGGAAGATTCTTTTGTTGGACCTTTCCCATCTTATTCATCAGCTAACTTACCTCACCTTCCTTTTGGCATTCCTGCCTGCCCCTTTAATTAACAATGACTTTGTTTCTGATCAATTTTTTTTTCAGTTCTTTTATCTATACTGATTTATTTTACTAAACTTTTCTCCTGAATGAGGAGGATATTTTGATTCGGATTCTGGCTTAATGTCAGGGTTATTCAGTCTTTGACTTGTATGGGTATACTTGAGTAGAGAGGAATTTAAGAAGAAATTTCCAAGAGCACAATCATCCCTGACCTTATGTAATAATCATCATTACCTCAAACTTTCATTTTTCTCTGCTCTAGATACTGGACAACTCAAAGCACAGCCTGGAGCATGAGCTTCCCAGGATTATATGTTAATAACCAGTAAATACAGAGCCTCATAACTGTCAGTGGTTTGCTACAAATATGTCTCATCTGGTTTTCTTCTTTCTCCCTTTTTCTTCTTTCTCCCTTCTTTCTTCTTTCACAAAAGAGCTGGCAATACAAATAAGGCCAGTGCAACAAAGAGAAGTCCCAAGGCTTTCATGGTCTTGGCTTTCTTAGATTTCTTGTTGACAGTTTTAGACTGAGGAATCTCACCTCATCTATTACCTAAAGATATTGTTTGCTACCTCCATGGCTCAGCTTTCTCAAGTTGTTTCAGTGTGGTTAGCATTTTAATCCCCTTCTACTTTGTCGTGTATCTATGACCTAGTAGAGAAAGTAACATTATTAAGGAAGAGCAAGCGAAATCTGCTAAGCAACCCCAAATCCAAGAAGTAAGTAGTTGGGATTTGAAATACATTTGTGTATTTTAAGTGTACATAAACATATGTGCCTAAATCTCCATTTTATATATTTTTATGTATATCAACTACAAGTTAGCAGAAAAGTCAAATAAGTCATAACTAGTTTTATAATATAAAGTACATATAAATATACAAACATTATGTTTACATATACACAAACATACACACATGTATACAATGCATGTTATATGCAAATGAAAACATGAATGCTTAATGCTCCAGACTAAAATATATTTCACTTCTATTAGTCCCCCTTTACTGTTCCTAACTCTGGGATGAGTGGAAATAACATGAACTAGACATGCCTATCCCTGACTCAATCTAAAATGTCTCCATGATTTAAAATAACTTCTATTTTAATGTTTTCCTGTTAAATATGAATATGCTCTTTATGTCAACTCCTCTATGACACGTTATTTGAATTCTTATATTACCCAAACTATTTATATCTGCCCCAAATAATTAAAGAATAAAGAGCTGAAAGCGACCTTAGAAATTACTTAAGCCATTCTCTTTAATTTTCAGATGAGGAAAATGAGGCCTAGAGAGAAAGTGAAATTGTACAGGATCATACAAGTTACAGGGCTGAAATTATCTTTTGGGATGAAGAGGTTCTGGGAATATGATGGAGATATTTAGAGGTATGTCACGGTCAATTTGAAAAAACACAGATTTGCTAAAGTAGTCAGAAAGACCAATCATTAATCAGGTCAAGGGATAGTGCTCCATACTCAGCCATACAACTCCATCCAGGGTCAGAAGCTAAATACCACACAGCCAAAGCTCTGGGACTCTGGGAACAATGTCTCTGGGAGAATGCGCTGCCAAAGATAATTCTTCTAAGGTAACAGAGGGTTTCATGTGCCTTTTAGGAAACAAAGGGGAGGGGAATATGATGGATTAGCTCTATAATGGATACAAGGAAATGAGTAACCTTGGGCATGATTAACAGAAAAAAGCTGATATTCTAAGATAAAACAGATACCTAAGACTTGATTGCACACTAATCTTATCTAAACTGGGATCATTAAGTACCTTAAGGTCTGTGTTCAATCTGGAGGTAAGGTCAGTCTAGACTTTCCCCAAGGCAAGTTCCTAAAGGACAGATTCAGACTTGGTGTTCCAAAAAACAGAAAATGAAGAGGAAATGACTTATCTATGGTCAAACAACCAGTCAGTGGAAGAGCTAGAATTCATGATTATCATGATTTCCAGAATAGTCTACTATAGAAAACTTTAAAGAGAGGGAATGTTACTTTATCCTTCTCTTTCTGTAACTCCCACTGTTGACTCAGACCTGAATATGGTCATATCACAGAAATCACCCAAAATACAGCCTCTGCACTGACAGGACAGCCATTAAGATATAAAATGTAGATGACATGAGGGCTGCTAGATGGGTCAGTAGATCAAGAGCCAGGTCTAGAGATGGGAGGTCCTGGGTTCAAATTTGTTCTCAGACACTTCCTAGCTGTATGATCCTAGGCAAGTCCCTTAACCATAATGTCTAGCCCAGTTGCTTAACTCCACTGCATTAACCCTTACTGCTCTTTTGCCAATGCATAGTATTGATTCTAAGACAGAAGGGAAGGGTTTCAAGAAAAAGTAGATGAACCTCCTTTTCTCCCTAAAGGGAAGGACTCCTTTGATTTCACAGATGAAGAAAACAATACTTAAAAAAGTGAAATAATGTTGGCAAGCTCAGAGAAGTTCATTATAAACTAAAGATATTTTTATGACACCAAAGAGTTTTCTCAGATCCATCTGTACCTTTATAATTTGCCGATGTACCATTTGTAATCAGTTTGAGTACTTTAATCAGTCACAGAGTTCTAACATTTTGTGGCATATACAGCCAAGTGTTATTTATATGTCTGTATTTTAAAATGTACCTTACAAGTTTTCAGAGGAAAATGTAAAGTATCATTTTTGGTTTTTACATCTCTAGAAATGATTGATCTTACATAGATGGAACATATTTGGGTCAAAATTTTATCAGCCTAAGAGTAGTGTAAGGAGTCACAATTATTGTAATAGACTGCTTTTATTGTGTTTTCTCTTAACAAAGGTGGTAATGCTGGCAATTTCAGAATTGAATGCTATCTTTTCAATCTTCTAAATAAAATCGTGTGCCATTTTTTCATTCCTCAATATAGATACAAATATATGCAAGTATGTAATTTGTTTTAACTTCCTTTATTCATTCTGTGAGGAAACCTCAGCATTTATGATCCAAGGTCTGGGGAACATGACTGTAATGGTGATTCTTTTGAACACTGTCAAGAAATACATAACATCCTTGCCTTGGTACATTTCCAATGTTTCAAAGCTCCTTAGCCTCAATGAAAAAGACTTATTTAGAAGGATCATTGAAGTATTTCTGGCATATCACCAGTTTATTTCAATTTGTGCTATATCCTGAATTTAAAGCATGGCTCAAATCCGAAAGTGTTTCTTCGAACAATGTTTCTTAGCTTAGTTTTTCAGCTCCAAAAATATAGCCTCCTTCCTATTAAAAAAAATGATGATTTAGAAAAATGTTAGAAAAAACATGTTCTACCAGTTACTTTTACAGTGTCATTAAACACAAAGATTTAAATCTTACAAAAGCACAATTTGTTGATATAATAAATATTTGGTGATCTTCCAGGTGATACAAATACAAATAAGACATAGTCATTGTCATTAGAAGTTTCTAAGAGAAAAACTAAGTCAATTAGAGGGGTAGTCAGGGAAATTTGTGTGCAATATGTACCATGATATAATAAGATTGAGAAAATTGGTTGTGGGAAGCAGGTAATTATGTCCATAGAGATATTGGTTTCAGAACCTGACACTCATATACTTTTTTTTTAAAGGTCTAGATTTGTGATAGATTTTTGGAACTCTTGATTAAAAAATTCTTTCTACCCATGTATATTGGACACTTTTCTATAGTGTTTCCAAGAATAATTCTATATCCACTGCAAAAAGCTGCCACATTTTCCCCCCCTAAACACAGGAGGAGGCCAGTTTAATTGACAATATATTCCTTCCTTCTATATTAAAATCTTTTATGTAGTTTTGGCTGCTCAAAGGAACTGAGAAAAAGGGAAGGAGGTACAGCACCCCACCTCCAATGTGGGCAGGTGCCAATGCAGACATAGATGGTGTTATTTTGAAAGGGGGTGTTGAGTTAATAATTATTGACTTAATGTTTTAAAAACTAACAGAAGTGACAGTTAAGTTATTGTGCAAGTCCAAACGCATATCAAAATTAAAAATACATAAATGAAAACAAATTGAGTGCTCATGAAAGGCCCATAGCCAAATACAGTGAGAACAGAATTGAGAAATCAAAAAATAATTATTTTATTGTGTTATTATTCTTTGTTAGTAACAGACTAATATTCCCCATCTCAAAAATGTTAAATTAACATTTTGTAATATAAACCAAATTTCATTTCAAGATCCTTCAATTCTCACTTAAAGGCCTCTGTAATTGTTCAATACACTACCTCTTGAAAGTTTTCTCTTTCTCTAGTTTACCCATAGTTAAAATTATCCTACTCTCTGTACCCTGTGTTTCGTACCATTGGAATTTTTTCCCCATTCTAGTTTTGGGCCTGGACTGGCTTCTGCTTTGACTTTGCATGATGAACACAAGAGTGTCCTTAGAGCTCCACTCTTGTACAGTGCTCTGTAGACAGCAGACAATTTAATGAAGGTCTAGTTGAATTTTATTTATTTTATCTTTTTTCAAGATGACCTGATAGAATTGTTTGTACACAGTGCATGGCAAGTTCATGTTTCAGGTTTCATCAAACCAGGATAGAAGTAGTGAGGATGGGTAGTGGTTTGGTTTTTTGGTAACATATATTAGCAGTTTACCTACTTAAACAGATAAAGAGAAAGTAAATTGCTCTACTTTCCTTTAGTTGATGATATACTTAAGAATCTTTTAATTCTATGTTCCCTTGTGCCTTTTACAAACTGCATCTCATTTTCTGCTACAGCTTTTCCAGTCTTACTCCTACAAACATTCTATATTTACTTGTACACCTACTTGTTAATCTGCACCAGTTTCCACATTTCTCAGCATTTCTATTAGTATTTTATTTAGATCCTTATGCTGCTTAGTCATCCAGCTTCTTTATATTTTTCCCCCATTTTATGTACATGGGGATCATTTTTTGCCTGTTCAGGGTAACAAATGGAAAGAATTCTGTATGTAGAGTCAGGAAATTTTGATCTCATTTTTTTGGATCTATGAAACTTTCTAGTTCCTTGAGTTTAGGTAAGTCACTTAAACTCTCAGACTGTTGGTTTTCTCATCTGCAAAATTAGGTAAAAATATATACACTACTTACTTCACAAGGCTATTGTGAGGCTAATACTTTACAAATCTGTATGGACTATTGTTGTTTGAAAACTTGCAACTTACTATACTTCTTTTGCAGCAATTACTTGTATTGTCAAGACTAGCTTTCTATCATCAATCAATTGAGTTCTTCATTTACATTTACTTTATGCCTTCTCTTACTCCCATATAGTTGTACTTTTCTCAGAGATCAAGTTATAGAAATGAAGATATTCAGCACTTGCTTATAGAAAGTGAGATAATGGTTGAATCTATCAACAATCCTTTTTTTCCATTTTGCTAAGAATAAGATGATCAAAATTTGAATTTCCCAGTATTTTCTGTTATCAAGAACATATGAAAGAGAGGGCTATGTGCTAGTTAGAGGTGATAGTAAGGGCCAGGAGGAAAAGGTAGGTATGGGGGCAGCTAGGTGGCCAATGAATTGAAATGAGAGGTCCTGAGTTCAAATTTGGCCTCATATACTTACTAGCTGTGTGGGCAAGTCACTTACCTCCATTGCTGCTCCCTTACTGCTTTTTTGCCTTAGAATTAATACATAGTACTGAGTCTAAGACTGACATTAAAGGTTTTAAAAAAGAAAAGGTGACATTCAATGATCAAGTTGGTATTTATCATCATCATGATTGTTATTATTGTTATCATTCAGTAGTGGAACCCAGCCAGTAATTGGAATCAGAATTCCTAGGATTGACAGATGGAAGGTCTAAGATTAAAGACAAGCTTCAGAAGGTGAAATAATTAAAATCAAGGAGAAAGAGCTCAATGTTAATATATTAATCAAGTACCTACTGTGTTCAGAGCCCTGTGCTAGGAATTGGATCAGATATTATGTTTAGCTAAGATGTGATTACTCCTTTAATGATAGCTACTGGATTTCAATTTGATTAATCAAAAAAAAAAAAGTTTATAAATCTACAACATTGACTAAATAGCTTTTTTTTTTTCCTTTGGGGATGTCATTGATTAATGTTAGATCTCATACAGCATGTTTGATCCTGGATGCAAATTTTGACTGCAAGTTGGGGTGTTAACACTCGGTTTGAAGAAATTTTTATAGAGACTTTGTCAAGATCCCAGAAGGAAAGCAAAGTTCTCAGGTGTTTAACATCTGGCAAAGCATTAGATTTCAAAGAAGACAGCATTAGATGTGACCAAATATTTAATTAATATTTCTCAGAACCTGATTCTGTGAGAACTTCTCTGGCTCTTTTCCCTTTCATCTTGAAATAGGAATTGTTTTACTTAATTTTTCTCATCTAACTCTGAAATCTTAAGCTACTGACATTGGCTTAGGAAAACAACTTGAATTTCTTTCTTTCCTATCTTTTTTCTTGTTGACTAAGCCTTCCTTTTCCAAAATTTCTATGCCTGGGTTTTTAAAACCTAGAATGGACCCTGGATTTGATTGTTCCTTTTGTTTCAACAATTTTTAATTCTAATTAACCAGACTAAACATTACAATATAAGAATCCTGAAGACCCTCTTTTTTTTTTATTACTTACCTTCTGTCTTGGAACCAATATTCCAAGGCAGAAGAAGTGGTAAGGGCTAAGTAATGGGGATCAAGTGATTTGCCCAGGGTCACATAGCTAGGAAGTGGCTGAGGCCAGTTTTGAGCCAAGGACCTGCCATCTCTGGGCCTGGCTCTCAATCCACTGAGCCATCTAGCTGCCCCACCTTCCACCCTCTGCTTTTAAATTAATAGTTATCCATTTACTTAGGCTACAAGGCTTTTCTGTGACACCCTTCCCCTTCTCCACCCTGACCTTCATCTTTATGCAGAAACTTTAGATTTTCATTCAGGAGTGAAACATATGCCCAAACATTTCATAATGGATATATTTACAACTATTGGCATTTCGCAACAAATTTAATCACAATATTTGGCCAGTGGAAAGGGGTTACTCTATTCAGATGACAATGAAGTTCCAGAAGCATAAAGACAATCCTGTCTTTTGAACTAGAATTAGATATTTTATTTTCCTTGTTTTCATTTTGAAAATCTGAATTCATTATCAATGAAGGGATAAATCTTTCTAAGACTGCCACTTTATTCTTCATGATCTATCAATTCTCTAGAACTAGGCAAATTTTATCTGGAACATTTAATTTATTTAATTTTTAAAGGAGCAATTCTAAATTTAATAAAGCAAATAATGCTTTCACTTAATTGGTTTAAAAAATCTATATAATATGTCATACGGAACAACTTGAATTATTTAAAACTATTAGTTTGTTAGTAAATAGAAGAATACTAGTTAGGAAAATAATTTGTAAAAGTTAAAATTTAATAAATACAGTTTCATATTGATACTGAATAGCTGGGAGACAAGAACTTAAAGCCTTTCATTTTTTGAAAATGCTAGTACCTTAAATAGTAATTACTATTATTTCTCACTTCTTATTGATAGAATAATATTAGAACCTGAAGTACAAATTTAATGTTAAAATATAATTTTAAGATAGTAGGAAGTAACAACAAATTGAAGGGATTCAAAAAGGAATTAAACAACTTCTCCAAGGTGGGATATGGATTATCATACTTGTAACGATTGATCAGAGAATAATCGAAGTTTTTTGTGTGTTTCTCTTGGAGTACCTATGTGAAAAATCACTATAGGAAATGTGGGAGAATTGGATTTTAGAGAATATGCCAGAATTTCAACTCATAAATTAGTCAATAAGCACATACTGTGCATAAGGCATTGTATTGTAAGTTAAGGAGATAGAAAGACAAAATTGTAGGTGTAGATAACAATGTTTTGAATTGGTCAGATGTACAAAACAAAAGCTAATTAGCTTTGCTATTGTTAGATATATGTAATAAAGGCAAGAATGTGGACCTGGAGGATTGAAACTAATTGCCTTACCTTCTTCCCTCAGCTTTTGCTCTTGTTTATTTCTGTTTAAATGTCAGTCATGGCAGGATCTTGAGCAAATCTGGGCTTTTCATAGTGGTCTGAACTTTAGCAAAGCTCGTGTTGTGTACCACTCCCCAGGCAGGGGCAAGAAAGAGAGGCAGAGTGGGTGATAGAATGTCTGTTAGGAGTCCATTGAGTTTTTCAAAGAATTCTCTAACCTTGAGACACTAAGAGTTCTTCAAATTAGGACTAGTTGAAGACAGTAAATAGATAAGATTTGGTCTTGACCAGTAATAATTTGGAAGGCTTTTATTCAACTGCCCTTAGGGTAGGTAAGTAAGGTGACTTACAGCCCAAACTATGGACTAAAGGAACCTTGCCCATTTTAGCAAATATGAAATGGGAATGGAGAATAGATAGATCCAAAGTCATGAAGCCCACAAGATGGTGGCATAGAGAAATTAAGCAAAAATCAGCAGACACACCCAGTAGAGAGATTAAGATTAAGAAAGCAGAACTGTGATGGCCAGTAGAAATGATATATTCATTAGAGTGTTGCATGACATCACCAGAAAACACTGCTGAAGCAATCTTTACTCCTACTGTCAATTACCTACTCTATCTGGTCCTTTCACACATATTTCCTAGTCATATAACCCCTTCACCTGTTCCCTTTCATGCATATTTTCTGACCAGATTTTTTTCTCTATTCCACTATGGTCCACCTTATTGTTGGCACGTTTGCTCTCTAATATGTGTGGGTAATGTGTAAGAGGACAATCCGTGTGGATCTTTTGTCAATGTAATTACTGTGCTGTTTGATTAAATTATGCTATTTTGAATTCTGTTCTCAAACATTTTGGAGTAGATGCATGAACTATTTTGTCAGTGATTGGTGGCCCGTTGAATTCCTTTAACTTTGAATATTTTTTGTTTTATTGATTCCTTTTGTTTTTACATAGCAGCCATTTCCAAATGCACTCTTCTTAAGTAAGAAGAGTTTAGAAAATAGAAGGGGTAATTTAAATCAAAATTTGGATGGCAAATCAAGTTTCAAAATGTCAATAAGCTAGAATATTAAGATTAATCCAATAAAATGAAACATAGAAAGGTTAATTGTTTTATACAAGTTCAAAAATCAGCTTCAAAATTAGAATATGAGAAAGGGAGACACATCTATATAATTCATCCAAAGGAGATATAGGAGTTTTCATATACTGCAAGCTTAGTAAGAGTCAGTGATATAGATAAAAAGACAAATAAACCAGGACAAAATCTTTAGAGCAAGTCTAACAAAGGCCTCAGTTCTCAAATATATAGAGAAATAGATCAAATTTATAAGAATAAAATACATTTCTCAATTGACAAAACTGTCAATGGATATAAATAGGCAATTCTAAGATGAAGAAATTAAAACTATCTTTAATCATATGAAAAAATGTTCCAAATCACTATTGATTAGAGAAATGAAAAATTAAAACACAATACCACCTACCAACCATCAGACTGATTAACAAGATAAAAATGGAAAATGATAAATATTGGGAGAGAGTGTGGAAATATTGGAACACATACACTGCTAGTGGAGTTGCAAACTGATACAACCACTCTGGAGAACAATCTGGAATTATTCCTAAAGGACCATCAAACTGAGCATACCCTTAGACCCAGAAATAACAATACTAGGTAAATATCCCAAAAACATTAAAGACAAGGGAAAAGAACCTACCTTCACAAAAATATTTCTAGCAACTCTTTTTGTAGTGGCAAAGAACTGGAAATTGGAGAGAGATTAATCAATTAGGGAACGGCTAAACAAATTGTGGTTTATGTTTGTTGTGGAATACTATTGTGTCATAAGAATGACAAACAAGATGTTCATACACACACACACACACACACACACACACAAACTTGAGTGATGCAAAGTGAATTGAGCAGAACCAGGAGAACATTATACATGGTAACAAGAGTGTATGATGATCAATTTTAAATGACTTAAATATTATTAACAAAGCAAAGATCCAGAACAACTTGCAGAGACTCATGACAAAAAAAAAAAAGGATATCCACCACCATAGTAGGAACAGATGGAGTCCAAATTCTAATTGGAAGATTTTATTTTCTTCATGATTTTTTCTCTAGAAAAAGCAATATATGTCTACTTTCCAACATAATGGACATGAAAATATATATTATATGATATATATATATATATATATATATATATATATATATACAGTCTATATCATATTACCTGTCTTCTTTGGAAGAGTTGAAAAGGAGAGAGCGGATTTGGATTGCAAAATGTTAGAAAACAAATACTGAAAAATTATATTAACATGTAATCTTGAAAAATAAAAAAAGTATTATATAAAAGAATCAATGGTGTGATATAAAGGATAAAATAATTAATGCTATCTAAACTGGGTTACGAGAGGCAGAATACTCAGAACTAGGCAAATGATAGTCACCCAATACTCCAAATTGGTCAGAACATATCTGGAGGGTTATGTTAGATACTAGCGCCACATTTTTAGAAAATCATCAATAATTTTGTGCAGAAGACTATTAGGATGGTAAAAGACCTTAATACCAAAAGCCACAATAAATATCAGTTGAAGGAACTAGAGTAAGTTAGTCTGGAATATTGAAGAAAACAGACATGATAATTGTCTTTACATTTTTGAAGGTTTTTAAATGGAAGAAGACTTTAGATTTCTTTTGTTTGGCCCCAAAGGAAAGAACTAGAGACAATGAGTAAAAGTTGTAAAGAGGCCAATCTAAATTTGTTGCATGGGAAAATTTTCTAACAATTAGAATTGCCTACAATCAAATTGACTTCTCTCCATGTATAGTTTACTCCTTATCAAACAACAATTTGGGGGATTTGTTGTAGAAGGGATTGTTGTTCTGATTGGGAGAGATGGCCTCAGAAGATGGTGTTTAGAGATTTTGTGATTCTATGATGGGGTAGCAGCAGTGGGGTGGCAGGGAGTATGGAGTAATAGTAGTAAGAATGATATGATTGAGATAAGATGAAGCAAAAAGTTACATTAAAAAATTGAGGATTTATATTGTTGATTTTGATGCAAACTGTGGTGTCTAGGAATGAGACAAACTTATCCATACCCACTGGAAAAATTTAGGGAAGCAATTGTTTTGTCTTCTAGTGTGGTAAGATAAGTTTTTACCTTCTCCCTATTCTAACTTGACCAATAAACATTTATCATCACTAGACTGAGTGTTAAGGATACAAACAGTTTTCTCCTCAGGGACTTTCCATTGACTAGCCTTGAAGTAACTAAAATTTAAAGAAAAAAATCCTTGAAAAATTTAATCTCAGAAGATAGAGAGAAGATTGCTATGCTTTGAAGTAGCCTGGGCTTAGTTTAGTTCTTGAAAGGACCCGCACATCTGGAGATAGTGCATCTTCAATATTTACCAACTTGACTCCCAGCTGCCAGTTGCAAGGATTAATGACATTCATCCCCACAGCTTTTGATTGACTCCACTACAAAATAAACACTTAAAATCAATGATCCACCATACCTGGCTAGGCCCTCAGATCTTATTGTTTTAGGTAAAACATTTCATGGCTTTCTAATAATTAAGTTCACATACAGTTTTACTTAATTTGGCTTCTTACCAAACATTTTTTTTTCATCCGCTTGGAGACTGTCAGAGGCTCACAACTAAGCCACTGAGATATGCAAAGAGATTTTAATTTCCGTTTGCACCTGTGATTATTCCATGGAAATTTGCACATGGATGGCTGTACAGCCACTGAATAGGTAAAGAACACCTATTAATGCTTTGTATTAGAATGTAGTTTACCATGTTCTCCTAGTAACAGACTTACTTGTTCTAAAGAGATAATTAACTCTAAAGTCTACACTTAGTCACACATCCTCTACACTCAAGTTTTCTACTCCCAAGAATTTGCTCCAGAGTTCCATATCTGAATACCTATATGCTGCCTCACATTCACCCCATAGTGATCTACTCCTGTTTTCTGGTCTTACACTAACCTGTCCATTTTTTTTCTCTCCTCTCATTCTGCTTTTCAGTCTATAGCAAGCACATCTAGGAGATCAAATGAGTATCTTAAGGGAACTCCTTGATTCTGACCTAACAAGTCAGAAATTGTAATTCTGTACAGTGCTAAGAATGTACATGTACATATAGTACTGATAACTTGGAAATAAATACAGAACAATTATAAAGTATGAAATTATGGCTGAGACTGAATGTATAATTAATTTAGGTCTCTAAGAATTTTATTTATAAAAATCCTAATGAAAAACCCAAATAATAAAATACCCAAGTCAGCTGCCAAATTTTATGGTGATTTAATTCATATAGTGGAGAAGTTTAAGAAGAAGGGAGAAGAAAAGGGTGAATGATTTCTCCCCCTGCCTGGCTGATACCAGGCGGGAAGATTAGAAGATCTAGAAAGTAAGGGTTTGGAGTGTGAAGGAGGAAGGAATCAACCTGAACTCCAAAAGGGGCTCAGCTGACATGCCTGAACCTGAATCAGGTCAAGGACAAAAGTCACCGCCAAAACCCAGACAAATAATTGCCACTGCTCCCAAGATGTCAGAACACCTAGACCCTGCCAGCCAGAGTCACCTCTCCAGGGAAAGAGGAAGGGACAGGAAGTGACGTGCCTTATATGGATGTTTTTACATCACCTTTCTGCATCTCATCTATACCAATGAGGACTTAGTTTGACTTAGGACAGCCCAGAGGTCTGTCCTTTATTCTGCACATGTCTGTTGAAGGCCATCTCCTCAGATAATTAAATCTTGAGTTTGATGCTGACCTTCCAAATCTTGTTAAACTAAGAAGGGAGGAGAAATGTAGTTTCCAAGACCTGATTCTGTTATTCCAAGTATCTTCATTATTACTGATCAAGAAATAGCTAAATCATATCTTCTAAAGAATGATCTCCTTAGGGTGGAATAGTTTTAAAATTCACACTACCAAGTAGTCAGAAAACTCACTCTTTCATCAGGAAAAAGGGATAGGTTAATTTATTCTGGCCACCACACAGTCATAAGCTAAATACCACACAGAACCAATGCTGTGGGACTCTGGGGAACCATATCTCTGGGAGAAGACACAGCTCTTAGTGCCAACTCCAAAGAGATATTGAACCTGAAAGTCTCTTTATACCTTTTGGGAAGTCTACAAAGACTATCCACAAATAGGTATGTAAACCTCCTAACATTGAGCAGCTATGTTATTAGGGAATGGTCAGCTATAACAAATTAAAGGCAAAGGTCAAACTCAGAAGCTGGGCTTCCTGAGAGGAAACTTTTACTCAACAGAGAAACCTTTCAAAACAAATAGGTACTTAACTTTCAAATAAAATGGCTGTTCCTAATACTGGGATTTCTCAAAGTGCAGAGGTAAACTGCGTCACTCAGATATTCACACTGCCAGTACATACTGCATTCTTCTTATACAATCATCTACATTTCCTTGGCTTTCTCAATTACAACACTATCATTCCTCTTCTTTTTCCACTAGGGAAGGGAGTTCATCCCATCAGACTTCAGAGCTCATGAAAAAGCATGTCATTTCACATATTTATGGTATGTTCCAAACTGTTCAAAGAGTGCCTACCTATAACTCATGTGGAGAGGAAGATCCCCTTGTTCTTTCTCAGTTTCCAGTTCTTCCTTTGCTACTTCTCTTTCTTTGTACTTTCTCCTTGAAATTCTCTCTCACCCATCTCCTGTTTTCTTTTTCTCCTCCTGATTCTATGGTTAGTTTTCTATGAGGTGTTTTAAATGTTCCTTTTTGTTGGCCACCAAGCCCAGTAGTGATAAAAGTATTCTTTTTTTTCAGTTCTATATGGTCTCAGTTCCTATTTGTTTTCTATTTTAATCTGCCATTCTGGGGGCATTCCTTACACCATTCTGTCATTGGCCTCCCTTTGGTCATCTGGTTCACATCACTAGTCATTCAGCCCAACACCCATTGATTCAGCTTGATTCAGTCTAATTCCACAAGTATTTATTGAGTGGTTACTAGGTGCCTAGCACTCTGCATATGCTATAGCAATCTGCCCAGCTAATTATGAAGTCATCATTAATTAGTCTCTCTGCTTCCACAGTCACTCAAAGAGAATATCTAATTCTCTGTCCTGTGTACACCCAGGGGCTGTCTTCCTAGAACACCTACTCCACCAATTAGTTACCAGTGTAAAGAGAACATTTATGGACAGCTGCATTTCTCCGAGTTCTGCCTTCCCAGAGGGATCTCAGTTAAAGCATTTCAGTTCAGTGCTCTTTTTACTAAACAATACTGCTGCCAGCTTGAAAATAGTCAAGCTGGGTAATGAGAGAAACAATGGTATAATTGGGTAGAACTAGAAAAAATATATACCAAGTACCAAGGATCAGACTGCATGGCTAAACTGAGGTTGATGATATATCTTTCTGTACAGAGCCCAGCTAGATAGCAGCTAGAAGGTTTAGTGGGTTGAGTGCTGGGCATGGATCAAATTAGGAAGATCTGATTTCAAATCTGGCCTCAGACACTTAGTAGCTATGGAACCCTGGGTGAGTCACTGAACCTTTGTTTGTTTTAATACATTGGAGATGGAAATTACAAACCACCTCATTATCTTACTAAGAATACCCCATAGACAATCTTGGCATGCTGTGGTCTACAGTGTCGGTTATGAAGAACTGGACATGACTGACTGACCAACAACATGTTGAGTCCATACTCTACCAACTCCACACAGCATAGAAGGTTTTTGCATTATTACTGATCAACTGAACATGTAATATTTTTATGACAAACCACAATGGATTTTGGATATGGAACAACAGTTCATGCCTTGGGGTTTTGGATAGCTTTATAGGGTTATGGTCTAGAAAGTGTTTGGATATGTTGATTAAGGAAAGATCCCAAATGTGAGCACTTCTATATAGCAAATCACCAATGCTTTCTCATTCCATGATATTATTTTCTATATTCCTTCAGAAATCCTCCATGAACTATCTACCTAAAGCAACAGAAGTCTATCTGGATCTTCCAATATTTTGTACATGCATTTAAAAAAATGCACTCATGTCTTTGTTGTTTTCTGCCTTCAAAAGATTGGAAGGCACAAATCAACTATATCAGCCATGTATTAGTGCATTTCAGGATTATATAAAAAACCTGGAGGTCTTGGGAATTGAGAAATGTGTTAAAAAGATAGACAAGAGTATTTGTATTTCTAGATCACAGGTTAAAAAGTAAGAATAACAGCCTCTTGTCTAGGGATGTCTGGTTCTTGGGCAGCAACAAAAATAATAGGTTTTCTAACTTCTTTTTGATGGGTATTTAAGGGTGAGGAATATTGAATATCCCAACAGAAATGGCTGATATGTTAGTTGGTGATTTCATTCCAGGAGGAGAGATGAATGTTTCTGGAAATAAAGATAACACATCCATAAAAGTTAACAAAATTATTTCTAAATTTAAAAAAATTAAGATTTAAAATTTGGGACAATAAAATATATAATGTCCTATTTCTAAAATATGTTCAAGAAGATTTTAAACAAAATGGAGAGAGAGTAAGAAAAATGATTCTTATATCAACCAAACCATATAATATAGAAAATATAATAGCAAGAATAATATAAGAAAAAGATGATATCTCTAGAAAGGATTGCTAATTCATAAAAAAAACCCCAATATTATCAGAATACAGTCCAGGACTCAGTTTAATCTTCAAAACTTTTCTTTTACTTAAAAATTTTTTTCTAAACCCTTACCTTCCATCTTAGAATTAATTCTCTGTATTGATTCTGTAAACCTTAAAATTTCTTAGACTTATAAATGTTGGAAATTTCACCATTGGGAAATTTCATACTTGGAAAATTTCCTATTGATAGTGGGTCTTGGCTATTGGAATGTGAACCCCATTGGCATGGGAGGTTCCTCCTCCTCCCTTCTTAAGATTACTTTAGGACAGAAACCTTTTGCTGAACAATGGAAAGGACTTTGACCTATGCTTAAGCATAGAACAGGAATTTCTTTGAGTCATGATTGATTTTAGAATTGATACAATGGAGATACTTGGAATGACAGAACCAAGTCTTGGAAATTGCAATCTCCACCCTACTCAGTCCTAACAGGATTTAGGAAGGGCTGCAGCATAGATCAAAATTTAATTATTCCAATCTCTACCCTACTCAGGGTAACAGGATTTAGGAAGGGCTGTAGCAAAAGATCAAGATTTAATTATTTGAGAATATGACCTCCAACAGACATGTGCAAAGCCACAGACCTCTGGGCGGTCCTGGGTTAAGCTAGAGCCACCATTGGCACAGGGAAAATGATGGACAGTGATTGGTAGATGTGAGAACTGAGGGGAGGGAACTTGGATGGTTTCATTAAAGATAGAGGGGTCTGAAGACTGGGGGGTTGGTTGGAGAGTTTTGGCTCTGAGTGGTTGGAGAGGTGCTCTGAGAAGCTTGCTCTGAAGGAAGCTGGAGGTGGAGGCCCCAGAGACTGTTTCTCCATTTGGTCACGTGAGTAATAGGGACTGATCTCTTTTCTTTGCCTCAGCTATCTAAGGGTTTGGGCCTTTTGGCCCAGCCTAAACAGAAGGGGTATTTAAGCCCTATTCCCTTCTCTCCCCTTTTTTTCTCTCTCTCTCTCTCTATCTCTAATTCCTTTCTTCCTCCTGTTTGTAATTAAACTCTATAAAAGGCTGACGGCTGACTTGAGTTTTCATTTAGGAATTACATAGCTGAATTCCTTGGCGACCTTAAATTAATATATATATCAGTCTTTTAAAGTGATTTCCTTGTCACAATTCTAAGGCAGAAGAACAATAAGGGCTAGGTAATGTAAGGGGAAAAAAGGTTAATTATATAAAAGGTTCGACTAGATTATATTTAAAATAGGGTCACCAGGAATTTAATTTATTCCAAAAAATTTTATTTATAATTTATTTACAAAATATAGAAAGAGGGAAGTAAGAAAATCAGAGAGAGGAGAGGGTAAGATATCTAGCCTAAGCAATAAGTAATTTACTCCTGTCCTCTGAATCAACCCAGGCAGGGAGAGTTAGTCTTTAGCTGACCTTGGCAAAGCCAAGGACCTGGGGAAGTCTCTCTCAAGAGGTAGGTCATTCCTGAGGCTAGTTTTTTTTTTTCCAGAAAATCCAGAAAATGACTCAGCTTTTTTGCTCACCACATTTCAGTCCAAAGGGAGAGATTTAAGAACAGCCCCACAGGAATAGGGTCTCAGGTCCAGGCAGCAGATTCTTCTTCAGCTGAAGATCTTAAGACGATTCTCACACGAATCTCAGACAACTCTCTTCCACAGGAAGTTGTAACTCCCTTTTAAAGACACTTTCTTTTGTGTCACTTTCTGTTCCATTGCCCTAATTTAAGTCTACCAATCACAGTTGAAGCTTTGCTTTAGGACAGCCCAAGGGGCAGTCAGTTTAATTCTGATTCATCGTCCACCATACATGTGGGTCACAGACCTTCCCCACTCAAGTGTGAATGGGGTGCTTAAACCTTTGGTGATTAAATCTAAAAATGGGCATATCTTCCCACTCAGCTGTAAGTAGGGTATTTATACTTTTGGTGATTAAATCTAAAAATGGGCAGGGGAGTTAATTTAATTTTTAAAATCAGGGGAGAGTTAATTTATTTCATTTTCACAATCTGGGGAGAGTTAAAGTTAATCTTTGCAGCAATGGGGGTTAGATGACTTGCCCAGGGTCACACAACTAGGAGTCTGAGGTCAGATTTGAATGTAGGACCTCCCATCTCTGGACCTGGCTCTCAATCTACTGAGCCACCTTCCTGCCCCCAGAACCTTTTTTTTTTTAAATAATACCTCAAATCAAATATTTTCATTTCAGAGCCAACAAAAAGTCAGAAGTAAATATTTTTCCTGCCTAAGAAAACTTAAGAGGTAAGACCTGTGACATCATATGATCTGTCCCAGAGCACTTTTGGAGGCAATACCAGTAATAGGTCTTAGAGGCACTTGCAGCAGCAAAAACTTCAGATCTCAGTCCAGAGATAGTAAAGAAGGCAGATATCTGTTTTAAGTGTGCCTAGGGCTGATTAGCTGTTGTATTGCTCATTAGCAGTTCTAGGCTGAAGTTACAGGATGGAGAAAAATACTTGTGATCAGTCACAAAGAACATGCAACCTGATAAAAGTTCCAGAACCAAGAAGAATGGCAAGCTGTAGGGGAGCAGGGATCCTTCCTGGATAAAAACCAGAACCCAGACGAGGAGAGTAGTGACCACACATGTCTTAGCATACCATATACCATCTTGGAAGTAAAGAAAACTTATAACCCCCTCCTCCCTTTACCTGCCCCCCAACCCTGAACTAGTTCTGAAAATAGCAGCATGGAAAAGTCTAAAGCTTAGAACAAATTCCTACCATCATGTGAGTAGAACCAAACATTAACATAAAATTCAAATACAAGAAAGAGGCTGTGAAAATGAACAAATAACAAAAAAAGGAACTGGCTATAAAAAAAGCTACTATAGAGGCAGGAAAGACCCAGACATAATTTTAGAAAAAGATAATGTGAAAATAGCTATAAGCTAAGCCTCAAAGAAAAATGCTAATTGTATATAAGTCCAACATGAATTCCCCAAAGAGTTAAAGAACAAGATGAATAGTAAAGGAAAAATCAAAAAAGAAATTGAGTGATGCAATGAAATTATGAAAAGAGAATTAATACCTTGATAAAAGAGGCACCAAAAATACTGAAGGAAATACCAATTTAAAAAAAAAAAAACTGGCCTAGTGGTAAAATGAGTCACGAAAACATTCTCTGAAGAAAAGAACTCCTTAAAATGCAAAATTGTCCAAATGGGGAAAGGCACAGAAAAGCTTGATGAGAAAAATAACTTCTTAGAAATGAAAACTAAGCACCTGGAAAGTAATAACTTTGTGAAACTTCCAAAAACAATAAAGGAAAGTCAAGATTTTTAAATGGAAGGAAAAACTTAAATCCTAATTGGAAAAACAACTGACTCAAAAAATGAATCAAGGAGAGAATTTAAGAATTATTGGTTTCCCTTGAAGATATGGTATGGGGGGTGGGGCATAAACATCATAGTTTTTGGAAATTGTAAAGCAAAACTGTCCTAATATCTTATAATTCATAGATAAGGTAAATATTGAAAAAATTCCTGATCATCTTCTGAAAGATGTGATCATAATGACAACTCTCAGAAATATTATAGCCAAATTACAGTGCTCCCATGTAAAGGGGAAAATATTCTAAGCAGTCAGAAAGAAACAATTCAAATATTCTCCAGCCACAGTGAGTATCACATAAGATTTAATAGCTCCTACTCAAAATATATTAAGAGCTTATAATATGATATTCCAGAGGGCAAAGGACCCAGGATTATGATCAAGAATCATATACTCAGAAAAACTGAATGTATTTCTTTATAGGATGGATTTTTTTTAATGAAATTGAGGTCTTTCAAAGATTCTTGATAAAAAGATCAGAGCTAAAATGAAAAAAAAAAACATTCAAACAGAAGACTCAAAAGAAACACAAAAAATGTGAACATGAAAGAGTAATCATAATAGATATTATAGTTAAACTGTTTATATTCCTGTATTGGAAGATGATACATGTAACTCCTAAGAATTTTATTATTATTAAATGGATCAGAATGATCTCCCAAAAAAGAATATAATATAATATAGGGGTTAGAAACCAGGATGTCCTGGGAGATGGGGGAAGCGAGAAATAGAAAAGGACGAATTTTCTCATATAAAAGAGAGAAACAAGGAAGAGCTTTCTTAGTAGAAGGAAAAATGGGGCAAGGGAGAGTGAGCAATGTGTGAACCTTTCTTCATAATTGGTTCAAAAAGGGAAGAACACACACATATAAATTTGGTTAGGTACAGAAGTCTATCTTAACCAATAGGGAGACTAGAAGGAAATAGGATAAGATATGAGTAAGGAGAAGAACTTAAGGGGAAGGACACAATTCAGAAGGCAGTGTTTGAAAGCAAGACAGATGTTTTTGGAGGGACAGGATAAAAAGAGAGGATAAACAGGAAAATGAGATGGAAAGAAATGCAGAATTAACTGTGAGTAAGAATGGGATGAGCAAGCCTACAGAATGGAGGAGGATAACAGAATTGAGTGGAAACCAAAATCTATTCTCTGAACAAGAAACACATTTGGGCAGGAGACACACAAATTTGAAATGAAGGGCTAGAGCAGAATCTAATGTACTTAAGCTGACATGAATAGGGTTGGGGGTGATGGCAACCAGGATATCAGACAGTAAAAATAGATCTAACTAAAGGGGTGTTCAGAGAAATTCCATTCTGTTAAAAGTTACTTCATACACATTAACTGTATTGAGCAATGTATTGTATGCAATTGTAAGGCTCCAGGAAAACTCTAAAGGCTCATGAAAGAGACTATTCACCACCATAGAAGGAACTGACGATCTAAATACAGATTGATGCATATCTTTCTACATTTTATTTCCTCTTTGAATTTTTCTGTAGTAAGAGCAATGTGTGTCTTCTTTCACATGATGAAAATGGAAATATGTATCATATGATGTAAAAATGGAGATTTGAAGCCTAGACTTCAGTCCCCAGAAGTCCTTGGTATTTTCCAGAATTCCCTATAATCTCACATGAGTCTCCACCTGGGCGAGATCACAATTAGTATTTAAACTGGAAGTAATGCTCTCTTCTATGCTCTGCTCTCCCATTGCAGTGATGTAAGTAAGCTAAATGTACGTATTCTGAATTGGCTAATCAGCCATGGGCACGTGGTTTCTTATTTTTGCATTTTCTTTATTCCTTGAATTCTAATAGTCCTTAATAAACCTCATAAAATATAATATTTTTATTACTAGAGACTAATAATGATAACGCATGTGTGATTTATATCATCTTAGCTATCTATGTCTTGGAAGGGATAAAAGAAGAAGGAAGAGCCATTTTCCAATTGATAAATGCTTAAAGGACAGTTTCCAGAAGAATAAATCAGAGCTTTGTATAGTAATATGGAAAAAATAATGCTCTGAATCACTACTGATTAGAGAAAGGCATATTACTACAACTGTGAGGTACCATTTCACACCTATGAAAACTTACATACTGGTGAGAATGAGTGAAAATAGGTACATTAATGAACTGTTGGTGAAGTTATGAACTAGTTGGAACTTTGAGGAACAATCTAGAACTATGCACAAAAGGCTATAAAATTGTGTATGCTTTTTGATCCAGCAGCACCACTGCTAGGTCTACATCCCAAATAGATCAAGAAAAAATGGAAAGGATCTCTTTATGTGTAAAAATATCAATAGTTCTTTCCATGGTGGCAAAATATTGGAAATTGAGGGAATAATTCAACAAGTTATGCTATGTGCGATTGTGATATAGTATTATTGTGCTATAAGAAATGATCAGGTGAGTTGTTTCAGGGAAAAAACAAAACAAAACACCTGGCAACATCTATATGAACTGGTGCAAAATGAAGTAAGAAGAACTGGGACATGATTGTGCATGGTAATAGCAATATTGTGGCGATTATCAACTGGGAAAGACTTGGCTATATTGATTAATAAAGTGATTCAAGCAATTCCAAAAGATTCATGATGAAAGAATACTGTCCACTTGCAGAGGGAGGACTGATGAACTCTAAATGCAAACTGAAGTATGATTTTCATTTTTTTTAACTTTGTATTGATTTCTTTTTGTGATCTGGCTAATATGAAAAAAATGTTTAAATGATTTATTCTATATAATTATTATCATATTATTTTCCTTCTTATTGAGTTGAGGAAGAGTAGGAGACAGTGAAAGTATCATCTGGAATTCAAAATTTAAATTTAAATAAAAACCTGATACTCAAAATTTAATAGAAAACTGTTAATTATTTTTAAAAAACAATATACAAAAAGAAAATAGGCAAAAAGTACCATGACATTGGATATCTATATGTAAATGTTTCAAGTACTGAAGAATTAGAGACTTTAGGGCAAAGTGGACTGGAATTCAGAACTGTAATTTGAATATGGAAGATACAATTTAAAAAACATATAGAATTGACTAAAAGGGAGGTAGACTATTACGTATAGATTCATGTTAGTAGATTAAGGAACAGAGGGGGGAAAGCCCAGTGTAAAATATTTTAAGATTGTTCGACCTGGTTCTAATTTCCCAAATTAGAAGGCAAATCAGATAATGTAAAGGCAAGAGGTACTGCTTTATTGCAAGCTCGAGCTTGGGTCCCACAGCCTCCAAGGCAGATGGAACCTTGAATGAAGGGGGGAGGAGGATTATATAGGGTAGGTCTCAGTTGAATAACAGGATATCTTATCGGAACACTGGGCAGCCTTGGGTCCTTGAGGTTAAGTGTCGGCTCGTGATGTCTATTTCTGTTTATCTTCGGAACAGTTGGGGAACCCTGGGTGGGATTAGGTCATGGATCAAGAGCCTTTGGGGGGATGAGTCCTTCGGTTGTTCAGGCCTTACAATCCCCACTTCTTTTAATGGCCCTTTGAGAAATCTTTCCCAAACATGGGTGTTAGCATCATCATAGGGAGTATCTGAGCAATTAGAAAGGGGTTAATACTGTTGCCTTAGGACCATGAGCTGTGCAATGCTAATATGATCTTTTACAAAAGCTACTAAGCAGTTGATAATACAGGGGCCAAAGGTTAGAAGGAGAAGAAGAATGAGGAGGGGACCTAATAGGGTGGAAATAAGGGTCATGAGCCAAGGGGATTGGTAGAAAATGTGCTCAAACCACCCCTCCTGGGACTCTCACTCCCATCCTCTGGTAGTGAGGTTTTCTCTGAGTTTGGTCATGGATTCTCGCATGACTCCTGTGTGATCAGAATAGAAGCAGAATTCTTCCCCAAGGGCTGCACAGAGGCCTCCCTGTTGGAGAAAAAGGAGGTTCAGGCCTCTGGGATCCTGGAGGGCTACTTCAGACAGAGAGGTAATGGATCTTTCAAGGTGGGTGATGGAGGTCTCTATTCTGGCTAAGTCCTCATTTACTGCAGCTCAGAGGGCTGAAAGGCCTTGATGGTGAAGTGCCAGGGAGGCTATTCCTGTTCTTACACCCACCAGGCCAAAAATGGTTGTGAGGGTGATGGCCGTGGCAGGTTCCCGTTTAGTCCTGATATGTGTTGGGGACCGAGCTTCCCGGTAGTGGTAAAGGTCCCGCAGGGTGGAAGAGAATGAGGGGTAGTGTAAAGATTAAATTAGTCTCTAGTAATACAAATGTTATATTTTATGAGGTTTATTAAAGATTATTAGAAATCCAGGAATAAAGAAAATACAAAATAAGAAAACCATGTGCCTAGGGCTGATTAGCCCATTCAAAACTTACTACATCTTGCAAATGGCAGAGCAAAGAGAGAGAGAGCATAGAAGAGGGAGAGGTAGGCCAGTTAAATACTCATTGTGATTTCGCCCAGGTGGATTTATAGGGAATTCTGGGAAATACCAAGGACTTCTGGGGATTGAAGTCTGGGGTTCAAATCTCCATTTTACAGTAGGAAAGTGACAAGGAGATACATTTCATCCATGGAGGACAGGGTGCTCAGGGCTATTCAAGATGTTAGTCCAGAGGTGGAGCATAGCCACCTTGCTCCTTGAGGGGGAATATAGAATTTGTCTGTACTTGTGGAGATTCTATTACATAGCTGGGCTAGTGGTTTGGAGATGTTCCCTATAAAGTGACCAGACCCTGAGATGGACTGCAAAGTGAGGCCTGTTTTCCTGTCACCCCAGTCACACTTGGGGGTATTGTAGGAAGTATTTAGTGCTGTAGCATCATAGTACAGGGGTCTAGAATCTAGACAGAGCCAGCAACTCTCAGTGAGATTGGAGAAGGATCGGTTCAGTGAGAGGTAGGAGGCCTGTAACAGGGGCCATAAGGGGTCCGGGTCTTGGATCAGGACAAGGGTTGAGGGTGTAGGTGGAAAGGAGGAGTTGGAAGGAGTTGGTAGGTAGGAGGGAGGATTTGATGGGGAGCCTGAGGGGGTGGGGTGGAAGTTTGACAGGATCCAGAGGGGTCTGCTATGGGTTTAGAGTTCTATTGGTGCCTATGGGTTTCTGGACAGTTGTCCGCTGGGAATTTAGAGCTCTATTGGGGACTATGGAGTTCTGGACGGGAGCTGGGGACTTTTTTTTATCAGGAGCAACCCTCCCCAGTCAGGGCCATCCTCTCAATAAAGGATACCCCAGGTGCAACCCATCAACCATCCTTCGTCCTGGGGGCTGAGAACAGTAAGGTTTAACCTAGAACAATACCGATCTCTGTACTTAAAAAGGACAGACTTGGGGTACCTGGGAGGGGGGTACATTGTGTCCCTCCTGATTTATCTACCCTCTGTAGGCCAAGGAATTTATCAGCAGTGGGAGGTGTCCAATGGTTCGCCATGGTTTCATATCCCCAATAGGCACAGTAATAATGTCCTGGAGAATTGTTGTAGGGTTTTCCAGGGTTGGAGGATTGGCAAACATAAACAGGGGAAAGGTTTCTCTGGGGTCTTTGGGGAGGGGAGTTCTCCCTGTCGGGAGCATAGGGTTCCCATGGAATAAGGTCACAGGGGTATATGCTAAATGTGGACCCTCGGGCACCGAGGTAGGTACTCAGGATACAAGAGTCCTCCCATCGAGATAGCGTCCATTGCCAGGGTTGATGGGAGAAGAAGCTGCCATGTGGCTGATAGCAGTTACTTGAGATCATTAGCTGAAGGAGCAGAAGCAGGAACAAAAGGGGGTTCATGATGCTGGGTCAAACAAAGCTTCAGAGGGTTTGTCGAATGATGCATGACTCACCACTGGTCTGAGGATTGTAGGTTGGGAGGTTCTGCTTTTCGGACATGGGAGTGGTGGACCCAAGGTCCAATGCCATTGACTTTAAGGGCAGAAGGGGTAATGAACAAAACAACATGAGGATCTTTTTCCATTGGGCTGCAGGGATCCCTTCTTGTGTCTCTTTACCCAAACCCAATCCCCCAGATTGTACTCATGCAGACAGTGAGGCTCCAGTCGGAAGGTTTTCTTAACTCGAGGCCAAATATGTCATTGAGTGTTGGCTGACCCCAACAACATGAGCTTCAACTCAGCTGGATTATTGGTGTCCTCAAGGGTTTGGGGGATGGGAGGGAGGGCACGGAACAAGACCAAGGGAAAGAGGGTCACCCAGTCCACACCAGTCTCTTGGACCAATTTAGATAAGGTCTCCTTAATTGTCCTATTCATCCTCTCTACCTGGCTGGAACTTTGGGGGTTA
Source organism: Monodelphis domestica (assembly GCF_027887165.1). Lineage (NCBI taxonomy): Eukaryota > Metazoa > Chordata > Mammalia > Didelphimorphia > Didelphidae > Monodelphis > Monodelphis domestica. The sequence goes on along the minus strand of NC_077234.1, from coordinate 139,923,844 downwards.
TACTTACAGTGTAGCTTCTAATTGATCCCCAAAGCTGTGGCAACCCCTCAAGACACCTTGCTTACAAAGGCTGGTCAATTGTCGGACCCTAATGTCTCAGGGAACCCAAACCTAGGGATAATTTCCTCAAGGAGTTTCTTGGCTACTACTAGAGCTGTTTCAGATTTGGTGGGGAATGCTTCCAGCCAGCCTGAGAAGGTATCCACTAGGATGAGGAGGTACTTGACGCCAAATTTACCTGGCTTGATTTCAGTAAAATCTACTTCCCAGTTCTGACAGGGTCGCTGACCCCTAACACTATATCCATTATTATTGCCCAGCTTAGCCATTTTCATGAGTTGTCAGGCTTGGAATGAGGTCACTAATTGCTGAGGAAAACTACTATGCCCCTTGAAGCGAAGCTTTCCTTTATCCAGTAAATGGGTGAGTTTCTTTTCTCCCAGATGGGATAGGTGATGTAGGTGGGTGGAAAGAAGTTGGCCTAGGGCTTGGGGCAGTAGAAGGTGCCCTTCCTGATCCCGATACCAGGGTTCATTGGGGCATCCTTGGTGCTTCTCAATCCAGGCTCGATCTTCTTTGGTGTATTGAGGCTCCCCTTCAGGTGGTGGTGGTATGATGGCTGGAAGGATTAAGAAAGGTGCAGATACCAGAGTTTTGCGAGCCACTTGGTCTGCAGCCTGATTTCTGCGAGCTTCAAGGGATTCTCCCTTCTGGTGACCAGGTGTATGGACTATGGCCATGGCTTTAGGCTTCCATACCGCTGATAGGAGTTCCTGTATTTCTTTTAGGTTACTGATAGGCTTCCCACCTGAGGTGAGATCTCTGTGTTCCCGGTATATGGGTGTGTGCACATGCAGGGTGGCAAAGGCATAGAGGCTGTCAGTATGTGACCTCTTGCTGAACAGTAGACACCTTCTTTCCACTAACCTTGTAGCCAAGTTCGTTCAGGGTGATCAGGAGAGACAGAGTGGAGGACTCACACACACCTCATGATGAGACAGCAAGGAGGAGGTCGTCCACATATTGTAGAAGCATAACTTGGGGGTAGTTGATGCGAAAATCTCCCACATCCACCACCAGGGCTTTCCTGAAAATGGTTGGGCTGTTCTTAAATCCTTGTGGTAACTTTGTCCACGTGCCTGAGTGTCCTCATCATACCATTCAAAAGCAAATAGGGGCTGGCTAAGTGAAAGCATCTTTTAAGTCCAGAGTAGTATACCAGTCAAGATCAGGTGTTAAGGTATTTAAGAGAGTATATGGGTTGGGAACTGTGGGGTGTATATCTTCTACCCGATGTTGACTTCTCGTAAGTCCTGGACAGACCTATAGTCCTTACCCCTAGGCTATCAGACCAGCAGGAGTGGGGTATTCCATGGAGAGTGACAGGGGATTAAGATTCTAGCTGTTTTTAGTCTGTCGATATGGAGAGTTATGCTCCTTCGGGCCTCCAGAGATATTGGGTATTGCTTGACGTGGCCTGGGGTGATGCTAGGCTTGAGGGTTACAATGATGGAGGGTTGGTAGACAGCCAACCCTACCCCCGCAGTTTCAGTCCAGACCCCAAAGACCTTGTCCATGCAGGGGTGCACATGGTTGGGTACAACGGCAGGAAGAGGAGGGGGTATGGAGGTGATATTCATCCTGAAGGGACAGTGTAAGAACCTGTAGGTGGGGCCCCTTCTTTGTCTGTGACACATATCTCTGTGTCCTGGAAGTAAATGTGGGCCCCTACTTTATGAAGTATGTCACAGCCGAGAAATGGGGCTGGACTCTCGGGGATAACCAGGAAGGACTGTGTGACTTGATGGGTACCTAAATTCACTGTCCAAGTGGTGGTCTAGTTGTATTGGCAAGTGCCTGTCGCCCCTTGCACCCAGCTTGTCTTTTTGGATATCTTACTCACAGGTGTTTTCAGGACAGAAAACTCAGAGCCAGTGTCCACCAGAAAGTTCACAGATTTCCCCTCTATCTTTGCTGTTACCCAGGACTTGGGGCAGAGGTGCGAGTCCTGTCCCCATCAGTCACTATCACCAGTGACTAACAACGTCTTCACAGAGTGGTTCCTAGGGGGCTGGCCACTTTCCCCCAACTGACATCTTGGGGGACACAGATAGGGTCAGTTATGCTTCCAATGACCCTCTTCTTTGCAATAGAAGCATTGAGTGGAGGCCGGCCTATCTGTAAGGGTTGGCCATTGGCCTCCTTTGTTGTCAAAGCGGGGGATGGCTCCATGGTGGGTCCAGGGGTTGGAGGGGCTACAATGCTGGCTGCTAGTGTCTTAGCCATTTCCCTCTGACATTTTCTATCCTGACGGTGGTCCTCAAGGCGCAACCTGTCAGATCTCTCCGGATCCTCCTTACTCAACCTTTCAGCTTTTTCCTCAGGGGTCTCTTAGATGTTGTATACCTATTTGGCCACTTTTGGGAGTTCACTAATAGATTGGTTGACAAAGTTGTCTACATTTTGGAGCTTCTTCCCGATATCTGGGGCTGCCTGTTTGATGAATGCCAACAGCACAGCCACCTTACTGGTATCAGCCTGAGGGTCCATAGGGGTGTATAAATGAAAAGCCTCATGGAGGCACTCTAGGAATGCCGCTGGGATTTCATTGGGTCCCTGTCTGACTAAACTTACTTTCGCCAAATTGGTGGGCTTACGGGCTGCAGCTTGGAGACTGGCCATTAGTCTGGCGATAGACACGGAGATGCTCCCTACCTTCGGGTTGGTCAAAGTCCCAATCAGGATGTGACAGCAGGAAAGCATCTTTGATGAGATTGGGCTGGGCAATAGAGAGACCATCCACAGCAGGGACATTTTTTCTGACTTCCAGTAGTATTTGCTCCCTCTCCTCAGTCGTAAAAAGAACCTGCAATAACTGCTGGCAATCATCCCAAGTGGGATTGTGGGTGAAAAGAATGGATTCAATGAGATCAATAAGTTTCTGAGGTTGGTCAGAGAAAGAAGGATTCTGGGTCTCCCAATTATATATGTCACTGGAGGAGAAGGGCCAATATTGGTGGACCCATGGTCCTCCGGGGACAAGGGGGCCCACAGTATAGACAGGAAGAGCTGTGATGGAAGACAGGGGTCCAGGTTCGAGTGAGGGGATCTGGCCCTGACCACAAGTGCAGTGAGCCAGTGGTGGGGTAGCTTCATCTGCCTCCGCCTGACCCCCTCTGGGTTTAAGGGAGGGTACAAGGGAGAATATTGGGGAGGGGGTTTGGCCAAATTGGCTGCAGTCAAAAAGGGGGTTCCAAGACTAGATCTTGCCAAGTAAGAATATAAGGGACTTGGATCAGGATGGCCCTCTGGGCCCTGGTCAAGGAATTTGGTCCGGACTTTAGAAATAATGTCTTGGTGGAGGGTACTGCCCTTAGCCCACCCGAGGTTGAAAGTGGGCCACTCGGAGTCACAGAAGGTCACTAACTTCCCTCTTTTGACTTGCAAAGAGAGATTGTGAGTGTGGGCCTTGAAAATTTGGAAGTGGGAGAGAATAAGGGCCAGTGGGGTAGACTCTGTCTGCCCCATGTTTTCTGAATCAAAAGGCCAAGAAATCAAGGGCCGAATAAAAATAATAATACCAACAATAAGACAAAAGCACAACCAATAATGTGAACAGGACTGGACAGTAATGACATGAAGGCACTAAAACTACTCCCTACAATATTTCCAGAGGACAATCTAATGCATCCTCCCCCTAAGTTCCCAAAGAGTGAATATCTTGATTTCTGCTCTTAGAAATCCCTTGGAGCATCTGCCTTGTGCTACCTTTCAGGCCCCAAGGCCTCAGAGGACTCTAACCTCTGCTGCAGAGATCCAGTCTCTATTCCAGGTCCCCAGGACTCTGGGTGAAGGGCCTCCAACCCCTCAAAGTGAGTCTTTTCCACTCAGATGGTTGAAAGGGTCAATTCACTTTCACTTTTTCTCAATAACCAAATGCTTCCCGGCTGTTCCAGCTCAACGTCTCATGAAGTCTGAGAAATGCGTATTAGACCGGTCCACACTCAGAAACAGGCAGAACCAAATTGGTTTGGACTTAACAATAGGTCCTCTCTGTAAAATCCCCGGAGCTGGTGGGACTAGTCGTATGCCTTAATCCCGTGATTGGTTCCCCATCAGTCACACATCATCCACATGTTCTCTGACCCTTTGGTCCTCCAAAACAGTACCTCTATCTGTGTGTGGTCCAGTCAGGAAATCCCAGACAAGTCCCCAAATGTTTGACTCAGTTCTGGTTTCCCAAATTAGAAGGCACAGCAGATAATGTAAAAGTAAGAGGTACTGCTTTATTGCAAGCTCGAGCTTGGGTCCCACAGCCTCCAAGGCAGATGGAACCCTGAACGAAGGGGGGAGGAGGATTATATAGGGTAGGTCTGAGTTGCATAATAGGATATCTTATTGGAACACTGGGCAGGGTTAGCTCCTTGAGATTGTGTCAGCTCTTGATGTCTATTTCTGTTTATCTTCTTCGGAACAGTTGGGGAACCCTGGGTGGGATTAGGTCATGGATCAAGAGCCTTTGGGGGGATGAGTCCTTTGGTTGGTCAGCCCTTACAAAGATCAATGTGGAAGTAGATGAGAAATCTGGAATAAGAAAACAAACCCAGCTAGAGATGGAGGACTTCAAGTGACCGTTTAACTCCTAGACCTCAAATCTCTATATGAATCAATGTAGCTATGATACTATTATCATCATTTTTTTTAAGTAAAGAGGCTAGAAGTGAATTCTTTTGGTATTCTTTCTGTCCAAGAGAGAGTTCCTATAATAGGAATAATAGTAACTTTGAGAGGATACCTCCGTTTTAGAATTATTTAGCTCTTAATAGAGAAGATGAAAATTATCTGTAGTCTGAAGTATTCAATATTTTAAAGGACTGGATTTCAAAAGGTTAGAAAAAATAAAGGTAATAACTCAGAGCTAAAAGTCCTTCATAAAACCAATTCCATCAAACGCTTTTTCTCTACTCAAATAGTCATCTGCATGGCTAATGCTATCAGGATCTCTTACTTAAAGTATAGAGACTATAGACAGAGACTCTTAATTGGTTTTGCTGCCTTAAGTGTCTCCCCTATTCAAATCCATTCCCTATGTAATGGCCCAAAGTGACTTTATAAAGTATAGGTCAGACCATGTCATTAGCCTACTTAATTAAGTTCATTGGCACCCTATTGCCTTCAAGAGAAAATCAAATCTCCTCATTTTGGCATTCAAAGTTCTTCAATTATTACTCATTCCATATTATAACCATATTGGCCTTCTTGCTGTTCCTCAAACAAGACACCCCACTTCCCATGCATTTGTGCTGGCTGTTCTGTATCTACGGTAGGAGTAATGTCCTAATTCCTCCCTTTACCTAGGTTAGTCTAGTTTTTGTTTGTTTGTTTTTCCTGGAAAGGTATTTAGACCATTCTTGTGACATGGTTGACTCAGGGGACTAAAGGCATTTACCTGAAAAATGTAAACCAGCCATGAAGGCACGCTAAAATAATTGGTTATAAATGATAATGGGCATTTAACTCAAGGGATCTTCACTCTATTTAATCAAGTTGAGGTGTCTGTGTTTAATGCCTATCCTTGCTGACAATGTTTTTCTTACTATGGCAAAGTGAATCTGTTATTATTTGTTGAATGACATAGGAGTGTCTCAAATTGTTCTAATGTCAAAATTAAAATACCAGGCATGAGTTAGAGTCAGGACGGGCCCAGAAAAATTGAAAGTGTTGCAAAACTGGAAAATAATGAGTTCATTTTAGTGGGAAATTGGCACTGAAGAAACAGATAAACCAGGACCAACCTTCATGCTTCTAGTGATGTTTGATATATCTTTAGAGATGTTTTTGATTATTATGTGGAGCCCTTCACTCCTGGGAAATTAAAAAGCTAACTGCCTGTGATCCTCTAGTAAGAAGAGACTTTTATGAGTATGATCTATGTCCTTAAGAAGCAAACTTTGAAGAAAATTGAGGTAAAATGAAGTTTTGGAGCACAATTTGAGTACCTAGATCTTCTGGCCTGATAATTTAAGTGTCACCTAAGATCTACTAAGAGATTTACTCAGAATTCAGTTTACCTTTAAAGCCACCAGAAAGAATTGAATATTGAGGGATTTAAATACATGATTTTCCCCCTCATTAGAAAAGGACAAATTTATTTGGATTAAGGTTACTTTCTCCTTGGTGGAATTGGATGTCTTTGTATTTCTAAAGGAAACTCTAAGTGGCAGGTGGTAATAATAAGCTGCACTGGCTTGTCACATTTTAAATTGAAAAGATGAACTGGAACTTGCAAACATTTGCCATCAGCCACCAGGCAAATCAGCTAGTTTGGACTGAAGATTTAGGGCTTCCTGAAACTCTCTCAGAAGTCCTTAAGGGCACTTATATTGTTTGATTTGTTTTGTTTCCACTTTGGATTGTAATCTTTCTGTTCTTTTATTGTTTTTTGTTTTTTTTTTTATGTCAGGCTTCTTGAATTCTGAAGGCCAGTTGACCAATAAAATCTCTAATATCCTTAAAGTGGTAAAAGGTCCTTAGGATCGTATCACAATGGAGTGGAATATGTCAGGAACAATATCCTAATCTCTGTCTCCAAAGCGTTTAGATAAATTTACCTTTAAATGATACAGGATTATCTTTTGATTTTATTGGTTCAGCGAACTACAGGGTAACTATTGATATAACTTCATTATCTTCTGAATACAGTATTCAGAAGGAATCTCTATATTTCTCATGACTGCTTGTGGATCATGTTGGGAAACACAGGCAAGTGTACATATGCATGTATATGTATGTTTATACTCAGTATGAACTTATACTCATATATGAAATATATGAATACAACCAGCATATAGAAGTAGATATGCATATGTGCATGTACCAATAGGTATGCATACAGCTATGCAATCACATCCTTGTGTATATGTACATATGAATGCATGTAAAAGTATGTATAAAATGTGTATCTATATTTATGTATACACATACTGTATAATAAATATCTTTTTTAATTTTTTAATTTAAATTAAATTTAAAATTTTTTTAATTTTATTTAATTAATTTAGTGTATTTTTCCAGGATTACAAAAATCATGTTCTTTTCCTCTCCTTCCCCCAACCCCCTCCCAAAGTCAAGGCACAATTCCACTGGGTTTTACATGTGTCATTAATCAAGACCTATTTCCATATTATTGATATTTACACTAGGGTGATCAGTTACAATTTATAACCCCAATCATATCACCATTGACACATGTGATCAAGCAGTTGTTTTTCTTCTGTGTTTCTACTCCCACAGATCTTCTTCTGAATGTGGATAGTGTTCTTGTACAATAAGTATTAATGTAATTTTTTTTCAATAAATGAACATTAAATGAACCTCTTAGAATCCCTTCTTTCCTTCATGACTGCTCAAGTTTCACCTTCTCTTTTACTTTTTCTATGATACAGGTTGTACATGTGTTATTATACAATACATATTTCCATGTTCATCATATTGTGAAAGAACACCCATTCCACACAAAGAAAAATTCATGGAGGAAATAAAGTGAAGAATGTGATTCTTCAATCTGCATTTATACTCCTTCAGTTCCTTCTATAGCAGTAGAGAACCTTTTTTCATGAGGTCCTTGGCATTTTTCTGGATCCTTGCACTGCACTGTTTTCATTGGACATTATTGCTGTTACTGTGTACAGAATTCTCCTGGTCCTTCTCACCTCACTATTACTTCATATAAGTCTTTCCAGGAATTTGTGATCTTATGGCACAGTGATATTCTAGTACAAGCATATACCTCAACTTGTTCAGTCATTTCTCAATTGATGGCCATCCCTTCTATTTCCATTTCTTTGCTACCACTAAAAGAACTACTAAAAATATTTTTGTACGACTAGGTCCTTTTTCCCTATCTTTGATGTCTTTGGCATTGCTGGGTTAAAGGGTATGCACAGATTGATGGCACTTAGGGCATGGTTCCAGATTGCTCTTCAGAATGACTGTATCTGTTCACAGCTCTGCCAAAAACATATTAGTTTTCCATTTTTTCCATATCCCCTTCAACAGTTACTATTTTCCATTTTTGTGTCATGGTGGCCAATCTGATAGATGGGAGATGGTATCTCAGAATTGTTTTAGTTTACCTTTATCTAATCAATAGTGATTTGGAGCTGTTAATTTCTTCATCTGAGAACTCCCTGTTGTTGTGGTGAAAATTTCACCTTTTAAGATTGTTATAATATTGAACAATGGCCGCCAAGGAATTTCCTTTGAAATTCCTAAAATGAAACACTCAAGTCAGAATGGAGTTTATGGAGGTTTAATCACAATGGGAGTAGGGAAAAGGAGAGGGAGAGATGGAGAGAGGAGAAAAGGGAAGGGGGTTTCTCAACCTCTGACCAAGGCAGAGGGAGTTTAGGCCCAAAGGGCCAAGGTGGAAGGAATCAGTCCTTGACTCATGTGACCGATCAGAAGGGAAGCTGTCTGCAGGCCTCCTCTCTGTCCAAGCTCCTCACATGAACTGGCATCTAGCCCTGTCCACAGGAAGTGAGCGAATTCCCTAGGCTGTCACTTCCTATGCCTCACAAGTGCCAATGGTGGCTCAAGCTTGGCTTAGGACAGCCCAGGTGGGCAGTTCGTTATTTCTGATTTGTCATTGACTAGCACATGCCCGTGTAGTGTGGGTGTGCACAATTTTTGGGTGCTAGACCAAGATGGAGACTTTTAAAATTCACACTGTTCATATCCTTTGAACACTTATCAATTGTGGAATGCTTTGTATTCTTCTAAATTTCACTCAGTTACCTATATATTTAAGAAATGAAGCCTTTGTCAGAGACCATTAGGCTATAAATATTTTTTTTCCCTATTTTGTTGTTTCCTTTCTAATCTTGGTTGATTTGTTTTTTTTTTCCTGCAAAATCTTTTTAGTTTAATGTGATCAAAATTATCTATTTTAAATCTCATCATGCTCTCTATGTTTTATTTGCACCTAAATTCTTCCTTATCCATAGATCTGACAGGTAAAATAGTCTATGCTCCTCCAATTTATTTATGGCTTCACCCTTTATTTCTAAATTTGTTCTACAATTTGACTTTACTTTGATATATGGCATGAAGTGTTGGTCTGTGCCTAGTTTCACAATGGTCATTTACTACTACATATGGAGTGCCTAATCCATTACACTGGTCCAATACCCATTTTCTTAGCTAGTAACATTGTTTTGATGGCTGCCACTTTATAATATAGTTTGAGGTCCAGCAAAGCTGTCACCTTCCTTCCAATTTTTTTTCATTAATTTCCTTGATATTCTTGGCCTTTTTTTCTTCCAGATGAATTTTATTATTTTCTTTTCTATCTCTATGTCAAGCATTCCCTTCTCCATAAAGCCTCTCCTGATCTCTGCTGTAGCAATTTCTACCTCAATGAATAAATCAACAAGCATTCATTATATATCTTGCTACATACTAGGCAATGTTCTAAGCATTGGGTATAGAAAAACAAAAACAGTCTCCTCCTTAAAGTGCTAGTTTACTGAGGGAAACATATCTATATGGGGGATGTATGTGTGTATGTATGCAATTTGGGAAGGGCAAGGCACCAGCAGTTGCATTTATCATGAAAAGCATCTTCTGTAGTTGTAGATTAAATGGATTTTTGGAGGAGACTGGGGATTTTAAAAGGCAGTGGTGTGTGGGGAATGTATTTCAGGCATGAGGGATGGCCAGTGTACAGACATAGAAGGGAGATGGTTATCATGTATGATTCAGAGTAAGAAAGCCTTGGGCATTATTCATTTTGCTCAGACCTGGACTCTGGGGTACTGATTAGGCTGCATATTGGTCTGTGTGTAGCCTTTAGGCAAGGAGACCAAGAAAAGGAATAAGCTAAAACTATCTTCTGGGGAAATCTTACATAAACCAGTGTCAAGGAAGGGTGCTAACACTTCAGATTTAATGAACTTTCTTTTAGGTAGGTTGTTCTTATTGTTGACCTGAAAAGGCACTCCTCAGGGGTAGGTGTGTGTGTGTGTGTGTGTGTGTTTAAATTTGTCTCACTGATTAAATCTATTCATACATGGAACTTGGCTTTAGGGCCAGTGTTGTACCTGACCTATTATAGTACAGACACCTGGACATTATTGAAAAGAATTGCAAAGAGTTTGGAAAATATAAAACAATACTAGTCTCAGAAAAAACCAGGTTGATGAGTTTTGTGTGAATCTACTTCATTCTTTTCATTCAACTCACATTTGTTTCCCTAATTCAAATTGTTTCCTTTTATATTGTGGGAATTTAACTCTTGTGAGTTTCCTATTGATACTGGCTGAATATCTTACTTAACGAACAGAACAGCCCTACTTATTTTTCCTCCAAGCCCTTTTAAATCTAGTTTTCCAAAATCTAGTGCATACAGTTTTCCTTTCCTTTAGTACTTCAAATTCCAGGAGAGAGTGCTCCTCTTTCCCTAAATTTCCCATAATTTTTGCTACAGTCGCTACTTCCTCCTTTTTGGTGATCATCATATCCATGATAGAATTTCCCCATTTTGAAAAACCAAGTTGAATTCTACAACTGGTACAATGGATCACTCCTATCCAGAGCTTTCAAAGAAAGAGTCTTTTAATATTCCATTGCCTTGAGGTATAAGTATTTCCCAAAGCTCTTAAAAGGAGTTGAGAAAGATAAAAACTGCTGGCAAGGAGTTAAAAGCAGGCATCAGAAAGGTTTCTTGGCATCTCTGGAACTCCCATCAAAGTCCTGAAACTGCTCTTATGCTTTTTTCTCTGGGAACCAAATCAATCAACCTCAGGGTCAAGTTAGTCCAAATGTCCTTTCCTCCAACTGTCCTGGCAGGCATTGTGAAATTATGGGAGATTATTTCAGGCCATCCCATTTCTACCAGTAGCTTACCTTACTTTTTTTTTTTGCTCTCCCCCATTTTGCATGAGGTTATTAAAGCAAATAAAATTGGGTAACTAGGTAGTTAGGTGATACAGTAGATGGAGCCCTGGATCTGGAAACAGGGAGGCTTGAATTCAAATCCTGCCTCAGAGTCTCTTTTTTTTTAGCTGTATAAACCTGAATAAATTGCTTAATCTCAGTCTTATCTATAAAGCAAAGACAATAGTAGTATCCAGTATTTTGTTAGAAGGATCAAAAGAGGTGATCATTCTAAAGTACTTGGCAAACCTCAGAGTACTATATAGATGTTATTATTACTGTTATTATTCTTATTTATCTTTTGGCATCATGAAAGTTCCCACCGATTACTGGCTAATTGTAGTTTCTCATAATTATTGCATCTTGTCTGTTTAAGACTTGGGATACTACTTGAACTACATCTATGTCCCCTTCCTGTCCAAGTGGTTTGTAGTATTCCCCTATGATAAATTCCCTTCTGTTCCTCCCTACATGGATCTTTAGCTAAACATTCTACATTCTCCTTCCTTACCATGAATTTTGAATTCCATCACATGAGTATGCCTTCCTAATATCCAATGCTATTCTCTTCCTTTTCTGTTTCTTTTAAATTTATTTTATATATTATATATTGTGTAGCATATACATTATTTAATATTATATAGTATATATTTTATATATTGTATAGAAATCTAAAAACATAGATTTGATTCCATCAAGATTCTTTTAATACTTATATGGTAAAACTTGCTTCTGGGCATTTGAACCTCTTCTTTACTTATATATTGTCTAAGCTTTCAGCATTTATGTGTAGATATTTGAGAACATGGTTAGCTACTGGCTCTTTTCTGGCATTTAATCACTTATGAACTTCTGAATATATGAATTATTGTTCTTATTTTTCATTGTAGCCACTCTTGGTATAGAGTCAAGTCTGGTGGCTATTGATATAAAGTTTCCTCATCATGTCTAATTATGATTAAAATTTTCTAGAGACCATATTTTAATTTATAATTATTTATTAAGTAATCAAAAGTGGGCCAGAGAAAGAAAAGGCACCGGTCTCTTGTGGCCAGTCATTTCTTTAGTCACCTCCTTCCTGAATTGGCTGTACAAGCTCTGAGCCAGACCTCAGGCATGTTAGCACTCCCTTAGCGAGCTCTGAGCCAGGACACCAGTGTTGGTACTGTCCTAGCCTCTTCCCCCTAAGCCAGCTGTGCATCCGGACCAATGTTGGGACAGAACTCTATTACCCACCTTCTCTCTCCATGATTCCCGGGCCAGATGCCCCACTTCCTTCTTCTACTCCAATGTATGTACCTTGTATGAAGGCTCTTTCCCAAGCCCCTCTGATTTGGAGGATGCTGACATCATTATGGATAAGAGGCATCACCCCTCTTCAGAATGGCCTCGCAGTACTAGTCTAGCCTCTCCTAGCAAGGTAGGGAAGACTCCATCTAAGGTTCAGAACAAAATCTCCTCCAGTCAAAAGGATTTCTCAGGGGAACCAAAAAAAAACGGTACAGGGTGGTGTTTCATTCACACACTTGGCCCATCTTCTTTAGATTACATTTAATCACACATTCTAAAACGTGGAACTTCAGAATTTGTCTCATATAATGCATATCTATGAGCAAATCATCTCCAAAACATTCAAGACCTTTGCATGATGACTCCTGGGGAAGGGATCTTTTACTTCATATCAGTGTTACCCTTTTCCTTTTTTTGAACAGCTCTAATTCTTAGGAAATTTCCTCTTAAATCAAACCATAATTTATTAATCTTTTAATTTAACCAATATTACCTCTTGTTCCTTTTATGCAATCACTCTGTTAATATCCACTCAATTTTGCTTTTTGAGAGCCTGGGGGCAGGTAAATTCCCTCTCCCCCCCTCTCTCTGTCTCTCTCTCTATCTCTCTGTCTCACTCCCTCTCTCTCTCCTCTCTCTCTCTGTCTCTCTCTCTCTCTCTCTCTCGGTCTGTCTCTGTCTCTCTCTCTCTCTCTCCCTCTCTTTCCCATTCCCTCTCTCTAATTCTTTCTCCCCCTACATACCTAACTACCTAACTATCTTTATCTCTGTCCTCCATGTCCATTATCTTCATCTATACAGCAGACCTTTTATCTATTTATTTAGCATCTCTTTCTATTTCTCCAAAAGATCTCACATTTAGAGTACGCAAGAATGTTATTTAGATTATGAACAGTTAAGCCAGCATTTATTATTCTTAGCATACTCTGCCCCCTCTTATGCTACTCTGACATTGTTCCTGAAGAAGTTGAAGAGGGATTCCTGACTAGAATGGCTGCTTGAATAGAAGTAGGCAGCCCCTCCCTATATGCCTATGCCAGCAAAATCTAAAAATTCACACTGGCCCAAATAAGGATCAATAAATGCCATCGAAAATGACAGTTTTTTTCCCCCACTCAGAACTTCAACAAATAAAAAAAGGCAGCTAGAATACTATTGGCAGCTGCAAAGGCCATTGCCTATAAAGCTAGTGCCAGTACAGATAAAGTAACTGAAGCCTCCTAGCACAACTATAGACATTATAGAAAAAAAAAAGCCTCAGGGCGCAATTAATTCATAATACAGATATACTTTAGGAGCAAAGGGAAGTGGCTCCAAACTGTCTGTATAAGACAGGGCTCAGGTCAGGACCTTCTAGGTCCAGGGCTTCCAAGGCTCCTCACACTACCCAGAGATACCCTAGAGGACCCTGAATATTCAAAAATAATAAGACTAACTCAGAATATGGAGATCAGCTTAGAGCTGATGGAGGGTGAGCCCAAACAGCCAGTTAATCAACCAAAAGGTGATAAGACATAAGGAGCATTAAGCTATTTTTGTCTTTTTTTTTTTTTAATAAAAAACCTTAACCTTCCATCTTGGAGTTAGTATTGTGTATTGGTCCCAAGGCAGAAAAATGGTAGAGGCTAGGCAAAGGGGGTCTAGTGACTTGCCCAGGGTCACACAGCTGGCCACATTTGGACCTAGGAAGGTGGGTTATTTTTTTGAAGATGCCTACTGTTCAAATTATCTTTGTTTTTTTGTTGTTTTTTTTTTGTCTAAACTTACTATTTACATTTTTTCTCTTTTTTAAACCAAGTTTATAGAGCAAAAAAGTGACTATTAAAACCTTCTTGAAATGCAAAGGAAAGAGCAGAATGAAGTACTAAATAACATGTTGGAATTATATTCTTTTTAAAAAGTGAGTGGTATAAAATGGAGATTTATAGTTTCCTAGATGAACATCTTTCTGTTTTCTATATATATGGAAATGCTCATGAGGGGGTATTTCAGTTCAGAATTTTTTTTTTTAGAAAATGTTATTTAGTCAATTTAGAACATTATTCTTTGGTTGCAAGAATCATATTCTTTGCCTCCTTTCCCTCCCCCCACCCTTCCCGTAGCCGACATACAATTCCACTGGGTGTTACATGTGTCCTTGATCAGAACCTATTTCCAAGATGTTGATGTTTGTTTAGGATGTTCATTCAGAGTCTACATCCCTAGCCATGTCCCCTCCACCCATGTACACCCATGTAATCAAGCAATTGTTTTTTTTTCCTGTGTTTTTACTCCCACAATGTTTCTTCTGAATGTGGATGGTATTCTTTCTCATAATTACCTCTGAGTTGTTCGGGAACTCAGTTCAGAATTTTTAAAAAGTAGAAGGATTTTTCATAGTATTTATCCTTATAATTATATCAGTGTTTAGAACTCCAAGAATGGACTCTTCCTTCTTTTATGTAAATCAATAACTAGCCTAAAATTTTATAATCTTTTTGAGTTATCTGGTCACTTAAAAGTGATTTTCATTGTCAAGCAGCTAGTACCTATCTGTGACAGAACTTGAACTCAGGTCTTCATGACTACAATGTAACCTTTTGCTCACTTCCTCATTCTTCCAGTTTTTCCTAATGTTGCCTTCAATACAATGTATATAGACAAAAGATTCTCCCACTCTTGCAAAGATATACCCTTTTGGTAGAATCATTGCATTTGTTTTGAATCTTTCACTTTATCTTACAAAGAAGAGATGGGAGGAATAAAAATTTTCAGATGCATCAAGTAAGCATTTTTCTTAATTCAAGTGATTGTCAAAATATTTCTATTCCAATGCAATAGGGCCTTAATAGATTCTGAATACTCTTAAGCAGTCTACTCAGGGAAGTCAACATTAAGTGAGAAAAATTTTTGATTCCCCTCAAGATAATCCAAATGTTAGCTTCATCTGAACTACTCCGCAGAGGTACTGTCTCTTGTAACATTTATTTTTCTTCAGAAATAAAAAAAATCCTGTCTCATTCTTTTAACAGTTATTATTTCCCTGTGGTCCTCCCCCCCCCAAAAAAAACAAAACAACCAAACAAAATTTGCCTAGCTTAGTCAGTATAACTAGTATTTTACATTGTTTTATACATTGCTTGTTTTCTTTTTATGACTCTAAGCATCAGTTCTTAGGAATTTCAAATGAGATCAAGTCTGAATAAAACAACACTATTTAAAGATAGAAATCCATACTTGCCTTGATTCAATAGTGTTGAGAGGTGTAAAGTATCCCTCGTCACAGGTATCCTACACATGTTCCTCAGTGCCATTGTCCTTTACAAGGAAGTCTGTTCTTCAACAGCCTTCTGTGTATTTGTGGGAGAGTTAGCCCCAAGCTCTTCAGGGGAACCTTTTGTTTTAATTGTTCTCACTCTACTCTCTTAATAATGACTTTGTTAAAAGCTAATTAAGTTTACTTGTAGTTAAAAGGAAGCACAGTAGCAATTCCTTGTCAGAACAGTTTTGAGAAATTCAACTTCTCAAAGTTAATCTTGGAAACCCCTAAGAGTAGAAGCAATCACAAACCTTGAGAACACAGAGTATTGAGCCTCCTGGAGGCATTAGAATTATGAAATTGTTTTTTATTTCTCTATGTTCCTTTTTATTTTGTGTGAAAAACCTATTCAGATAAGGGCAGATGTATAAATGGTGATTTTAATTGGATACCAAAACGTTTTTCTTGTATTAATTTTGTTCTTTAGGAAATAATTCCTACTTGTGACTTTTTTCTGTCACTTATAACATAATCAATTTCACTTTTTGCATCAATCAATGTTAATCATGACAGAATACCATGATTTGTTTTCCTCAAAGAGAATATTTATTCTATGTAAGCATGTGACTTCTGTATAATATACATTCTGGCCCCCTTTATTCATGTTTTCTAAACCTGCATTTTCCAAAATTTTCTTTACTACAAAGTGACCAAGTATCAAAATGTATTTTCATCTAATTTGGAAGTTCATAGAATTTCTGTACTACCACATCCTCTACCACTAGTGTTTAAACAATAGCTTCAATTCTTTTCACATTCCCCAGGGTTTAGTAAACAACTCTCAAGCAAGCCACCAAAATATCACCCATCATGTACACTGTTGACTGGATTTCACATTTATGTCTATTATTCCCTATTACTTTCTCTAAATCTTGCTTTCATCTATTCTCCTTTGGGTATACAGAGAACATTTTAAAAACTTAGTTGATCTCCCCTGTAGAAAGAGAAGCAAGAACAATTATGTTACCAAGAGACACACTTTTAACCAAAATCTGTATGGGCAAGATTCAGTGTTTTATTGGATTTGTAGAGGACTCAAATGTAACAGTTAACCTTTGAATTTGACAGATTATACTACAAGGCATGGGAGATCTTGTGATGAGCACTGAATGTTGGATGAGATAGGTGAGGTGTTTCTAGATAACAATTTTTATTATTGACCTATAGATTTAATGCTACAATAGTAATATCCGTTCTATAAGCATCATCAGTAAAAGTGAAATAACTAAGTGACTTTTTAAAACGTTGTGTTAATTTCTTTACCATAATTATTTTCCTGATATATATATATATGACATATATAACAAGTCATATATAACATTTTACACCTGCATGTTCCAATTCCATGAAGAGAGCAAAATGTGTTTCTACTTGAGTATTTTTGAACCAAGTTTGGCTATTGTTATTTATCTGAGTTATATTTTCCTTTCATACGTTTTTCATTTACTTATAATTCTATATCTTTTTTGTTGAATCTTTTTAAAAATGATAAACAATTTTTCACAAATCTTATTATATTATATCTGAATTACTTGTATCTGATTTTTTTCCAGAAAAATAATACTACGTAACATTGATTTTGAACTTTTGATTAGTTATTCCCTAATTGATTGTAGTCATCTCATACAGGTTTGGCTTTTCTTTCTATAATAAGATGCTTGTTGCTTTGAATATCTTGTCAAGCATGTGTGTGTATGCCTGTGTGTGCACACCTGTACATGCTTTGCTATTGCTTCATGGTGATCACATTGATGGATCAGAGGGTGAAGAATTTAGTAACTTCTTAAATACTTTCTTAATGGAGAGACTCTATCCTCACTCTAATTAAGGAAATCACAGAGATCCCAAATACCTCCATTTTATTCAGTCAACCAGAACTAGATGTAAAGAAATCCTCAATCAATAATGGGAAGATTATATGGTTTGGGCTGTTAGATAAAAGGCAGGTTTGGGCAATTTATCCTTTCTCTCTCTCTCTCTCTCTCACTCTCTCTCTCTCTCTCTCTCTCTCTCTCTCTCTCTCTCTCTCTCTCTCTCTCTCTGTCTCTGTCTCTCTCTGTCTCTGTCTCTCTGTCTCTCTCTGTCTCTCTGTCTCTCTCTCTGTCTCTCTCTCTGTCTCTCTGTCTCTCTCTCTCTCTCTCTCTCTCTCTCTCTCTCTCTCTCTCTCTCTCTCTCTCTCTCTCTCTCTCTCTCTGTCTCTCAACAGTCTAGTGCTAGAAAAGTTCCATTTCTGAAGATTTTAGTTTAAGATTTGGAACTCTGTCCCTGACAGGGCATTTTCTAGAGGGGAAGAAGAAAGGTAGTCTATCCTTTCTATTGACCATTTCTTTGGAGAGGTTAAACCAATAGCATCAAGTGCATCTAGCTGGAATTTCTGTGTCTAGAACAGCAGGAGATAATGTATCCAGACAGAAATAGCAGCATCAGGGAATGTGACCCTTATAGTGAAAAGAAATGCCTACTATTAATTTTATAAAGACTCTGATCCCGATAGCCTGTATCAGCAAATAATGCACACCTAAGAGGAACTTCATAAGGACTATATGAATGAAGAAAACAACTTGAAGTACTTGGGAGTTTTACTATAGGTGTAGTTAAGTAATTTGTGTCTATATTCCTTGCAGACCTTTCTAAATTTGTTGAAAAGTGTTCCCAGAATTAGGGATATCTATTTTTTTCCCTTTAATAATAATTGTTCTTGGTATATCATTTTTGTAAATACCTTTACTAAAATTTTATTAATCCAAAGTGATATTTAGTAAGGAATACAATGGTGGTGGTTTAAAAAAATATTACTATCATACACAAAATAATAGCACAATACATCTATCCTCTATGGACTTAGATTATATTTAAGAGCAGGAGTAAGGGAAATGTCCCGGGATGTGGGCATACACTTTAAAGAAAAAAATATTTCTGGAAAAGTTGGGCTAATTACAGCTCCATCAGGAGGGCATACTAACAATTTATCCAACTTTCAAGATAATAGATCTTGCCTATAATCACCTTATTGTTGATGTTGAGTTGAATTATTGTAAAGAAATAATTTTGTTCTGCAGGATAGAGATAAATAACATATCTGTATCTGTGGCCAAAATGAAATTAATATTGAGAGGAAAAACTAGCTACTCAAAAAATTCAGAAACTCAGCATTAATGTGGCAAAGTCTCTGTTATTTAATCCTCAAGAGAAAGAGTGCTCATAAACCAGTGTTACAGCCAGCAAGCAGTCACAAAGCAAGGAAGCACAAGGGCTCCTTGTGGATGAAGATAATCCCTAATGCTAATCAGTCCCTCACCTTGTTCTCCACTGGCCAGTTACTAGAGTTACAATCTAGTCTTTAGAGTTAGCTAATTAGATAGAATGTGCAATTTACAATGCCTCATTACCCTAATTATTCATATGTTTCAACCAATTAACAGAAAGCAACTTCAATTCTACTATTAGCATGTCTTATCACCATATATGGGGATAGCCTGCCACCTTACTCTCTGTCATACCCTGGTTTCAGGGAAATGGGGCTTAAACTAGGAACAGGAAACTTTTTGATTGAGAGGTTTTCTGACTCTGTCTTAGTGATTCATTGGGATCTTACTGAACTTCATCTCTCACAGTATCAACTAGCTTTTTAAACCAGAAGTGATGGAGTGATTCATTGTATAGCTTTGTTTAATCAAGGTAACAACCACCTAAAACAATTTTGGAGCAAGAAAGATGAGAACAAAGTGGAGTTCTTTACATCTTTGAATAAAATGTAAGTGATTATTATTTTTACACCAAAGGTACTTTTTTTAGACAGGTTTGGGATTTCATGGGAAAATAAACTTGTTTAATAGACTGTTCCTTGCAAGAAATTATACTCTACTTGGGTTTTGGGGGCTTAATAATTTTTAGAGTAGCTTTGCATAGGAATTTTTATCATATTATAATACCATACTATTTTAAGATAAGAATAACTTGGTTACATTAACATGATCATGCATTCCTTCAGGATTTCCATATCTTGAAAAATAATAGCATCACATTTACTCTGATTTTTCTTAAAATATCCAGTCCTCAAATGCTACCTTGACAATTCACTTCATGAAAAGAAAGTTTTATTCTTAGGCATGGTGATTAGATTATACCAACTTTTACCAGTGACCATGCTCAAAATGAAGAAATGATTCCTTTTGTTATTGTTGATTAAAATGTTTTATGTTCATAGAGAGGATCATTATCAGCAATTTAAATTGTCTTGTAATGAAATAAAGGCCCCCATGGCTCTGTAGCCCATATCAAATTAGAAACATAACATTAGACTTGTGTCAGTTGCCATATTATCAATCTGCACTCTAGGGACAAATATTTCTACTCCCATACAATAAAATCTTTAATCCAATAGCTAACATAGATGGTAAAACAAATTAGAATAATTTGTTTTGATGCAATTAGAATAGAGTTCGTAAAATTTGTTAGAGGTTTCTTATTAAGAACAATAATTACAGACACTCATATAGCACCTTCTATTTGCTAAACACTGTGCTAAGCACTTTAATTATCTCATTTGATTCTCACAACAACTCTGGGAAATAGCTGTTATTATTATCGTCCTATTATATAGAAGAGGAAACAGAGACAAATAGATTTGTCCAGGATCACACATCTAGTAAGTGTCTGAGTCTGGATTGGATTTGGGTCTTCCTAACTCTAGGTCTAATGCTCTATTCGTTCCTTGTGTTTTTTAAAAAGTTTAAAAAAATATATCTCTCTTTGTTGGGGATTTTCAAGTTTTCAGTATCGGAAGAACAGAGAAAATAAGAGAGGAAATATTTTATAAAACAAGAATTTTTAAAAAATATAAAGCCTGATCACCTCACACCTAATAGATTGGCTAACATGACAGCAGAGGAAAGCAGTGAATGCTGGAGGGGATGTGGCAAAGTAGGGACATTAATTCATTGCTGGTGGAGTTGTGAACTGATCCAACCATTCTGGAGGGCAATTTGGAACTATGCCCAAAGGGCGACAAAAGAATGTCTACCCTTTGATCTAGCCATAGCACTGCTGGGTCTGTACCCCAAAGAGATCATGGACAAAAAGACTTGTACAAAAATATTCATAGCTGCGCTCTTTGTGGTGGCCAAAAACTGGAAAACGAGGGGATGCCCATCAATTGGGGAATGGCTGAACAAACTGTGGTATATGTTGGTGATGGAGTACTATTGTGCTAAAAGGAATAATAAAGTGGAGAAGTTCCATGGAGACTGGAACAATCTCCAGGAAGTGATGCAGAGCGAGAGGAGCAGAACCAGGAGAACATTGTACACAGAGACTGACACACTGTGGTATAATCGAACGTAATGGACTTCTCCATTAGTGGCGGTGTAATGTCCCTGAACAATCTGCAGGGATCTAGGAGAAAAAACACTATCCATAAGCAGAGGACAAACTGTGGGAGTAGAAACACCGAGGAAAAGCAACTGCCTGACTACAGTGGCTGAGGGGACATGACAGAGGAGAGACTCTAAACGAACACTCTAATGCAAATAGTAACAACATGGCAATGGGTTCGAATCAAGAACACATGTGATACCCAGTGGAATCACGCGTCGGCTATGGGGGGTGGGGGGGAGGAAAAGAAAATGATATTTGTCTTTAATGAATAATGCTTGGAAATTATCAAATAAAATATTATAATATTAAAATATATATATATATATATATATATATATATATATATAAAGCCTGGAAGTTTGAATAACCAGTCATTCTCTTCACCTAAAATGCCAGAGACTAAAGCTGTCAATGTAATCTAGTTAGAGTAGGAAACTATTAGGATGGCTTAATGAATAGATACAGATTAAAAGTCAGGAAGACTTAGGTTCCCCCTTGGGTGACTAACTGGTTGTGTGATGCTAGTCAATTTATTCTACTTCTCAGTACCCATAATCACCTCTCTAAGACTGTAAGTTGTAGACAGGAGTAATTTGCTTTGATAATGGGTGTTTCCTCCTCAAAAATACTCTCATCAGGAATTCCACAATTTGATGAACTCATAAGCCATATACCATCCTAGTAAAAATTTAATGCTTGATTCTTTAAGGATTCATGTTTTCAACTGTTCTGGTACTCCTATAGATGTAGAACATATTTCTTCTAATTTAAATTTACTATTATCATAAATCCCTTCCCCTGCCCCCACCAATATCATCTATTCACTCAAACAAGTATTGAACTTGTCTGATTTGGCTAAGATGGCCCTTGTTCAATAGAATTGTGTAGTATGTTGTAGAACATTTAATTGAGACCTTCACAAGTTGGTAAAACCTAAAAGAACTGCTCAGTGATATAACTGTCAAGTATCAAGGTTACTTCTATACCAAGATGAGACATCATAGCAAGACTTTAATGGGGGGAGGTAATTTGGACACATTATGATTTAGAAGAAAAACAATATCAATAAGTAGAAAAGGGGCCAGCTTTGAAAAATAGAAAATTCAGATTCAAGTTTTGCTTTTGACATATAACCTTGACTAAATCAATCGCTCAGTTTTTTCAGATAACTCTCTAAGTCTGAGATATGGAACAGAGGGTATTTTTTATTAATAGATAGTATTTCCTAATATAAAGTTCCCTTTATCATTGAAATAATAAATCTGGCCCTCTTCCTGTCACTTCTCTCTACCACCTTCCATCATGAAGTAGATGAACTAAAATCCTAACTTATCATTTGTAATGGAATAATCATGGAGAAATGATTGGACATTATTGGGGATGGAGGGAGAGTTCCACTCAATATAAAGATCTACTTACCAATTAGTGCTGTATAAAAATGAATGGAGTCCCTAATGAACGCTTCAGTTACAAAGTTTTTAAACCCAAAGTTGGAAAGGCACGTAGCATACTTGAGTCTACAAAGGCCAGCAAAGGTGAACAACTATGTACCCAAAGTATCTGAGAAATACAACACAGATGTTCACAAGCTTTTTGCTCGTAAAACCAAATATATGTTGGAATTGCAAGAGTGATAACCCTTAGTAATTTTTTGGAAGGGAAACTTCTAAATTTAGTCAGCAGTTTAACAATCAGATATGCTGGGAGCCACAAGGAATGTATAAGATTATTGAAAGAGATCACACCCTTAGTAAATCATTGGTTTTTTGTTTGTTTGTTATTTTAGTTTTATAGATGTAAACCTTCAGGGACAGATAAACAAGAACTCTTTTATGCTTCAAAAAGCTAGGCATCTGAAGTGAGGTATTTGTGTCTGAAAATAAAACACATACAACTGCTATAGTGTGGTTTCCATTTTTGTTTTTTGGACTTGTACATTACAATCTTACTCTTCTTGATATGTCAAAGTGAGATGTGTCCACTGATATTATTCAAACTTGTTCCCAGTAATGATTAAAATGTACGTGGAGACTGTATATTAAATTATAATTATTTATTAGGAAAAGTTGGAGAGAGAGAGAGAAAAAAAGATCACCTGCTCAGTCTAATTAAAAAAAATACTTCAATTATTCCCTTGATACAGCTCCCAGAGGAAGTTCAAGTAGAGAAGAGAGAGAAGAGTCCCTCACACAAGAAGACAAGCTACTCCTGGTCAATTCTGTCACTTCTCCTGGGTCTCTGAATAGACATTCTGGGCCCCAAGTCCTGCCTTCCAAATATGTCACCTGCCATGCAGGGACTTCTGTCAGCCCCTTTGGAAAATCAGGATTCTAGGTACCCATGCAACTCTTTGTTACCTAAATTGGTGGTGTCTTGACTTAAAGCGTGTGCAGGTAAGGGGTTACATTTTTTAATATTAATTTCACATATTCCTTAAGGATCTAGGAGTACTTATCAAAGGCACAGGGGTATTAATCTGCCTGTAATTATTTCCTAGGGGCTAAGATAAAACTTGCCTAAGGGTCTAGGCTATAGATTTAACACGATTAAGAGAAACACTTTTGGCTATAGTTAATGTAATTCTTCCATCATCTTGGCTAATTGGGATTTCAGAATGCTGGTAGATATGTCAACATGCTATGAGGATTGTGGATTGTAGTTGAGTTGGGTGTTGGGCCAGGATGCTAAAAGGAAAGAAAGAGAGGAACCTATAAAGTAAGTACCCATATTACTATGAAAGCTTGTACCCACTGAGAAAACATAGAGACCATAACCATAAGATTTTGATTTCCTCTAGAGCAGTGTAGGTGAACCTTTTCAAGACTGCATGCCCAAACTACAACTTCAAGCCCCCTATGAACCCCTCCTCATTGCCCCAGAGAGCAAAGGGAGGAAGTACTCACATTGGGTGGCTAGACAGAGAGTGGGGCATGCAAAAAAAAATGTCTTCAGTCATGGTGGAGAGGAGGCACAAAGCCGTCCTCCCTATGTCACCCCGGCACCCATACCACAGCTTCACCACCACAGTTCTAGTGGGTGGGAGGTGGATAAAATCAATCTGCCAGATCTTGAATGGAGCAGAGGATAATGGAAACTGGCTTGGTTGGGACAATCTCAGTAGTTTAGATGTGTTACATTTGGGATAGATTGGGCAGAATTCTGATGTGGCTTTATGGAAATGGCCCCACCAATGCTTCTGGGCCATTTGGACTTGTTTTTCCAGGATCCAGTTGCTGATTGAATGCAAATGTTAAAGACAAGGAATCTGGGAAGGCAACAAGGTTGTTGAGCCCTTTCCACAACTTGGAGACTAGATCAAAGGTATAATCCATCTTTTAGAGCTTTCCAAATGCAGGCATCAACATAATAGATTGGGCTATGATGATTTCTTAGAGTGTCAGAGAAAGTATGATTTCTTTGGTTGTAGTTTGAGTTACGTGGATAGGTTATTAGTGGCATTAATGCTACTGCTTTGGCAGTTGGTTGGCCAGTCAGTACATTACATTTGCCAGAATCTTCTTTGCTATTGCCTGAAATCTTTAATATAGCTATAGCATTGGGGAGAAACAAGCTATCTAATAGGCATTCTATTTGCTTCTGGTCTTTAATGGGTTGTCCTCAAGAAGTTAGGAAGCCCTGATCTTTCCAAAGCATCCCAAAGACATGGGCATCCTGAATGCATAAAGGCTGGCTGTATATATGTTCATGCTTTTTTTCTTACCCAAAATATATGCTCTTGCCACACCTTCTAGCTTGGCTTGCTATACAGATATGGCTATCAATAAAGTTGGTACCACCCCAGGGATGGGGGTGATGCTATAGTCAGTAACAAGTTTTCCCTTCTCATTCTGGAGATTTGAACTGTCTGTATACCATGTGTGATTGGTGTTGGCTATTGGCATTTCCTTTAAATCCTCTGGGGTTTGGAGGGCTTCTATTGTGGCTAGAAAATCACACTGTTCTATTGTGTCTAATAGCTTTGATGGTTCAGGCAAAAAAGGTGGCAGGATTAAGTTGTGATGAATATTTTTCAGCCAATATGAAAGAAAACAAGGAGACAAACTCTAAGCCAATTATAGCTTCATTGAGAGAGACCAATGTCCCTCAGAAAAGTTGGGTCATTGGGCTTCTTCATACCTAAGACAATTGAATGAGATTTCTATCAATTATAAATCCTAACCCTTCCTCATACTAGACTGCCAAAAGACAGGTCACAGAGTCCGAGGCACCCCATTCCTCCAGACATGCCCTACCAATATGTTTTATGTGGTAAAGGGATGTGCCTTATAGGATAGTTCTCCTTAAAGCACCTGCTCAAAGGTCACAACCCATGGGAGGATGGTCAGAGAGCATGGCCTTTGGACTTTCCCCAGAAAGGATGCCCACCTTCCCACAAATGAGTCACACCCTTCTTTTTAGGGTACATAGACCTACCTCTGGGAAGGGCCATACCTTATTGCAAAATGCTGGCTTATAGAAAGTTACAGAAACAGCATTACAGAAACAGCAGCTAATAGGAAGTTACAAAGAAAACAGCTAAATATGTTATATTTAGTTTGCTTAATGACCTTATAAAATATAATTACTAGAATTCTGTTAATTACTAGTCAATCATTATCCTAGAGCATCACATCCTTTGGCTAAATACTGATTGATACCAGTATCTGGAGTATTATTTGAAGGGGCCAGGAATTCTTACTCTCTTCAAAATATTCATCATTTTAATATTAAATTTCAGTTTAGAAAACAGTGTAATCTTTAAATTTTTTCATCTACTTATAGACAAGTGTTAGGTATGATATGAATTCAAGATTTCTTCAACAGCATGTAGGGATTCCAAGCAGATGTCTTCAGTGACTTTAATGAATTCAGAGATTGCTGCTATTGTTCACAACCAAGCAGGCAGCCCTGCTGCAGAAGTATCTAAAATCATGCTATTTGACATAGTCACACATGGAAACTGGGGACTGCAAAGCAGCACCCAGGAAGGATGAAAACATCCACTGAAATCCCCCTAAGTGACTTTCCTTATTAATATCCCTTTATTATTGGAATTGCTATGATTATTATTCTTACTTAGCCCCAGGAAAAAAAAAAAAGATGAGAACAACATGCTTGCAGGGTTAATACAGATGTCCCACTCTGTCCCCCCAGAATATTACCAGGAGATCCCACTTACAAAATTAAACCTAAGGATTCTTATATATCCACTTAGATAGGAACCTCTTTTCTAGGCATAAACATTTCTGGCAAATCTGTGTCATATTGATTCTACCCTTTGACCCTGCACTTCTCAACAATGTTTTGTTGACTATTTCTTTAGGCTTCACCTCTGTTGTTATATTCTATGGAAACATGTATGTTGTGAATGAAATTGTGTGCCAAGTAGATGTGTGATCATGAGGGTATAAAATAAAACTAAGCCTCAGTCAAGGGGGAGCAGTTTATCCTGTGAAACCTGTGCTGCAGCTTGAATAGAAAGCTGTGTCCCAACCATCATTCCACTGACACCATCCCACCTTCAAGACCTCGTCCCCTATGGGAGGCTGGACTACCCCACAGCACTTGCTTTGATATACAAGTGAGTAAAAATTTTCTCCACGTTTTTGTTTCAATACACTCATTGTGTTAATACTCTCTCATAGACAAAGAGTTGGAATTGAGTAGCTGTGTGTCCCTGAAGTTGGAGGTTTTAGGAGATAGGCTTTTAGGGCCTTGCAGAGGGCTTTAGGGTCAAAGTTCAAGGGACCTGGGACAGAATCTTTAAGGGTTTTGTAAAGGGGCTGGACAAAATTGGAAAACCCTTGGATTCAGAGATGACAGTAACCTGAAAGTCCAAGGAGAGCTTGAAGCTGGTACTTGGTGAATAGGACAAGAAAGAAAAGTTCTTCTGGGGATAGAAAAGGCTGGGGAACTGAACATGAGAAGTAGCAAACTAACTTTTCCTTAGAAGCTTTGTGTCCACAGTTCAGTGAGCAGATACAGACAGTCATGGGCAAAGATAGTAGAATAAGGAGAATAGAGGAGCAAAGCATCAACATATTGAAGTAGGGTAGAACTAGCAAAGACCAGGGAGACTAGGCCATGGTGCAAGACTTGAGAAAAAAAGGCGTGTGATTCAGTAAAACCTTGAGGTAGCACCCTTCCCAGGTGAAGGAAAAATGGAATTGCCTTTCAAAGACTACAGGTATAGAGAAGAAAGCATTACAAAGGTCAATAGCAGTAAAACATAAAGAACTAGGAGGGATGGAGTTTATTAGGTTGTGGGGAGGAATGGTAGGGGCATGGATAACATTGATAACAAAGCTGCATTACATGACCATGAGGCTTATGGAAAGGGAAAATAGAAGTATTGTAAGCTCTAGTATATCGAACAAGGATACTTTTGGAAATAAATTTTCTCTCAGAGGATAGATTTCCTAAAAGGATGTAACACTGAGAAGATTTTGCCAAATGAAAGGGAAGGAGCTTGGGGGGTCAATCTGAATGAATATGAAGAGATTGCTGGTTACCAAACCAACATCTATTGAAATGACAGCCAACAGAAAAGCAGTCACTAATATAAAGGGTGAGGGTACACTAGAAACCACACAAGTAAGAGGAAGGGACTGAGGGCAAGAAAAAGGAGCATTGTGTCAAAACTATATTGCCCTTCAGAAAGAAAGAGATAATAGTGTGAAACTGTCTGAGGAAGTTGTAGCTAAGGAAGTAGACAGGGGATTCTGATATGAGTAAGCAGTGAATATCACTGAGACCTCCCAGTTTAAAAAAAAAAAAAGTGGTTCAGAGAAAGGAACTATCAAAAGGCGATTGGAAATTTCCCGTTATATGTAGTTAAAATCCAAAGGGGGGGGGTGGGTTGGGGAGATTGGTGGGGTTTGAGATAGAGAAGATGATTGCCTTGGCAAACAGTATATACCGGGAAAGTCCATGGACTGCAATTCCCTGACAGGGGGTTTATGACAACGGGACAAATGAGGAACAAGTCAGAGGAACCACTGTCTATAACCTCCTTGGAGATCCATCAGCATTGGTTCAATTGAGTGTTGATAGGAGGGTCACATTGAGGGGTTGGGGGAGTCCTGAATGTGTTTTGAGTTAGCCTTGAATGTGTTTTGGGGTTTTAGGGAGTACTTGGGACCTGGCATTGGTGGGCAAGGCATTCGTTTTTCCAAAGGTCAGGCTTCATACAGAGATTATTCTGGGGTTTGCATGGTGCAGAAGTGTGAGGAGTAAAAAGGGTAAGTCAATCAGACTAAGGTTAAAAGATTGTTGGAGTTGATTCAACTGCAAGGTAAGGCCCTTGTCTTTCTTACCTTGTTTTTATTCTATGAGGGCAGCTACATACCCAGGGGCAGCATCAAACAAAGTCCATGTTTGCTACTTTGAAAGGTTGGTTTCAATAAGTTTGGCCACTGCAGGGTCAAGACCTTCAACTAAAAAAGAATGAGAAGTATGAAGGTCAGCCAAATGTTTATGATACAAATTAGCAATTAGATATATCTATAGGGTGGCAAAATACCTTTGGAATGGTGGCAAGGAGACATTGCTATTAGGCAGCTTTGGCTTTTACTAGAATCTTCCCAGTCATCCTGAAGTTGGTGTGGGCGTCCAACAGAGATTAGTTGACACAAATTGGAGATCCCTGGTTTTAAAGAATGGAGGGTGATTTCATAATGTTTGGTAAAATCTAGGGGGTCCTCCTGAGGCTTTGGGAAGACTGTGCCTAGGGCTTTAAGTTAGACTCCTGTCCAAAAGATGTAAGAATAAGTAATAAAAATCTTCAACTCACTCCTTTTCACACAACCTTAAAGGGAAATGTGGGCAAAGGTGCATTGGGAGAGAGTAGGCAAGGAGAATTTGGGAGGGAGAAGGGTCTGGTGGAGAGGAAGGAGAGGGGAAGTAGGGTGGCTACAGTGCAAACTTTGTGTATTGTTGCCAGAGAAGAAAATTTGTGGTCTTTCATAGATTATTTTAATGATTCTAATTGTCACCATTGTTTTTACTCTGAAATTTATAGGTGTCACTTATGGAAAAACATCCCATTCAGGAGATTTTGTCTTATTTTTTTGATTTATTATTTTTGATTTTGATTCATTTGAGTCAATGAGTCATTTTTTGATTTATTTGATTGTTTCACTTATTTTGGTCTCAAATATTGGATTTTATCACAATCAAAAGAACCCAGCAGAGACAGGAGTTGTCCTGTGTTAGCAAAAGCCATTCTAAAGATTAGCAGCAATCTTGGCCATACTTGCAGGCCACATAATGGGCAGCTGTTCTTCGGGGCTATCTGCCTCTCTGACAATTAGGAAGTTGCACCTGAATATTACTCATTATTAACACCAAAAGATCCTGTCGCAGAAATACAGAGAGCTCTTATCTATAGATACTTCCTAATAAGGGTTTTGGGGGGGACCAAACAAATCCTTTCAGAGAACAGAGACCAGAGACTGGGAGACTTGACATAATAGGTATCTGCGGATTTGGGTCTGAAGAGAACTACTCACCCCTCTGAAACTTCCCTGCTGGGACTAGGCTGTCATGTCTGGTTCAGTCCAGTCAGCAGTTTGGCCCATTATTGAATCCCATTTCTGACAAAATGACTGTCAAAGAACACAGGTCAGAACAACCTCAAATTGCTCATGAAGGAAAAACTGAGTCCTGTTGGTGTGAGAGAAAAGGTAAGTTTATTCTCTGAGAGTGCAAACATGCATGCAGAACAGTAAGAGCCCAAAGTCCACTCAGCTCCTCAAAGACAGAGGCTGCTGGTTACTTTCTTAGAGGAAAGGGATGGAGGAAGAGGTAATGTCAAGGAGGCGTGAAAGGAGCTTCTCAGGGTACAGCTTGACTCAGGACTCAGTTGTTTTAAAAAGAGTCAAGGATGTTTGGGAAATCTTGAAGACACAAGAATGGCAGGAGGTACCAGCCCTGTGATTGCTGCCAAGGTGTAGTCTTCTCCTTGTTATGTCAAGGACACTGCTTTCCCTAACCCAACTAGGTCGGAATTTTCTTCTTTCTGTATGTCTGGGGGGAAAGGCAGCTCAAATGCAAAGCTGGAATCCAGAATCTTTGCATGTATTACTCACTTTATAACTATTGAACTCTACCTCTATGCTTCCCAGTTTAGGAATAGTAGAGGCTTGGAATCAGGAAGATCTGTTATCCCAGACAACTCACTCAACCCTCTTTACTACATTTTCTCAGATGTAAAATGGGTATTTTAGTAGCACCTATCCCTTAGAATTATTTTGAGGACAAAACAAGATGATAATTATAAAACACTTAGCTCGATGCCTGGCATATAGTAAGTACTATATAAATGTTAAGCATTATTATTATTGCACATGACCAATCACCATGACATACTAACTTTTTATTAACCATTAACTCCTAAGCACAAATATTTATTCATTGTCAGGACAATTTAAGAACATTTTAAAAATAAAAATTATAAGTTATGAAAAGCAAAAACAAGAATAATTAAAACATCATAAAATAAACCTAAACTTCAGTCACACATTCCACTGATGGGCTCAGTGGAGAAGAGTAAATGCACACTTACAGCAGTCTAGGAAGGAGGCACACGAGTGGGGAAACCCGTCTTCCCAGGGGATTCACATTTTTACTCCAGGCTGGATGATGTCCTTGGTAGCTAAAGGAAAAAAGTCTGCTCCCAGGAGAGCTGGTTCTTTTCTAATTGTTCCTCTTCTACTCTCATGTTGATGAGGTAGTGGCAAGCTTTTTTCATTCACAGACACCCTTACAAGGTCACTTTCTGTGAAAAGCATTTCCTTTTCCTAGTCAACTGCCAAGCTTCCCAGAACTGTAAATAGCAGCAGATTCTGCTTTGTCTGATCAGCTCTAACTCTCTTCACATGTTCAAGTGTCACTTGCAGCAAAACAGACTCAATCTTTTCTGCATCTGTTTCTCTCTCTTGAACCATATGAAGGAAAGTGAAACTCCTTTGAAGCTTTCCATTTCTCAGGCTAAAGGTGAAATTAAAGACCAATTAGCTAAACAGCTATGTATTCAACAGTAGAATTCAATTGTTCTCCAATCAGCAGAGTAGTTGAAGAGCTTTCTCAGCTGGAGTGGCCTCTCTGCAGCCAGTGACTAAAGCAAAGGTCCTCTTCCGAAGACTAGATTCCTAGCAAAACAGCTGAGGAGTCAAGCTTTCTCTGTCAGAAGCAGTTTTGTCACCTGTTCTTTTTGTTCTGGAATATTGTAACTCTTCCTGATCTCAGGTTACCTTTCTGCTTTTCCTTTTTCTTCCTCTATTCTTTTGGCTTCCTACAACTTAAAACACTTCGTATCTCAACTTCCTGGAGGTCAGTAACTCATTTTTACCTTAGAAGCTAAAACTTAAGAAATCCACCTTCCTGTCAGTTATGAACCTAAGAATTCTTATCTAAACTTAACATGGTTGCCGACAATTATTTGTTTTATCATTTTTTAGCCACAAACTTCAAAACTAAAACTAGGAAGACATATATATGTACATATGTATAAAGCAATTGCTCTGCTTGATTTTAACTCCACCATCATCACCACTCCCACAAATATACTCACCCCCCTCCCACTCCCCAGGATAAGCTCATCAACAGGAAATTCATCATTATAGAGATTGCTTCAACTTTGGCACTCAGATTTCATCAAGATCCTTTTTTGCTTTCATCTCTCTGATTGGAGGGCTAGAGACCAGGCAAAAATCTCTGCTCAAACACTCCTTTCATAAAAAAAATCCAAATTCTCATCAGTTCTTCATTTTCCACCTACTGTTTGGTTTTGAATCCATTATGGTGATCATCATCCTGGCAGATATTATTCTTTACCCCTATCTTTTTAGCTCCCTCTCGTGAATTCCCCCCCCCATTAGATTGTAAGCTCCTTCAGCTGTGTTTTTTTTTTTCTTATTTGCATCCCCAGTGCATAAAACTGAGGCACATAGCAGGTGGCACTTAGTGCTTTAAAAAATACTATTTTTCTTTAAAATTTTTTTTCCAGATTACCTGTCAATACAATTTTTAATAATCAATTTCCAATTTTTTATAATCCATGCACTCTCTCTCTCTCTCTCTCCTTCCTACTCCCTCCCCCAAGAAGGGATGTAATATGGTATAGGTTGTACATATGTTATTATGCAAAACATATTTCCATGTTTGCTATGTTGTAAAACAAAAGATATATTGCTTACACTAGGGAAAATTCATGGAGGACATAAAGTGAAGAATGGTATGCTTCAGTCTATATTTAGATCATCAGTACCTTCTATGGTGATAGAAAATGCTTAATAAATGTTTATTGTATAGTATAGATAGGCTACATTCTTCTGCAGCCATTGTTACTTCAGTCATTGCTCTGCTTTCAGACTGGTACTCCCTGCACATTCATCTAAGAGGCAGTTTTCTATCTAGTCACTCAAAAGATGATTTTTCAGCATTTTATCTGAAGACTATTTCTTTAGAAATTGATTTTTTAAAAAACAATTTTCCTTATTCAAATATTCATCTTCCCCTTTTAGTAATGAAATTGTTCATCTACAACAAAAAGTACCTTACAGATAGAGATAGATGGAGAGATGATGTTATAGATGGAAAGAGAGATGATAGGTAGGTAGCTATTAAATCAACTAACATTTATTGTTAGCCATATGATTAAGTCCTGACTATATGAACATTAAAAAAGGGTACTATCTAAAGTCATAAAGGGTCTTTGCTTAGTGTGATTATTTCCTTTCAAAAAGACCTGCACTTTAAGCCCTGTTATTTTACACTAAAACAGACATGTTAAGGTCCTTTCTTCTCTTAAGGAGAAAAATTAGCACCCCTAATGGATATTTCAGCCAAAGCCAAAACCTGAAATCAGGAAAGTGTCCCAATTTCATATTCATTGGAGATGTAACTGGCAATGATCAGCAACAGCTGTGGGACCACTGGAGCATCATCAACTTGTAGCCACATGAGACCAAAAGAAAATAATACCAAGCAGTTAGAGTTTGTCAACTCCACAGAGAATTATTATTTTTTTTAAATATCCAGCAAATATGTAGAGTTTTAAGGTTTGAAAAACATTTTCCATGAGATCTCTTTGATTCTCCCAATAACCCCTGTGAGGCAGATGCTATTATATCTCCCACGT
Source organism: Monodelphis domestica (assembly GCF_027887165.1). NCBI lineage: Eukaryota > Metazoa > Chordata > Mammalia > Didelphimorphia > Didelphidae > Monodelphis > Monodelphis domestica. The sequence continues at coordinate 139,890,803 of NC_077234.1, read as the reverse complement.
GGCATATTGTGATACTAACAATAATAGTAGTAGTAATAATATAGTTAGTATTTTTATGTCACTTTATGATTCACAAAGACTTTGCAAATATGAATGCATTTGATCGGTAAATAAAAGAAAGCTTAGAGAAGGACTTGTCACCCAGCTAGTAAGTGCCTGAGATAGTGTTTGTCTCTAAATAATTGTTCTCTTAATAAAACAAATGCACATGCAAATAAAATAACATTTCCAAAAGACATCAGTGGTCCAGAATCATAGAAAAGATGAGTTATTCCTCCATTCATGAATACCAGCCATGTTTTTCTTAGATGGAATAATGAAGAGAATATTGGATTTATTGCCAGGAAGACCTGAGTAGAATCCACTATGGAGACCTCAAAGAACTTTTTGACTCTGGGCAAGTCATTTACTCTTTCAGCCTCAGTTTCATCAAATGTGAAATATGTGTGTGGGGGGAAATAGAATTTTTTAAAATCATAAGTCAATAAACATTTATTAAGTGCTTAGTATATACCAGAAAGTGAGCTAAGTGCTGGATATAGAAATACAATAAAGGAATGACAGCTCTTATCCTTTAGGAGATTACAATGGAAGACAACACACAAAAGGAATCAGAGTGGAAGGAAGTGGTCCCTGAGGGAGAAGGATTGAAATAGAAATCAGACAATTCTCAAAATAATACAAGCAGGTATAAAATGGAGGTTTGGGAGGTCATGTTTCTGCTTTCCAGAGAGGCAGAGGGCAGTGATGAAGTAGGAGTACCAACACTCATTCTTTCTTGCAGGATAATGAAATTTTCTCCTAGATGAGCTTCCTGGGGCATACTTGAAAAGAAGTGCCAAAGTAATGCAGCCAGTTGGGAAATAAGGATTGTTGTGATATCAGATGAGATAATAAATGTAAAGCACTTACAAGCCTTAAAACACTATACAAATGTTGTTTCATCTTTACTCTCTCTGGAACATGTGCTAGATGCATTTGTTCCCTTAGTTATTATCTTCCAGTTCCCACTGATGGCATAGGAGAAGATATAGAGGTTCACGAGGACATTGGTGCTATTCTTACCAATCCAGGTAAATATATCTTTGATTTGAATCACCTGCATTCTCTAGCTGATTAAACCATCCTCATAATTCTCCTGCCTTCTTCCATGAAACTCCTAGAAAATAACTGTCTACATTTATTGCCTTTCTTTCCTCTCCTCTCATTCAACACTCAATTCTTTGCATTATATCTTTGACCTCCCAATTCAACTGAAACTTTTCTCCAATAGCTAAATATCTTTAAATTGCCAAATATGACGGCATTTTTCTCAATCCTCATCCTTCTTAACCTCTGATGCATTTGTTTTTGTTGACCACTCTATTCCCTCTGTTTTTTTCCGACCCCATTCTCTATTAATTTTCCCACCTGTTTAATGGGTTCTTGCTAGTCTCTTTATCATCCTTCTAATTCTAGGTATGCCCAAAGATTCACTTTTAGGACATCACATTTCTGTTCTCTCTTTATTCTATCTCAGTGACCATTTGAGTTCTGATGAGTTGAATTTTCATTTTTTTCTGTAGATGACTCACAGATTTACATATGTGGTCCTAATCTCTTTTCCTGAGCTCCATTCCACATCATAAATTGCCTCACAGACATTTCATAACTATATGACTTTTTAAACTCAGTTTGTTCAAAACTAAAGACATAATTATCCTCCTCTATGGGATTTATCTATTTCTAGAAAGGGTTTAATCCTTTCAGGCTCCAAAGTTTGTACATTTAAAATCTATGCATATCCTAGCTGTGTGATCCTGGGCAAATCACTTGACCCCCATTGCCTAGCTCTTACCACTCTTCTGCCTTGGAACCAATACACAGTATTGATTCCAAGATGGAAAGTAAGGGTTTAAAAAAATACAAATAAAATCAATGCATTATCACTTTCCCTCCTCCACATATCTAATCAATTGCCAAATTTTATTTTTTCTGCCTCTATAAGATCTCTTGTATGTAATTCCTCTCTTTTAAAGTTGCTTTTAAAGTTGCTCACTTGGACAACTAAGTCCAATGCTCCTCATTGTTTCTCACTTGGACTATTATAACAGCTTCCTAATCTGTTTCCTTACTTCAGTTCTTTTCCTACTATAATCTTTCCTGTAGCAAATGACAAAGTGATTTTCTTAAAATTAGTTTAGACCATATCATTTCGCTAGTCAACAAATTCTAGCAGGTCACTATTGTCTTGAGAATAAAATATAAACTTTCTCATTTGGCTTTTCCCCAATCTATTTTTTCTGAATTCATTATCCTTTATTTCCTTGATTATGCTATGTGGTCCATTCCAACTAGTTGTCTCCTCATATTCAGCAGTCTACTTTTGGCCTTTCTGCTTTTTTACTGGTCAACCCCTAAACTTGGGATGCACATATTTCACTGCTCCACGTCATGGAATTCCTCATTTCAAGACTCAGAGTGTGTTCTCTTCCAATAAAAGCCATTCTTGATTTCCCCAACTACTTGTACTTTCTCCCTAGTTATTTTATATTTAATGACTTTGTATTAATTTTATGTTTATTTTATACATACTAAGTATATATTTTTTCTTTCTAAAAAAATACGAGCTCCATTAAAATGGGGATTGGATTTCCCCCTTTGTTATTGCTAGTGCTTAGCACTTTAAAGATTCTTGTTGATTGATAGAAAGTAAACACATTGATTGAACCTTGTCAGCTAATGTTTTAAATACTGAATATAGCTCATCAAATCCATTTTCTTGCCTCATGATGAAATGTCAACAAATTATAAATCTCTAATTCTTTCAAATTGGCTTTGATAAGCATTTCTATAGCTCTTACTATGTGGCAGGCAATCTACTAAACCTGTCATAACAACCCTGAGAGTCAGGTGCTAGTATCCCCATTTTACAATAGAGGAAAATGAAGCAAACAAGAATGTCACCCAGCCAGTCTGAGACTGTATTTGAAGGTCTTCCTGACTCAGGAACCAAACTAACTATTCTCTGTAGAGGTTGACCAATAAGTCACTCAAATCTCACGCATTCTAGTGCAGGAATACATGTGAGCGGAGTAATACACCTTGGTATTGTAAACCTTAAAGTTCCTTAGACTTATAAATGTTGGAAATTTCACCATTGGGAAATTTCATACTTGGAAAATTTCTTACTGATAGTCTATTGGAATGTGAACCCCATTGGCATGGGAGGTTCCTCCTCCTCCCTTCTTAAGATTACTTTAGGACAGAAACCTTTTGCTGAACAATGGAAAGGACTTTGACCTATGCTTAAGCATAGAACAGGAATTTCTTTGAGTCATGATTGATTTTAGAATTGATACAATGGAGATACTTGGAATCAATCTCCACCCTACTCAGTCCTAACAGGATTGAGGAAGGGCTGCAGCATAGATCAAAATTTAATTCTTCCAATCTCTACCCTACTCAGGTTAACAGGATTTAGGAAGGGCTGTAGCAAAGGATCAAAGATTTAATTATTTGAGAATATGACCTTCAACAGACATGTGCAAAGCCAGAGACCTCTGCGCGGTCCTGGGTTAAGCTAGAGCCTCCATTGGCACAGGGAAATTGATGGACAGTGATTGGTAGATGTGAGAACTGAGGGGAGGGAACTTGGATGGTTTCCTTAAAGATAGAGGGGTCTGAAGACTCAGGGGGGTGGTTGAGGAGTTTGTCTGAGTGGTTGGAGTGTGCTCTGAGAAGCTTGCTCTGAAGGAAGCTGAAGGTGGGGGCCTTTTGAGACTGTTTTGGTCACGTGAGTAATAGGGACTGATCTCTTTTCTTTGCCCCAGCTATCTAAGGGCTTGGGCCTTTTGGCCCAGCCTAAACAGAGGGGGTATTTAAGCCCTATTCCCTTCTCTCCCCTTTCTCTCTCTCTCTCTCTCTCTCTCTCTCTCTCTCTCTCTCTCTCTCTCTCTCTCTCTCTCTCTAATTCCTTTCTTCCTCCTGTTTGTAATTAAACTCTATAAAAGGCTGACGGCTGATTTGAGTTTTCATTTAGGAATTACATAGCTGAATTCCTTGGTGACCTTAAATTAATATATATATATATATCAGTCTTTTAAAGTGATTTCCTTGTCACAGTATAAGAACTCATAAATCAATCATTCAACAACAATTTCCACAGCCACGTATGAAGGGCTTTACTAGGTACACAGACAAAAATGAAACAGTCCTCGATCTCAAGAAAATCACATTCTATGAGGGAAGCCAATATTAATAAATTTTGAGGTGAGAAATGCCAATTTCTTAAAGGTATGGCTTGTGAAGGTGAAGAGGGCATGCAAGGGTGAAAAGACTGACTCAGAAGCCCAGAGCTGATTCCCAGGAGTGAGACGTCTCTAACTTGCTAAAGAGACCTCATTTCTTCAGGGAGCAAGAAAATGAATTAGACGAGTTTTCATGCAACTCCTTTAGAGCCAATGACTTGTTAACTATGGGAAATTCTGGTAAGTTGATGTCTCAAGATGATTGATTTAGAGATGAAAGTGATCTCAGTGGCCTTCATTTCACAGAAGGGGAAAGTGAGGCTTGAAGGGTTTGAATGGCTTGTTCAAGTATACACAGTAACATTGACCTTTGGGGCTAGAATATAGGATTTCTGACCCCAAATCCTGCATCCTTTACACAGTACCACACTGACTTTTCCAAGTCCTTTGCCCTGCTATAAAAATATATTGAAATGCATATTTGCCATTTTCATACTTCATGTTTAATTATTTTTATATTTACATATATTGGAAAAAATGTTTTCTTACATCTTAGAGCTCAACTATTAACCGCCACAGAATTATTTATCTTAACAGCCCCCTCTTTCATTGATACTGAAAATAATAAACTTCAGTCTAATTTATACCAAAATTATGATGTAAACTGAATTAGAGAAATCTAAATTAATGGAGCATTACTATATTATGTGTGTACGAACACAACTTAATAGTATACATATCCTAATTACACATTATATATAATCATAGGCATATGATTATATATTATTAATGCTTAATTTATCCATCTTCATAAGTAACTCAGAAATACTTTTGAAAGCACATTAACTCTTTCAAGTCACCAGGGCACCATTTTGAATGCTGTAGCTCTCATTTGCTAAATGGCATCATAAATAAAAAAGGGAAATGGCGAGCCATTTGTTGTTTCCATAGCAATGTTATAGAAAATGATCTGACGTATTAATGTGAAGTCAGGGAGAAGCTGTAGTAAAAAATCTGCTTCCCTAAATCCCAGTCCCAAAAATGTGTGCATGTTTTAAAAATGACTTTATAAACATGGGAATTGAACCTAATGACGATATAGCTGATGTGGTTTGTTACACATACAGAAATGATGTAGAAACTAAAAACAGATTAACATACAGAGTTGCTCCAGACTGGTGGGTGGTCATCAAAGCTGGAATATTTTTAGGAACAGATGGAGCTTCTGGAGTTTTAAAAGAGGCTAGGGAAATGGTTTGACTAATCATTTCACCTGCCCACCCACCTAAAAGATGCCAAATTGTGAACAAAATGATATAGTAATTATGTAGAGTGGATTAATAGTCAATGATACTAGAAAGACATTCCCCCTCCTTCACCACTTTCAAGTTCTTTGAAATTTCCCTGTTAGCGATAGGGTGGTATAAAGGAAGAAAAATGAACCTAAGGGCCTAGATTGGAGTTATAGTATTGGCTTTGCCAGTAACTAGCTTTATTGATTGGGCAAGTCTGGGTCTCAGTTTTATCTTCTGTAAAAGAAGAAAACTAGAATAGATGACATCTTTTATTTCTATAATAAGTTATTTTTACACTTCACATTTTCTCAAGGATGCCCTTTTCCACTGAGTCTGTTTCTGAAAAATTATAGGTCCCACTAATTGATCTTTTGGGGGGAATGTTTTCATTTATTTGACTAATATGTTTCTCTATAAGTTTTAATATGCTGCTCTGAAATGGGTTTACCTCCAAAAATCAGGAATAATCTGAAGGTCAGCTCCCCAAAATTTTAGTAATTCAATGCAGTTTACTGAATTATGTAACTTTTAGTTTTTAGACAGTAATTATGATTTTGTTGTTCTAGCAAACTTTAAGTGATAATATTCTTTTATCTATTCATATGAGGACCTCGTTTAATACTCTAGCACAAGCAGTCTTAGAGTTGCCTGCTATGAATTTAAAGTAATAACAACTTCCTCTAAACCCAAACAAAAAAACTAATCTCAGAAATGTTGACTTGTTTCTCATACTCAAAATCTACATGTCCCAAGATATAGTAGTATGAACTATTTCCACTTCCACTTAAATGTGAATGATATTAAATATTTTTTAAAAAGAATAATTAGGGCCTCATTGAGTCAATGAATTCAATAAGGAATCCAAATTTAATAAATATTAGAAGGTAAACTCCTTGAAAACATGGATTATTCTGATTTTGGTTTTGTGTCTTGAGCATGTGCCAGAGTGTCTGGCATTTAATATATTCTTCATAAAATTAAGTTGTATATATATGTAAAATTTGAATATCCACACATATGTATATATTCACATATATGAATACATAGACACACAGATGTCGAAATTCCATCTCAGGTTGCCAAGCACAGAATTCTGTCAGATCTGCAATCTTGTTTCCAAGAAGCCCCTCCCAACACCCCCTACTTATCCACACACACACAGATAAGACAGAAGCAAATAAGAGAAAAAAAAATTCTAAAACAGTAAAAAACTATAGTATATTCTTTAATAGATGACATCTTTCCTTTAAAAAACATTATGGAAAAAATACATCACAGACCAGGACATGGAACTTGTCATTTATCTTGAATATAGTGCCTTTCTCCTAGAACAGCCATATTCTGGACTTTGGTGCTGAACTCCAAAGAATCTTCAGATAAAAGCAAAGATATACATTTCCTAGTCAAATACAGCATAAACACTTACATAATTGGAGAATGGGATTTAAAAATGAAAATACTGATTTATTTAAGCAAGGGCAACATTATGTATTTTCCATTTGAATCCACGAACCTTTGTGGAAGTATCATTTTTAGCCACCATAGCCATTAACACTTAAGTATGGAGATAAATTGAATTTAGAATGCAGAAGACCAGGATTCTCAAAAGTAATGAAGCATATTCCTCCATAATGCTCTTAATAAATATATTATGAATATGTACTATAATGATGAGATAATGTTTTATTGGGATAAAAATTATCATCAACACATAAAATATAATTTGTTTCATTTCATGTTGTTTGAACATTTCCATATAATTACATTTTACAATATATGGTAATATAATTCATTACAGTGGTAATATGACTAAATAACTTATAAACAAATAAAGATATTTTTTATTTGGCTGGATACTCAAAAATTTTTTACTGATGGGGTTGGCAATTAAAATCTTTGGCATCCGGTAATCTGAAGAATTCATTATTACCTAAATAATTTCCACCTAGTTTTTCTACTTTTGCCAAAGGTCCCTAGCTTTTGGTCTTACAGACATGATCTCTCCTTGCTGCTACCTGTAAGTCAGTCTCAGTCACAGTATAGGGTCCCTCATTTCCCAGAGCCTGTCATCGTCCAGAATAGACTCACAGCCCTTCTTTCTCTCCAGAGTTTTGTTGTGTGAGTACAACATGAAAATCCTGTCCTTCTGTTTAGCACATGTTTTTATTATAAGAGTTACTGCTAAGAGTGAGCTGGTAAATGTTTAACAATTGGAAATTGTTTGGAAATTGCTTTCCAAAAAGGCAGGGAACACTCTTTAAGTTTAATCTACATTATTAAAATGTACTTTATCACTTTCTTAAGTCTAGACAGTCAACAAATCAGTAAATGAAGCTCCGATTTGTAGTATTTGTTGACTTTATTCACACTGAAAATTTGTCTATCTCACATGAGCTGGTATAAGTGGGCTCCAGCATAACCCTGGTTTCATCTGTTTTTTGCCCCTATTTATACATTCATTCAACTTCTTTTCCCAGAATGATTAACTTTAACTGTCCTCTATGCCTTCATGTTGCTTACTTCTCCCACAGAGATTACAAGCTGCCATTTTCTTCTTCCCCCACTTCCTCACAACTTTTTTGACATTTCCAGGTTAAAAAAAAAAAAATATATATATATATATATATATATGTGTATGTATGTATGTATGTATGTATGTATGTATGATTTTAGAGAGGGAGAAGGAATTTCCTCATTCACCTTGACACCCACCCAGACTGGGAAAAGTTGTCCTTGTTGACCAACTGCTGCTATTGTTATGAGAATTTTTATTAATTTCTCCCCTTTTTATATTTAAGAAGGATGTGACCAAGGCAAGTTAGGGAGTTGGAGAGAGTTGCAAAGGGCTTTTTGTCTCTGGGTCTCCAGGGGAGAGTGTGTGCTGCTAGCCCTCTCTCTGGTTGGAGAGAGAGGACAGAATTAAGGTCTTAATAGCCTTACTGATTATTAATAACCTGGGTAGATAAGGTAGAGAGATAATTGTCATATTATTAGATAGGTTATATTAGTAGGAGAGTGGATGAAAACTTAAGTCTAGCAGACGATACTGCCCTCTGAGGCAGATAGATTTAGGGTTTTTTAGAGAAATTTAGTTAGGATTGGGATCTGGGGTATAGTTACAAACTATTGTAAGATTACTTTCACTTTCCTCCTTCCTATTTCCTGTCCATATTTTCCTAATAATAAACAAAGTGTTTTGCATTTGATAAACTCCACACTGGCTTTTGTTCAAACTCGTACCCCAAAAAATTTAACCCTTGACACTATGAAGATATGGTTGCATGTATAACTAGGTAATGGTCATTTCACAAGCACACCTGGAGATGAAGGTCTACCTATTAAATCATGTTTTTTTTTGTTTGTTTGTTTTCTTATTACATAGTAGATAATTTATTAATCAAATCTGGGTAGCAGTTAATGTATGAAAAGCACATCTACATGATTCATTTAAAGTATTTCCCGCAGGAGGAAATTAATCCGATTTCTAGCACTACAAGTGACAGGTATAGTTTAGCAATGAAAGAATTTTTTGGTGGTGGTTGTTCTTAATGTACTTTAATAATTAATTGTTAAAGCTACATTTGAGTTAGCTCTTCAGAATTAAATTTCATTTGTTAGTCTAAGCATACCCAGGTATGATTATGGGATTTCAGTACCATTTTTTATAAAGGATTAAAAATGAAATATCATTGGCTTACACAAATTATACAAAATAAACTTTCATTAATCTTATGCAAATCCTTAAAGTAATGGAATGTTTATATAATGTGATCAAGATATATATTTTATTTATTAAGTTTGAATATTGGGTATAAAATTACTAATTGGTAGTAGTGTATGATTTTCAAAGAAACACAAAATATTGATTAGCAAAATAAAAACTTTTATTTTTGTTGTGGAATGAACCATGATTTAGATTTTTCTCATCTCTGTTCTGACAAAATATATATACATCTTAAAGGAATGTTATTGTTAGAATCAGCAAACCCCTTTTATGTGATGGGTTTTGAGTTAAAGGATTTGTCATCTCTATGAATAGATATAGACCTTGGAAAAGGATAATAAACTTAATGTTGAGAAGAGATCCACCTTTCTTTTAATTTTAGAAATAGGGAAAATATAAATTTAAATGATTTGCCCAAGGTTATGTAGGTAGCAAATGACAGGGTTTAGATTTGAACCCAAGCTCCCTAACCCTAGATTTCTGTCTTTCCATAGCATCACACTGCCTTAGGATATGAGTACTTAATGTTTCTCCATTCAAGCCAAGATGTACCTAATTCAGAGGGAAATTCCTATAACAGTTTATGACTATATAATAAGGAAAGGACATCAGATGTGCACAGGATTCTCTTCATTCTATACAAAGTAGAAGAAGCTAAAAGTAGTCCTACTTTTCTCCCCCTCTTTCTCTTTGGATTATTGTAGCCATTTAGGGTGAAGATGATTAACTTTATGGAAAATGAGAGTAATTTTTACATTTTCTAAATGGGTTTATTAAAATTCTTGATAAAATGAATTATATGACTAAGAAATATTTTCAGTGAAAACTACAGTACATTTTTAATGTATGCCATCTTCCTTTAAAAATTATGGAAAAAAACCTGCAAAACATACAGACCAAAAGTAAAGGATCTACAGCTCCTCAGTGACCTCAAAAGCAGACACCTGAGCCCCAAAAGAGGTTCTGAATCCAGCTTTTCCCTTGTTTGCAGGATCTTGTCCAACAGCACATAAAAGCAATAGTCCCAATTTATCCTTTCAAACACAAGGCTGAACTAAAGAAAATAAAGCAAGGGTTCCAGGGATGATTACAGCTTTTTTGTTACTATCACAGTCACAACATTTACCAACCTTACTAAGAAACTTAAGAAATATATGCTGTGTTCTCAAAAAGCCTCTTGAAGAAACAGTTCCTAAAATGGGACACTTCATGCAGCAATCCAGACACCCAGAGGTTTAAATTTAAGGAACTGGCCAGGGTGCCCTCCTAAGTGAGAGACAAACCAAAAGTAGGTACACACAGAATTTATAGAAGGTTAGATTGGCAAGGGCTTCCTTTGGCAGATTCAAACAAATTCATATGTAAACGCTTTTCTTACAGGGCTGACCAAAGCAAGCAAGCAATCTCTCAGAAGCAGATGTTTGCTGTTAGCATTTCTGCAGGGTTGGGGGAGATTTCTTAATGAAGTTGGCAGGGTATCTGCCCTACCAGGATGTGGACTTGGATAAGGTTGTTTCATGGGCTTTGAAGTGTCCACAATTATTTACAGGAAGGGGAGCATCCAGATATCCTTGGGCTCTTTCCCTGCACCTGGGTGTCTTTTCCTACTCCATTACATTCCTGCCATGATTGCTTGCTCACCCTGATTAATAGGGAAAGAAATGGTTGGATAATTTGGGGAACAGAAAAGGCTGTATAATTTTGAGTATTCACTGATTCAAAATATTAGATGACGAGGGTCACAAATCCCACCTTTCTAAGTCAGCACAAATATCATCATGGATGTCATTATCAGAATGCCAAATATTATCATGATTATAATATAACTGGAATTCAACATATTCTGCATTATTCAAGATTCAGTATTCTTTCACTTACAGAATATTTATTAGTGTTATTTGACTGTAAACTTATTATTTTATAAATCTTTGCAGCTACTCTACTTTCCAAAACAATGTTTTGTATATAATTTACGTTTATATATTATAGAGACTTATGGTACTTTTCACACAAGTAATACTTTGAGCTAGGTAGCATAGATATAAATTTCTCTTTTAAACACAGAAAATTAAGAGAGACTAAGTGACTGTTCGGGCCGGTTCTGGTTTGGATTCCGAGACACACATGGTAATGCAATACACAAGAGGTACTTTATTCAAGCTATAGCTTGGGCCTCCACAAGAAGCGAAAGACCCCGAGCATTGCAGAGATCTGGTTTATATAGTGGGGCCAGGGGTGGGGAGTCAGAATCAGGCACCAAAAGTGAAGACACATCAATCTTAGTCCCAGATGTTTCCTTTTTAATTAACATTGGTCAGTCAGTGACCTAGGTCAGGTCAGTGAAACCTGAAGACTTGAGATAACATACATAATATATAGTACATAAATAAGGATGTGGTCATTTTAGTTCTTGGGACAAGGGACCCTATTTAGGGTATTGTCTGGAGAGCAAGTTCCCATTCTTCAACTTGACTCTTATCTCATAGATAGTAAGAGAGACTGGAATCAAATCTTTATATTATTCAATGTTTTCTTAATAGATGAGGTACAGTAGATGGGAGATAAAAGGAAAAGGGGGAGGGAGGAAGGAAGGGTACTTCTTCTGCAGATCAGTTTATTTTCTAGTTAAGAGTTAGAAAAATGCTTTTGGAATTACTTTGCTGGTTCAGGTTTTAGAAATATCATGACTTAATAGAATGGATTCTCTAAAGAGTTCTGGGTTCAAATCCTTTACCAATAAATAAACATTTAGCAAGCATTTACTACATGCCCAGAACTATAGTAACTGAGGATAAAAGTAAAGGCAAAAACAGAACCTGCCCTTTCCCATGGAAATGAAAATGTAGAATCAAATAAAGCAAAACTAATCAAAATTATGTAAATAGTTGATAGAAATTGAACTCTGTGGACAAGACACTGGGACTGGTAAAGGACTGAAAAAGGCAGGATTTTATCCATCCTTTGAAGGAATCCAGGGAAACCAAAATGTGGATCTAGGGAGGGAGAGCATTACATTCCTGGGAGATAGCTAAATGTTTAAGGGCATGAAAGAGGATGCAGTGTAGTGTATAAGGAACAGCTAGCTGGTCAATGTAGTTGATTTGGAGAGGAAGTGGAGAAGAATAAAGTAAGAAAAGTTTGTAAGGAACCAGGATATGAAAAGCTTTAAATGCCACACAGAGGACTTATATTTAATTACAGAGGAAATATGTAGCCACTGGAGTTTACTCAATAGAGAAGTGACATGGTCATACTTACTGTTTAGGAAATAAACTGTGATGGCTGAATTAGAGTGGGGAGAAACTTGAGGCAGGAAACACAATTAGAAACTTTTTAAAAAGTCAGTTACAGTAGTTCTGTGCTTGAATGAACAAAGGTGAAGGGATAGGGGACCTTTGCTAAGCTGCAAAATAGATTTTGCATCAAAAAATTGGTACACCTGCTTTCCCATGTCAGGGATATGTTAAGTGCTCTTTCTTCATTGTTTCTCTTTTTCTTTTGCATTCTTGCCCAGCTGCCTGACCTTGCAAAAATTTCCATGTCTGTTTCCATTGCAGACCTTCTTACTGACAATTTTCCTGACTTAATTCTTTTGACTATTTAGGAATATTGCTGATTCAGAATTGGCATAAGTATGTTATCAAACATTTGTCTAGTTTCACAAATAGACTAGTCAGCTGGGTTTTTTTGCAAATTTCAAGTTTGCCCCTGCCTTTGGAGAACTCACCCAAGTGAAGTCCTAGACTCCCCTGCTTCAGATTGAACAATCGACATTAAAGTGCTTATTGGTGACCCCAGGTTGGGTGGGACTAGTGGGCATTGTCAAATATTAAGTACCCCTCTTTGTCTTAGTAGCTTCTCCCATTGTATTAAAGTCCTTTCTCAGGTAGCCCAGCCCTTGGTTTGCCCCTTTCCTTTTGTAATTATTGTAGTAGACAATCCCTGATACCCCAACTGCTGGCTACAGCCTCTTTCCTTAGCCTGCTTGCAGCCTGTCAATGTATGTTTGCTGTACCAAGTCCCCCAAAAGATACAAAAGATCCCCAAGTTCTGTAATTCTTTGGAGAATCATCTAGCTCAGTGATCCTTCCAAAGATACTGTCGCCAGAGCCCCAGGGTTCTGACTCTGTAGTATCTTGGCCCCTGGCTCTGTGATAGTGGCCGATTATTGGACCTGTCTCTTTCCTGATTAAAGACTTGGGTTTTGCTGACTTTAGTAGTTCTGTGTTTTTTCTAAGTCAACAGACTATATTCTAGTCATGTAAAATTTTAAGAGTCAGAATATACTGAAAGATGGCAAAAAAGACATAATCACACAGCATTCTTGAAGACCTTGGGTTATGCATAGAGACTGAACTTGCAGATTATCTTAGGGCCTCTGTTCAATCTTTATGAGTTTCATTTCAGTATTGTTAGCCTGAGCCATGTATCTAAATTCTCGAAGTCTAATCTTTTAGGATTCTTCTTTATATTAAGTTAAAATCTGCCTGCTTGTTCCTAGATCTTTCTCTGGAAAAATCAAACCTCTCTGATCATTTCTCAGAATTTGCTATCCTATTTTTAATTATGGAATAATACTTTTGATATTACACAACTCTAGTGTTTTCCCATTGTTAATTAATTCTTATTAATCCTGTATAGAAGTTGCTTTGTTTCTCCTCGTTTGCATGTTTTCTGCCCCATTCCTTTGAAAGTTCCTTGAGAGCAGGAACTGTTTTCTGCTTTCCTTTGTATCCATAGCACCTAACTTAATGCCTGGCACAGAACTGGTGCTTAATCAATGATGATTGATTGATTGATATGATTAAGCATCTGTCAGAGATAATTGATTCAGAAATGACTGCTATCTCCAACCATTTTTGATTTCTTAAGTTTTAGTAACTTTTGTTTTATCTTCTCTTCTTCTTTCCCCTTCCCTTTTTTAAAAAGGTCAGAATCTTTTGTCATTATTCTAGGAAGACAGGGTACTTTTTTTACTAATTTAGAAGGCTTTGACTTTGCCACTTCTTTATAAGATTTTAAAAAGAGATTTTACCATCTTCCTTTGTTCCTATCTTTCCCTTGAAATCACTCTGTCAAAGTATAGGTTTACTTGTTCCATAAAGCTTACCAAGGGTTTTTATAGAACTTAACTTTGTAATTTGTAGTGGATGTTGGCATATAAAGTTACTAGTAGTAGTTTCTCGGTAACCGAGGATGACGATTGTCTTTGTGCGTTTTCATCTATGATAGATGAGTGTGCACAAAGACACTTGTGCATGAGGGAGATTTAAGTGGAAAAGTGATGCACAGAGACAGTCCCATTCTCTCGGCGTTGGAAGCCTGGGTCCAGTGGCACGAAAACTCATTACATCTGGAGACTTCCTCAGCTGCATTGGATGGCCATGTTGTCTTTTGTGCTCCAACATGCCCTAAGCACTCCACAGTGCTTTGCTGCGTTGCCATCTCAGCCGTTGAACCTTCTTATTGGTTTCTTCCGCCTGTTCCACCGAAGCAGTCTTCACAAGCTGGGTGAGCAAAGCCCTGGTTCACCAGGGGTCCACAACCCGATGGCTACCCTCACAAGGTTTAGCCAGCTTGTCGAAGCTGTTGCCCGGGGTGTGGCCACTGCCGCATGCTAGCAGCTACTGGGAGCCACAAGTGAGAGCTGGGCATCAGGTGGGGGTCAGAGGCTGGAGAGCTGCCCTAGGAGGGCATGATAAGCCCTCCATACCAGAGATATTACTCCTCCCTGAACACCCCATACACCCCTCAGAACTGAGTAGTGAGCCATAAAGCTAATAATCAGCAGCTTTTCCACATACCCCTGCACATATTTAGACCCCTCCGTATTGGATTTGAGTCCTCTTCTTGCCCTATTACCAAGCCTCTCCCTGCTTTGTAATGTTCCATTCAGATGCTCTTGACTAGAATCTGTTCCCAGTGTTGACAGACCTTTTTTTTATCTTCCTATGTCTAAATGAGCTGGAAAAATGATTCGTAATTTATTCTTGAGTTTCTTGATCAGGACTCAGAGTAGAGCATTTTCTAGATGTTTAAAGGAGCAATGAGTTAGTAACTAGCAGTATTTCCTTTAGCTTTCTGTCATCTGAGTTCTAGCAACTCATAGAGAGGTTTAACCAAATGTAAAAACCTATTTACAGGCAGAAAAATCAGGTCTCCAACATCCAAGCCACAAATTCATTACATAAAGCCACCTAAGAAACAATTGAGTTTGCCATTATTCAGTTAGTTATTTTTCAACATATTTACTAATTAATTTCCAAAAAGAGAAGTTATAATTATAGCTCACTTAAAAGAAAAATTAAACAAAATATATTTTCTATTACCTTGCCACTAATGCATAAAAATATGCATTTTTCTTAGGAAGGAAACGAGCTTTCTGCATTTGAGAGAATGGTAGATGAAAAATATTAAATTGTTTTAGGACAGTTTCCATGGGATAATATAGAAATTGTTTCCAAGATCAATTACAAGAAGACATAGTTGTTCTTATTGGATTATGTACATTGACATAAAGCAATTTTATACCCTATTGGTTTTCAGGAACACACTATTATATATTACAGATGTATTCAAGGAATAAGAAAAGCAAAAAAAAAGGCATTGCAACTCTGATTTCTAATTTACTTTCTTTTTTATTAATTGTTGTAAGTTTCTAGATAGTATTACTATTTATAATAGTAACATGGTCATTAATTCCTTCAGTGGAGTCAAACAACAACAAAAACAGATAAGCATAAAATTAAGTTACCCCCTGTAGGATGTTTGATTAATACATAAAAAGAGCACTTAAATATCTCAAGAGCTTAAAATAATTAATTTTACAAAGACACTTTAAAAATACCAGACTTAGAGTGGCCAATATGACAAGAAAGGGAAATAATAAGTGTTGAAGGAAATATGGTAAAGTTGGGACACTAATGTATTGCTGGCAAAGTTGTGAATTGATCCAACCATTCTGGAGGGCAAATTGGAATTGTACCCAAAGGGCTTTAAAAGAATGAATGCCTTTTGATCCAGCAATATCACTATTGGGTTTATATCCCAAAGAGAAAAACTGGGCAAAAACCTGTTTGTACAAAAATATTTATAGCTGCCCTCCTTGTGGTAGCAAAAAATGGAAAATGAGGGGATGTCCCTCCATTGAGGAATGACTGAACAAATTGTGATATATGATGGTGATGGAATACTATTGTGCTTTAAGGAATGATGAATTGATGGATTTCTATGAGAAATGGAAAGTCCTACATGAACCGACATGCAGTGAAATAAGCAGAACCAGGAAAACACAGAGACTGTAACATTGTTGGATGATCAAATATGACTGACTTTGCTACTAAAAGCAATGCAGTGACCTAAGACAACTCTGAGGGACTTATGAGAAAGAACACTATCCACATTCAGAGGAAGAACTGTGGGAGCAGAAGTCCAGAAGAAAACATGTGATTTATCACTTGTTTATATGGGTATTCAATTTAGGGTTTTGTTTTTAAAGGACTGCTCTTTTACAAAAATGAATAATATGGAAATGGGTTCTAGAGATAATATGTATTTATATATTATGCAATATCTATTATATATGTATAATCCAGTGGAATTGCTTGTCAACTCTGGGAGGGGGGAGGAATGAAGGAAGGGAGAAAACATGAATCATTTAACCATGGCAAACTTTTTTTAAAAACTTAAAAAAAACTTGACTTCATCTATGACTGAACATGGTGACTGTAGTCATATGCATAGTGTATGTTGTGCCAGAAGGTATCTCTGGGTTATTTAATATTGATTGCACATATATGACATCATGAAGTGGAGTAAGACATTAAATACGGTTTTACTTTATGGAGTATAGGTATCTCCCCACCCAAACATTTTGGGATCAACCCAGTAAGGAAAATTTCCTATCAGAAGTTAGTTTTAATTGAATAGTTCTAAAATAGTGCAAATACTGTAAAATCAAAGAACCTACTAGATTTTTTTTGGTTGGGGTTGTAAAGAATCTGGCCATAGATTTCCAATATTTTGTTAATACAAAGGAAAAGTGAGAGAGAGGATAGAGAGGAGAGGTAGAAAGTTTACCCTAGTCTAGTTTCTCCATTGCACTGGATGTCCTGCATCATCCCCAGTCAGTACTCATACAGAAATAGCAGAGCCTGGTGCTTCCTGGTTCAAAATTAATATACTCTTCTGGCTCTATCCTCTGTACTGGAATTGCATTCTGACATTTGGGCTGGATGTACAGGGGACACACAGGGGATGCCAGAAGCTCAGGCTGTCACCAGGGGAGGTTGTCACATTTGCAACATCAAAAGGGGTTGGGTAAATTTGCTCACACCATTCCCCCCCATTCTTTGGGAGACCAGCATGTTAAATCTCCTCACTTGGGTTTTCCAAGAGATTAACATGTCAGGTCTCCTCAATGAGTCATTCCACATATGGAGTCTACACATAAGTTCTCTCATTAGGGGATGTAAAATATTGCACCCTACCTAGAGGAATATACAACAGTTTTGGGAATAAGGAAAGGGAGAAAGAAAAGGTGATTGATAGGCACCTTGGCAAAAAGCCAATTAGGGTGCATTCCCTTTTGCTATAAGCATTTACAATCAGGATAAATGGTAGGCTCAACCCCCTTCAGTTCAGTTCATTATATCCAAAAGTCCACTCAAAATCTCTTGATGGAGTGTGTGTAGCCTTATCGCATCTTCTCCAGAAGATCCACTTTCCTTTTCCAGTTTGTTGGTGATTTTCTTTTCCTAAAATTGCTTTGAAAGTTCTTAAACTTTGGATTTTAGGATAATTGTATAATTTGCTCCTCAGGAGGGTATTTAACAACATTAGAATTTCCCCAGGATACATGGCTAAGCCATAAAGTATATAAATCAATTATCAACAAACAAACAGGAGAGAAAAAATTAGATTAAAAATATATATCATATTTTATATGTCTAAAAATATAAGCAACGGTTAAGATCATAACAGGTCCTTGATTCATTGGCAAGGCCCAAATGAGGTAGTTTATATCCTACAAGCATGCAGGACAATTGCAGCAATATTGCATTTATCAGTCACCAGCCAGGACTACATAAAATTGCCATATTACTAAAGAAAAAAAAAGGAGGGGAAATCTGAGGTAAAAGGGAAATCTGATTGCCTTGTCTGATTTCTCCTTTAATCACAGGGATAGTGAACCAAAGTGAAAGCCAAGCAAGGATATGTGTTCAAACTGGAATACAGGGAAGTCTAGTGTCTGTGTTTGCCAAACAAACATTTCCTTAAATCCCTGGGATAAGTTCTCTCTCTTGGCATAGCTTCTCACCAATTCCACAGGGACTGTTGGTCTCTTTGACCTTGTGCTTTTTTGCACTGCAGTGGCTCAGCAGCAATCCCTTCTTCTGAAATCAGACACAAATATTAGTTAAAGTCCCATAATTTTTAACAACCAGTGGCAGATTTCCATAGCCTAAAGCTTTTGGATATGCAATATTATTAGGGCCAATAGGTATTGTAAATTTATCCACCAGGATCAAAATATCAGTAGTGATTCTATATACTCAAATTTTAAAAAAAAATCAAATTCCAATTAGGAAGAAAGAAAGAAAAAAATTAAAAGGAAAATCATATTATACACTCCATTAAACAATGGGTCAGACAAACAGGAATAATAAAAGGATTGTTAACTCAAAAGTGATAGCTACTTCTTCTCTAACCCATTGTTTAATGGAATGTACAATATGATTTTCTTCTTTGTGTATGTGTATATAATTTTTCATCTGGTAAAAGCTTGGTATAAGCTTTGCTACAAGAGCTAATACAAATTCAAAAGAGTACCCCAATTCCAAAGATTAGAAAAGTCAATTTGGTTATAGTAGTAAACAAACCAGTTCCCTGTAGCCATGAGAATTTTCACCATGCACCATCAGGTATCACATGGGTCTCTACAGTGATTTGCTGAGTGTCACTTAAAATCCATTAAAGCTCATGAATATTTATCACAATTTCACCAGATCTATTTATATAAGAACAACAAATTGATTAATAGGAGCACAAGTACCTCCTAATGTGAACATAAACATATCAAGAACCAGTTTTATATAACTGTTTTTGCTAAAGAATTGATCTCAACATGTAGGAAACAGATAGCCATAGAAGTTGAGAGATGGCTTGTACTGTACCTTGAACTAGTCTTTCAATCTCAGCAGAGATGTTTCTAATTGATTCTACTACTGCCATCATTCCAAAATTTGACAAAAGTGTCCAGAAAAACCTCTGTACTGTTGATGAGGATGCTATTGGATTTGGCCTTGACCTCTTGATTCTAGAATGCCACCAAGAATCTAGATTCCTGGCCTTGGACTTGTCTACCCAGCCAATATCATGATCGTGCACTGATGCTGTTGAGGTAACATCAGCCAAACCACAAGTGCCATTCCATTCTTGGGGAAGGGTAGATTAAGATGAAGAGTTACAAACATGGAAATGTCCAAGAGTCACCAAGCCCCATAGGAAATCCAATTTCAACTGGGATGAGACCATAACAGTTTTATTTTTTTTTTACCTTCTGTCTTAGAATCAATACTGCATATCAGTTTTAAGGCAGAAGAGTGGTAATGACTAGTCAATGGGGGTCAAGTGATTTGCCCAGGTTACATAGCTAGGAAGTATCTAAATCCAGATTTGAACCCAGGTTCTCCCATTTCTGGGCCTGGCTCTTAATCCACTGAGTCACCCACATGCTCCCCCATAACAGTTTTAAAAGACATATGTTTATCTGTCACATGCATTGTGTTTTCTAGCTTTAATTATCCCAAATAAATGTTGAGGCAGGGAATGGAATGGTGAGATTTCACTTCACCTTGTCATCCATATACCTATTACTCAATGGACCCTTACCTCTCTTCACACACAAGTAAAAGATAGATACATGATCATTCAGAGGTAGTGGTGCAACTAAGTATCTGAAAACCATTTCAGAAGACCTGTTAAAATTAAGGGAGATTTTCAGTTCCTTTAATTTCTCAGAGACCAGTGATTTGGGTTGTAACCATTTTTGATGGAGTCTCTCTCATTATCTATGGGACATGTAACAAAATCAAAAAGAGTAAAAAGATTTTTAGATAACATATGACCTTCCTGTGGTTTTGTAAAGTCTCATTCCTATGGACTGGAATTGTTGCCCATGACAAAACAGAACTCTTATGGATCTGGTGACATAAGGACCAATATCTTTGCCTTGAAAAGAATTTGTCCGACTTGACTGTGGACTTTTATAACCCTATTCCAATCATAGGAAGAGGATACAAATGAAGACAATGTAATAGAACTGATAGCTAATAACAAAAACATTCTAACTAACAGTAATATTGTATAACAGAACATCTTAGATTAGATTAATACATAAATTTAAAGCAAAACCAAACCCAAAAACAAACAAGCAATAAAATATGTGTGTGATAGAATACTCAGTGTCAGTAGATGGTCCCCGCTTTACATGCCAACAATGAATCCAGTAATCTATAGCTGTTGGAGAAGTGTGCTGGAAATTCTTTACATATACTTGAAAATCTGGATTTAATATTGTATAAATAGACTTCTTCGTTAAGGAGAAGGGAGCAAACTGAAATAATTAGCATCAACAAGACAGTGGAGTCTGAATAGGTGTGAAATTCACCTCCTTCTCCTTGAGGACCCTTCCCCTATCTCATACCCTCTTAAATCTTGATTCCTTTGGCCATTTTCCTGGCCACACCTCTGGCCATCTCTGGTCATCCTGACTATTCCTCTGTGGTGCCCCACTGTGATTTCAGATTCCTTGAGGGGTGTTATGGTCTGAGTTATGACTTACCCCACTACAAACACTAACTTGATTGGAGGGTCTATTATTATTATTATTATTTCTTCATCTTCTATCTCTATTCTATTCTATTATCTTGATTCTTCTGCTTACAGTTTGCAGAAGCATGACCTTGCTTACCACAACAATAGCATTTTTTGATTATCTGCCAGAGTCCTTAATATTTCTCTCAAAGGAGCCACAATTTTCTCAATTACATTTGTTAAAACATATGCTAAAGTAACTGACTCAGCTTTCTTTTTCTTTCTTTTCTTTTCTAATTCTTTTTTTTTCAGCCTTTTCCTTTTTTTTTGCCTTTCACAACTTTCAAAGACATATACAGATAATCTCTTTAATTGTTCAATGTCTGTGCTAGGTCAGTCTGCGCAGTTGTTCTCAAAATACTCCCTAATTTCTTAAGAAAGAGTGATTTAGAAAACGATTCCTTATGAGACATCCAACCCAAGATGTCTAGACCCTAGCTCAATGATTCTGTCATAAAACCCAGTTGATCTTTCAACCTTTTCCAGCTTTATGTAGTCAAATTTAATCCAGTCACCTGGCCTTGCATATTAGGGAACTCTGCAATGCACTGCAGTTTCCCATTCACACATACCCAGAAGTTTTCAGTAGTCAGAATTCACCTTCCCCCTTAAAGGCACTTTTGTATTCTCAAGCTTCTTTGTAGTCCAAATTAGAATGTGAATTGTTGGTCTTTACCACTTCTTGCTCTTTGTCTCTGAAATTCCCTTCCCAGCCTTAAAAAGTGATCAGGGTGCTTAAATCCCCTCCCTGGACCAGCAGTCTTAAAATTATAGCTGACTGGTCTTTATCTGTGCCCAGATAGGTGAACTATGATGCTTCCTACTGTTGTATGATACCGGACAAGCCCCTAACTGTGTGGAATGGGGTGCTACAAGCAATGGACATCTCCACTGAAAACATAAAATCTTGGAGACAGGAAGTCAAGGACAAGAGAGATTTTATGAAACCTTTCCTGTGGAAGGGAAAGGGGGCATTCCTGCCTATAGTGAATGCCAAAGTACAAGACAGACTTTATTGTAACTCCCCTCCCCAGAAGAGAATCAGTATCTTTCTCAAGCCAAGAAAGTGAAACCCTATGATTGGATGCACAGGGGAATGCCTGAGTCTACATATTAAAAAGACTTTTTATAGTAATCCTGACACAAGATGTCCTCCTCCTCTTTCTTGTCCAACCCCATACTGGGAGGAGCTATGACACTTCAAATCATGAGCACGTGATTAAATCTCCAACAAAAATTTATGTCTCCCATCTCCCTGCTCACTTATCAAACTTGTGACTTTTCAGGCTATATGTATAGGTAGGCAATGAGACACATTTGCAGGGAACATGGTATCTTTAAGACTTGGATGGGGGAACCTCATGTTCCTGTCTATCTTCACAGAGCTGCATCCTTCCTGGATTTGTTCCCAGATTGAAGTCTGCCAGATAAGCTTTTACTCAAGTCTTTAAAATAGTTCACACAAGCTGGATGTTTTATGGTAAGGGTGTCAGTCTCATTCTGAGAAAAACCTCATCTTAACTGGGATGCAAGTCAGGGGGCTAATAATGTCTTACTGAGTTAAACACATTATTGTCCCATTCAAGGAGAAGATGAGGAGGGGAAAGAGAAGAGGTGGACCTGGCTGTTGGGGGTAGGGGGATGAAATTGGAGGAAAAGAACCCAATCCTAAAGCCTGGAGATCAGTGTCTCCAAATGCCCCCTCCACCCAACTTGTGTTCTGAGGAACTTCCTAATAGCAGTGTTTGTTTGTTTTTTTATAAGCAAAAAACAAAAAACAAAAAAATACCCCCAAATAAAACTTGTCCATTCTACCCATGCATCTTATCCCATTCAAGAAACTTTTAAAGATGAAAATCTTATCACTCCTTCAGTTCATATTTCTGGGCCTAGGCAGTATAGAATTTACATTTATGGTTGGATTAAATATAAGAGAAATGTGGTCGCCGTTTTATAATTCAAGTCAAAATGACTTTTTTAGCAATTTATTTACAAAAAGATATTGTGAGTTTTAAAATATTGTGGTTGGGGAACAGGATCCCCCTGTGTGCCCCAGGAGTCCCTCCCCCTACTTCCTGGTGTGAGATTAGTCTTGATTGGACCAATCCTGTGCTGGGGGAAGGACCACACCCCCTACTTCCTGGTGTGGGATTGGTCTTGAATTGGACCAATCTATGCTAGGGAGGGACATTACCTCCCCTCCCCCATTTCCAGATAGGAGTTTGATCTATGACCAATCCTGTGCCAAGATTCCAGGTTTAGTGAGGGTTAGCCAATTGCAGGCTAGAACTCCAGGTTGTTTTAGTTTTTTTTTTTTATTAAATTTTTGAAAGATCAGAGTCAGATAGCTTTTTTTTTTTTTAGCTCTTCAGTATAAAGAGTGAAAGTAGAGAAATGAGAAAGAGGGTAGAGAAGATATCTATTTTATCACACTAGATATTGGCTCTGGCCTGGCTCAAACCAGGCAGGGCTCATTAACCCTCCACAAGAGGACCCTCACCTGGAGAATCTGGTGGTGAATAAAGCAAGGGTTTCACCCAGGAGACCTACTCCATGACAGTGAGGCCTCTCTGGAAACTAATCTCTCTAGAATCCAGGAAGATAGCCAACTTTTCACTCACCCAAGTAGTGGCTCCAAAGGGAGAATCCAAGAGCAGTCTTACCAGAAGCAGCCCAAGAGTCAGAATCAAAACCAAGGTCCCAAGTCAGAGCTCCTCCAAGGCCAAATCCAAAAGAGAAAGTTTGGAGAGGAAGTTCAGGGCTTTTATAGTGCTTTTTCCATGTCCCTTCCTGTCCCTTCCTCTACTTTACAGTCTTTAAATTTGCTTAGCACTGCCCAGGGACCAGTCAGTTGCTTCTGGAGGTATAAATGGCTTTAGTAAGTGTTTTGTGGGCTTGTAGTGGTGTCTTCCTTTTTTGTTGATTAAAAGTAGGCAGGGAAAAGTTAATCCTACCTTCCCAGCAGGGCAGTGGTTGCAGTTGCTGTGACTTTGGAACTTGGCTGAAGCTGATCTGGAACCTCACAAATTGCTCTTATGAACTGAAAGAGAGGGACAGGCAAGATGGAAAGTTCAGAGGCCTTTGTGGATGCCAAAATGTAAAGATTAAAAATGGGGAGTCTGGCCATAGATTTTTAATATTTTATTAATAGAAAGGAAAAGTGAGAGAGGAGAAAGAGAGAGAAAGGTAGAAAGTTTACCTGAATCTAGTTTTTCCATTGTACTGATGTCCTGCAGCAGCCCCAGGCAGTACCCACAAAGAAGTAACAGAGCCTGGTGCTTCCTGATTCAAGATTAATATGCTCTCCTGGCTTTGCCCTCCATACTGGCATTGCATGCTGATGTTAGGGATGGATATATAGAGGACATACAGGTTCACAAGATGTCACCAGGGGATGTCACATTTGCAACATCAAAAGGGATGGGGGCAAATATTCTCACACAATGGGTAGACAACCTGAAGAGATCAGAATAAAAAAAGATGAATTTGCTTTAGGACCCACACTGAACATAAAAAGACAGGGGCACCTTATTTTGTAGATCTGGTTCCTTCAGAGTAAGACATTGGGTCAGGTTCTACATATGTATTAAGTTGCCCATTTGATGTCTCTCTTTATCCTACACTCCTTGCCACCTTACCCCATGCCAATCACATGGTGGTCAGAAGCAGAATCAGGACACTCTTGTGGTCCCTCTGAAGAACTTTTGCATTTTGTATGCTCCATGGATAAAGCAGAATCATACTAGCACAAAGGAATGTGAGATGTGAAAATCTAGAGATATCTCTTTCATATGTTCTAATGAACTATTTGTGTCTGACTTGCAGTAGAGCCTTCCAAGATTTTACAGGACTGATCAGTCACAGCCAAACATACTGTATCCTGATCCCAACATCATGATGCCATTGGTCCTCTCTGAGTACATAGGACAAATAGCACTAACATTACACAGTAGTCTATTAGTATTTACACACATATTAAAATTATTTATCTATAAACACAATTATAATTATGTAATATTATTTAAATATTCGTTTAATTTTCATGATGCAGATATTACATGCTAGGTGATCCATATCTCATATTCAGTACTATTTTTTTACACATATAAAAGAAGTTAGGTGGTAGTGAATAAAGGGGTTCAGTTAGGAGGACCCAAATTCAAATCCAGCCTTAGAAATTTCCTAGCTATTTGATGTTGAACAAGTCACTTAACATCCATTTGCCTATGGATTGGTGATCTACTAAAGAAGGAGATGGCAGATATTTCCAGTATCTTTCCCAAGAGAACCCCATGGATAGAGGTTTATGGGATCATGAGGAGTTAAACACTAAAGTGAACAACAACATGGTATTTTGATATAAACACACGTATGTATAAATTCTGCCATGTGTTTACTTCTTATTTCTCTTGCGATTCTAATTTGTCTCTTGATTCATCCTGGAATACATTGCTGCAGTCCCATGTCCTCTCATTGGAATCCTTAAGGCTTGGTATTCCATCAGTTAAATTTCCAGTGTCTTATAGCATTAGTAGAGACATTAGTGATATTTTAGAGGTCTTAGTAGCCATTTTACTTCTGTTTGAATGTCTTTCTTGCTGTTTTGTCTGCTTATTCTCTAGTTGTTTTTTTAATTGTATTTTTTTCCTTATGATATCTCTTTTACTTTAGTATTTTCTTTTCAATTTGTGACTGTCCTCTTTGGGAGATTTATCATCATGTATGGCATTTGAAGCTATTTTAACCTCTTTCCACATAGGGCAATGTACTTTTCACCATCCTTGATACTTGATCTCAAGTAGCTTCTGAAGGGACAGAATTGGCCCCAGATAAATGCAGTCCCTTTTCTTTAATGCCTCACACAACCCCTAGTGATGTCCCTAGGCCTTAGTTCCATTTTTTTTCTTTAATCTGCTGGATGGGTAGAGTCAGCAGTTGATGTTTTTTATAGTTTCTCTGGAGGACAGAGTAGCCTCTTTGGCCTTGCAGTTCCCCATCCTAGGGAGCTGCTCCAGATAGAAGGGAAGCATAGTCACCTCAAATTCAAAGGTGTCAATTAAAAAATGAAGTCTACAGTTTTTTGCAACATGATGCAGGGTGAAGACTAGATATGGTATATAACATAAAAAAAAAAAAAACAACTGGGGAAATTCCTTGGTGGGACACAAAGCACAATTATGTGTTGATTTGTTTACCATATTGGTGTGAACCTGATTAAGAAATAACATTTTTCACATTTTTAATTCATAAAGCTGTTATCTTGTCTGACCTCTTGCTATATGGTCCTTTGGAAATAACTGTCATTGCTCTATCTTTGGTTCATAGTTCCTTTCAGATTTTTTGTTTTTTAGAATTAGTGAGACGAGAAAATGTCTGGCCCTGCATCTTGTTGGTCACATAACCCTGGAGGCCTAAATAATGTTATTTAAAATAGTGAATTAAAACCAAATTATAGATATAATTATATTTAATAGAATTATAACAAGAAAATGTGGCAGGCTACAACCAGATTTTTATACATAATAAAGAATGAGCAGGCCTTGTAATGCAGCTTGAATTTATAGGTGTAAAAACACTCATGAAACAAATAAGATTAAAATTCCTTTTTGGAATTAAGGGCATTCTGCTCACTAGTAACTCTTGCCATATGGACGTATAGAGCACAAAGTTTTCTTTGTTTTATGCATAACTGAAGATTTTGCAGTAGTGAGATAAAATCTGGAGGTCTCACTGTCATATAAAAATGACTCTGGCAGGGCTTCCAGGTTTTTTCAGGACTCCTCAGATGTGGTGAATTCTCAACTCTACAACGGTTGCACTTGCCAACATTATAGTATCTTTGTGAAGAGAAAGGACCATATTCTTCTAAGTTAAGTAAACCTTCTTTTCCCATTTACTTTTGTCAGTTCATCTGTAGACATCATTTCAAGCCCTTGGTGAGGATGACCACCAAAATAGCAGAATTTTCAGGATGCAATCAAAGAAATTATCTGAACACTCATACAAGGAAATGAGAAATAAAAGAAACTAGTGCATTAAGGATCCAGATTCAACTAAAAGAAAATTAAAACTGATAAATTAAGAATAACAAAATAAGTAAAGTAAAAACTACTACAACTTTAAGAAATTAAATGAGGTATTTAAAATTAAAAACAAAAATGACTATTGAGGATAATAAAATCAATGATGTCTTTCTAAACAACAAATTAAAAATTAAAATGATTAATGATTAATTGATTTAATTATTAATTATGATTAATTAATTTAATTGCAAAAGAAAGAAAAAATTGCTAAAATAAAAACTTCATAACGAGTGAAGAGAAAGGGAAAAAATTATAAATCTAATTGTATGACAATAATAGGAAATTTAATTTATAAATTTCAAGTGAGATTATATCAGAAATTCAAAGATAATTCAGAATTAAGAAAAAACAAGTAATATTAAACACATTAATTACAAAATACTAGTCATATGATTCTATTAAGAAATGGAGAAAAATAACTGATAAAATGCAATACTCATTTATCTTAACTATCCTCAAAATCATAGAAACAAATTACTTTTGCTACAGGAGAAGAAAAATGTGTGGGTATAGATGGTTGAGGTAGACATTTAAATGTTATAATATCTAGTACTGAATACAAGCCTCCAATGAATTATGTAGATTTTCTATTGGAGAAGTGGTAGAAAATCTATTCCTAACTTTAGAGCTATATCATCTTTATACACAATTATAAATTCGTGAATTCATATTACATAAAATCTCTTAAATGGCAATTCACAAAACATAGAACTACAGCTGGAAAGGAACTTAATTTTTAAAACCTATCAATTTTTAAACTAAAAACCTTGGATCTTATATTATTCTCCCAGGGTTTGCATTTTCCTAACCATAGTAAATCATGTAAACTAATTAAATAATTCAACCGTAGATGAGGAGCAAGCTGCATTCTGCTGTCAAAATTCATCTTTTTAATAACTATTCTCCTGGTGATGATATATGGCTAAAAATCATAGAACACCATGATCCCAGAGGAATCCAAATTATAGGTAACTAAAAGGCAATGGAACAACACAGTGAGTGTAAGTTGGCAGAGCATAATCAACAAAGCCAATTTACATAAAAGAGAATAAAAACCATCATGGTTGCATTGGAGTCCATGAAACATTAAAAGAACCAAAGAAAGGCTTCCAAGACACTTGGTAGATTCTCTATGAAAGATTTGTGGAAGCAAATGGATAAAAATGTCAGAAAAGGAGGAAGCATGGATAGTTTGTATTTGTACTGTTAGAGAAAAGAATGAAATCACAGACTGTTAGGATCATTAATTTGTTATTTCTCTTGCATACTTTTTGAAATAGCTATTTTTGAGAATATTCTCTTTTATAATGATAGAATTCTGAGCCTGATTTCTGCAAGTGAGTAGCATGTCAGAATAGGAAGTTTTAAAATTTTAAAATAATCAAGTAAATAGAGTAAAATTGTGATATTTTAAATATAATTTATTTATAATCCTGATTCAAGTTATATTGAAGATATTTTGGAAGTTGGCCATCAGAGAAATATATTACAAATACATCTATGTATGGACAGGATTACATAAATCTCTACATGGTAATTCACAGAATGTGCAGACTCAAATTATTAAGATGATTTTTTGAACAGGAAATATGTATATATATGATAATATAAGTGCAAACTTTATAATGTCACCTGCCTTTTTGGGTAGGGAAGGACTAGGAGAGAGGACACAGATTACAAAATGTGAGAAAATGAATATTAAAGATTGTATTGACATGCAATCTAGAAAAAACGAAGACAATTATTTTTGAAAAAAAAAAGATTTTTCTATGTGGTATCACAAGGGGACAACTTCAAGGAAAATAATGATGATAGATTAGTTAAAAGTGCCTTCAAGTGACAAAGAATAGGCATTCTTTAGATGTTCTGTAACTCATCAGCACCCAATTGTTTCACATTTTGGATGTGACAGCATCATTGCTCTGAGATATGGATGCTTCGAGAAGCAATTTGAGTCATGACTGTTAGGATCTTAAACTATCTTTAGCTATGATACAGGCTTAATGTCACATCTGGATGTGAACTAGTACTGTGAAGGAACCAAGTCACGTTGTGAACATGACCACCCTTCTTCTAGGCAGCCAGTCAACCAGAGTGGTGCCAGAGGGTTATACTCCATCTGTCTGCAGTTCTGTAGTTTGTCTCCATATATCTTTAAAGTAAATATCCTTTTGTAAAAGCTTACTAGTGATAAGGGATTAAAGTATTCTAGTATGCTAGTCACTGGGCTCCTAAAATAACAGGAGTCACCCTACAGCCATGGGTCAGTGATTATCTTAATAATGATGATCTGATTCATGGTACTATGACACTAAATCATTCTTTAAGTTGTCCTATTAGGTTTTTGATTGCCCTAATGAAAAATTGGACTATTACAAATGAAAGTTCATTGGGAATAATAATAGTTTTATTTTTTATATTTGATTATCCAGTGCCTAGCAAAATACAGGACATATAATTGCTTAACTGGTTAAACAATACTATTTGCCTGGTATATACCAAATGATATGCCTTCTAATTTACTTAAAAAAAAATAACAACCACCCCCTTACCATCTGTCTTAAAATCAATACAAAATATTGGTTCCAAGGCAGAAAAGTGATAAGATCTAGGCAATTGTGGTTAAGTGATTTGTCCGGGGTCATGCAGCCAGGAAGTGTTTGAGATCACATTTGAACCCAGGACTTCCCCTCTCTGAACTTGGATCTCTATACACTCTACCACCTAGCTGACTCTTAACTTGCTTTTAATCCATCAACTTCATTCCTTGGTCCATCTCCACAGTATTTATTCCCTTAGAAAATTCATTAACCTATCAAATTAAACAAAGATTGTTGGGTTTTTTTTCAGAGTTTGCTTCAGGCATGAATATAATTTTTAAAATAAAGTATCTTCCTATAAACATATTTTATTTTGATAAGAATTAAAGTACTTGATACTCCAAAGTGAATTGATTATTTATTTTAAAAAATGTATTATTCATTTTAACATTCTTTTCTTTTTAGAATATGTGTTCAAAGTTCTCTCATTCCCTCCCACCCATCCTCCAACTTCTGTTCATCCCAGAATTGATCCCAAATGCAAGGAAGGCACCACACCAGCAATGTAACAAGAGGAACTTTATTGCTAGCTTGAGCTAGGGTCCAAGACCAGGAGTACAAGGGTTTATTTCCTGTTCGATAAGGTAGGGAGAGGCCTTGTGTTTGCAGCTGTTGGTATGTGAGTGTTATGGAGCTGTTGTTGATTGGCGTCTTCTATGGTTGTGGTTTATGGGGTCCTAGGTTCATGGGGCCCAACACTACTAAGAAGGAAAGCTAACTGATAAAAATTAATTATATATGTAAAAATTATACAAAATATATTTCTATATTACTGAAAAGACAAAAAGGGGAAAAATATACTTCAATTTGCATTCAGAGTGCATCAGTTCTTTCTCTGGAGGTAGATGGCAATTTGTGATTAAGAGTCATTTGGAACTGTCTCAAATCATTGGATTGATCAGAGTCGCCAAATCTTTCACAGTTGGTCATCATTACAAAATTGCTCTTATTACCCAGACAGCTGAGTTGACCCCAGGCACCAGTATAAGCAGAGTACAATACTTCCTTCACCACAGCAATTGGAGTCAAGCTTTAGCATATAGACATAATCAAGGGGGAAAAAATAACCTCAAAATGAACAAAAATGAGAGAAAAACCCTCTCACTAGAAAAATATCTCAAGAAGAAAGATGACCAAAATACAAGCTCAGAAGAGGACAGTAATACAGAAATGAAAGCATGTGAAGTCTCAAAGGAAAATGTGAAAGGATAAAGAGATAATCTAATTACCATTTGAATCCCTAAAAGCCATGACCCCAAAACCAAAACAAAACATGGATACCACATGGAAATAAATTTTCGAGGAAAACTGGAAAATAGTGAAAGAATTCACCAATCAGCTCTTGAAAGAAATCTCAAGTTTAAACATTCCAGGAGTATTTTAGTCAAATTCCAGAAATCCCAAGTGAAGGAGAAAATACTCTAAGGAACCAGAAAACAAATCAATATTGTGGAGCCACAATCAGAATCTAACAGCTTTTATATTAAAGAGTGGATAGGCATGGAATATGATATTTCAAAAGGCAAAGGCAAAAAAAAATCATCTCCCCAGTGAAACTGAGCCTTATACTCTAGGAAAAGAAACACTTTTCTGAGTTGCAAATGCTGGCATCCTTCTTGGCCCTGAAACTGTGATCAGGGCCACTGCACCCTTGTGACCTATCACAAGTATTCCTCTTGTCAACTTGGAAAAACACAGAACCACTAAAGTAGTCAGAAAGACCAAACCTTTAATCAAGATAAGAGACAGGCTCTTAATATTTGGCTGCCTCACAGAGTCAAGTGTTAAATCCCACACAGAGCTATAGCTCTGAGACTCTGGGAACAATGTCTCTGGGAAATGCACCACCAAAGATGATTCTCCAAAGAGTGACAGAACTTGGGGGTCTTATATACCTTTTTGGGGAACAAAGAAAAGGGAAGTAAGATTGATTTGTTCTAAAATGCAAAAGGAAATGATGAGCTCAGGGCTTGATTAACAGGAGGGGGCTGATGCTTCACACTGGAATCAAAAAGATGCATCTAGCCTGAGTACTGTAGGGGTCTCTGATTAAAATGGCAGAAATTCCTAAGACTTGATCACATGCCAATATTATTTAAACTGGGATCATTAGGTACTTTAAGGTCTATTACTCAGTTTGGAGATAAGGTCAGCCTGGGACTACCTCAAAGCAAGTTCCTAAAGAACAGGGGCAAACTTGAAGGTTTCAAAAACACAGTTGATACACTATAGGACTGCTTGCATCACTAACCAATTTTCTCCATAACTTTCCTTCCCAATTCCTTCCAATAGAATTCAACCTCAAATGGAAGTTCTCTCCAATCATGTTTAGGGTTAAAAATCACCCATCTCCTGTTGTTAGCAATTATATCCATAAAATTTATCAAGCTCCATTATTTTTTCCTAAATTCTTCTGATATCACCTTGAAAAATTACATTCTGCAATTTTGCACATATGTGGAACAAATATTTTATGCAAATTTAAGAAGAAAAACACTCTGGGTTTCAACTATTTAAATTAACAGCTATTATATTAACCTTATAACAAAGAAAAACTCTATTGAGCTGGAATTCTCCTACTCTAGCTCAATCTTGAGAAACTAGTTGTTCCTTTCTAACTCCTCTAGTTCTCCTGTTAAAGTAATTGTCAATCTCAAGAAGGCACCTAGCTCAGAGTGAGTACCATTAGAATTACGGGGGGAAATAAATTGGCAACCTTTATACCTGGCTCAGAAAAACTAAAAGGCAGTGAAAAGAAGAGAAAAGGGGATACTTAGCCAGTTCAGTAGTCTTCTGCTTCTTTTTCTGGTCAGTCAGATCTTTGAATCACTGACTGGCTAAGCAGACCACTTTGGACTTAGTGCTTTCTTTAGATGAGAGAACTATATCCAGCTGTTACTGCCTTGCCACTCAGGGGCTTGTTAGGATCCCTTAAAATATGGGGCACTTTCAGTGTACCCCTGGAGCAACACAGTCCATGAATTGTTGCCCCTCCTACATGAATCAAAAAAAAAGAACTTGCCTGTTTGAATGGAGAGGCATGTTAAAATGCACACTGCACAAATCATTTGTGGTAAAAGCAGTTTTTATTATGTAGGATGAGATTCAAAAGGGTGTGGGGGTTTGGACCTCAGGGGTTCTATGGATTACATAAGCAGTCACTGCTCAGAGATCTTGGTCTAAGCACCAACCAGCCACCAGGCTTACTGACTGCAAGTATGGGTGAATCACAAGGGCTGGAACATTTTATCAAAATGCCAGCTGACAAGTAATTATCAATAAGGGGTCTGATCCCCTCCATAGCTTCTTGGGAGAGGGGATATTGTGGCATTCACTAGAGAGGTTTAGAGGGATCCAACTGAATCTGTGTTGAAGGAGTGCTCAAAATTCTTCCAATATCAGAAGAATTAACAGCCCTTAGAGAGGAAGGAACATTCTCCAGTGGTGGTGGATTGCAAGTAAAAATGGGGCCTGGAAGTATATCAAGGGAAGAGGATGAATTAAAAGGGGAAGCTGAATATTATTTCCAGAGAAGAATTCAATTAGAGCTTTGTATCTCTCTAGAAAATCTCTACCTAGGAGGTGGAAGGGAGCAATTGGAGAAAGAAAAAAAGGATGTAGATCCATCATATCACAGAGTATGAAAGCAAGAGGTTGGGACATATAAACAGACTGCAAGTGATTTGTGATCCCCACTATTGAAACCTGTTTATCACTCCAAGGCGGGGGTCAGGAAAAGCTGTGGATTTTAGGACTGACATCGTGTTACCAGTATCTATGAGAATCTCAGTGGGATGAGAAACAACCATGATGTGAATGGTTCCTTACTGGGGATACTGACACCACAGGAAAAACCTTCTTAATATCCTCAGAGATCCATCCTTGTGAGGCAGCCCAATGCTGCCTTTTGGGGAAAGGGCCCTTCTGAGGAGGATCGAAACCTACTTTAGGAACAATTTAACTTATGTTGCATCTCCTGGCAATCTTTCTTTAGATTTTCTGGCTTTCAGCAGAAATAACACTTTTTTATTTCCTCTCTCAGTAGCTTGATACCTGGAAAAATAAAGCCTAGAAATAGGGAGAAGCAGTCCCTTATTTCTTTTGCTGTCATTGTCACAGCTGCAGATTCATTATCTGATTCTTTTTCTTAGATACCTCTTGAACCTCTTTCTCTTTTTCCTCTGCAACAGTTCGTTACTATTGTCTGGCTAAGTAAACTAGATCAGAAGTGAGTGTTGAATTCTAATCTATTTTTCTTCTTTTTATGAGGTTGGTAAGGGATTTATTTAGTCCTGCCATGTAGAGAGTATTAAAGGTGACTAAAGCATTAGAACTATCCAGAGAAAGACCAGAATTTTCTCTGAATGTAGTCATAAACCTATTGGAAAAAAAACAAACAAACAACAGACTCTTCTATATTTTGAGTGAAAGCCTGAACTTTTCCCCAATTGACAGATGTTAGATTTAAATTAATAACTGTAAACCTTAAAATTTCTTAGACTTATAAATGTTGGAAATTTCACCATTGGGAAATTTCATACTTGAAAAATTTCTTACTGATAGTGTATTGGAATGTGAACCCCATTGGCATGGGAGGTTCCTTCTCCTCCCTTCTTAAGATTACTTTAGGACAGAAACCTTTTGCTGAACAATGGAAAGGGCTTTGACCTATGCTTAAGAATAGAACAGGAATTTCTTTGAGTCATGATTGATTTTAGAATTGATACAATAGAGATACTTGGAATGACAGAATCAGGTCTTGGAAAATACAATTTCCACCACACTCAGTCCTAACAGGATTTAGGAAGGGCTGCAGCATAGATCAAAATTTAATTATTTGAGAATATGACCTCCAACAGACATGTGCAAAGCCACAGACCTCTGGGCGGTCCTGGGTTAAGCTAGAGCCACCATTGGCACAGCGAAAATGATGAACAGTGATTGGTAGATGTGAGAACTGAGGGGAGGGAACTTGGATGGTTTCCTTAAAGAGAGAGGGGTCTGAGGACTGGGGGGGTTGGAGAGTTTTGGCTCTGGGTGTTTGGAGAGGTGCTCTGAGAAGCTTGCTCTGAAGGAAGCTGAAGGTGGGGGCCTCTGAGACTGTTTTCTCCATTTTGGTCACGTGAGTAATAGGGACTGATCTCTTTTCTTTGCCCCAGCTATCTAAGGGGTTGGGCCTTTTGGCCCAGCCTAAACAGAAGGGGTATTTAAGCCCTATTCCCTTCTCTCCCCTTTCTCTCTCCCTCTCTCTCTCTATCTGTCTCTAATTCCTTTCTTCCTCCTGTTTGTAATTAAACTCTATAAAAGGTTGACGGCTGACTTGAGTTTTCATTTAGGAATTACATAGCTGAATTCCTTGGCGACCTTAAATTAATATATATCAGTCTTTTAAAAGTGATTTCCTTGTCACATAACTCCGGGTTCATATTTTCCATAGAGTTTATTAATAATCACTTAAAATAGAGAGAGCAGATATATAGAGATTTAAGCATAATCTAACCTAACTCTGACCACATGTTTCTCCACATGGTTGCCTCACTCAGCCATGGTCCTTCCCCACTGCCTCCAAGGGAATAGAGAGGCCAGGTGTCTCTTGCCCCACACCTTTATCCTTTCTCTTGACACAGACACATAACCTTTAGTTCCGGGTCATGTTCCTAGGGCTCTTCACCTGTGACCTCTGTTTGGAGCATACACGTAACACCCAGCCACACAGTGAGGTGGGTTGAGCTGGGGGTTGGAGAAGATTGTATTAAACGCAGACTTGAGGAAAGCCTTGGGAAGAGCTTCCAATAAAGTCTCCCCATTTTTTGGGGCTTCTTGGAAGTGGATTTCAAGCCCATCTTTTCTAGCCATTAAATGATTTATGTCCTCTAAAGGATTGTCCCACTGGGATGTTTGAAACTAGTGAGCAACATCTCCAGGGCCCACAAGTACTTGGGCTAGCTGATAAAGATCAGAGAGGCCAGGTTGGTAGTGTAAACCTCAAAATTTCTCAGACTTATGAATGTTAGGGGTTTTCCCCCATTGGAGAATCTTCTACTTAAAAAAAATTCCCTAGCAGATGGTGAGAACTCTACTTGAGTGTGGGGGATCCTAGCTATGGGAGTGTCCCTGCTCCACCCTACTTAAGACTGCTTTAGGACAGAAAACGGCTTGCTAAACAATGAAAGTACTTTGATCCATGCTTATGGAAGGGACAGGAAGTTCTTTGAGTCATGACTGTTTTAGAATTGATACAATGGGATACTAAGTACCTATAAAGGTGGGGCAACTTGTAAACTACTTAAACCTAAAAGGGTGATAACTTATTCAGAGGTTTTTTCTAATGAAATTTGTCGACACAGCAGCATTTTTTTCCTGACTTACTAAAGAGATTAAAACTACTCAGCTGTGAATTCAAAATGGGCGGTCCTTTAGAAACATCTACAGTGATTTGTAGATGTAAGGACTTAGGGGAGGTGACAGAGGAGATTTTGCCCTTAAAAATAAGAGCTTGGATCTCATTCAGGAATCTCGATTTCTGACTCTTATTCTGAAGGAGAGCTCCTTGAGGAGCTCCTCTGAGGGGCTCTGTCCCTCTGGGGTAGGAGCTCTGGAGGCTCTTGAGAGAGGCCCTTTGAAACAATCTCTGGCTGGAAGACTCTGAGGAAGGACGCTGACCTGGTGTCACTAGTATCCTTGTTTAGTCAGACCTTGTGGTGAGTGTTAAAAAACTGACTGATTTCTCTTTTAAGACTCAGGTCTAGGCCATATTGGCTTGAGGCCCTTCATACTTATTCCTTTCTTACTCTCTCTCTCTCTTTCTTTGATTACTCATTGTATTGTTAATTAAAATCTCTATAAAACCCAATTGACTTGGGTATTTGAATAATTGGGAATATTTCCCTGGCGACCACCTTATATTTGATTTTAAAACTCAAGACACTGTAGTGAAACATATATCTGTGGTCAAATTTACTCACCTTCTCTTATATCTATCACAATTTATATCTTCTACTATTTTAATCACTACAGTTTAAGACCTCAACCATTTTAAATCTCACAGTAGGTAGAAAGAATGACCTTGAATTATTTTTATTTTTTAAATTTATTTATTTTTAAAATATTTTTCTATGTTTACATGATTTATTTTCTTTCCCTCCCCTCTTCCTTCACCTCACCCAGAGCCAACAAGCAATTCCACTGGGTTGTACAAATGTTATCACTTGATATTTATTTCTATATTATTCATTTTTTTGCCATAGAGTGATCTTTTAAAGCCAAAACCCTAATTCATGTATTCATATATACAAATAAGTGATAAGTCATATGTATTTCTTTCGTCTTTCTACTCCCATAGTTCTTTCACTCAATGTATATAGCATTCTTTCTCATAAGTCCTTCAGGAGAGTCCTAGATTATTGCATTGCTACTAGTAGTAAAGTCCATTACATTGGATAATTCCACATTGTTTTACTTTCTGTGTACAGTGTTCTCTTGGTTCTGCTCATTTAACCCTGCATCAGTTCATTGAGTTTCTTCCAGTTCATATCGAAATCCTCTGAATCATCTTTCCTCACAGCACAATAGTATTCCATCACCATCATATTGTAAAAATTATTTCTCCAACTTCCGTGGTTGCCATCAATGTAAAAATTAAAATTAATATACAACTCCAAATATTCTATTTTATAAGATTTATTAATAATCACTAGAAGTAACAAAATAAAACCACATGCCCATGACTAATCTACCTGCCCAAATAGCCTGCTCCACCAAAATCGTGACTCAGGAAGGAAAAAAAAAACACTAAACACGGAACTCTACCCAATTTATCTTCCATCTACATTGGCATGTAATGACAGGAAGTGAGTGGGCTTCTGGGTAATGTAGTTCAAAGGCACAGGATTTCCAATTACACAATATACCACAGTTTTTTCAGTCATTTCCCAATTGAGGGATACCCCCTCATTTTCCAATTTTTTTGCCACCACAAAGAGCATGACTATGAATATTTTTGTGCAAATGTTTTTCATTATTATCTCTTTGGGGTACAAACCTAGTAGTGTTATTGCTGGCTCAAAGGGCATGCAGTCTTTTAAAACCATTTGGGCATAATTCCAAATTGCCTTGCAGAATGGTTGGATTAATTCACAACTCTACCAGCAATGCATTAGTGTCTCAATTTTTACACATTCCCTCCAACATTTATTATTTTCCTTTGCTAATATGTTGGCTAATCTTCTAGGTGTGAAGTGGTATGTCAGAGTTGTTTTTGATTTGTATTTCTTTAATCAGGAGAGATTTAGAACACTTTTTCTTATGCTTATTGACAATTTTGATTTCTTCATCTGAAAACTGCCTATTCATGTCCCTTAACTATTTGTCTATTGGGGAATGACTTGATTTCTTATACAATTGAATTAGTTCCTTATAAATTTAATAAATTAGATCTTTGTTAAAGGTTTTTGTTATAAATTTTTTTCTCCCAATTTCTCACTTCTCTTCTAATTTTGGTTGCATTGATTTTGTTTGTACAAAAACTTTCAAATTTGATATAATCCAAGTCATTCATTTTATATTTTGTAGTGTTCTCTATCTCTTCCTTGGTCTTAAATTCCTTCCTTTCCCACAAATCTTACAGGCATGTCTGTCCAGTATGTGTCAGAAGAGTCAAAACATTGGTCTCCCCTGGGTGTGTCTCTAGAGGTTTTGCCCAAATTGTTTAAAGGGATGATTAATATCTGAGCAAAATGGGTATTTGGCAATAAAGTGATTGTATTTTTTCATGCATGAACCATGACAAAAATTTGTCCCCTGTAGTCAGAGTTTATTATTCCTGGAATAACAGTAAAACTTTTTAATGAGTAACTTCTCCTTTCTAAAAAATATCCCAAAGTAGAAAGAGGTAGTGGACCATAAACTCATGTGAGGATTTTTTGAGTTGATAAATTGGGTGTGATGACAAAAAGAGATATTGAGACCAAATCAAGACCTATGCTGCCTGGAGTGACTCAAGTTAGGTGGCTTATAGTTCCACTTCCCTGAATTGGAGGAGAGTCAACTGCACAAGAATCACCTCAATTGTTTGGTGGGGCTGAGGCTTGCCCCTTCTGATGTTTACCAACAGGGTATTTAAGGGTCTGCTTTTTTTAATCTCCTTTTGAGCGGCACTCATTTGCTATCCTTATTTTCCTGTGCTGTTGTTTCTGCCTCACCTTCCTTGGCAAAATTCCCTTCTTTTCCACATTTAAAGCAATTCTTCAATTCTTTTTGGAATGAGTCACATTTTTTGTATAGCCATTGTGAAGACTATTCCTTGCAGGTAGGATGGTCCAATGTCAGAGCACA
The DNA here is from genome assembly GCF_027887165.1 of Monodelphis domestica. Taxonomy (NCBI): domain Eukaryota; kingdom Metazoa; phylum Chordata; class Mammalia; order Didelphimorphia; family Didelphidae; genus Monodelphis; species Monodelphis domestica. The sequence continues at coordinate 139,851,662 of NC_077234.1, read as the reverse complement.
ATTTTATATAATCATCTAGGGACTTAAATTTGTGGGGTTTTATAATATTTTGATATGTCTGATTTGCATTTTCAAAAGAAAGGGTTTTTACTAGGATATCTCCTGCCTCAATATCCTGGATAATCCTAGAAACTGCTTGTATTGATCTGGATACAAAGTCCTGATAAGGTTCTTCTGGCTCTTACTTGATCTTACTAAGCTCCTGTGTTTTATTTATGGCATTTGGGAGTTTTCACCACTATTGTATGGCAAGGGCATTAATTTGCTGATATGCTTGTAGGTTATAAGTCATTTGGGTAGTCAGTGCTGCATATACCCCTTTTCCTGTGAGCATATCATAGTCAATTGCAAGCTGATCACTCCTATTGCTATCTGCCTGGGCTTCTGCTTTCTCTCTTTATTTAGATTTCCAGAGCAGATAGTCTCCACCTGAAAGACAGATTTTTGCTATTTGCTTCTAATCTTTTGGGGCAGATCTCATCTTTAGCAATCATTTCTGCTAGCACCAATGTGATGGGTGCTGTAGCCCCATATTGTGAAACAGCATGCTTTAACTATTTTAATGTTATTACTGGTATAGATTTATGTGTTTGTGTGACATTACTTTGTGCTCAAGCATCATGAAAGAAAAGTCTTGCAACATTTTATCTTCTGTGCTTTGCATTTTCTCTATATTTTTTGTAATGGAGATTTGACTATATTTGGGGGAGTTACTTGCAAATGGATCAGTGAGTATAGCCCTTCAATTAGCAAGCGCAAGTCTTGTGAAGGAGGTGTGTTTGGAGGGAGTGTGCTAAAGGCTAAGTCTGTGGCAGGGAGAGGGGGTGCCAAAGCAGCAGCAGTGGTGGAGCTGCTTTTTTGTCAGGCTAAAATCTGACATTCTCCTGCAAAATGTTTAAGCTTGTGGCTAGGGGAGGAATTCTATTGAGGGGATTTAAACCAAGAAGGCTTTGTTGATTTAAATGGGCTTTTTCTGGCAAAGAAACTGCTTGGTCCAGCTATATTAAATCTCCATGTAAAGGAAGCAGGTCTATTAGAGTAGGGTATAAAGAATATGCTTTTTTTTTTTTTTTTGGCAGCTGATGTAAGGTCTGGTGTAAGTTTGGGAGACCCCATAGGAGCAGAGGAATCAAAGGAACTGTTGCCCAGACAGTCCTTTATCAGCCTCCACACTGAAAGGATGTCAGTGGGGACCACTTTTGCTTCTTCTGTGGCAATGTGTTTTTTGATCTCTTCTTCTACTTTACACCAACGTTGAATATTCACAGAGCCCCTTTGAGGGAACCATGGACAAACAGATACAATATCATCTAAGAATTTTTGTAACTGACCTGTGCTGATCTTCTTTCCTTGACCTTGTATTATATTTTTAAATCCTAGAATAAACATATCTTGCTCCTTTGAGCTAGCTTGTCCCAAAGTTTTACTCCTCGCTGAAAATCTATTTCTAGTCCCGTAAAAATCCTTTCTGCCTAACAGAAAGAGAAGAATCCTCCTTACCTGAGAAGTTCTGCACAATGCTGGTTATGGAATTACAAGCTCCACTTTAGGTGCCATTTACGTCAGAGTCCAGCTCTGGAAATAGCTTTGAGGGTTGCTGGAACTAGGTTGAGGAAGATGTATTTTGAGATTACAGGAGGATCAATACTGACAAAGAAACACGCAGACAAGTCTCTTCCAGCAGTGACAGAGTTTAATGGATTGAGGTCTACAATTTATAAAGTAAATGATGCAGGTAAAGGAATTAGGTAAGGTTCAAATAGAGATAATGATAAGTAATGATTTATAAATAAGGATAATGGATAGAAATTCCTTCAGTGATGCTCAACAGAAGTTTTCAATTGGTAATAGATCAATATGTCAATGTATGACTCCCCAAATGAGTTGAATATGTCAATGGGTTACTCCCTAGCTAGGTTTCTCATAGAATTCTTGCTCCAGTGATTTTCTGGTAGGACATCTGGCATCTTGGGGAGAAGAATGGATTGGGTTCATGCTAAGGGGAAAAGCTATGTGTCTTACTGCTTCTAATTTATAGCCAATTTATACCCAAAGGCATTGCATTCTGGGGTACAATGGCCATATTTCCACATCCTTGATGAATGGAAAGCCCCTGACTTTCTAACCACCCAGTAGTATTACATTCTGGGGTACACTGGGTATGAAGTCCCTGGTCTTCTTATACTGTTCCCACATCTGTCCCACATTATTCTATGTTCACCTAATACTCAAGTCATTTACCCATTTTGAATTTATCTTGGTATAGGGTACAAAATATTGATCCAAATATAATATCTCCCATACTTTTTTCCAGTTGGTTCTTGTTCCAAAAGCTGGGCTCTTTGAGTTTATCAAACACTAGCTTGCTGATATTCAGTCTGTTCTATTGATACATCCTTCTATTTCTTAGCCAGTTCCAAATTGTTTTGATGATTACTGCTTTATAGTACAGTTGGAGATAAGGTAATACTAGGCCTCCACCTTTCACACTTTTTTTTTTCATTAGTTTCCTTAATATATTTGATCTATTGTCCTTCCAGATTAACTTTGCAACATTTTTTTTTCTAATTCTAGAAATTTTTTTTCCGTTGTTTGGATAGGTATATCACTGCATAAGTGACCTCTTTTGATCTGGGAGGCTCATATGGGATGCTTAAAAGGAGTGGTGAATTACAAGAATCCTTTAAAGTCTCTAAGTTTATCTATTTCTTTCTGGAATTTGGCAATCTGACTTTGTTCTCTATCCAGCTTTTTAGATCTTTCCCCTTCACTTGGACGAACTTGGCTTTCCTCTTTACTTTTTTCTGTTCTTACCTTTCTCCCAGTCCCGGGATTGATCTGACATGCATTGTTTCCTTGTCCCTTCATGAAGCCACTAGTTGAAAGTTTCCCATTTGGTATTCTTGGTCCCATGACCTGCATTGTTTAAGATAGATTGCATAAAAATGAGCTTTTTGCCATAAAAAAGATCCCCATTTTTTGCCAGGTCTTTTTGGTATCAGATGGTATGGAGTAAAAATTAGTAATTAGTAGTACATGATTCACAATTATAGTTAGCATTAGGATTAATAGTAGTAGTGATAAATTCTGATAAATTATCCCTGTAACTCTCTATATAGATTAGCTCAGGTAGGCCCTTCAGGGGAAAGGGAAAAGAAACAGTAGAATCATCTTCTTCCTGAAGTGAATAGACCTTTTCCCTATCCAAACCCCCTTCTGATTATTAGTTCTCCTTTAAAAGTGGCCAGACAAGTACCTTTCCTTTCTTTTATGATTAATTCTCAATTAACTTGCAATCAGCATTTCAAGGTTTAAGAGAATGATGGGAAATTACAGTATAAAGAGTCTGGTAAGGAGGCCATAGAGCCTAGAAGATAAAGACTGCAGCCCTGGCCTTTTACATTCTTGAATTATGACCAAAACTGAGAAAGTGTTAATTTGAGAAATAGTTCCATGATTCAGACAGCTAAGCAAACTCTAGGAGAGTAAGTCAAAATAAAAAGAATATAACATATTCAGACATTTTATCATATACAGATGATGGGTAACTCGATGCACCATTGCATTAATTTCCTATAAATTCTGAATTTATTTGTACATCTATGAATAGTGCTCAGAGACAATTCATTGTAGTAGTGCTCCCCAACCTCTCCCTCTTCCCTTCTCTAACCCTTTACCCCAATGTCCTCTGTTTTCCTCTTTTCCTAAATTAAGCCGCAGCCTGCAGCATGTAAAAATTAAAATGAAATATTAATAGTCAAAAATATCATTTTAAAGTAGGTTTATTAAAGATCATTATAAAGCAAGGAATAAAAAATTATAAAAATAAAAAAAAAAATAAAAAGCAGCCCAAGGCTGGTTAGCCATTTTCAAAATCCCCACCTTACCATCACCACTGATTGCTGCATCATACCAAAGACAGGGCATGGGAGGAGTTACAGCCAGTTAAATACCAATAATGTGATCTTGCCATTGTGGAGATGCAGGAGAGATTATAGGGAATTTTGGGAAATACTAAGGACTTCTGGAGAATGAAGTCATAAAGGTTCAAAATCTCCATTTATACAAGCATCTTATCAAGTCTCCTATCTGTTCGTTAGAGTGATTTCTTGGGGGTACAAGCTCCAACCCCCCAATTCCACTCCACACAAGATTTAGTTAAACTCTGCCACTTTTCTAAATACCTACATGTACCTTGTCCATAAGTTATATACATATACTTGGCCACTGTCCCTTTTGGGGGACATGTTGTCCATCAAACCCTGATTAAAGAGTAGTTCACTTTCCCAAAATAGATGAACGTGTCATTGGAGAGTTTTCACTCACCCAACAAACCTGCTAAGTTGAGTCCAGATTGGACGTCCGTGGGTTCCTGTGGGTGCCACAAGTCTGGAGTCTGCTAGCAGGTGGTTTAAGCAGCCATAGCTTCAAATCTTGGTGGGACCTCCATTTATGTCAACTTGGAACAAAGAATCACTAAAGTAGTTAGAAAGGCCAAACCTTTAATCAAGATAAGAGACAGCCTCTTAATATTTGGCTGCCCCACAGAGTCCTGTTAAATCCCACATAGAGCTATAGCTCTGAGACTCTGGGAACAATGTCTCTGGGAAATGCACCACCAAAGATGATTCTCCAAAGAGTGACAGAACTTGGAGGTCTTATATACCTTTTGGGGGAACAAAGAAAAAGGAAGTAAGATTGATTAGTTCTAAAATGCAAAAGAAAATGATGAGCTCAGGGCTTGATTAACAGGAAGGGGCTGATGCTTCACACTGGATACCAAAAGATGCATCCAGCCAGAGGTTAGACTACTGGAGAGGTCTCTGATTACAATGGGAGAAACTCCTAAAACTTGATTGGGTATTAATCTTATCTAAAATAAGATCATTAAATACTTTAAAGTCTATTGCTCAATTTGTAGATAAGGTCAGTCTGGGACTTCCCCCAAGGCAAATTCCTAAGACACAGGGCCAAAAAGGGCATGGGGGGGGCTCCAAAAACACAGTTGACATTCTTCATCCTAGAACTCCAATAAAGAATTGTTTATGGGTAATACTGTTGCCAGTCAGCACCAGCTACACCAGGTGCCAAACATAGAGTCTCCTGTAAAACTATTCTGAACAAATTCCTAGCCCTTCTATAGTCTTTGGGCTGAAATCTCTCAAAGCTGTTGTTGCTGCAATTTTTGTCGTCCTCTCCAAACCCATGGTGGGTGCTGCCTTTATGAGCTCTCTGGGCTTCTGGCTCATATTCTGGGGTCACAGATCTCTCCTGGCGACCCCCTGAATGACCTTAAACAGACTTTTTGTTGGCTTCACCACTCCAAAATTTGATTTGAGAAGTTCTTTTAAAGTTGATTGGAGGGTAATGTTGGGAGAGTGCAGCTGGGTTGCTGCTTATAATATATTAAATTGGCTCCACCTCTCTGAATTAATTCTTTATTCAGTGACAAGCTAAATATTTGAACTGCTAAATCAACCTGCCCATTTAAATGGCAACGTTTTCTTTAGGCCACATTCTCATCTTGCATTACATTCCTCCAGAGTTAAATTGAAGTTAGTACTTCCTTTAAATTCAGAGAGAACATTGCACTTTGGGGAAACCTAAGAATTCCTTCCTTATACTTAACTTGTAATTGTTACAATGTTTATTCTAATGAAATGGAATGTAATTGACTACTCCCAAAGAAATTCAAAATCTGTTCCTTTTAAAGTGAATCTGTTACATACTTTATAAAGAATTCTCTTTTCCAAGTAATGACATTGCCTTCTTAATGAAAATTTAGATTAAAATCCAATTGAAATCATTTCCCCTAACAAAACTCCTCATGGTTGACTAAATTATTTACTTTAACCTGCAATTCAACGTGTCTTTGCACATGTCTAAAGATCACTATCAGACACCTTAAGCTTTCTTTTTGTGAGGCCAAGTTGAATCCCCAATTCTTTCAATTCCTCATTGAATGGTATCATTTCCAGGGTCATGGAGATGCTGGTGTTTCACTAGGCCTTCCAAAAATGTTGCACCCAGAGTTGGAATTAATCTACTCCATACATTCTGTCAAGAGAAGAGAAGGGAGCAGAGGCTCTCAGTTTTGAACACTTAACTGGCTGAAATTAGGCATAGGTCTTTTGCCTCTCATCATACTGCTGCTTCACATCTAGCTCAGGACTATTCCACTCTCCAAATCTTTTACACATGAACTATAGCATAGTTACACCTCTTCTCTCCCACACATTTGCTGTTGAGTTTTGAATCCAAGGGTGATAATTTGCATTAATGTTTATTAAGTTTTAGCTTATTAGTATTGACTTGATGTTCAAGGATGTGAAGAATCTTTTGAATCCCAGTTTTGTCATCCAATATGTAAGCTATCCTTTGCCATTTTCTATTATCTATTGGAGTTAGGTCTTCTGGATTGGCATCCAGTTTTTCTGACTTAATACAGTTGAGTAATACCTTGGGAGGATTACTTAGCTTTCTTTTTTCAATTTTCTCATATGTGAAATGAAAGATATTGGAGTAGATGATTTCCAAGGTCTCTTTTATTTCTAAATCCTACGTACGTGAGAACCATGTCATTGTTATAAATGATGAAGAAAATAGTGCCCTGCACAGATCTCTGGGGTCTTCCATTGTCACTAGTAAACACCCCCTTTGTTGTTGTTGTTGTTGTTTATTCAACCAATATGGAGTCTACCTGAATGTTGTATACCCCACATTTTAGCATTCGCTATAGCAGGATAACATTAAAGAACTTCTACATAATTAAATCCCTGACACTTTTCTTATTTATATGTCTTGTGATTCTGTTAAAAAGAGAAATTAGGATGACCAATTATATTTAATTTCTTGGTTTTTAGTCATCACTATTATCATTTCAATGAAAAAACCTTTTGTTTTAATAATACACATGAAAATGCTTATAGTAATTGAAGTTAAACAAAGAAATCTCCCCCCACTCCAAGTAAGCATAAAATCACTGAAGGACTTCTCTTTTTCTCCATGATTTTTTTTTAAAGATCACTCATAAGTGGCTTAGCAGTCAAATTCTCAAGTTCTTTCACTCCTTTCAGTAGCTCATTGGGTTTGGTGATTTCAAATTAGTGAGGACAACTAAGTTCTTCCTTTGCATTTTCTTCTTTACCTGGGCTTTAGCTTTCCATTTACCTTTTTTGTTTTATCTTCCCCAAATGCATATTATTCTCTTTAGTTGAGAAGAAGCAAAGAGTTGAACAATTCTGTCTTTTTTCATCAATCTACCCAGCTCAAGAAATATTCCTGTACTTCCCTCCCTTCTCTGTAACATCAATTAAAAAAAAAGTAGCTTCCAAGGTCCATGACATTTAATAGTAACCATTGTCAAACTGAGCTCATTCAAAGTTTTAGCATTTCTTACTATATTCTTATAACACTGTGCCACTTAAAAAAATAAACAAAAATCTGTCCTCATTTATTAACTTCTGACAACTGTGCACAATTGCTTTTTTTCCAGATATAAGTTGGTCATTGAAATTTAAGTCTATATAGTAGGATCTCTACTTATTGCCCTCCTTTTTGCTTTAAAAGAATAATTAATTTACATTGTCAATATTTTATTCCAAGAACTATTCCATAATCTTTTGTTGGTTAACTTCTGTAGATTTTTAAGGCTTATTTATTGTAAACATTTCTTTTCTGAGCCCTTACAAAACTATTTTCTAAAAATATAATGTTTGCCAGATTATTTCAGATTTATAGTCTTATTCTCCTTATTTAGTACAAACTCAAATATAGATAAACATATCTTGATTTTGATTATGATCTTCCTCAAATTGTCATGATTTTTATTTTGGGAATTATTTCCTTTTTATTGTTCATAATAGGGTTTGTCTTTTCTAATACATTTTGAAAAATGAAACTATCATTTACTAACATCAATAACCTGTCTGAAGCCCTTCTTATAGTGGAGATAAAGTTCTTTCAAGTGTCTAGATGGTTTAGGATTCTGAAAATATTATATTACGGCCCCCAAAATGTTTAGTGAACTGTTTTCTAATCACATTATTTATTTCCTCCTTCTGAATAGGTGATGTTTAATGTATTAAAATACAATAAATATTATTCACCTGAATATTCTGTACCAGGCTTTGATTCTTTTTTGCATCATTTTATTCACAATCATGTAGACAACAGATCTTCAACATACCTTTTATTTAAAATTTTGCTTTTGAATATGACCTTCCTTTCAATAACTTTATCTCATCTATGAGTTATATTTTACTTAGAAAGGGATATCTACAGTGAATTGACTTTAAACTAAAATATAGTTTATTGTGGACTATATTTTCATGAATTCTTCTATAAAAATTCTAAGGCTAAGAAAAAATTCTAAGAAATTCTAAGAAAGAAATATAAGAAAGAAAAAAATTTTGGTGGGGTCAGAATAGAGCAAGATTCTAAAGATTATATTTCTTAAATACTTACTTTATTGCCTGTGATTGTGTTTGTACATATATAACTTTCTTTTTGGGAAAGCTCTTAGGCATTTGCCAAATATTTGTGCTTTATAATGAAACTTACACAATGTTAACAATCCCTTTTCTTAATAAGCAATCTAATATTTTCTACATATACTAGCTTTTGATTTCCCTCTCACTACCATCCAATCTTGAGGCTTAGTGTAAATTCCAAATATATAAATATAAGTAGAAGGAAATATTATAAAGGAATCATATTTGTGTTTGAGATAAGAATTGTACCAGTTTAAAAATGCCATTATTCTCTGACCTGTTTATAATTTCAGACTGATAGATGATATAAATTTGCATGTCACTTTTGTTTAATGTCAGCATATACTGTAAATATCAGATGACACTTTGGCTATTGGATTCTTGTACTTCTGTGATCTATTTCCAGAGGAACTAGTAGTGTAACAAGATTATGGGTGTCCAATTCACCCCTCATTGCAAAATTATGCTTTCATCATTTCAAGGAATTAAAAGTCTATAAAAGCATAATAAAATCTTAAGCCTTGAAATACCACTCTCATATCAATGGGAATCAGTACATTAAGGCTTCTTATAGTTTAATTAAAAAACAATGTCTTTAATTTACTGTTAATATTGAAAGAAGGTGAGTACTTTAGCTTAATTGTAGCAATGAAAACAATATGGAAGAGGGAGCCCTTTACGTAGACCTCAAAACGATGATCGATAAGACCACTTTCACACTAGAGCAATTATCCAGTTAATAGCCTTAATGTAATCGTAGACATTTTGATTATGGCTAGGTTTATAATGGAGTCATTACCCAGTTAGCTGCTCTGCTGTGACTGTAGGTGAGGTGATTTTTGTAAGTTTCCTGAAAAGTTTCTAAACATAGACAATAAACCCAAATTATGATGTTACAATCTGCATGGGACCCAAAGCAAAATAAAACAAAAAGAAAATATCACTTCTGAGTGGGACTATTGAAACTTATAATAGAATATAGTGCTTACTTTAAAAAATAAGGTCTTGCAGGGAAATGCTGAAACCTGACTAGCTATCAAACCAAAAAGTCCTTTTCTTAAGAAGATTATTTTCAGGAGACGCACTGTAGAAACATGAAATGGTAGGGCATGAAGGATACTGGCCCTCCCAATACTTACCCCAAACAACGAAAAATAACTACTCAGGACCAGTGCTAAAAGTGGCAAAAATAGACAGGTGCCAGGAATGGAGCTGAACAGCCAAGGGCAAGGGAGGAAGTCTTCTGCTTTCCCTGGTCTCCATCCCATTGCTACAGGCCCTGGGGACAGGAACAGAGCAAATAGTGTGGAAAAAACTAGATAGCCTTTGCAGCCAGGGCAAGGAACATGTTTGCTGAGCCAGGAAGGTACCAGTGGAATCAGCTCTGGGAGGAGCTATGTTAGTGGTGGTCTCAGATCCCTACTGGTTTTCAGCTGGGGATTGAAGGAGTGAATATCACAGAGTCCTTGAATGCCAGACCAAGCCTTCAGAACCACACTAGGACAAATAGATGTTCAAGGATTCAAGGATTTTGGGGTGGCAACTGTGATTTCTCCCAGAAGACTAGGATCCCAGATTGGTGTCACAGGGGGTGGTGGCAGGTCTGACTGTAGTTGCAGTGCCAAAACTGCCCACAGGCTGTTTTTGGAGTGCCTGAGATCAATCACAGACCAGGACTTGAGCAGGGGATTCAGAAATTATATCAGACCCTGGAATGACTAAATAGGGCCCAGGAAAAAGCAAACACAAAACGATCCTGTAACCTGACATAACATACTCCAGCACTGTAGGAACCCTGGGAGCCCAGTAAAAAGTCAATAATTTTAAGTCTATTGGCCTGGATGTTAAAATTAAAAAAAAAAAGCAACCAAAGTAGAAAGATCCCCATTACTAATAACTAGGAAAAACACATACTTTAAAGAAAGCAAAACAAAAACAAAAACCCTACATAATAGATGACCACATGTTCAACAAGAACTTTTGGAAGAGTTTAAAAAAGATCTCAATGATGAAATGAGAGAGGTTGAGGAAAAAGCATTAAAAAAAAGAACAATGCAAAAAGAAATCAAGAAATTTATGAAAGATCACTCAAATGGAAAATGTAGCATACCAGGTATATTGGCATCTTTTTCTTTTTTTAAACCCTTACCTGTCTCCAAGGCAGAAGAGTGGAAAGGACCAGGCAATGGGGGTTAAGTGACTTGCCCAGGGTCACATAGCTGGGAAGTGTCTGAGGCCAGATTTGAACCTAGTATTTGAACCTAGGACCTCTAGGCTGGCTCTCAATCCACTGTGCCACCCAGCTGCCCCCTTATATTAGCATCTTGAAAGTACTATTGTTGTTTTGATACTGTATCTTATGTGTGCATATATCAGAGTTATGGTCATGTGACTTTTTGATTCTTATATTTCCAAATCTTGAGTCCAAAGGACAAAAGAATTCCTGAGCAGGACATTATTTGCCACTGGGTCCAAGCTCCCACCTTGTTAGACCACATTCCATACCAGGTCATATGTTCAATTTACCTCCTCCCCTTTGATTATGTGATTGTCAATTGAACCAATGTTAAAACCTATACTATGTCACATGTGGTAATATTTATTGGGAAAGGAAATGGGATTAGAAAAAAGGGGAATAATGGGTGGTTTGTATGGGGTATGGAGGAGAGAAGGGAGAGAGGGTATACTGCCTGGTGAGGCAAGGGAGGGAGATGCCCCCTGATGAGAGGAAACAGCAGGGGTCCAAAGAGGTCTGTTTGTCTTTGAATGACTGAAACTGAAGTTCAGCTCCCTCTATGACCAGAAAAGATAGTCCACTTATCTGACTGCGAATTCAAATAACATAAAGTTTAATAACCAGTTGGAATTGGAGTTTTTTCTTAGCTTCAGAGTATAGGGCCAGGCCCTAGAGGTTGGCGGAGAGTTTGTCCCACTCCCGTCTACTCTCGTTGTTCTAATTCAGATTCTTAGCAATAGACAGAAAGCAAACAAGAACAATTCTAACCTTCAGAAGCCTGTGTCTTCGGGCTGAACCAAGAAGAGCATGCCACTCCAGACTGGGCTGAACAAGCTCCTCTCTCCTCCAATACCCGGAAGCCAGTCCCACCCCGCAGGAAGGAAGTGCTAGTCATAAGACCCCACTGCCCCTCCTGGCAGGAAGGAAGTGCTAGTCACAAGACCCAACTGCCACTCCCAGTTGGCCCCTTCCCCCACAAACTGTCAGTCTTATTTCCTTTCCACAATGTTCATTAGTTACTTCCCACTCCACATTCCTAAACTCTCTAATAAAAGTTTGGGGACACGAGTAAAACTCTCTCTGAGAAGCATCACCAGATGTAACAGTTAAATTAGTTTCTCTACTAAAAATATTATATTTTATGAGATTTATTATAGATTATTAGAAATCAGGGATACAAAATAATAAACCACGTGGCTAGGGCTGATTAGCCCATTCACAGCTTACTTACTACATATTGCAATGGCGGAGTAGAGGAAGAGAGCTCTTGGGAGGCAGAGAGACCGTTAAATACTAATTGTGATCTCGTCCAGGTGGAGACTCAGGTGAGATTATAGGGAATTCTGGGAAATACTAAGGACTTCTGGGGATTGAAGTCTGGGGTTCAAATCTCCATTTTACAGGAGCATGCTGGATCCCTCCTGTTTTAACTCTTTGTCTCTGAGTCTTTGTTCCTTTATCTCTCTCTATCTCTATAACCTCTAAGCAAATATAATTTGACAAAGGGAAGCTACTGATTTCCTAAAAGAAGAAATATGAAAGGATAATCAAAGAAAGAAATAATACAAGAGAATATGAAATATAATAAAAACAACTTCCCTGGTAAATAGATTGAGAAATTATATAAGAATAGTTGGACTCCCACAAAACTATGATTAAAAAAAGAGCATAGACACCAGACTCCAACAAATTGCAAAGGAAATTTGCCTAGAAACTCTAGGATCAGAGGGTAAAATAGAAACTGAAAGAATACACCAATCACCATCAAAGAGACCCAAAGATGAAAACAAACAGGGACATCATTGCTAAATTCTGCAACTGCCAGATTAAGTAAAAAATACTACAAAGGATAAGGAGAAAAAAATTAATAATATGAACCTCATTAGAATAACACAAGAATTAGCACCACTACATTAAAAAAATACAGGACATCGAACATAGCATTTCACAGATCAAAAGAACTAGACTTACTACCAAGAATAACATAGTCTGCAAAACTGAGTATAATTATAACAGGTAAAAAATGGATATTTGATAAACCAAAGAAGTTTTAACTGTTACTGGGAAAAAGCCCAAACTCAGTAAAAAATTGATCTACAAGAAATTTACAATGGTAACAATGAAAGACAAAGCTTAAGTGACCCCAAAGACCTAAATGTGTGGTTCTTTGTGGGAAAATATTAACTATGGTTTCTGGGAATGGCATCATTGCCTGAGTATTTTGAAGGGCATGTATAGATGGAAAACTTGAGGTCAGGATGAATGCAATGTAATGAGCCAAAATTGTATTGAAGTGTATCAGGAAGAGGGAGGTTGGAATGGCTATCTCACATGGATGAGGAATGAGTAGAGGAACTGCCATGGAGAAGGGAAGAAGTAAGCATGGGTATGAATAAATTTTTTCTTAAAATGATTTGAAACATCTATCTAAAACCATCAACAAGTATTATTTGTAATGAGGAGAAACTAGAATACTTACCAATAAGATCAGAATTAAAAGGATACCCAATATCCAACAATATTTAATAGAATATTAGAAATGCTAGCAAATGCAATAAGAGAAGAAAAAGAAACTGAAAGAATCAGAATGGGCAAAGAGGTAATAAAACTATTTCTTTTTAAAGATGACATGATGGCATATGTGTAAAATCCTAGAAATTCAACTAATAAGTTAATTGAAATTATTAATAATTTTAGCAAAATAGCTGAATGTGAAATAAATCCACATAAATGATTTTTATTAAGAAGAGATATAAATATTCCATTTAAAATAACAAAAAACAGAATAAAATACCTCGGGGGTATACTGATGAATCTTTTTGGAGAGCAATTTGGAATTCTAAAACTGTGTATATACTATTTCCTGAGGAGATTAGGGATAGAAGAAAAGAACCAAAATGTTAAATATTTATATCAACTTTCTTTCTAGTGGCAAAGAATTGGAAGCTGCAGGTATGCTGATCAGTTGTGAAATGGCTGGAGAAATTGTGGTAGGTTGTGATGGAATACTACTCTGCAATAAGTAATGATGAACGGATCTGTTTAAAAAAAAAACACCTTGCAAAGAATTACACAAGATAATGAACAGTGTAATGAGTAGAAACAAGAGAACTTTATCCATAGACACAGAATTAATGTTGGAAGAATAAACTGTAAATGTTGCCTCCAGAGAGTAAACAGAAAGGAGAAATATGAATGACTTAATTTATATGTACATGTTGGTCTCTTTGATGATACCTTTTGTGGTGGGGGGAGGTTAGAGAAGGGCTGGGACTCCAGTGGATGGGATCTGTGATGTATATATGAAGGAAGTAAGCTAAACAAAAAAAAAAAGATTTGTGACTTCATTTGTGCACTGTCTTTTTCTTTTTTTGTAGAAGTGCTTCTTCCCGTTGGTTTTGTAAAATTTGGAATAAAACAATAAAATGTTAAAAAAAACACAAAAAATAGTGTCTGTCATGAACCAAAATTATTTTTGTTCATATTTAGATGCTTTCTGTATCACTAAAAATCTCTAGAAGGGAACAGAATCCATTCCTACCATTTAGAAATAACAAATAAAACTGCACAATTATTCTTTATCAATCTGAATGTTATATATTAAAAAGCCTTACATCTATTCTTAAAGTGGTTATTATACAGATTATATGTTGTTTTGGGGTTCTTTTTGGGCTTGGTGCTCTCCAAGCTATTTGCTATTGTTCCTCAAATCAACAATATATAAATTTCGCACCAGAGAGAACACAATAGATGGCCATTGTAGCAATGATGTTAGTATAGAATTACTCAATTGTACTTGATGAAATTTATCAAGTGCCTATAGGTGTTAGGGATGTTTCTAAAAAGCCTTAGGGCACATAAAGATGTAAAACAGCACAATTTCTTCTTTCAAAGTACTTCAACTATAATGAATTAATATCTATATTCATCTGAGTATAATACAGGTAGACTATGAAGAGAAAAGAGAGGTTTAGACAATATGCTTTGAAAAAATTGAGAGAAGATGTTCAATAAAGGAGGTGCTAAACAGAGAGCTCATGAGCTGAACTTTGAAGGAAACTATTTATACAGGGAAAAAATGTGGATGAAGATTATCTTGGGAGAGTTCATTAATGGCAGGAGATGTGTTGGATGAGAATGAGAGCTCCTAGCTGATTAACTTGGCTTTAATACAGAGCCTCCTAAGTGAAGTAATAATGGCTAGTATTTATATAATGCAGGAATATTGAGCAAGCATTTTACATTTCATCTCATATGATCCTTTCAACAGCCCTGGGTGACAAGTGCTATTATTATCTCCATTATACTGAATTTAAATAATGCTGAGAGAAAGGTTAAGTGACTTGCCCAGGAGAACACAATAAAGATCCGAGATCGGATTTGAGCTGGTCATACCAACTTCAAAACTTTGTTCACTCTACTGACTCATTACTTAGTGCTAAGTAAGATTTGAAAAGGTAGAGTCAAATATGAAGGACTTAAATGACAAACTAAGAAGTATATCTTTTCCCTGTTGGCAATGGCGACTGAATTAAAGATTTTGAACAAAAGAATGTTGTGGTCACAAATGTACTTTGGATGGTTTTTGAAAAACTGATGAGAGAGCACATATAATCAACAATAAGCACCAAGCAAAGAGAATAAAAAAAGGTTTACAATATGAAAAAGGTATACAGGGAAAGCCATTTGATTGATAGCTGATGAAATCATTTGATGAAAACAATGATGAAATCAACTCCATTAAGTTATCTATGAGGATAAAATTGATTTGGACTTAGTTTGCCAAAGATCTTGGTGTGACTGAGTTTCAATTTTGGACTATATTTCCTGGATGGACATTTGATTACACAGTTAATTTTACCAAAGTAGTTTCCTACGCACTAATAAATTTTGTTTATCATAAGCTCTGATTTTTCCAAATCTAGTTTAAAAACTCACTCAATTTTCCTCTCTTGAGCCAACTTTCTTCCCTACTGCCTGAGACACAAAGTGAGTCATGGAGGTTTTATTGAGTGAAGTGGATTCTGGAAAGGAATTTAGAGGCTTTGCTGGTGGGCACTGTGATTTGGGTTAGGACATACAGGCAACAGAGGACCTAGCTCCTTCCTGAAGAGAAGGACTTATTCATAATAGTAGCACAACAGGTTTTCCACTTCTTCTTACCTAAAAAATGACAGTCAATGTGTTCTATCTAGAGAATATAGGAAATGGGTGGCAAAATGGCTTCTCAACTTCTCTGAAACTTTTTGGCATCAGATGTTTCCTGATCAAATAGACTCAGAGAGAGACCATTTAGAATTCAGTCTTATATTGCAAATTATTTAACTTTAATCCTCACTGGCTAAAATAAAACTTGTAATATCAGTGTTGCCTCCCTCATATGATTGTTGGGAAGATCAAGTAAGAAAATGGACATGAAAGAATGATGAACATAGCGGTGACATCCTAGGACACATGTTAACACTCTGTTTCTCTGGGTATATTAATTGAAAACAGTAAAGCAAATACAGCCAAAATAGAGTTCTTATGACCAAATGGAAATTTTGGTTTCAAACTTTGGAAAATTACCTTTTATCAGTCTGTCCTTAAGCATTTATTAATACAATATTAATACAAAAAGGCAAACACATTCATTCCCTTCCCTCAAAGTTTTTATGGGAAAGACAGTATGAAAAAAATTAGACAAAATATTTATCTTGTAAATGGAAAGTAATCTCAGAGGGAAGGCACTAGTAGTGTGTGTGTGTGTGTGTGTGTGTGTGTGTGTGTGTGTGTGTGTGTGTGTCTTCCCCTGTCCCAATGGAATTCAAATTAAGTCTTGAAAAAATCCAGGGAAGCTATGATGCAGGGGTGAGGAGAGGTAGATATGTTCCAAGTGTAGAGAATATTGAAAAAAAAATCTCACCATGGATTTTCTTATGGGATGATCAGCAATAAGACCAGGATCATTATAACATAGATCAGTTGGAAAGGAGTAGAGAGTAAAAAGACTAAAAAAGTAGGAAGAGGCCAAACTACGAGAGACTTAAAATCCCAAAGAAAGGCTTTCATTTTGATATTGAAAGTAATAAAATGTTACTAGCTAGAAAGACCTGAATATAAAGCCAGCTTTAGGTACTTACTAGGTATGTGACCTATGTGATTAACCTATATCTTGCCTCAGTTTCCTCATCTGTAAAATTTGCATAACAGATCATAAAAATAACAGCACCTACATCATAGAATTGTTTTGAGGATTATTAAGAGAATATTTGTGAAGTGCTTAGCCTAGGTCCTGACTTATGAACGTGCTTTATAAATACTTATTCCCTTCTCTTTACTTCCAAGTGAAATTTATTGGGTGTGATGCTTGGTTCAGCAACCAGTGAATGTGAACAGGATTAGAAAATATTGGGAGCAATCCAAGGTCATGGTCTGGCAAGGCTGGATCAGCCATAGTGCAAAGGGGCCAAGAATATGAGTGTAAAGGATGGTAGAGAGTTGAAGTAATTCACAAGGTGACTGAGAAAAAGTGGGGGAAATTTAAAAAGTGGAGAGGCAATGACCTAGGAAAGAATTGAGAAGTGAATGGAGGAGCTTTAGAATAGAGAGAAAGTTGGAATGATAAGAGATTATGTTCAGATAAAGAAATTTTAGAGTTCATCTTCACAGAAGTGGAACAATTGTGGATGATGGTAAGATAAAATATATGACTTTCTCAGTTTAAGAAAGGTAGAATTAAGATCATGGGAATTGAGTAAATTGAGTAATCAGAAAGTTAGGTGTTAAAAAATTTAGTTTTTCTACTAAAAAGTATTGTATTTTTAGAGGTTTATTATAGATTATTAGAAATCAAGGATAAAAAAATACAAAATAAGAAGGCATGTGCCTAGAGCACATAGCCCATTCACAATTCACTTACTACATCTTGAGTGCTTTGAAGCCGAAGCAGAGAGCCCCAAAGTAGGCGGAGAGTCAGTTTAAATACAAATTGTGTTCTTGGCCCAGGTGAGGACTCAGGTGAGATTTTAGGGAATTCTGGGAACTACCAAGGACTTCTGGAATTGAAGTCTGGGATTCAAATCTCCATTTTTATATACCCCCCCCCCATTTGATTCTTATTGGGAAAGGTTTCCCCCAAAAGGATCATGAAAACATAATCAACTTAAAGATTACAATAATTTGAGGATAAGAGGAAAAGAACAAAACCAATAATTTCTAGACGAATTGAAAAAAACCAGTTAGGGGGCAGTCTTCTTTGGCATGAGAGTATACATACAAATAAATGTTCAATCAACCACATCCAAAGTTCATTCTTGATCTTCTTGTGTAGCTTGTGGTCTGGAGGCATCTTCATGTTGTCTTCTCCAAATAGTTCAGTTTCTGGATTCTGAGAGGTAACATGTTTCTTAACCTAAAATTATTCTCAAAAGGAATTTAAACTTTGCAATTTAAAATAATAATATTTTACATTCCCTCCTTGAAGAAGGTGATTGAAAAACACAGAGATCATTTAGGGATGCATGTCTGAGTTATGAGGTATATGAATCAATTGGCAAGAGAAATTAAAAAGACATCAGAAAAATCAAAATAAAAAAGATAATTTCTGAATGAAAATATAGACTATCAAAGTCTTACGTGTAAAAATTCTAAGTAAAGGAAAAATAAATCTATAACAGGTCCTTAAATCAGGGCCCAATTAAAATCATCTAAGCAAGTAAGCATTTACCCAGTCAGTAGTCAGGACTACAGAGAGTTGCCATACTATAAGAAGGAAAGGAACTAGAATTCTGATATATATATATATATATATATATATATATATATATATATATATATATATATTTTAATGTCCCATAGTAGGTGAAGATTAAAATTAACTTTCCCCCGATTATGAAGTTTATATTATAACCCATGCCTATTTTTAGATCTAATTACCAAAAGTATAAAAATCCCACTTAATCATTAAGTGGGAGGTCTGTGACCCTCATGTGCAATAGTGGGTGATGAATCAGAATTAAACAAACTGTATTTTGGCAGTCTTAAAGCAAAGCTTCAACTGTTATTGGTGGATGTGAAATTAGGGTGTGAACTTTAGATTTACTCCACCCTGCTTAGTCTAACTAAACAGGAATGTCTACACCCCTACTCAAGAATTAAGTATTGAGAAGGATAGCCTATGACAGACATGTGCTAGCAAATGACAAATCAGAAACAACTGAAAAACCCCTGGACTATCCTAAATCAAGCTTAAGCTACCATTGGTACATGTGAGATGCAGGAAAGTGATGTAAAAATGGTCTATATATTTCATGTCACTTCCTCTCTCTGGCTCTTTTGCAGAGAGGTGGCTCTGGCGGCAGTGTGCTAAGCATCTTGGCATCTTGACGTGGCAGCAGCTATTGTCCAGGTTTGGCAGTGAGAGTCCTTGATACACTACTGGGGAAGCATAATAACCTAGTTCAGTTGAGGCATCTTCTCTGAGCTCTCTCGGAGTTTAGGCTGATTCTTTTCTCCTTTACCTTCCAAAACACTATCCTCTTAGGAAAATTTCTAATCTTCTGAAACGACCTGGTGGAGGTCTTTGAACTCCCCCTGGCACAGGCCAGATGGGAGAAATCCTATACCCTTTCCCTCCCTCTTTTCCTTAATTCTTCCCTCCATATTAATTAAACCACCATAAAATTTCCAAACTGACTTGGGTATTTTATTTGGGATATTCCATGGTGACCAATTAAATTAGATTCTGAAAAACAAAACGAAAAACAAACTAGCTTCAGGAGAGTCTTACCTCTCGAGAAAGACTTCCCCAGGTCCTCGGCTTTGCTGAGACCCAAGGACCAACTCTTCCTGCCTGGGTTGAACAAGGGGCCAGAAGTAAATTAATTAGTGCTTAAGCTAAATATCTTACTCTGCCCTCTCTCTGATTTTCTTGTTTCACTCTTTCTACATTTTGTAATTAAATTGTAAATAAATCTCTTTGGAATAAATTAAATTCCTGGTGACCATACTCTTAAATAATCCAGTGCAATCCTTTTAAAAATAACTCTTCCCCCCCCCCTCCCCTTATAAGTATGAGAAATGAAGTTTGAGTGAGTTTGGAACTGTGATCCAGGCCCTGAAATAATTAAATAAGGAAAATATCTTGAGAGCCATTATATAACAGCCACCATAATCTAGTTTGGGTAATATGGATTGAATGAATCCCAGGAAAGGTGAATTAATGAAGATGTTAGAGGGAGATTCTGGAAGTGGCAAGGGGAACCAAGGAGCATTCTGATTTTCCCACATGCCCACATACAGGTAATGGGGTTATGGAGGCACTTAGGTGATACTGAAGAAAACTCTGGCTTAAAATCTAGCCTCAGATAGTTAATGCTTTTCTGGGATAGTTGCACTACTTTGGAACATCTCTGACTGATTTTTTTTAACTTATTAAATGTTTTTTCAACTACATGTAGAAATCACTTTTGACAATTGTTATCTGATGTTTTGTGATTCATATTCTCTCTCTCCCCTCCTCTCCCTCTCCAAAACAGTAGTCTCATATAATTATACCACTATTGTCACATAACACATAGTTCCATATTCTTCATATCATGGAAGAAAAAAATATCAAAAATATAATAAAAAATTAATAATGGAAATAAAGTAAAACATCGCATGCTTTGATTTACATGCCGACTCCAGTAGTTTTTTCTTGGGCTGAGGTTGATCACCAAACATTATTTCTCTTACTGGGTATACTATTCTCCTGGTTCTGTTAACTTTGCTTTGTATCAGTTCATGTTAAATCATTTCAGCTTTTTCTGAATTCATCTAGTATACCCTTTTTTATGGCACAATAATATTCCATTACAACTATATATACCAGAACTTGTTCAGCCAATCTCCAATTAATGGATACCCGCTCAGGTTCCAATTTTTTGCCACTAAAAAAAGAGATGCTAAAAATATTTTTGTACGAGTAGGTCCTTTCTTCCTATCTCTGATCTCTCTGGGAAACAGACCCAGTAATAGTATTGCTGGGTCAAAGGGTATCCATATTTTTATGGCTCTTTGAGTGTGGTTCCAGATTGCTGTCCAGAAAGATTGTATCAATTTCCACATCTACCAACAGTAAATGTTACAATTTTCCCACATCCCTTCTAGCGTTATTTTCTCTTTTGGTCACATAAGCCAGTCTCATAGGTGTGAGATGGTATATCACTATAAATGGTTTTAATGTTCATTTCTCTAATCAATAGTGATTTAGGGCATTTTTTCATATGACTATGTTTTTAATTTCTTGATCTGGAAATTGCCCGTTCATATCCTGTGATGATTTATCAATTAGAGAATGCTTTGTGTTCTTATAAATTTGACTCAGTTCTCTCTATTTTTGAGAAATGAGGCCTTTGTCAGAGATACTTGCTATAAAAACTTCCCTGATTTGTCATTTCCCTTCTAATCTTGGTTACTCTTTTTTTTTGGCACAACTTTTTAAATTTAATTTAATCAAAATTATCCATTTATCTTTTTGTTATTTCCTCTATCTTATTTGGTCATAAATTTTTTTCTTACCCATAAGTCAGACAATTTGTAGAAATTAAATTTATATATCTAGTAATAAACATATTATATTTTATGAGGTTTATTAAAGATCATTAGAAATCAAGTAATAAAAAAGACACAAAACAAAGACCAATTGCCAATGACTGATTAGCCCACTCAAAATCCCCATGCTTAGCTTACTGCCATGCTTACCACCATACTTTCTGCATCATTGCAAAGGAAGAGAGAGAGAGAGAATGGGAGGTGTTACTGCAAGTTAAATACCAATAAAGTGATCTCACCAATGTGGAGATACAGGAGAGATTACAGGGATTTCTGGGAAATACCAATGACTTCAAGGGAATGAAGTCTAAGGTTCAAAATCTCCATTTATACAAATTAAACTATTCTGTGTTCTCCTAATGTGTTTATGATATCATCCTTTATTTCTAGATCAAGTTTTCATTTTGACTTTATCTTGGTATATGATGTATGATGTTGGTCTATGCCTAGTTTCTGCCTTAGTATTTTCCATTTTTCTCTGAACTTTTGTCATGTAGTAAGTTCTTTCTCCAAAAACTTGGATCTTTTGAAAACTGTTACTATGCTGAGTAACTACTGTATGTGTTAATTACCTACCTAACCTATTCCATTGATACACTACTCTATTTTACCCAGTAGTAGGTTGTTTAGATGATTGCTACTTTAAAGAATAATTTGAAATCTGGTTAGGCCTCCTTGCTTCATTTTTTTTTCATTAGTTCCATTGATATTCTTGAACTTTAGCTTTCCTGGATGATTATTTTTACTAGATCAATGAGATAATTTTGGTGTAGTTTGATTAATATGGTACTAAAAAGGTAAATTAATTTAGGTTACTTTGTCATTTTTATTATATTGACTTGTTTTTTAAATTGTTTAGGTCTGACTATTTGTGTGAAAAGTGTTAGAACCACTGAGACTGGGAGATTATGAGGAGGTATGTGTATGTTACCCATTGAGGAATTTGTATAAGAAAAAGACAAACCACTAGAGAGAGGTCCATTGAGGAAGTCAGATTAGAAGGCTATTCAAAGTTTTCTATTGACACCCATCCTCTTGGGATATGGGGATATCATGTTCTCTGGAACACAAAAGGTTCATTTTATGTGAAAGAGTACCAAGTTAAGGAAAAACCTAGAGAAATAAGTAAAGAAGGAAGAGCTCAAGTTGGATTGGTTCTCAAAATTTGCTACAATGCTAGAGTGAAGAAAGAGACTGGGATTCAGGTGATCTGGATTGATTCTGACTTCAGACTCTATGAATTCTCAGGATTGAAGAGGCTGGAAATAAATAGACATGACCAATGTATATTTTGAAATAAAAACTTGGCAGACATGAAAATAGCATTAAACAACTGCAGCTATAAAGTACATGCTAGCATTCATTTAAATATTATTTCCCTTCATAGAGAATGCTTTCCCCCTCTTCCCACAGCCTTTAAATGATACTTTTCAGCACAGAGCACCTTGTGCTTCTGGGCTATCACCTTTAGGATTGTAGGGCCACCATGCCCATTTTGTTTGGTTTCAGCGTGTCCAACACTTTGTAACCCCATTTTAGTGTTTTCCTGGCAAAGATACTGAAGTAGTCTGTCATTTACTTCTCTAAATCATTTTATAAATGGTGAAACTGAGGCAAACAGGGTAAAGTAATTTGCCATGGATCACATGGCTAGTAAGTGCCTGAGGCTAGAACTGAACTTGAGAAGATATGTCTTTCTGACTTCAGGTCTGTCATGCTATCCATTATTCCACATAGTTGTCCTGCCATATCCCTTGTCTGAGAGCTCAAAGTGGCTTATGCTTTTCTAATCCCCTTTTCTTGTCAACTTTGAAGAAGCTGAGTAGCATAGGGATTCCCTCTCAGACAAGTGTGGGGACCTATCCACCCTTGCCATTCAGAACTCAAGCTTAACCTTCTCCTAGTCACTATACTCTTTCCTTCCTGCATAATCTCTAAGAACTTTTTTTTTTTCTGTTGTGGTACAGTGAAATGGTTACTGCATTTAGAATAAGGGAACTTCACATTGAATTCTGGCTTTGCTACTGACTGATAGTGTTAATGTCTCTGGCCTTGATTTTCCTAATAAATGATGGAATTGGACTAGATGACTTTGAGCTCCCTTTTAATCATAAATCTTCAGTATATTCCTAGATTCAATATCTGGCACTAAATAAAACCTAACTTTCTCCTGAAGACATCACATCTCTGGGATCCTCTTCCTGGGCCCTCCAGTTCACCATCCTGACTAGGCTTCACTTCACCACCTCTGATGTAGAATTCGGTATGCTCCTTGTTCAAATGCCCATTTAAGACTTACCCTTGCCTGTACTACTGGCAATCAACAAACCCCTCATTTCTGTTAAAATCATTCCATCCTACTTATATTTCAGTTCTTTCTTCTGTCGACCCTCAGGTTGTCATACTTCATCCTCAATAAAATTGTGTACCTGGCAAATAGTGCTCTTCTTAGCCCCAATCAATGCTTTGAATTCACTCGCCTTTTGCTTTCTCAACTCACTCAAGTCTCTGACCTTTCTACTTGGCTTACTTCACTAGAAACAGCAAACAGAGTTTGCCTCAAGTGCCAGAATTCCTAATTATAGTTCAGCAACAACTTTATACATTGAATTTGACCTTTATTTTGTGCTGATTACTATTGTTTTCGTTTATATTGCTATATACATGGTTTATGTTGGTCTTTTGGCTCTACTTTCTTCACTTTGTAACACTCTATTTGATCTTCTCATGTCTTTCTGATTTTTTTACATCTGTTCATTACCTTGATGTTTCAGTCAGTTTGAGCTTTCATCTATGTGGGTACTTCCTCCAACTGTGATATTGTAACTCAGCCATGCCTTCTTATCCTCTATGATTTGTGTCTCTGCCTCCTGTCCATATTGTGCAGAGGGTCCACCTGATATTCTACAAGACTTTAAATCCTTTGATGTCGGGAGAATACTGAAAGGGCGTGTGGGCTGTTCACTCTCACTATGTGATTAGTCCACCTCCTTTTTTAGTCACATATCTTTATGTTAGCATCCTTTAGGATGAGTCTATGCATTTATTCATTTGGTAGTATGTTGCACCAGAAGTTAAAATCAATATTAGGAAAGTTCAATGCAATTAAGTAAAGTCCTAATGATAATATTTTAGGAAGAAAATGGAAGAATAGAAATCAAAAGAAAATGGAGTCTTTACAAAAAGTCATTAAGAGATCAATTCTCAAAGTATCTCAGGAAGCAAAAGAAGCCAATGAACTGGGGAGAGGAGAAGGAGGAACTTCAAGATTAATGCTAGAAATAGCTGAATAAACATCAGCAATTTCTAACCTTTCCCAATTGTGAAAATTAAATTAACTCTCCCCTGATTGTGAAGGTTAAAATTAACTCCCCTGCCCATTTTTAGATTTAATCACAAAAAGTGTACACATCCCACTTAATCTTTCAGTGGGGGAGGTCAAAGACCCAGGTGTGCCATAGTGGGTGATAAATCAAAATGGACTGACTGCCCCTTGGGCAGTTCTAAGCAAAATTATAGACTATAATTTGTCCATGTAAAAAGTAGTGGAAGGCACAGGAAGTGACACAAAGAAGCATCTTTAAAAGGAGTTACAACTTCCTGTGAAGGGAGTTTTCTCATTCTTTGGAGTTCTGAGTTTGAGTTGGAGGCTGATGAAAAATTTGCTTACTGGACCTGAAACCTTGGACTTGGTGAGACTGTTCTTAAATCTCTCCCTTTGCACTGAAACGTGGTGAGTGAAAGGCTGACTCCTTTCCTGGATTTTCTGAAGGAAATTGCCTCAGAAAAGACCAACCCTCTTGAGAGAGGATCCCTGCATCCCCAGGTCCTCCACTGAAAAGCTGAGGCCTCTCTGGCTAAGGGCTAATTAGGCCTGCCTGGGTTGAGCCAGGGGCCAGAGCAACATTCTTAGTGAGTAGGCTAGATATCTTACCCTATCCTCTCTCTGATTTCTTACTTCACTCTTTCTGTATTTTGTAAATAAATTGTTAAATAAATCTCTTTGGAATTTCATAAAATTCCTGGCAACCCTACTCTTGAATACTCCAGTCCAACCTTTTATACAAAAAAACCTTTAAATTTCTACCCCTTCCACAATATATGTAAAAATCTCTGAGTCTCTTTAAGATTAAACTACATATGAGTTGAGGATATTCTTATTATAAAGGTTTTGGTAAGGAACAAACAGCCTTTTGGAATTCATTTTAAACAATGAAGCACAATTTTACCATCTCATATTAGACTAAAACATGTAGAGAATATATGGTTTCATTATGCTAATTGTTTGTTAATGATTAAACAGATTTGATTTGGTTTAATGATACATCACTTTTAAGGGCCCTCTTAAAAAATGTCTCATTTATACATTGAAACCATTTAAGATTGTTTGCAAATTATAGCAAAAAATTCTATTCAGTGACCCCTTTGAGAATACCAGGATAATATTAGCAAAAAGAATAGACTATATATGTTATGGGAGGAGGAAGACACCTTCAAGAAAGGATTATAATGATTTATGTTAAAAGCAATTAAAACCATAGAGATGGGAGGATCTTTATTTTGAATAAGTTTCATATCATCATTAAAATTTGATACCTATTTCACTACATCCAAGTAATCAGTAAAATCATTAAAGCACGAAGGGACCTAAAAATATAGAACACTTCACTCAAGACCTCTCTCTATATTCACATTTACTATTTCATTGATGGGCAGTTGCTCTTTGGGTCAAATCATTCAGCTTTTTCCAAATCCACTTTCGTTATCTACAAGGCAAGATAAGAAATTGGCAAATGCTTTGCTGAAGTGCAGTTAAACTATATCTATGGCATTTCCCTCAGATATGAGTTTAGTAAACTTGTCAAAAACTGACATGAGTTAAGTCTGATCTGATTTCTACACAATGAAGCAATTTGATCATTTGATAATTATGGCTCCCTTTTGAAAAACTCATAAATTAAAATGTTTTCAGAGTTTCCCAGAAATCTATGGCAGGTACAATGTCAAAGGCTGTTTCATGCTTCAAATGCTTCTTTTTTTCCCTCTACAAAGTATTGGGGCAACCTTAGACTCTTTTTAGTCATGCTGCAGCTTTCCTTTAACCATATTTATTCTTTCATAGTACAGGGATGTAATTCATTGTGGTGGCTTGAACCCCCTGAAGGCACTTAGGTACATATTGTCATTACACTTTTCTTCGGCTTAAACTCAAAGAATAATCAAATGATCAGATGGGTTTATGATCTCATAGTATGCTTTCCAATAATGCAGAGCACAAAGTGCTGATGGCTGCCAATTTTATATCATTCTTGTCTATATCTTTCCATGAGTTTGTGTGTGTGTGTGTGTGTGTGTGTGTGTGTCTTGGGATTCGAGAAGGTTAGATCTGTTAATCCAATGTGTATTTCTTCACATTCTCTTTCTATGGTAATTATAAGAAGAGAAATACTGAATTAAAATTAGTTTGGTAGTTCTGCCTTCTCTCATCATCACCTCTAAATTCTAGAGTTCCTCACATTTCTATTATCTTCTGGCATCAAATTACCTGATAAACTCTCCGTTTTTCTAATTTCCATTAATTTCCAAACTTTACTATATTAGAAATGTATTGTAAGTGACGTTATTCTTTTGAGAATATGGCACTCTCTTACATGAATTACCTTAATTTCATTTTCTATACATATGTTTTTAAAATGCAGATTTTTGGGGTAATTTTGTTACACCATCAAGCTATTTATACAATCTCTCATTTATATAATTATCAAAATTATTTGATATGGTGACATTAGAATTCCATTCTTGAGAGCTTTTTAAAATTCTTTGATTTTTCTAGGAGAATTTTGGCTTTGAGGTCATTTAAAATTCATTGCCATTGGATTCATTAATATACATATATACACACACACATTACTAGATTTAAACTCAAGCAAAAACTTTCTACTTGTGTCATTTTTTATCAGTTCTCAATTAATGAGCACCTACATTTTTTAGATTTTGTTCATTTTCTCCTATGTTGCAGAGATCCAGTTGGAAGGAGAGAAAAGGAAGAAATTGCAAAATGGTTTTGATGTTTAAAAGAAGGAGTAAATAGTTTTTTTTTTTTTTGAGTGCGAAGAAGATATAAGGGCTGGCCCAGTATTTTGTAAATTTAATTGTGTAAATTGAGAAAACTTAATGAATACCAAGAAAAAGAAATCTAGAAAGAAAAGAGGAGAGAAGAGGAAATTGAAAATCAAGAAAGATATTCTAAGGTGACTATTGATTTAAAGCCAGGAATAGAAATGAAGTAATCAAAAGCATTACTCCAACACTTTATCATTCCTCTTTTCAACTGTTTCCCATGGGAAGGATCTTGGCTTTTATTAGTTAGCCTAAAACCTAACTTAACCTTTTCTTTTATCAAAATTTCTACTGAGATTTGAAGCCAACTGAAGAGAACCTTTTTTTTCCCCTCTTAAACTATTCATATGAGTGCTTTGTTGTTCTGATGACTTAGAAGAGGTATATCAAAATACACATGAATGACACAAAACTATTTTTAATAGTCAGCTGTTTTGTTAATTTGTGAGCAAGAAGGGAAATGATTATTTGAGCAAACCCTTTAAAATAAGAAATTCCAATGAAATTTTGAAAATTGTCTGTTATGTGTATAGGTATAAAGTTAAAGTTGAGTGTTCTTATTCTGTCTATATCCATCTGATATCTCCCAATGAAAACAACATTTGTTTCCAGGATTGTATCAGCTTTCATTCTTTCTTTCCTTCACATAGCCTAGAATATGTAGGCAGAGTTATTAAAATATTCATAGTTTATCCCTGAATATTAGCAGGATAATTCTTAATTTTACCCAGATAAAATGTAGGGCACTGATTGTAAGAAATGCTGCTGCTATTGATAGCATATTTTTATATATTATCTCTTTCTTTCTCCCGAGGCTTTTTTCTCTATTACTTTTTCTTGTTCTCCTTCCTTGCATGTGTGGGTATACATATAAATATATTTACGGAAGTGTTTTGTTGTTGTTGTTATTTCTTTGTTTCTATTTAAAGTCAAAAAGGTCTGGGTTGGGATTCATTCACAAGCCTTCATTTCAGACTAATAATGCCACTGCTTTTGCCATTAGTGATGATGATAAACTAAGATCTATATTATACAATAATGAAATTTACAATATATAAAAGTACATCAGTAATGCATGCATTTCATATTCCATTACAAATAACATTATGTTGCTTCTTTGCCCTATCACAATCTTATAAGTGCTTATTATCTCTTTTTACTTTGCTCCCTTCTCCTGGATCCCACTCCTGGATTACTTATTTGCTTGGTTTTTTTGTTTTTGTTTTTTACAAGAACAAGTTTATGGTAGGGAAGACTTTTTAGGGGATATAAAGGGAGTTAGGACATAGAAATTCTTTGATAAGACTGTGCAATAAAATCCTGTCAAAAGAATCAGAGATAAATAAGAATTATATGAATTAGAAAATTTGAAATTTCAATGACCTTTCTCACCCTTCATTTAGGTCTCCACCTTTGATTTCATCCACTTAGGAAATTCTCTTAATCATATTTACATAGGCAACTGATTATTACACAACTTACAGTATATATAAGTTATTTAAATAACTGTCTTGGTATGCTAGAGTTGCCCTTCTATGTGTGATGAAGATGTATCAGACTGACTCTACCTTGGACCCAGAGTGATTTGAAAAAACTGTCTTTAAGACCCAGAGTAACTTGAATAAACTGTCTTTGCAAATTGCAGTCAGAATGAATATCCACTGCCTTATCTGACCAGCCACTTCTCAAGATCTCTCTCTGAGACAAGATAGCCAGGGTTCTTGTGCCCAGATTTGGTATCTCTGGTTTTTGATCCCACACTCTCTGTTTCTGAGTTTATCATTTAGCCTCAACAATGGAATATCTGGCCCTAACACTCAGTTGGTTATTGTGTTGTTAAGCCTTGAGACTGAGTCACTTCATACTCTTATCTGACTGTCTTATGCTAAAAATATGTACTAGTTCCCCCTTGCACCTGGGAATCAGTCACCCTTTTCTGGGAACTTTCCACCCATACCACCTCCAAATCTACCCCTGGGATCTGCCCCTTCCAGCCCCTTTCCCTCCTACCTTCACCAAGAATTCCCAAAATAATTTCCAGCCAGACACACTTGGTGCTTTTTGGTACTAGACTAATTTGCTCCCATGCAGAAGTATGCCCTTGCTTAATAAAGACTTTTTTAATATTATAGGCACTTGATATCACTTGTTTTCCTTTCTACTGAGGGAGAGGTGGATGGAGGTCTCAAATGAGTCCTGTGCTTGTCACAATACTTTGAGGTATAGCTCCCCTTTTGGGGAAGAGAGGGAGAGACTTAAGTTCCATAGAGTCCATGCCTCAGTTTATAAGTGGTAGAAAAATGCCCGAGTCACTAAGAGATTTAGTGATCTTCTCAGGGTCATTAGCCAGTATATATTAAAGATAGAACTTGAGTCAAGTTCTTTCTCAGAGCCGAAGTCTCCATCTTCTACTGTAGAGGTTAAAATGAACAGTTTGACAAAATATAAGAGAATGTGGTTGCTATATTATAACTTGTCAAAATGACTTTTTTATTTACAGCTTTATTTACAAAATAGAGAGAAAGAGTAAAGTAGAGAAATGTGAAAGAGGGTAGAGTAAGTAGTCTAGCTAATCACTCTAAATGTTTCTCCACGCCTGGCTCAACTGAGGCAGGGTCTCATTAACCCTCTATCAGAGGACCCTCAGCCAGAGGGCCGTTTAGCCAGAGGACCCAGTGGTGAATAACCATGCAGCCTCCTCTGTAAACTAAACTCTCCAGAAGTCAGGGAAGGAGTCAGTTTTTCACTCACCCATGTTGTAGTCCAAAGGGGAAGATCCAAGGGCAGTCTTAACAAATGCTAGAGTCCCAGGTCCACACTGAAGAAGGACCACTATCAGCCTCCAAAGCTTCAAAAGAGCTTGAAGACCTGACAAGAAGTTTCAGGCTCTTTTAAAGACCTTTTCCTTAAACCCTTACCTTCCATCTTGGAATCAATACTGTGTATTTGTTCCAAGGTAGAAGAGTGGTAAGGGCTAGCTATTATTATTATTATATATATATATCCTAGACCTATGTTTTGATCAGAAGTATCTTTGATTCATATTCTCAGATATGGATGATCAAGTGGTCATTACATATACTAAACAGTGAAAGGAATTTAGATTTTTGTTTAAATTTGTCTGCATAAAGAACATAGGCTCTTTAAGAAAATAACTTCTGAAAAATTCCTTATTTAAGATAGCTTATAACCTATAGTGTTTGCTAAGCCATTAGATAGGAAAATCATTTAATCAGGAATACAAATTAACTCTAAATATTTAATCCAAATTAGTTTAAATTTGCCTTCAAAGAAAAAAGTTAGGATTTTGGATTTAGAGCAAGAAGGGTCCTTAAAATTAACTTAATCCAGATTTCTTATAGAACAGATGAAGAAACTGAGGCCTATAGAGGTTAAGTGACTTTCCCAGGTCGCATAGATAGTGAGAAAAATGGGATTTAAACTCCTGATCCATTGTTCTTCCTATGGCATCATTTTTCCTCGAAGGGAGAAATTTAAAAAGAGCTAAGCAGTGGTTACTGTTGTATTCAATCATGTAACACTGTGATACTTGGGCTCAATATCTGTAAATTCTATCCAGATATACTTTACTGACAGATCATGAAAGAACGATAAAATTAAATCACAAAGTATTTAATTGAAATAGAATTGGTTCTCACCTGAAATTTCATCAGTGAAGGTAATGAATGCTATTTACCACTGGAGACCAGTAACTACTCTACAGTTTATAATATGAGAGTTGCTTTTGGACAGAGAGATTAAATGATTTGCCTGGAGTCCCATAGCTAGAGCACATCAAAAGCTACACTTGAACGTAGGCTTTCTTGACATTAAGGCCCAGGAAAACCTGCCTTTGTTGAAAAGGGCAACAAAACAAATGACAGGAAAAATCATAGAGCAGGATCATTCTTAGGTTTTCAAAATAAATAAATAAATACTGTTTCCTACACACTTGTGTTTCAATTGGAAGATGGATCAGATCCCCAGAAAACTCACACTTAGACGTGAAGAAAGATTCTGCCTTTAGTGCTGTCTATTTGCTTTGAGTGTTTGGGAAGACTTCTAGTGGAATGGGTGTATGAGAACAGTTTTCTCCAACAGCTGTGGAGACAGTTGAAGCAGGTTCTGTGGCATGCTTAGAGCCTGGTTAGACACGGAAGAAGCCAAGCACAGATGTTGCATCCCAGGTCAGCATCAGTTGTTCCAGAATTTGCCTTGCTCTTGGACTTTGATGACTAGAAGAATGAGTGAGGCTGATGCTTTGGCTCCCACTCTGCCTCACTTAAATCTAATTCATGCCTAAGTCAAGACATCAACCTGTGATATAATTGGTCCTCTTCAAAAAGGACAACCCCCCTCCCCCAAATAATGACAACAATCTGCCTTGAATCACAGCTATCATATTGATTCCTCTCTTCTGTCAGAAGGCAACAATGGCCTGAGTTTCATTGGTTTTTGTGTCCTCCCCCTTCTGCCTTCCCTAACTCCTTAGTGTGGCCATGGAACTGTCTTGTTTTCATTCACTTCAGCATCTGTCATCCACTGAAAAGTCATCCTCTGTTGCTTCTCTGCCTCCAGATCTATCCTTATCCTATTCTCCACTGAACTGTATCCCAGGCAGAAACTCTACCCTAACTGCTGCTGCTGCTGCTGCTGTTTTTAAAAAAATCATTCTTGAGGCCAAAGGTACTTTTTCAGAAAAGTGTCATTGTTCTCTTGGATAGAAACTGCCTACCCCTATGTTTTATGGCTAGTTAACACATGTTCATTGCCTTTAATCAATCTCACAACAATATCCCTAGGCTCTTTCCAGCTCTCTTTATCTGGGACACAAAAAACCTGTTGAGGCACTTATGAGTCTTCCTAACATCTCTCCATGACGAGTCCCCAAAATTTTTGTTAACTCAAAAGAGCCATAAACTACTAGTTACTATTTCTCCTTGTTAAACTAGAGTGTATGAATTCCTTTTACTTTCTCTGCAGTGTGACTCAGTACTGTCCATGGAGTCTCTCTCTCTCTCTCTCTCTCTTTTTTTTTTCCTATGGTTACACACAGGGAGACTTTCTGAATTTTATGTTTTGTATCTCAACTGATCACCAGATAGTTAGTAGTCACACATGCATATTTTCTTAAAACTACAACAAGCCCCGAGATCTTAGCAACATTAGTGTAGAGAGGCACAAGATAGCAGCTTTATGGCTACTTTCCTGCTGTCACAGCAAAATCTGTTTCCCCATAAGTTAGGCAATTATCTTTTCCTGCCTGGGAGAGAAGAAATGAACAGAGAGACTTGTGGGCTTTTCATAACATCATACTCCTATAAGGATAATATAATTAATCCTTTACCTTTCTTTGCTTCAAACAATGAAAGGAAGCAGCATTTCTTAGAGTATATGTCAAAAAAACAAAAACAAAAAAACAAATCAATTTCCCTGTAGTTGACTTAAACAACCTAGGAAAAGTGAATAATAATAGGTAATTTCAATAGGTCATTATAAGATTTGAAAAGCATATTTTTATCTCTTTTCATTCTCATAATTTTTTTAAAGTTTTGGAAAAATTTAATTAATTTCAAATATTTTCCCATGGTTACAAGATTCTCGTTCTTTCCCTCCCCTAACCCCACCTCCTTCCCATAACCAATGCATAATTCCACTGGGTTTTACAAGTGTCATTGATCAAGAACTATTTCTATATTATTGATTTTTGCACTAGCATGATCATTTAGATTCTATATCTCCAATCATATCTCCATTGACTTATGTGATCAAGGAGGTATTTTTCTTCTGTGTTTCCCCTAATTCTTCCTCTGAATGTGGATCGCATTCCTTCTCATAGGTCTTTCAGAATTGTTCTGGATCATTACATTGCTGCTAGTAAAGAAGCCCATTACATTTGATTGTACCACAGTGTATCAGTCTCTGTGTACAATGTTCTCCTGGTTCTGCTCCTTTCACTCTGCATCAGTTTCTGGAGGTTGTTCCAGTTTGCATGGAATTCCTCCAGTTTATTATTCCTTTGAGCACAATAGTATTCCATCACCAACAAATACCAAAATTTGTTCAGCCATTCCCCAGTTGAAGGGCATCCCCTCATTTTCCAACTTTTTGCCACCACAAAGAGTGTAGCTATGAATATTCTTGTACATGTCTTTTTCCTTATTATCTCTTTGGGGTACAAACCCAGCAGTGCTATGGCTGGATCAAAGGGGAGATAGTCTTATATCGCCCATTGGGCATAGTTCCAAATTGACCTCCAGAATGGTTGGATCAACTCACAACCCCACCAACAATGCATTAATGTCCCTACTTTGCCACATCCCCTCCAGCATTCATTACTTTCCTTAGCTGTCATTTCAGTCAATCTGCTAGGTGTGAAGTGGTACCTGAGAGTTGTTTTGATTTGCATTTCTCTGATTATAAGAGATTTAGAACACTTTTTCATGTGCTTATTCACAGTTTTCATTTCTTTACTTAAAATTGCCTATTCATATCCCTCGCCCATTTTTCAATTGGGGAACGTCTTGATTTTTTTGTAAATTGATTTAGCTCTTCGTAAATTTGAGTAATTAGACCTTTGTCAGACATTTTTATAATGAATTTTTCCCTTAGTTTGTTGCTTCCCTTCTAATTTTGGTTGCATTGGTTTTGTTTGTATAAAAACTTTTTAGTTTAATGTAATTAAAATTATTTATTTTACATTTTGTAATTTTTTCTAACTCTTGCTTGGTCTTAAAATATTTCACTTCCCAAAGATCAGACATGTATACTATTTTGTGCTCACCTAATTTACTTATAGTTTCCTTCTTTATAGTCAAGTCATTGACCCATTCTGAGTTTATTTTGGTGTAGGGTGTGAGATGTTGATCCAAAGCTAATATCTCCAATATTGTTTTCCAATTTTTCCAGCAGTATTTTTCAAATAGCAGATTTTTGTCCCCAAAGCTGGGATCTTTGGGTTTATCATAGACTGTCTTGCTGAAGTCACTTACCTCAATTCTATTCCACTTATCCTCCCTTCTATCTCTTAGTATTTTGATGACCACTACTTTATAGTACAGTTTATGATCTGGTAGTGTTAGGCTACCTTCCTTCACATTTTTCTTTTATTATTTCCCTTGATATTCTTGATCTTTTGTTCTTCCAAATGAACTTTGTTATGGTTTCATTCTCATAATTTTGAGAGATAGGTGCTATTATTATTCACATTTTACAGGTAAGAAAACAGACAGATAGAGCTTAAGTGACTTTCCCATAGTCAAACAGGTACTCCATGTCTGGGGCAACATTTGAACTTGTCTTTCTAATTCCAACTCCTGCTTCCTATCCACTGGGCCATCTAATGATATATTTGTATTGTGTAATTCAAAGGATTGTTGTGAGGATAACATTAGACAATGTATGTAAAATATTCATAAACCTTAAATGCTATAAAAATATCAGCTTTTACTATCATTATCATTATTCATATCCTGCCTCCTAGCTAAGGCTGAGTATTCTTAGAGAAAGAAGCCCTAGGCATTTTGACATCAAACAACCACTGAGGAATACTGAGGACAGCCACCCAGGAGAGCTTTTCACTCAGTATAAATTAATAAATGAAAAGTTAAAATTAGTGATATAGTGACATTGGATTGTTAAAAAGCCTGCTGTGAAAGAATTGTCTGCTTTGCTAGCAACAGTAGTTTAAGCATTGTAATAGCTTTTTAATGATAAAAGTTGGAAGAAGGATGTTGGTACTTCATCTCACACATGTATAGATGAAGGTTCAGAGTTTGGATCTAAATTAAATAATCTGAACCACATGAATCTTGTGAAGAAGTGACATACTGTTTTTAAAAAAAACATTTGGAATGGGTTATATTTCATTTCTGAAATTAACTTTGAGCAAGTTTCAATCCTTTTGGATATTCAGATTCCTCATCTACAAAAAGAGGGATTAATAACAAGATTATATATTTTTTAAAACATTATTTTATTTGGTCATTTTCATACATTGTACATTGGAAACAGATAATTTTCTTTTCCTTCTCACCCCCAACCCCCCCCCCCCCCACCCCTTCCCTAGCCAACGCATGATTCATCTGGGTATCACATGTGTCCTTGCTCTGAACCCATTTCCTTGTTATTGGTATTTGCATTAGGGCGCTCATTTAGCTTCTTTCCTCGATCATGTCCCCTCAACTTCTGTAGTCAAGCAGTTGCTTTTCCTGGGTGTTTTTACTCCCTCAGTTTGTCCTCTGCTTGAGGATAGTTTTTTTTTTTTTCTCGTAGGAAAGCCATTACTGGAGAAGTCCATTATGTTCTCTTGTACCACAATGTATCAGTCTCTGTGTACAATATTCTCCTGGTTCTGCTCCTCTCACTCTGCATCAGTTCCTGGAGGTTGTTCCAGTCTCCATGGAATTCCTCCACTTTATTATTCCTTTTAGCACAATAGTATTCCATCACCAAAATATACCACAATTTGTTCAGCCATTCTCCAATTGAAGGGCATCCCCTCATTTTCCAATTTTTGGCTACCACAAAGAGCGCAGCTATGAATATTCTTGCACAAGTCTTTTTCCTTATTATCTCTTTGGGGTACAAACCCAGCAGTGCCATGGCTGGATCAAAAGGCAGACAGTCTTTTGTCACCCTTTGGGCATAGTTCCAAATTGCCCTCCAGAATGGTTGGATCAATTCACAACTCCACCAGCAATGTATTAATGTCCCTACTGTGCCACATCCCCTCTAGCATTCATTACTTTCCTTTGCTGTCATGTTGAACAATCTGCTAGGTGTGAGGTGATACCTCAGAGTTGTTTTGATTTGCATCTCTCTGATTATAAGAGATCTAGAACACTTTTTCATGTGCTTATTAATAGTCTTGATTTCTTTAACTGAAAATTGTCTATTCATGTCCCTTGCCCATTTTTCAATTGGAGAATGGCTTGATTTTTTGTACAACCGGTTTAGCTCTTTATAGATTTGAGTAATTAGACCTTTGTCAGAGGTTTTTGTTATGAAGATTGTTTCCCAATTTGTTGCTTTCCTTCTAATTTTAGTTACATTGGTTTTGTTTGTACAAAAACTTTTTAATTTGATGTAGTCAAAATTATTTATTTTGCATTTTGTGACTCTTTCTAAGTCTTGCTTGGTTTTAAAATCTTTCCCTTCCCAAAGTAACAAGATTATCTTTAAGGACATTTCTATCTCTGAAACTTTATAGTACTATGCATTTTTACAATGTCATCACCAGTTGGCTATGTACTGAAATTGAAGGTTTATCATTTCAAAGAAGTAAATAAAACCCTGATGACCAAATCTGTAAGAACTAATGTCATAAAGTGATAAATAAATGCCACTTCATTGTGTTGTATGTTTTGTATTAAATAAAGATTTTTCTAAATGTGATTTGATTTTACTATCCACTTATTAGTGAGTGTACAATATTAGCAACTTGAACATTGTTTACAAAATATCATCACACAGGTTATTAGCTGAAATATATTTACTTACAGTAAATATGATATGACAATCTTCATATTGATTAAGAAAAAAATTGAAAATCTGAAAAAGTGAATTTAGCTGACACTTTAACTGTCTTTGCAGGGTAAAAATGGAGATTTTGAAGCCTAGACTTCAATCCCCAGAAGTCCTTGGTATTTCCCAGAATTCCCTATAACCTCACCTGAGTCTCCAAGTTGGTGAGATCACAATTGGTATTTAACTGGCAGTAACGCCCATGTGCTCTTTCTTCCCTTGCAATGATGTAGCAAATATAGTGGTAAGCTAAGCACAGGGATTTGGAATGGGTTAATTAGCCATGGGCACATGGTTTTTATTTTTTATCTTCTTTATTCCTTGACTTTTAATGATCCTTAATAAAACTCATAAGATATAATATTTTTTATTAGAGATATAATTTAATTTTTACAGTTTATGATTACGACAAAATCGGACGAGAAGTTCTCAATTTTTTTTAAGATAGCCTAGCAATTATTGGTTTTGTTCTCTTTTCCCCTTATCCTCAAATTATTGTAATTTCAAAGTTGGTATGTTTACAAGACCCATCAGAGGGACTAGTCTTCCTCGGGCCTCAGGGGGCTGTAAAAAATGGACATTTTGAACCCTAGACTTCAATCCCCATAAGTCCTTGGTATTTCTCGTGAATTCCCTATAATTTCACCTGAGTCTCCATGTTGGCAAGATCACAATTGGTATTTAATTGGCAGTAAAGCCCATGCCCTCTTCCTTCCTTTGCAATGATGTAGCAAGTATAGTGGTAAGCTAAGTATGGTCATTTTGAATGGACTAATCAGCCATGGGCACATGGTTTTTATTTTGTATCTTCTTTATTCCTTGACTTTTAATGATCCTTAATAAACCTCATGCAATATGATATTTTTATTATTAGAGATATAATTTCATTTTTACAGCAGGAAGAGGGCACAATTGTAATTTCCCCCCTCTCAGTTCAAGTAAGAAAATATCTATAATTTGTTTTAATTTAATTTAATATTTATGCTATGTAAAATGCCTTGGAATCAGAATCTTAGGGAAAGATGAGAATTTAAAGTTAGTCATATAAACTCCATTCCCTTCTCAAATTATTAATTACTTCAGAAATATCTCTGGAATGTTTTTCATCTTAAACTCTGTTTCCCATTTGGTACATCCCTAATTGTTAGATACATTTTGTCATTTTGAGCTGAAATCTTTGCCTCTGTGAAACTTCAATTAACCAGTACTTTTAAGTAATTAAACCCAGTGGTATAAAACCCAAATCCAATTCTAAAATGTTGCCAAAGCAGACAATTAATTAATATCAGGAATTTAGGATCAGTTGTATAGTTGTATATTAGTTACATGATGATACATCTTCTAAAAATATATCTAATTTATGTTACAGTGAAAAATGATGCTCAGAATGAAAAACTTTAGGCACTGTAAGCTTTTCTGTAACCAAAATAGCCTCAACTAATATGTAGACATACATTTTGGAAAGTTTTTCAGAAGCAAGTACAGAAAAACAACAATGATGACTGAAGAGTGGGGTTTCTCTGTTTGTTTTGTTGTTAGCTATAAATTGAACATAATGTCCTAGTTTTTGAACATTCCAGTTAATGAAGGTGTTACTAAATTCAGATTATGACAGAAATATAAACAGATATCTTTTGTACAGAATATTTCATATAAACCCTTTTGTGCATGATTGTGTTCTCTACGTGTTGGTGAGTGTACTAGAGGGGGATCAGGAACCAAAGCTTGACAGATCTCTGAAAGGTAGGGAAAAGATAAAGAGAAACACCACTTCCTCTCCCCGACAGAACTGCCTCAGAGAAAGTGAAGTTGGATTTCTGTCCAGAGCTGAAGGGTAAGAGGAAATCCCTTTCAGTCTCTGGTTTCTCTCTCTTCTCTGGATGATTATTATCTTTGATCCTCTCAGTACATTTGAAGAATGAGATATTTAGTTCTTCTATAAGTTATAAGATCTATTTATTATCTGGAGATTCAGGATTGGTCGGTTAGGGAAGAAGGAAACAGGAAGTCTCTTTTCTATTTTCAACCTAAATTCCCTTCAGGGGTTGAGGGCTCAGGTCTGGGGACCTGAGTCCCTGAGGACATGGTGGAGTCAGGCTTGTGTAATTTCCTGATATAGAGATGCAGCTTTGTAGATATTGTTAGGAAATCTTCTGGATCAATAGTATCTTGCTTTCCCCAAAGGGAAAAAGTCTCTATCCACCACTTATGAGGAAAGATGGCTATCTGTGTTTCTTCTGATCAGTGAGGAATATAACAGGTTAAGCTCAGCGAGGTTGCTCTTTCCCCTTTACGTTCAGAAAGGACAAGAAATCCTTTGCAACTGTCTCCCTGCTTTTCTTGGCTGGAGATTCTAGTCCCATCCCCTGTTGTCAGCCAAAGTTCCATTTCTTTCCTGCATAAGTTTTTCTTGTGAAATCCAAGCCCTTGCAGTGTATTCTATATCTCTCTCGTCCACATGAGTATGAGTCAATGTATCTTTTAATGCTACAAGACACTGATAATATATACAGATGCCTACTACTTTATCATGGGCAGGATTTTTTTTTAAATGATTGAAATGTACCAATATTCTGATGTTCTGTATATACTAGAGTAACAATCTCTTCACACAGAAATTTAATGAAAACTTGATATATCTTTTTATTATATTTCATAATGATCTGCTGGGAGCATTCTATATGTTTATGTAAAAATATATGATATACACTTACATAATATATTTTGCATATTTTTGTATATTTATGTATAAATATATAATATAATATAAAATATACAAATAATATTGAATTAAATTATTTCATTGGACATAGTCATTAAAACATTTATAATCATACTTTATATATATATATGTATGATGTAATTTAAGTCTAATTTAGGAACATATATTAAAAATTTTGAATGAGTTGATAAATTGTTCTTGGGTTTCTTTTTTAAAACCAAAAAATGAGAGATATTATTGTTATTTTATAAGTGCAGGGAAAGTATAGAAATGAAAAGACAACTGTTGAAGAAAGAAGTAGGTACAAATATTTTTAAAATATATTAGTTAAACAAACGATAGGCATCAATTAAACTGGAGGTGACATGAAGAACAAGATAATGCCCTGTGATAATTTTCAGCACTGTTGGTTTATAACTCTTTTGTGTATCTATTATAACAAACAAGGAATTTCCAAGAGTGTAATTCTTAAGAAACAGCTTAGGCAGGACTCCAGGAAGTGAGTTGAGCAGATTTTAATGAGTTGTAAAACAGAACCCCTGCTGTAACTAATTTGTAGTTAAGACTCCTTTTTCAAAAAAAAAAAAATCTGTTTTTTCATTTGCACTGAAATTGCTACTGAGAAATCAAGGATAACCAAATTTCACAAATTTGAATGAAGAGATATGTTAATAAGTTGCTGGAACACATTTCATAATACTATGTCCACCATGGTATACTCTTGGGAAAGAACATTAGACTGAAACACATTTCTACCCAACAGTGTAATATCCTCATTGGACAAATAAAAATGTCTGTTTAGAGATACTTTAGAGTAGAATGGTTTATTGGATCCAGAGTGTATAATGCTAGGATTTGGAGGAGGTGGCAGTAACTGCTTTTTGTCATTCTCAGAATTACCAACAAGGAGGAAGGCATGCCCAATTTGAATGTATCCATGATATCCTGTCCTTTGAAATAATTTACGGGAACTGAACCCATATGTTAACTGAGACAGTGTGGTGCATTAGAAATGATTTAGATTTGTAGTCAGAGAGCCTGGGTTTGAATTTGAGTTCTTTTGCTTAATTAGGTAAAGTCACTTGACCTCTCTGAGATTTAAGTAACATCTTTATTTTTTTTAAAGGAGGATTGTATTAAAAGACCTATCCAGTCCTTTCTAGGTTTATAATTTTGGAATATTCCAAAAAGGAAAAAAAAACAGAAAAAGGAGATTTAAAGCTCTACTCTATTACTTACAACAGGCAGATTGTTTCATCTTTCAGTGTTTCAGACTTTTTCATCTGTAAAATGGAGGTTTTTTACAATGTTCTCTAACTCTTCTGATACAGAATTACAAATATAAAATGCCTAGAATGATTTTTTACCTCCTTACAATTTCTTTGAATCCCTAGGTCAAGGAATGTGTTAGAGTCAGCTCAAACATTGTTTGCATTGTTTTCATTGTTAGCATTACACTTCAGAAATCATCAAAGGCTAAACATCATGGCTTGATTTATTGTTTTCCTCATTATTCAGAAATAATAAAGGGTTGGAGAAAATGTTAATAATGCAAACTAAGTGAAAAAAGCCATTGTGCATATATATATATATATATATATATATATATATATGTATGTATGTATTTACAGATACAGGCATAGGGGTGTGTGTGTGCATATAGATATAGCTATGTATATATATATATATATATATATATATAGGCAGAGAACTAGTTGTTGAATATTTTATTTCATAAATGTTTATGTATTTAAATATTAAAATATTTTATTTAAATATTTAATCAATTTAATAAACATTTATTTATTTAAATATTTACCAACACATGCCTGCCTAGTGTGATAGAGACATGAAGAGAGTGCTTTTGCAGCTCTTTTCCAGTCAAAAGTCAGAGAACACAGTCATTGCTGCAGTCAGTTTCCCTCGGTTTACTTCTTTTATTACACTAGGCTAGCTGCCTTCATGGCTCAGTTTGAGTGCTATCTCCTATCCATGGTCATTTTAGTTTGTTCCACTCAGATTGGAAATTACCTTGTATTATTTCATATTTACTTATCTTGTACATGTTATCCCTCTTCTCCCTACATCTTCAAAAGAAAGGAAAAAGTCCTTGAAACTACAGACTGTTTTCAATTCGTGTCCTCAGTGCCTAACAGAATGCTTTCCAAGTAGAAAGTTCTAATTAAATACTTGTTGAATTGAATTTAATAAGTACAATGCTCATTGTACCCATTTTCAGGGCGACAAACTCATGGCTTTATTTGTTGACTATTTTACAGAATCTCAGACTTGGAAGAAGTCATTTAATCCAACAGATAACAAGAACATATTCTAAAGTATATCTGGGATCAGTTGGGGTAGCTCAGTGGATTGAGAGCCAGGCCTAGAAATGGGAAATCCTAGGTTCAAATCTCTTCCTAGCTCTCTGACCCTGGGCAAGTCACTTGACCCCATTGCCTAGCACTTACCACTCTACTGCCTGGGAACCAATACACAGTATTGATTCGAGAGTGGATGGTAAGGGTTTTAAAAAACAAAAACAAAAATAAAACTATATCTGTTAATTGGCTATCTGCCCTTTACATCAAGACTTCCAAGGAGAGAGAACCATTTGAATCCTCAGTCCCCCAAGGCAGCTAGCTTATTATGCTATTGGGTACCTCAACTGACATTGTTAGGAAATTTGGAGATTCATTCCTTCCTCCACTTTGATGAAAATTAATCCAGTCTCTGCAACTTCCATCCAGTTCCTTTTTGTTTTGTTTTGTTTTGTTTTTGTGGCCAAGTAGAACAGGTCAAGTCTTTCTTCTCCTAGACAGTCCTTTAAACATTTCAAAACAGTTATTTTATTTTCCCACACCTGATCCCTCCCTTCACCCCACAATCCTCTTTTCCAGATTAAACATTACAAATTCCTTCAGCCAACCTTCATATTGCATGAACTGGAGACCTTTCACAATCTCCTTCTTCTTCTAGAAACTATATAACCCCCAAATCATGTCCCCAGATAGGGGAGGAAGCGCTCCCATTGGGCTGTAGGACAGAGGGTTGTGTGAAGTGAAATAAGGTAAGGTGGAGAGGGAGATAGGAACAGCTTCCACAGGACCTTCTGTTTCTAGTAATGATCTCTGATGGGCCTACAGAGAGGACTCTGCATACCATAGATTCACCATCAGGCTATATAATTTATCAATGCTCTTTCTAGAATATGGTTTAAGGAATTCATCTAATTATATAAAAGAACATCAAATTGAGTCTCCTCTCTTCTTTCTTCATAACTATCTGCTCTTTTGCCAAATTTTTGACTGTTCTTA
Organism: Monodelphis domestica; assembly: GCF_027887165.1. Classification (NCBI taxonomy): domain Eukaryota; kingdom Metazoa; phylum Chordata; class Mammalia; order Didelphimorphia; family Didelphidae; genus Monodelphis; species Monodelphis domestica. The sequence continues at coordinate 139,808,678 of NC_077234.1, read as the reverse complement.
CTTCTTTTCATTTACTCAGTCAAAAACCTAGTTCATCCACCTTTCATCTTGACTGGTGAAATCATCTCTTAATTGTATTATTTTCTTGTTCTTCTCTCCTTCCCATCAATCTTCTATGCATCCTCCATTCAACTACTAAAATAATCCTCACAAAAGACAAATTAGAATCTGCTCACTGCCTATTTCCTGTATGCTGAAATGAGAAGTTAAATCTTAACATTTAAATTTTTCAGCAATCCAGTTCTAATGTACTTTCTCAGACATTTAATGGCTCTGTTTACAGGAAATAATTGCTGACTGTTACCCAGACTTGACATTGACTCTTTTATCTTCCTTTCTTTTTTGTAAGTTTCTTCATATGTATGGAATTCCTTCTTTCCCAGTCATACCTCTTGGAGTTCCTGAATTCCTTTGAGGCTTAAGTCTCATTTCCTACATGAAAACTTTCTTGATCTTTCTCTTCTAATTTTAATAATCTCTCTCTCTCTCCTTAAATTGCATTTTTGTGTTTTATACCAGTTAATTACAAGAACTACAACTCAACAGGAATAAAAAGTATTTTGTTGTTCTCATTTATTCACTAATAGTACTAGAGTGACAGTTTTATTTTGAAAATTAGAGTCTCAGTCAGATCACTTTGGAAGTCTTTGGAGGGAGCAAAGCATATGCCAAACAAAACTGGATGGAGATTTCTCACTATCACTCCACTGTTGCTGAATCTATTTTACAACTAAGTATAGTCCCATATTATTCAGTGTTCTCACACCATACTCAATTGAAACATCTTGAAAAGAGAAGTTTTTATATTAGATTTGATTCTGACCATGGGCTATTATTGACATAGTCTTTCTATTATTGCCCTCTTACCATCCTCCCACACAGGGAAACAATCTGCCATTTGCCATTTCTCTTAGAAAAAATGGGTTTTCTGTTATTTCTGATCTTCCTAGGAATGCAACTATCACCCATATGCCAGGAACCACTTAAAGAAAGCCCTGTACCCTGGAACATAGAAGCAATATTTTCCTAGCTCCAAAGCAGCTCTTGGATATAAATTAAGCACCTCTCACTCTGTCAATCTTATCACTGAGATAAGATTGTAGAGTTTACAGCTAGAGAGATCTATGATTTTAGAGATCATCCAAGTCACTTGCCAATTATTTTTATAGATGGGGCAGATGAGGCTCAAAATGCCTCAGTAACTTATCTAAAGCCACATAGGTAGAAGCTACTAGAAGCTAGCATCATACTCAGTATATTTTGTACTATGCTATAGTTGCTCTTTGATGGAGTCTTCTCCTTTTCTCCTTATATTCAGTTGATCAAATGCTTTCCATTTTTCCTCTCATTCCTACTGCCATACCCTGAAATTAGTGAGGCCAGAGAATTTCTGCCTCAGGCTTCTTGCTGCTACTGTGATAAGAGAAAGTGTGAAAAGGGAAGAAACCCCTGCTTAAACTTCTTGCCACTACTGTGATAAAAAGAAAGCTCTGAACCAGTCTCTATTTTGAGTTTCCAGGCAGTTTTCCTGAATGCTCAATGGTTATAATGCCAAATCAAGGCTAGGAAAGAAGTCACAGCTCCTGAGTTGACCAGCTGGCAAATGTCCATGTTTTCCATCTTCTTGTAATTGTTGCCAACATTGTATATCCTGATTCTTCCTTGTTTTCAGTAAAACTCAACTTTCTCTATTGCTTGTGTATTCAAATACTACATGAGCTCCAGGCTCTCTTGACTTTTCACACAAATGAGTCTGTGCTCTGAGCATAAATAAAATCTGAAGAACTATCTCTGCATGTTGATTCGATGGCAACAGTACCTAATCAATGGACTCTTTTTAATCACATTAACAGTTAACAGCTTGATAAATGAAAGCCTCCTAGTACCAGGCACTATTATTTGCTCTTAGTAACTGCCTTATAAATAGTTGTTAATTGCTAACTTGTGTTGCCCCAGGTTGAGAGTGAATGTAAGAAAAGCAGAGCAGGTTTGCACACCCCAACATATGGCCTTGCTTTTATCTACCACTATGGAATAGGCAGGGATATCTGGCTTTCTCTTCTCTCAAGTTTTTCTATCTACATTCTGTATTACTCTTAAGCTAGGTTAGAGGTAAAAGGTATTAGGCATGTACTGATAAACTGCAGCAATAGATGTAAACTAAAACAATGGGCAAGAAGTTAATGGATCAATGGCCAGGAATTTTAAATGAGAAATGTGATGAGAAATTGAGGAAGAATTCCAATGTATGTTTTATTAATGTCCAGGTACAAAAATGAGAAGAGAAAAGTAATATGAAATAGTGGAAAGAATGCTAGGAGTTTGAAGTCCTGTGATCAAGGTCTTTTTCTTACTAGCCTCTAGATCTTGGAAGAATTAGAGTCTATTTACCTTAAAGGATTATTGCAAAAATTAAATGAGGTAAATTTTAAAATTTACCTGTGTGTCCAATTATTTCTACAAAGCAGTGAACTTCTTGAAGGAAGAGATGGTATCTTTATATCTCAATCCAACTTTTCCTCACTCAAGCATTCAGGAAAAGTTATGGATAATACATATCTTTAAGTATAGATGACTTTGTTTTCTTTCTAAGACTGGGTCTCCCTATCTTACCCAGGCTGGAAGTACAATGGCTAGTCATGGGTTCAGTTCTGATACTGATCTGCAGGAAAGCATGAACCTGATCCATTTTTCCTACTTGTGTAACGTCTGGTATACCTCCTCTTCCAGGGGCTCACCATTTTTGTGCTGAAGTTAATTCAAACAACCAATCTGCTTTCCCCTTCCTGCCTTTTTGAACTCTCAGTATAAGGGATCCATCATCCTTAGCTTCCCAGAGTAGGTCTTCATATCTGGATGAATATATATTGTTGAAATTGGCATCTTAAAAATATGTGTGGCAAATAGATTGTTATCTCTTCTTCCACTTAAAATAACTCTTCCTCATTATTAGAGATAAGATGTTTGGACATATGTTTGGGACCCTAACAAATAAGGTGTAGAGTAGAGTTAGAGAACAAGAAGTGGATAGATAACTGTCTCACAAACTGAAAACAGAGGACCAGGTTGGATACATAGGGCTTTCTCTAATTATATTTTTTTTTCTCACACCTTAAGACCTTTGAACACCATAAAGAAATTAATTTTGACAGCAAATGTGTTTATTCACTTAAAGAAAAAAATGATAATGGCATTCTTGTGATTTAGTTATAGAATTGCTCAAGTATTTGTATATAGCAGAATGCCCTAAGATGTGTGAGGGAAAGACATAAAGATAGACTGCTGAATCATACTGACAACCGACACAGATTTAATTTTGGGTGCTTCTGGCATACTTGAGAAGAAACATGATCCTTCTGCTAGGTTTGTAGTCAGGCATCCCTCACGACATGTATTTTGGGAAAAATCAGGAATTAGAACAAATCTACTTGTACTTAGGAAAATTCAGAAGTTATTGAAATTCTCATTTCAGATGAACTTCATGCAGATATGAAAATGTCATATGCAAATCACCCAGGCAGAGCAGTAAAATTGATTCTGCAATGAAACCTTGAAATGGCCATGGGACTCATACAATTACCTTCCCTGGGGATAAGGATTGTATAAGACTTAAGGGGACCCTAATAAGTAATTTAATTCCTACTTCTATCTCTAGGCAAGACTGGTTGAGGCTGCTATCAACTTTTCTAATGCTTTAAGGTTTTATGACTTCTAGATTTTCTTAACAGTAATCTTTCTCTTAGAAAAGTATGCCTCCTCTCTGTGAATCAGCTACTCTGCTTTTCTTGTGTTTTGCTCATATAAATAAATATATTTTAAATAGTAGAAATAACAAAAATAGCACCTAGTTTTGGATCACTTCACAGTTTACAAAATGCTTTCATAAATTGTGATCCTATTTGATCTGTGGATTAGTAGTCCTTCCAGATGATTGAGGCAGGTTTTAATCCAATTCTGTTGATCAATCAATCTAGTAATTACCTGGAATGTATTATATCCCTGCTGCATATCAGGTAGTATGCTAGGTATTTAGGACACAAAGACAAAAATGGAATAGTCTCTGCCCTGAAAGAATCTAAATTCTATATGAGTGAGATACATATTCATATATAAGTGTATACCAAACAATTACGCAATAAGAGCCAGTCAGTTTTCAAGATTGATAAAGCTAATAGGTGTGAAGAGTCATGAAGGAAGAGAGAATTTCATGCATGCAAAACAAAGTAAAGGACCTCAACTGTTAATCAAGAAAGAACATTCCAAATAGAATGTTCCCAGGAAAGACAGTTGGAGAGTCAAGCCAAGCTGAAGGGGGAAGAAGCCCTGAACTGATCCCCTATTGGCTTCTGTCCTAGACTGAAGTTTCTTGGCTTTGGGGAAGGGAGGCAAGAAGAAGCTTTTGTGTGGCCGATGGTGATAGTTGAAACTGAAAATTTGAGATCTGAGATAGTTGAAACTGTATATTTGAGATTTGAGTATGAAGAAAGAAGAAAGAAGATTAAACAATTGTCCTCTCATCTCCTGACAGACTTTTGTGTCACAGCTGTGACAAGTCTGATATTTCCCAAAATCCTCCTAACCCTCCTTATAGATTAGGGAAAACCTTATCCCTCTCACCTCATCTTACCTCAGTTCTCCATCCTGTTGTTCCCAATAAACCCCCTTACTTGAGAAAGGAAGAGAAAAGAGTTTTTTTCTCATGAACCTTATAGTCTACTCAGGGGGGAGGGGTGAAGCCAAAGGCTTCAGAAAAGGGTGGTGAGGGGAGGGATTGAGGGAGGAGGAGGGTAGGAAAAATATTAATCAATTAGCCATCAGTAGTGATCAATAGGCAACCCCAGAATATCTCTCTCTAATAGTATCTCTCTATCTCTCAGAAGTATCTCTATCTCTATTACAACTAGGCTCCTTGAGGGTTTTCCCTAGGATCTCTCTAGTCAAAGTCAGAGTATCTCCTTTATTGCAACTAGAAATAGCTCCAGATTATCTTTCTAATACATAGGTTGGGAAAGGACTTTTGTGGAATTTACCCTTAAAGTTTAAGGGAGTTCAGAATTTTAAATGGTATATATATATTCTAATCACAGGGGCCAGACTAGGTGATAGTTGATAGAATAGACTAGATGGCCTTTCAAACCTCTTCCAATTTTAGATCTTTGATTCTGTTTTTAAAAATCTCTAGAGAAGAGTAAGAGTGGTAGGATTTGTACAGACTTCTGTGATTTGGGTTGTTTTGTGCTCATTATCTAAGGCAAATAAATATCAAGTGGTTTGGTCTTGAAGTGAGAATAAAAAGAAAAGCCTTCTTTAAAAGGAAAGAGAACACAACTATCTTGGTAATAGGCAGAAATGGGTTCAGAGATAGCCTAAATATGCCTGGGAGCTCTAGATAATGGATTGGCTGGTTTGGACTCCCCAAAAGAGAAGTAATATTGTAGATTATTGGATTGAGTGTAAAAAGAAAAACAGTTACGCCAGTTTGATGGACTGTAGTTTAAATTTCAATCCAGATGAACAAACATGCTGAAATAACTTAAGTGACTTTGTTGGGGCCCACAGCCCTCTTCAAGAAGCTATGAATGACTAGAAATATGCATTACTAATAACTGGAAAATCTGTAATATAGTCTCTTGACTGTATTGTACTGCTTATAAGGGGCCACAGTAGGAAGGTGAGAGAAATAGAGAAGTGTGAAAGTACTGTAGCCAGATGAGAAATGAAGAGATGTTCAGACCTGAGCTCTCTCCTTCAGTGGAGCTTTTGGAGTTCATGGCTCCATTCTCCAAAGGGGAGAGAAGGCAGTCATGAGAAAAAGTGTTTGGGATAATAGAATCTAACAGGTTTGTGAAGTTTTCTTAGTAATGAAATTCCAGGTTCATTGATCTTCCCCTGAAATCCATTCATGGATCTTGTTAAGAACTCCTGATCTTAGATGGAGTGAATAGGCTAAAATTCACTCAGAATGTTTGTCCAGGACTTCATATATTGGGATGTCTTATTTGAGATATCCCAGCAGGAATTATAAGGAGCTAGAATAGGTCCTAATACAAATGACCAATCTGTAGTAGACTCAGGCTTCCTTCCACTGGAGTTCACAGTCTAAGGTAGATAATATTTATATTCTATACATAATATATATGTGCTTATATATACACACATATGTAAAATGCACATACACATACATCTCCATAGAAATGCATAAACATCCTTTTCTTGACTCCTCCCATCCCAAACCAACACTTGGGTCTTTTATATTGACTTCCAGCCTAATGGTAGAAGGACTTTATCTCTGTCCTTGTCTACTTACTGACTAGATAGAAAAAAAAAAGTCTTTTGCAAAGTGGTCAGCATTCCTACACTAACCACTAGCTATCATCTATTTAGTAATCTGTATTACTTTAGACACTCTAGCTTTGGTTTGCTCTACCTGGCCTTTCAGTGTACTTCTGTGCTTTGATTAAGACATGAAGGCAAATTGGTTATAGCTTTTCATATTTAGAGAATACCGTTAGTTTAGAATATATGCATTTAATGGACTAAGAGTTCCTACAGACTTTTCCTCCATAAAACTGGGAAATATTTCCCCAAATTACACATACCTTACTTAAAAGGAAAGAGTAGACACATAGTGATCACATAAAGAGGGCACACACATAGGGAATGCACAAATGGAAACATCTATGTCTATGGCATTTATGTAGAACTGAGATAGACAGTGTTATGTTTTGAGGAATTACTTGTTACTTATGAACATTCAGGAGTGCTTTTATTTCCCAGGTTCTTCACTGTACTTTGCCCCCAATAGGTGTTATGTTGTACTCTCTCCCTCCCTCCCTTCCCCCCTCTTTTTTTCCCTCTTTCTCCTCTCTCTCTTCTCTTTCTCTCTCTCAATCTAGTCTTCAGCTGAGTTTGATGCATCTCTTTAAAACAAGTAATTCATTTTTCTATGATTGAGCTTATATCCCAGATGTTAAGCTATGGCTCTTAGTGAGAAAGGCTGACCTAACACAGTTTTCTTACCTAACAATAGAAGTGTTCTGGGTCCCAGACTATTAACTACAAGGTCTCATTCACTCCTAAGACCATTTATATAGAGTTGGATGCCACCATAAAAGCCACTTAGTCCAACATTCTCATTTTACAGATAAGCAAACTGAGGTCTAGAGTGGTGAAAGGACTTACCTAAGGTCACACAAGTAGAAAGCAGCAGTCCTTTCATAGCATTACAAAAATGGAAATATGTATGCATGATAACACATGTATAACCTATATCATAGTATCTGCTGTCTTGGGGATCGGGAAGGAAAGGGAGAGGGAGAATATGGATTGCAAAATGTCAGAAAATCATTATTAAAAATTTGTTTACATGTAATTGGTGAAAAAAAGAAAAAGTGGTAGTCCTGATTTAAACTTAGCTTATTTGACACTCAGTCCAATAATCTACACTATTACTTCTCTTTTGGGGGGGTCCAAACTAGCTAATCCATTATCTAGAGCTCCCAGGGATATTTAGGCTGTTTCTGAACCCATTTCTGTCGATTACCAAGATAGTTGTGTTCTCTTTCCTTTTAAAGAAGACTTTTCTTTTTATTCTCACTTCAAGACCAAACCACTTGATATTTGCATTAGATGATGAGCACAAAAAAATCCAAATCACAGAAGTCTGTACAAATCTTACCAATCTTATTCTTCTCTAGAGATTTTTAAAAACAGGATCAAAAATCTAGAATTGGAAGGGGTTTCAAAGGCCATCCAGTTCAAACACCTAATTTTATAGAACAGACAACTGAGACCCAGGCAATTAAAATGAAATATCTGCATGAGAAAATCATTTTGACCTATTCTCTGCTGTTTTATATCCTTGTAGCTTCTTTAGGGATCATGTTACTGTACTGTAGATATCATTATGTCAATACCCACTGTCTTATCCATGGTATATAGTGATGTGACAAATATTTTATAGCCAATCTGAAATAAATAGAGACAAAACTCCAAAACTTTATTGAGAGAGATTGGTGTTTTTCAGTGCAAATTTATGAGTTTTCTCCCTTTTTTATACTCTAAAATTATATCATTCAAGATTTTAACTCAAAAGTCACCACCAATCCAAGTCTCAGTAGACAGGAGGTCTTTTTAGGATGAATGGGTGGGAGGTCCATTTTCTAGCCATGACTGGGTGCCATCTTCTTTAAGAGGGATATTGAGCATTTGTTGGTTGGGACAGCCTTCAAGTTGACACACTAGGCCATGACTTCATAGTAATGAGAGGTTTGAGGCACTATCACTCTTTCAGATGTGCCTGGTTTGTCCATGACCTTAGTCAGCAGGTCAATAAAGGTCCAAGGCTCCACCAATCATCGTCTGGACAGATACATGTGATATAGAGTTATAATAAAAAGAGGAAGTAGCTAGATTTATTGTGTAGATTAAATTTTCCCTAATGAAATATAATTATGAGAATTCTATTAATCTTAGTATAATTCAGTTAATCCCTAATTAAACATTGTTCCAGATCAATTACTTCTTTTGGCTAAATACTGAATAATTCTGTCATCTGGGGTCTCATTTAAATGGGTCAGGGACTCTCATTCTCTTCAATGATAATAACTCACATTGAAAGACACTATAAAGTTTGCAAAACTCATTCCTCATAATAACCTCACAAAATAGGCAGTGCAAATATTATCATCCCCATTTTTATAGATGGGCAAATGAAACTCTAAGAGGTTAAATGACATGTCAATGATTACAGTCAGTAAGAGATCTTATGGGGATCAGAAGTAGAGTGTTGTGTTTTGACACAACAAGAAATTTTCTGAAGTTTTTGCTTTTGAACAGTATTATTTTGTTTGTGGAGGGTTTTTTTGAGGGGGGAGATTCATTCAGAGATAACTTGTTGCTAAAAGGCAGATATTCCTTCAGAATAGATTTACTAATACTGTTACAGAATAACACCTTGAAGATATATTTTGTCTGAGAACATAGTTTTCAAGGGATTTCAAAATTATCTCAGCTGGACAGGAGTTATAGATAGAATCTCTGGACTTAATGTTGACTCATGATAGAAAATGATTTAAAATTAACCACAAATATATTCATTTGAAGGCTGAATAATAATTTCAATAAGAACAGAGACATTATCATGATTTTTTTTCTCTTCAACTCAACTTCTCTATTTCTGTCAAGGTCACAATCTTTTTTGTCATCCAGGCTGGCAATTTAAAGCCTTCTTTATCTCTTCAGCCTCCCTCATCCATCATATTCATTGAATCCCCAAGTCTTATCAATTCTGTTTCTATAACATCTCTCTTATCAGTCTACTTTCCACTCACATGGCTACCACTCTTGTTGGGGTCTTCTTTCCAGGTCACTTAGATGACTGTATTATCTTTCTAATTGTCCTCTCTAAGTACTCTCCCTCATGTCTAAATCATTCTCTCCATAATTTCCAAAGAGATGTTTTGAAAGTAGGGGCCTTCTCAGGCCATTCTCTTGCTTCCAAATTTCCAAAGACTTTTTTTTCCTTTTATTGTTCTAAGATAAACTATGGGTCACGTTAGCATTGAAAGACCTTAAAAATATGTCTGTATCCTATTTTTGCAGACTTAATGCTTCTTACACCCCCATCCACCCTTCACACCCCTGTGATCTAATCTAGTTTAAAAAAGGTTTACTTTCTGTCTCTTATACACAACATTTCAAGTTCTGTCTTCATTCTTGTGTGCAGGAGTATCTTTTAGGGCTGTTCTAGAGCCAATTAATAAATTCTCAGTGTGAGAATTACCATATAGGAAAATGGAAAAGGCTACAAATCAGGGCTATATTCCTCTTGGAGATTGTCCAGATTTAAGAAAATTATTGAGAAAATGTTAATAAAGCAAATTAGGCTGAAAAGTTTGTCTTGTGTGCTTTTTTTTGAAAACTTTAAATAGTTACCAGTAAGCCTCTGGTTATTCTGCAAACCTGAAATGTACTCCTTTCTCATTTTTGCCTCTTAGAATCCCTAGCTTCTTTCTAGACTCAACTCATATGCCATGCTTATATAAATAATTAACAATAAATCAATAAACATTTACTAATCAGCAACTGCATACCAGCCACTGTGTTAATTGTTGGGACTAAAAATTTGAAAAAGAAACCCTTGTCTCTTCTCTGCTTACAATCTAATGGAGGAAGAGCATGCAAAATGAAGCTAAAAAGGGGAAGAGTGGGAAGGTACTCTACATTGAGGCATGATGGAAATGTAAAAAGAAGTACATCCCTTCTTCACATTCTGGACACTAGTGCAGCCTTACTCCACGTTGCAATTTATCATAGGATTATGGATTTAGAGTAGGAAAGGAAATTATATTAGATTTCCCAGATTCAAGAACTGAAACATAGAGAGAGGTTAAGTGACTTACTTAAGGTCACACAGCTATTAAGTGCCTGAGGTGGGATCTAAACCTGCATCATCTAGAATCCAAGACTAGCATTCTATCCACTAAGAAAATACTCTCTTCCTCCTTCTACTTATTTTGTTTGTAATTTCTCTTTCTTTCTTGTTGTATATATTGTATCCTGCTAGAACTCCTAAACTATAAATTATTTTTTATACTCACAATTATCATAGTAGGTACCCAATAAATACTTAATGACAGAAGGATTTATGTAGCACTTTACAGTCTACAAAATGTGTTTTTTTTTTTCTCAAAATAACCCTGAGATACTTTATAATAGAGTTTCCAGTAGCTTTTCCTAATATGGACACATTCCTGGCTGATCCTTCCAGTACAATGACTGACCCCTGGAAAGATAACCTAGGAGATATCTGTGTTATTGTTATTGGTATCCCTCTCCCCTGAATTTCCAGTCTTGCAGTACTTATACTTGACACCAACTTGTGTAGTGTCTACAACGTTGAGTCCGAGTTCAAATCTAGCTGCAGAAGCTTACTAGCTATGTTGTCATGGATGAGTCACTTAATCTCTTTGTGGTTCAGTTTCCTCAACTGTAAATTATAAACAAAATTTTAAAAAAACAACCCTAGAAAATAGTATCTATCTTACAGGGTTGTGTTGGGTGTCAAATGAGATGATTTTGGAGAGTATTTGGTATGGTGCTGGACATTTAGTGGGCACTTACTAAATTCCTCCTCCATTTCCCCTTCCTTCCTTCCTTCCTTCCTTCCTTCCTTCCTTCCTTCCTTCCTTCCTTCCTACTTTCCTTCCTACCTTCCTACCTTCCTACCTTCCTTCCTTCCTTCCTTCCTTCCTTCCTTCCTTCCTTCCTTCCTTCCTTCCTTCCTTCCTTCCTTCCTTCCTTCCTTCCTTCCTCCTTTCCTCCTTTTCTTCCTTTTGCCTTCATTGACTTGCAAGGATAAAATATTTCAGTTTTCTACAAAACAGTTTGTTATAATAAAAACTTTCTCAAATCCAGTTTAACAACACTGATAAAATACCTTTTGGGTTCCACAAATAATGCTAAGTTCTGAGTGTGTAAAGGGAACCCCTTCCTCCCAGGGTCATGAACTTTCTGCTCTTCTGAGCCAGCCCATTAGCCAGCCAAATAGTGTGGCTGGAATGTTCCAAACAGAGGCTTTGATTGGCTCCTGAGATGCAATAGACTGGTACACAGGGAAAGGAAATGACACGGGGAAAGAGTACTATAAAATATGAGATCATAGAGGAGATAAGGGCAGTTTTTCTCTGGAGGTCTTTGACTCGGGGTCTTTCTGCATTTTGGCTTTGGTGGCTAGGGCTCTCTTGTGGGCTGGTAAAATTAGGGTGGTAGGTCAGGAAGAAATATTTTTTTATTTCCTTCCCTCCTTATTTCTTTCTTAGACTATATTTATATTAAAATCAAATTGTTAAAAGCTACTATCATCCTCATTACTTAAGGGTTAATTATTTTATAAACAGCAACCACAATGACTTTTTAAACTAATATATGTCCAAACCAATTTCTAAATATTATATTTAGCATATTACATTTAGCATAATATTAATTTTCAATATTACAGGAGGATACAAAAATATAATACCCTTTCCTCACAAAGCTTATATGTATTCTGGAAAAAAAATAACATATGCATAAAGAAGCAAATTTATAAGAAATTCCAAGTAATTCATGGAATGAGAGAGCATTAAGGGAGAAGGGAATGTGGTCAAGAAAGGCCTTATTAATAAGTGGTAGAGGTATGGAGGAAGAACTTTATGCAAATGGAAGACAACCAGGGCAAAGACATGGAAATAGAATATTCTGTATGCAGAAAGTAAAGTAGGCTGAAATATAAAGTTCACAAAAGAAAGTGATTTCATTAGACTTGAAAAACAGGTAAGAGCCAAACTATGAAGGACTTTAAGTGACAAGTAAAATATATTGTATTTGATCCAAGATGTATTAGAAACCAATGAAACTTCTTGAACAGGGGAATAAAATAGTCAGAGTTTTTGCTTGGGGAATTTGAGTTTGGCAACTACAAAATGAGTAAATTGGATGGGTGAGAGAGTGGAGGCAGGGAAGCCACTTAAAGGCATTTTAATAGTGTAGGAGAGATGTAATGAGACTTTTAATCAGATTGGTGGATATAGCTCCAATATAATTCAGAAGGTATCTCTGATATAGCAAGTACCGGAGACTCTGACTCTTTCATATTCAATGTTTATGAATGTCCTAGACATGGCAAGTGGTGATTTAAAAAATATATATCATTATGCTGATAATGATTATCACAAGCAATTAATGTTACTTGAATGCTATCCTAAAAAGTACAGTGAAATTATATAAGTTCAAAGACTTTGTGAACCTTCGAAATTTTTCAGCTTAAATTTTTGTTGAGAGTAATTGAATGTACATGGGAGCAAGATTGTGTTTAATTGCTGCCAAACAAATCTCTGTTATTTCTCAATACTTGGCCTCCCCATTTTTCAATGTTAAGACAGATCTCAGTGGCTCAGGTGGCCCTCACTTAATGGCTTCACAGTAGCACAAAAAGTAAAATATCTTTATGCCTATACTGCTCTGTCATTATGGTTAAAGGGATTTTCTTAATCTCTCCCTCTGTCTACTTAAGAGGCTAAAGAGCAGAGTTTCTAAGTAGATCAGAACTGACTGAAGTCAGTGAACCAGAGCTGAAGATTCTGTTACCAGGGAGACCAGGACTGAGGAGAGCAAGTAGCCTGCCCTCTGACAGGAAGTTAGGTGGAGAAGAGTTGGCTAGTGAGGAGATAAAGGAAGCAGCCACTGAGGGAAAAAGGTTTTTTGCCTCTGGGAACTCGAGAGAACAGTAGGTCTATCTCTGAGGCCAGGATCTGCTGGCAGTTGGCTACTGACAGTTGGGCTGCTATAGAAAACTAATTGAAGGAGTGAGTGGTGGCTATCTATTATTTTAGGGAGTTAGGTAGTTAATGAATAATTTATGGATAGAGTAGAGTAGATTAGGCCTGGCTTGCCAGGCAGAAGAAACTGTCCTCAGAAGACAAAAATAGTTTTAGAAAATTTTAGGTTGTATTAGGAATTTTAGGTATACTGATAGGGTATACGATTAATTATCTCTTTCCTCTTTTCTATCTTTCTATCTATACTTTCTTAAGTTAAACAAAGTTTCTGTTAAACTGCTCTCCTCACTTTGTCAAACTCCTTCATTTAACCCTTACATTACTTACCATGTATTGCATTCCATCAGATATCTGTCTCTACCTTCCGGGATGTTAGCTAGTTAATTTAATATGATAACTCATTTCATATGTCCATGAATGTAGAATTAGGGCTAAATCCTCTCCTGAGAGGTAATATATATGTCTTTTGATAGTGGCTTTTTAGATACAATATTTTTAATTCAAAGATTTGATTAAAATGATGGGTATTTGAGGTATGATGGTAGTTAAAGGAGAGGAAGGGAAATGAGGTGGAAGGAGATAAGGATTTTGGGTACTACTATCCCCAAATCACATCATGTTATTAGTTCTTTAGACCACTTAACTCTATAACTAACCCAGTATAGAAATGACCATTAGCCAATAACCTCTAATATCATAATAGTAGACAGATGACATTTTAAAAAGCAAACATTTGGGGGCAGCTGGGTATCTCAGTGGATTGAGAGTCAGACCTAGAGATGGGAAGTTCTAGGTTCAAATCTGGCCTCAGACACTTCCCAGCTGTGTGACCCTGGTCTAGTCACTTGGCCCCCATTGCCTAGCCCTTACCACTTTTCTGCCTTGGAGGCAATACACAGTATTGACTCCAAGATGGAAGGTAAGGGAATTTAAAAAAAAAAAAAAAAACATTTTCAGACTAACTTTAGCCTTCTGGGTACATTAAAACACTTTCTAAAGTATTTAAAATTCTGTCATAGAAAAATGTATTAACAAAAGGTTAAAAAAACAGAAATATATATGATGAGATGAACTTTTAGAATGAGGAGACTGCAGGGTATTATTTGTTGTTTGTTCTTCCCTTTTCAAGAGGTTTAACAACATCATGGAGTAAATTGCATTTAAATGAGGCAGAGTTGCACAAAGTCCTCAACCTCACTCTCTATTAGAGTCATTGAAATCCAAAGGCAAGACAAAAATCAGAATGACTGGCAATGGCCTGAAATGCAGCGGATGACCGTGGCATCTCAATTGTCTGACCAAGTTTTAAGTGCTCCCTAGCATCTGTTTTAGCTGCCTTCATGGCCTTGGAACAAATTATTTTCATTTGCATAGCACTATGTGGTTCAGGTATGTGGAAAGGAAACAAGACTGACAGTTAGTGGGGTAAGGGGCAAAGAGTGTCAGTTGGTTCTTGTGACTAACATTTCCTTCCTGCTGGGCAGTAGTGGCTTCCTGGTGCTGGAGGAGAGAAGAGCTTGTTCCACTGTTCCAAAAATTTTCTCTTTAATCTCTTTTACATCATTATCTAATTGGATCTCTTCTTCTATATGTTCTTTAGTTTTATTTTGTGCTTTTGCAATCTCAAGTTCTATTTGCATGCAGTCTCCTTCCTTTTCATTTTTCCCTTTTCCTTTCCCATTTTTCCTTTTTTATGTTACCCCATACATCTGGATTCATAACTGACTTTGTTTGGCAGTACCTGAGACTACTTGCAAATAACATGGTTTCGCTCGTTGTTGGATGTATCTCTTCATGGTTTCTAAATTTGGTGCTTGCAATGAATTCTTGCAATTACAATCACAACATTTTGTATTTGTTTGTGTATTATTGTTGCTATACTTTATGTTGCTTTTCCAAGACCTTGTTTCTTATTACCTTGGAGTAATTGTGCCTTTAAATAATAGTCTTGAACCATGTGGCCCATTTTTCCACAGAGGAAACATCTGGGTACCTTTTTCCTTTGATTGCTTTGTGTGTAATTTCTTGTGGTTTGTATGATTGCAGAGAGGCTAGATTTTTTATTTCTTCAATTTCTTTATGTTTACTTGTGCTATTTTGCCTCCTTGAGCTTGGCTTTAAGCTCTTTTATTATTTCATCCTTTTCTTCTAGCATTTCTTTATGACCTGAAAATATGTAAGTTGCAGTTTTTCTTAAATCTTCCAGACTTAGTGTTTCCTAATCTGGGCATTGAAGTTTAAAATATGATCTAATAGGTGTGTTACTGCCTTTCACAAATTGTCTCCTTATGTGTTGGAGATTTTGTTCAGTTAAATTTTCAAATCCAGGCACATCCTCTGCTACTTCAATAACTCTATCGAGGAACTTTGATGGATGTTCCCCAATTTCCTGTCTCAATTTCTCAAATAGTCCCCAAGTATCTGGTCTTTTTGAAAAACTTTTTATTGCCTCTAATAAGTCTTCTCTGGCCTTTCTTAGGTAACGTAGATTTTCGTTATTAGATAACTCTAAGTCTGTTCCTTCCTCTGGCCATGGTGTTAAATTTGGATTGTTTCTAGTTTCATCAAGGAATTGTTGTTTTTCCCTTTTTGAAAATAATTCTGAGAGAAGAATTTCAGTGTCCTGGAAATCTGGATAATAAAGCCTAATTGCTCTTTTAAATTATTTTAAACATCTCATCGGTTCTGAAAACCAAGAAAGCATCCGTCTTTTCAGACTTTCAAGGTCAGCTGTTGTAAATGGTTTATATGTTTTAATATGAATTATGCCACTATCTGGTTGTAGGCTTGTTTGATCTCTTAGTAGCAATATTGGTATTCCACTTTCAGCCCCATCTGTATTTTTTTGCTGAACTAGATTGTTATTTTTAGGTATGTCTTGTTGTGTGTTAATACCTTTGCCACATTGTATCTCTTCACTCAGTGTCTTCATCATTTCCTTTAGTTGCATCATCTCCTCTTTTATGGCTAAAATTGTCACAGCCATTTCATTATCTTTTGCTTTTTTTTCCATAAATTAGATGCATACCTTTTTTTTGGGCAAAGTATAATTGGGTTAAGAAGAATAATGCTCCAGCATATGTGGGAATGAATGAAATCAAGCGATATATACTTATATTCAGCCATTTCAAAGTTTTATACTAAGCAGAAAATAAATATAATCTGGAATCATCACAAAAAGTAAGTTGTAAAACATATAAAAGAAATATCCAATCCAGGCTAGATAACCCATGGCAAGTAATAGTTTCTTTGCCATCTTGTATCTTGAAAAGCTTTTTGCAACAGAAAAATGTTTTTAAGTCTGGCCCTTTAAGAGTTGCCTCCTCCCTTCAGGAGGAGTGGTTTCTTTTGGGTGTGGTATCAAGTCACAAGACCAAACTGCCACTCCCAGTTGCCCCTTCCCCCACCAACTGTCAGTCTTGTTTCCTTTCCACAGGTAGGAATAACACCTCTGGTCTAAGGGCTTACTGAGCAGCCTTTTCATCGCTGCTCACCCCTCTTTGGTGTCCCCCTTTCATCCCACTCTCATCCCTGCCTCCAAGAAGCTATAGCATGAAAAGAACCCACACTTGGGTAAAAACAGCCTCATCAGATGGGTGAAACCAGGTTGAGAGTAACCTATAGGCCTCATCCCCATCAAGGAGTGAAGTGGATGTCTATTTGACTCTTCTGGGTATAGAAAGCAACTAGAGGGGACAGTGGGTAGAGCTTTGGTCCTGGAGTTAGAAATCCTGGAGCTAAAATCCAGCTTTGTCATTTATTAACCGTGTAACTTCTGGATGAGTGACTCAAATTCTCTCAACCTCAGTTTCCTGATCTGTAAAATTAGATAATAATAGTGTCTATGTCCTGGGGTTTCTGTGTAAATGAAAACTATTTTTATCTAACTATTCCTGGCTCTGCTCTTTATTACCTTTGTCATATTGGAAAAGTCACTTTATGTCTTTGGGTTTGTTTTTCCTCACTGACCACTCAAGAGATTAGACCTCATAATATCTGAGATCTTGGTCAGCTAAAAAAATTATGAGTGGAAAGTCTGAAGTTTCCTTTCAGTTTAAAATCTGTGATCCTATGAAATGCATTTAAATTTTAATGCAGATAAAGGAGAGGAAGAAATGCATGGCATTTTCCTTTCCTGGAATTCTAGGTCTGGTGTCAGAGTAAGAGAGGAGGTCAAAATTATTCTAAATATAAAGATCTCTGTGGTAGGTAGAAAGAAAACCCAGTAACCTAATGATTTCCTTTAAAAAACAGCTGACCTTTCCCCTAGAATCCACTGCTTCCTTGTCTTTTCATGGGTTATCAACAGATATTAAGAATAATTGAAGAGTTTGCCTTTGGATTAACTTGTCTAAATACTTTTAAAGGAAAAAGGAATGCTCTCCTATTAGGATGAATTTGCATCATAAAATATATGCAGGTTATTTAAGGATTCTGCAAGCTCTGCAGAATCTCTTCTAATCACTGACATTGACTCAAGGACAGACACTTCAGAACCAGAAAAGATATTAGCCCCCTTTGGAGTATCTGAAGATAAGATGGCACCTTTTGGAGACCTCAAAAAAGCTTTTGTATGCTCAATTAACGTCTTCTCTCTTCTTGAAAACAGCCTTACTGCACATTTAGTTATCTTGGATTTGTTAAAGTGGTTTGAGAGGACCCAGTGGATTCTTATATAAAAGCTGAGACTGAACAAATGTGTATGTTTTCTGAGATGTGTTCATTCATTGAAATTCCTGCTTCCTAGACTCCTAGGATATTGTTAAGGGTAAATGAAAGGAAATAGTTCAAACCAGCAGGGTAGATTTCTCAGGGTGTAAAATGCTTTGCTAAAAAAGAGAGATTGAAATACAGCCAGATCTTCAAACAGGAGACTAGTGTCCAGTCCTAACTGTTGCTGTCTTTATATGTGATGCAGAAACATCAGTTGGCCTTTAAGGACTTCGGATTTTCAGCCATAAAATAGGAATAATAACAGTAGTAGTTCATGTGAAAACAACCAGAGAATTTTAGTTGATCACAAACCAATCAAGGGTCAAAAGTATGAATAAAGAAAACTGGCTTCAATTCAACTACTATCTATTAAATACCTAATATATGCAGTACCCTACACATCATGCTAGGAATTTTATTACTGAAATAACGTGATTGTAGGATTGAAAGAAAGCTGGGAAATCATCTAATTCAAAAGACTGTCTGATGTATATATTCATTTATAATATCCCCCCTGCCCAAATTCAGGAAATCTTTGTTTGAACACATTTACTGGGAAAGTCATCACCTCATAAATGAATCTAGGTCATTTTCAAACACATTAATGATTAGGAAGTTCTCTTTTCCACCCTTCATGCTTCACTCTCCAGTAACAAGGTGCAATTTGGAGATGATCAATCATTAAGGAGGTTGTAGAGAAGATATGACATGATTTCTAGTTCTCTTACTATCTCTCTTACCTTGAAAGGTCAAAAGATCCATATAGGTTGGAAGAAATCTTAGAAGTCACCTAACAATGATGCCAAATTAGAATAGAAATTAACCCCTCCAGGCCACACATTGACTTAGAAAAGCATATATTAATGTCATTTATATAACTGGGATTTGAGAATGGCTGTTTTGGCTTTATTCTAGTTTTCTTTCCTTTGTGGCATGGTATCTCCTGCTGCCTCCCATACTACCTACTCTGAGTATACACTGATTTGTTAAGCTCCATCTTAAAAGGTAGTATTTAGTGCAATTCTCAGTATTCTCTCTATAGACCGTTTGTCATGATCTCTTTCTTCTTACATACTTCTAATCAACTTTTGCTCCTTCCTACTTTACTCCCAACCCTGATAGATGTCTTCCTTATCTTCATCAAGATGCATACTTGATCTTATCCTCTCTCTCTCTCTCTCTCTCTCTCTCTCTCTCTCTCTCTCTTTCAAATTTCTTTCTATTTGCTCTTTTTCTATTGCCTGCAAACATATCTAGTCCTCCCTCATCTTTAAAAAAAATTTATTTCACTCTATCATTCTTTTCAATGTATTATTCTCCATTTTTATAGCTCAATTACTAGAAAAAGGTTGGCTATGTTCTTTATCTCTAATTCCTCTCCTCATCTTCACTTATGAACTCCTTAGGTAAATTGGGAAAATCCAACTTGAGTAAAAATTCAGAAAAAAATCCATATTAAAAAAACAACAACATCCATGTTAACTTTTCTACACAGTACTGTGCATTTTCTTTCCATTCCTGTTAGTTGAGTGCTTTGAAGCCTCCTACCTCCCCACTTAAAATAAAAGATGAAAGAAGAGAAGTGGAGAGACTAGCAATGAGCCTGGATTGAGGGTTTTGTTTGAGATTTCCAGTGCTAAAAGGGGAGACCTTTACCCTACTCTCCCCACTCAACTGCATTTCCTCTTTTCCTTACCTCCCGTTCTTCCCTCTGCACTCCTTCTCTGCTTGGGTACCTTGTCCCCAGCCCTGTGTCTGTTCCTATCTGGCCTCAGTGTGTCTCCCCCACTTCTTTCTCTCAGTTCTGGTCCTGACATGACTGATGACCCCACTGGGCATATTCCTCCTTTAACTGTCACATCTCTGTTCCAGGTCCCTACCTGTTTAGCTGTTTGCAAGCCTCCTGGCTCCCTTCCTGTCTTCCTCCCTCTCTTCATCCCTAAGCAGATTTGTATTAAGTAAAATTGATTTACCTAGAGTACTGTGGAAATGTCCATTTAGTAAAGGGAGAAATGTCTACAATTCGATTCAGAACTACTTGGGTGGCTGGACAAAAAAAGAGTGGTAGTTTACGGTTCAATGTCAATGTGGAGGAGGTGAACATTAGTGCACCTAAGATCTATAATTGTCTTTGTGCTGCGTAACGTCTTTGTCAATAATTTGGAGAAAGAATAGATTAAATTTTTACCTAATTTACAGATGATGCAAAGTTGATAGGAGTAATTAGCACACTGAATGTCAGTGAGGAGCCAAAATGTCTTGACAATGTAGAATATCAGGCTGGATTTAGTAAGACAAAATTTAATAGACGTCAATGTAAAGTATTACACTTGGATGCAAAAAATTAACTTTGCTAATTGTTATGGAGGCATAATTTAACATGTCAACCGACTGAAAGTAATCTGGGCATGATAGTAGACTTGGGATGTGCTAGGAAGAAAGCTGATGTGATCAGAGGCTCAGGGAACTGAGACAGAACATACAAAGAATATGAAGTTGTGTTTTACTATACTACACTCTGATTAGACCTCATTTGGAATAGTGTGTTCAGTTCTAGGTATCATTTAAGAAGAATATTCATAAACTAATGCGTGTTCGGTGAAGGGCAATCACGATGGCAAAGGGCCTTTAGGTTATATCATATGTAGATAGTTAGAGGAAATGGGTATTTTTATCTGGGAAAAATATATCAAGGGAAGCATGGTAACTACCTTCCAGTATTCAAAGGTTATCATGGGGAAGAGGGATTGGTTTTGCTCTATTTGGCTCCAGATTGAGAACGTGGATGGATTGAAATGTGAAGAGGCACATTTGGACCACATGTCAGGACATTTTCTAATAACTAGAGCTTTCTAAAGGTGAAATGAAACATATCTTTGTAGTTCCTCAAGCAAAAGTTAAAAGACCACATGTCAGAAATATGGATAGTGTAAAAGAGAGGGGGTTTTGGGGTGTGAAGGGATAGATTGCATTGGGCCAGTGGCAGTACGTTGACTTTGGGTTGAAAAGTTAACAGGCACTCTGACCAGACAGAGCCTGGTCTGAGATCACACAGACCACTCAGTAAAATGGGAAAGTAGGTTTAATTCAAGGGAATAGGCTAGAAGGGCCTGGGATAACCCTAAAGCTAATTTTCTAATACCCACCCAAGGATAATGTCTCTTCACAGAGATTCTTCAGTGATTTTCCTACTCTAATCCTCTCCTCACTGCCTAAAAATCCCAGTCCCTGTTCTTGATAAGCTACAACTAACCCCCGCTTAGCTGGTTTTAAGGAAAGGGTCTGTGTAAGCCTGTTTGGGGCCCAGGGAAGGTCCTGGATCCAAAAGGGATCTGGTCAGGATCACCAGGTTCTGCTCTGATGAAATACAGCCACCAAGGCAGCAAGCAGGACATGAACAAGGATAGGATCAGCCACTAAGGAAATGCAGCCACCACCACCAGATATCCCCAGAGAGAGACAGCTAGCAGTTGCCTCAGTACCAGTCTAAACCTTCCTTCAAAGTTCCAGAATCTTCCTGCTGGTCTCATGCCACTTTTCTCTGCAAACTTACACACTTTCCTCCTTTACTTAACTTTTCCTTATAACAATAGTTGGGATTCCTTTAATGTATAGGTTGGACTAGATGGCCACTGAAAGCTCTTCCAATTCCCATGCTATTGCCACTAGGAAAAATGCCAACTCCTGTATTTGGCACTTAAAATCATGAATCCATTCCACAAATTAGTCTCCCCAAGGAAGATTGACTTGGTTTTCAGTTCAGAGGACAAAAACTTTAGATCAGAATGTTACTACATGATTAATTCTTACTTTTTATAAAATAATAAAGACCCCAATGAAATGTGCTTCCCTATATTTATGTGAACATTTCCCTTTATCCTTTCTTATTTTCAATTCCAAGACTTCTTAAACAAATTTATAAGTCATTAGTCAAAGTTTTGTTTGTTTTAGTTTTGTTTTCCCCTTGAGTCCTTATTAGATGGTTATCACATTTCAAGTTCTAGTATTTCACACTCTGGTGAAAGAACCAAATCATTTTATTTTATTTCATTTATGTACATTTCCCTACATCCTGACTTTAAATTACAAGAAGAGATAAAAAGTGCCATTTTTACTCCAAATTACCCCATTAGAGAATTTCCAAATTCATTAGGGATGTATCTGAGGCTGCTTCTAGCTGTATCATTCATCCTCATTGAATTAACAAAATAAAGCAGTAGATGAGCTTCTTAAGTTTTGGCAGGTACTCTGTCATCTAGTGAATATGACACACTTTAGGAATAAAACACACCTAGTAATAATATTGTCAGGAGTACCTATGAATTTTATTTTTGTTTGCTTTATTTTTTGTGGAGATATTTCTATATATAAACACAATATAATCCCTGTCAACCAGACCCACTTCTATGACCATGAAAAGAAACAAAAGTAACTGATAAAAACCACCACATATGAAAGTATATGCAATGCTTTATTTTAGTTCTAACTTCACTATGCATAATTGTATAAGTCTCATGTTTCTCTGAATTACATTTATATTTCTCATATACCATAACTTGTTTAGCATTTCCCAATTGATAGGCATTCCTTCAGGTACAATTCTGTTGCCACTACAAAAAAGGTGCTATAAATATTTTAGAAATATAGTTTCTCTTTTTCTTTATCCTTGATCATCTTAGGAAATAAACTCAATAGCGTCATTGTAGGATCAGAAGGTATGCACAATTTTATAACTCTTTGAATATAATTCCCAATTGCTCTCCAAAATGGTTGAATCAGTACATAGTTCCACCAATGATCAGTTTCCCTATTTTTCTACATTCCTTCCAACATTTGTCATTTTGTCCATTTATCATTTTAGGCAATCCAATAAGTGTCAGATAATTTGAATTGTTCTGACCCGCACTTCTCCAATCAGTCAGTGATTTAGAGCATTTTCATACAATCATGCATTACTTTGATTTCTTTATTAAAAATTGTTCATGTCTTTTGACAATTTTTATCACTTGGGGAATGACTTACACTCATATATTTGCCGAAGTTCTTTGTATATTTTACATATAAGTTCTTTATCCACAAAACTGATCACAACCCTCCCCCGAAATTTGCCAGCTTACTGCTTTCCTTTTAATGTTGGCAATTTTAATTTTATTTTTATAAAATTTCTTCAATATAATGTATTCAAAATTATACATTTTACATTTCACTGTACATTCTAGTTCTTATTCCTTCATAAATTCTTCATCTATCCAGAAATTTAAAAGATAATATATTCCCAGTTCTAATTGTTTATATTTTCCCTACTTAGATCATACACCCATTTTGATCCTATCTTGTTAAATGTTGAAAAAACATCCATCCATATCGAGTTTCTGCCAAACTGCCTTCCAGTTTCCCAAATACATTTCCTATAATCCTTTATTACTGTTATAGGTCTATTCTGTTCCAATGATCTAATTTTTTATGTATTAACCAGTATCAGATAGATTTGATATTTACTCCTTTATGATATAGTTTTAAATCTGGTATTGCTAGACCTTGCGCCTTAATTTTTCATTATTTTCTATAATAATCTTGACTTTTTGTTTTTCCAAATTAATTCTGTTGTTATTTTTTTCTAGTTTAATAAAATAAAATTTTGGAGGAAATTAAATTGGGATGGCAATGAATAAGCAGATTAGGTAGCATGGTCATTTTAATTATATTGGTTTTGCTGAACCATGAATAATTAATATTTCTTCAATTATTTAAATCTGACTCTATTTGTGTAAGAAATGTTAGAAAATTATGTTCATGTAGTTTCTGGATTTTTAAAGATATACTTCTATCTATTTTCTTCTATTTTTGGTTAATTTACTCTTACTATCTCTTTGTAGGGATATTGTTAGGGAAATATAGAAATGATGATGATTTATGTGGATTTATTTTATATGCTGCTAGTTTGTTAAAATATTGATAGTCTAAATTAATTTTAGTTAATTTTTAAATTTATAATATAATATAATGTAATGTAATATAATAATTTATGATATAAATTTAATTTATATCATATTATCTGTGAAAAGAGATAGTTTTATTACCTTTTTACATAGTCTATTATTTCAGTATTTTTCTTCTCTTACTGTTTTTGGTAGCATTTCCAGTATAATATTACATATGTATAATATCTGCATTATAGATAATTTATGGTTTTAAATATATGTTTTTTATTCATCTAAGAAAAATCAATTTATACCTATGCTTTCAAGTATTTTTAAAATAGGAATGAATGTTGTTTTTTGTCAAGAGCTTTTCAGCATTTTTAAATTTTTTGCTGATATAGTAAATTATGTTATTAGCTTTCCTTATATTAAATAATCCCTGCATACTTGGTATTAATCCTATTTGGTCATAATGTAAAATATTGGTGATTGATTATTGTGGTCTCCTGGCTAATATTTTATTTAGAATCTTGCATCCATACTCATTAATGAAATTGGCCTTTAATTATCTTTCTCTGTTTTTTTTTCCTTCCTCTCCCAAGTTTAGGTATCATGCCATATATGTTTTTACAAAAGGAGTTTGGTAGGATTCCTTTTTTACAACTTTTTCTAAATACTTTGTTTAGTATTGAAATTAGAGGATCTTTAAGTGTTTGGTAAAACTCACTTGTAAATTTATCTGATACTAATACTTTTTCCTTAGAAAAGCATTTTTTAGGCTTTCCAATTTCTCTTTTTAAGTAGGTTTATTTAAATATTTTTTCTTCCTGAGTTAGTCTAGGCTATTTATATTTTTATGAGTAGTTCTTGGTTCTATTTAAATTATTAAATTTATTGGCTCATCATTTAACTAAACAACTCCTAATAATTGTTTTGATTTCTTCTTCATTTGTGATAAATTGACCATTTACATTTTTGATGTTAGTGATTTGGTTTTCTTCTTTCCTTTTAAAATCATATTGTCTAGTTTGTTGGTTTCTTAAATGAAACCAACTCTTAATTTTATTTATCAGGTAAATTATATTCTTACATTTAATTTTAAAAACTGACTTTAATTTTTAGATTTTTCAAATTCACTATTTAATTGGGGTTTTAAATTTTTTCTTAAATTTTTAAAAATTATATACTCAATTCAAAGACCTCTTTTTCTATTTTATAGATATTAGCATTAGAATTATAAATTTTCCTACAATTACTGCTTTTGTTTTATTCCTTAATTTTTTGTTTGTCTCATTGTTATAATTGTCTTTAATAATATTATTTTTTATTTCTATTACTTGTTCTTTTACACATTCTTAAAGATTAAATTATTTAACCTTCAATTAATTTTTTTCTGTGATTCCATGGTCCTTCATTGAATATAATTTAATTGAATTTGATCTGAAAAGGATGAATTTAATGTTTCTACTTTTATGCCTTTAATTATAATTTTTTTGCATCTTAAGATATAGTCAATTTTTGTAAAAGTACTACATGCTGCTGATAAATTCCTTTTTATCCTCATACAATTCTCTCACTATACCTATCATATCTCACCTAAGTTTTTTTTAAATCACTTTAACATCTCTGATATTTATTTTTTGGTTAGATTTGCCCATTTCTGAGAGGCATAGGGTTTGAACCGATATTATTATATTTTGTTGTCAATTTCCACAAGAAATTCCTTTTAAAATTTGGATACTATAACATTTGGTGCATATATGTTTAATATAATAATGCTTCATTATCTATGGCACCTTCTAACATAATTCAGTATCCATGTTTATCTCTTTTAATTAGATCTTTTTCATGTTTAACCTTGTCTAAGATCACTGTTGCTATTGCTACATTTTTCTTCAGCTGATCTAATTCTGCTCCATCTCTCTCTTTTTTTTACTTTATGTGTATCTCACATTTTAAAATGTGTTTCTTAAGAGCATATTGATTTTTTAAAAATACATTTTGTTTTCAGTTTCCATTTTATGGGTGAATTCATCCTATTCACATTCAAAGTTATAATTATTCATTACATAGTTGTCTCCATTCTATTTTTTTCACTTTTTCCTTTTTTTCTCTCTTTTCATCCTATTCTTCCCCCAAAATATAATTTTCTTTTAACTACCATCTCCCTAATCACCTGCTCTTTTTCATTCCCACTTTTATTTTCCAACCCCTCCCTTTTAAATTTCTCTTTCTATTTTCCTCTTTTTATTCCTCTAGTTGTTAATTTGTTTATGCTTCTATGAGTCCCTCTTAGTCTCTAATTTGTTCATATTAATGATCTCTGTAATTCCTTCCATTTTCTTATCCTCTTGTTCTGCTTTTTCTTAATACACACACACACATATGCCCTTCTAAGGTAACATTTTTAAATCTTTATATTTCATCCTTTTATCTCCATATAAATTTTTAAAAAGTTAACATATATAGATATATCAATCATTCCCTCTTCTACCAAGATCTGATAAGAATAAAGTATACATGTTACCATCCCTCCATCTCCTCCTTCCCTTTATTGTAGTTTTCTTTCATTCATTCCTTTTATATAACGAGATTAGATTTCAAGTTATCCCACCTCACCCAATTTTATTTTTAACTCATACTATTATATTCAATTTGACTTCAAAGCCTCTATATGTAAATGCTTCTTTATACTACCCAATTAACGATAACATTCTTAAGGTTTAAACACACCACTTTCTCATTTGAGAAAGTCACCTTTTTGATCTTATTAAATCCATTATAATTTGTCTTTTATGTTTACTTCTTATGTTCCTTTTTGTTCTTATATATTAAATTTTCTATTCAATTCTGATCTTTTCTTAAAGAATATTTGAAAGCCTTTTATTTCTTTAAACAATAATTTCTTTTCCTCTAAGAGGACACTCAGCTTTGCTGGTAGGTTATTCTTAATAATAAACCCAGCTCCTTTATTCTTCAAAATCTTGTATTCCATTTCCTTTGTTGTTTTAATATCATAGCTGCTAAAGTTTTGTTTCATCTTTATTGTATCTCCATAGTATTAAACTATTTATTTTTAGTTAATTGTAGTATTTTCCCCTTACCCAGGGAGTTACAAAACTTAGCTAGAAGGTACCTGTGAGTATTTCTCCTGGAATCTCCAATAGTGATCTATGAATTCTTCCAAGTTCTACTTTATTTTTTAGTTCCAAAACTTCAAAGCCATTTTTCTTTAATAATGCCTTGAAAAATAGTCTTTAAACTTTTTTATCATAACTTTCAGAAAATTCAAGAATTCTCATATTGTTTCTTCTAAATCTGTTTGCCAGTTCAGTTGCTTTTGTAATAAAGTATTTCTTATTTTCTTCCGTTTTTAAATATTTTACTTAGTTTTACTTTTTCTTGTCTGAAAAAGTTATCAGGTTCCTTTGAACAATGGTTATCATTAATGAATTATTTTCCTCAGTGAGTGAGTTTTGAATTTATTTTTTGAATTGATTAATCTTTCATAATTTTCTATTTTTTTGTTTTTATTTTTTTCCCAAATTTTCCTCAGTGTTTCCCATTTGGCTTTAAAAATCTTTTTAAAGTTCTCCCAAGAACTTGCTTTGGGCTTCTGCCTACTTTATATTTTCCTTTAAAGTTTTAGAAGTAGAAACTTTAATTTTACTGTCTTTTGAATTTGAATTCTGATCTTTATTTTTTAAAATTTATTTTAAAGTATTTTTCCATGGTTCCATGATTCATGTTTTTTCTCTTCACTCTCCCCCTTCCCCCACCACCTAGAGCAAATAAGCAATTCTATTGGGATACACATGTATTATCACTCAATACCTATTTCCATATTATTCATTTTTGTAATAGAGTAATCTTTTAAAAACCAAAACCCCACATCCCATATCCATATAAACAAGTGACAAAAGTATATGTTTTTCTTCTATTTTTATACTCCCATAGCATATGGATGTGGAGAGCATTCTTTCTCATGAGTCCCTTAGGATTGTCCTGGATCATTGCATTGCTATTAGTAGCAAAGTCAATTATATTTTATTGTTTCACAATGTTTCACTTTCTGTGTACAATGTTCTCCTGGTTCTGCTCATTTCACTTCATATCAGCTCAAGGAGGTCTTTCCAGTTCATATAGAAATCCTCCACTTTATTATTCCTTTTAGCACAATAGTATTCCATTACCAACAGATACCACAATTTGTTCAGCCATTCCCCAATTGATGGGCATCCCCTCATTTTCCAATTTTTTGCTGCCACAAAGAGCTCAGCTATGAATATTCTTGTACAAGTCTTTTTCCTTATTATCTCTTTGGGGCACAAACCCAGCAGTGCTATGGCTGGATCAAAGGGCATACAGTCTTTTAAAACCCTTTGCACATAATTCCAAATTGTCTTTCAGAATGGTTGGATCAATTCACAGCTCTACCAGCAATATATATATACTTCCAAATTTGACACATCCCCTTCATCATGTATTGTTTTCCTTTACTGTCATAATGGCCAATCTGCTAGGTGTGAGGTAGTGCCATAGAGTTCTTTAGATTTGCATTTCTGTAATTATGTGATTATTGATAATTTTGATATCTTCATCAGAGAACTGCCTATTTATATCCCTTGATCACTTCTCAACTGGGGGAATGGCTTGACTTCTTATAAATATGACTTAGTTCTCTATCTATTTGAGAAATTAGACCTCAGAGTCCTGAGTTTCATGTGGTGGTTCTAAGGTACTCTGTTATGATTTCAACTTTCACTTCCACTGCCATTCCAAGTCCTACTGCAGATATCAGTGTATTAGATGGAGGAGAGGTGTTGGGTCTTTTCCTTATACTCTAGAATTCAACTTTCTCTGTGTACCTTTCAAGTTAAGTTTAGTAGGAGAGTCCTGTGTCTCCTTCTTTTTGTTGGGTTTTGATTTCTGTCTTTTTTGAAGCACTTTTTAAAAATTGCTATGGAAGGATAGTCACAGAGGATTCAGCTTCTGGTGCTTCTAAGCTGCCATCTTGACTTTTCTCCTCTGATCTTTATTTTTAAAGATGCTATCTGTGCTTGAGTTCTTTCTCTTTTGCTTCCCCATTTTTAATTTTTAGTGTCCTATATCTTTTATTTTAAACTCTTACCTTCCATCTTAGAGTTAATACTATGTATTGGTTCTAAGGCAGAAGAAAAATAAGGACTAAGCAATAGTGGTTAAATGATTTGCCCAGCTCCCACAGCTAGGATGTGTTTGAGGCCAGATTTTGACCAATGACCTCTTATATGCAGAACTGGCTCTCCATCCACTGAGCCACCTAATTATCCCCAGCCTATTTCTTTAATATCAATTTAATGTCAGGGTCAGGTTTTTCTGTCTATTTGGGATAATGTTTCAGGGATCGTTTTGTTGTTGTTCTTTCCTGAGCTTTTTGGGGTTCTTTGATTGCTTGGTTCTTTTAATTTCTATATTGCAGGGCCCCCAGGAGAGGTATCTCTTTCAACACTTTAAAACCATGTGGCTTCTACAGCGGTATAAACTTTTTCTTACTCTTCTTCCCAGGAGCAGGATTCAGGAATTTTTCCTCTCTGGGTTCACTCACGTATTTATTCACTCCTCTTTTATAGCCATAGTTTGATATGATGTCTGGTCAGCTCATGGTTGACTTTGCAGTCTTATCTCAATTAGCTACCTTCACAGTCCATTGATTGAAGGTTTTGAGTTGAAACCTACACAGTTGCCTTCAGTACAACAGTCTGTTTATTTGGGTATTAGACATCTATTTAGAGTTCTTTTAGCCTCTTCTCAAGTTGTCTCTCATTGGACAATTATATCTCATTGACTTGACCATCTTTGCTACTTTAAAGTTCACTCAGAGGTACTATTTTTAAACAATTGTAGTGGAATTTGAAGAATGAGGCAGTCTTCTGAACTATCCTCCCACCTTTCCATAATTTCTATTAAGTTTTATTTTTTATATATTTTTATAATAAGATTTTTCTTCTGTTTCTAGTGTTAACTGAAATGTTTTGAAATTTCCCATTATTGAGGAGGTAGAAGCAAGATAACAGTGTATAGAAACACTCAACTGAACTTTCCCAAATTCCCCTCCCAATATCTCTAAAATAATATCTCAAATTGAATTCTGGAGCAGCAGAAACAACAAAAGGCTCAATGAAACAATTTTTCTGCACAAGACAGTTTAGGATTTTGTCAGGTAAAGGCTGACTAACCATGGTGGTGTTTGAATCTGGAAATCAGTGCAGACAGCAAAGGGCAGACTATCATGTAAAGGCAACATCAAACTTCTGTACATAAAATCTTGGAAAAGCTTGGAATCTATGGCATTCCACCTCAAAGTAAATGAGCATCTCCAATGAAAATCTTCTTTTAGTATTTCTAAACAGTTAGACAGGTACAAAAGTGGAATGGGCTGCCTCATGAAGTAGTAAGTTTTCCATTTTTATTATATGCAAGTATAACTTGAAATTTTGTGGCATTTAGATGATGCAGTGGATAGAATGCTGTACCTGGAGTCAGAAAGCCTCCTTCAAAACTGGGCTTAGGCATTTCCTATCTGTGTGACCCTGACATAGTCACTTAACTCCGTTTGCTCTTGTTCTTCATCTTTAAAATGAGGTATAGAAGGAAACGACAAAGTACTCCAGTGTCTTTGTCCCACAAGATCCAAATGGAGTAAGAGTTGGACAAAATTGAAATGAATGAACAATAGCAGCAATAAAACTTGGTTGACCACTTCTCAGAAATGGTATATATGTGATTTCTATTCACATATAAATCTAGACATTGATTCATTGAGCACTGAATCACTGGACAGCTCTGGGATTCTCTAAGGCAACTACTAGAGACCTTGGAAATATTTTCTATGTTCATCCACTCCATTCTGTGGAGGATCAGAGTTTTCAAGAACATTTGATAACTTAAATTTGATTATTTTCATCAAATGTCTAGCCAGTTTTACATAGCCACAAAATAGTACATTGCTGCCAGATTTCTTAGAAGCAAAGCAGTGGAGGTTATTATTCTTATTTCTCAAAGTATTAACACATTTTCCCCCATTTAGCCACTAAATATAAGTGGATATTTTTCAATCCAGCATCTGCCCACTATTCCATTTGCACACAAAAATGTCTTTTGTGTATAAGGGAAAAAAATGAGGCTGATTAATAAAGTGTAGTTTTATAGCTCCTAAATTATCTACTTGATTGAAATGCTGAAGAGGAAACAGTGTATATAAACATGTGAGAGATGGTGATAAAACCTAGGTTAGTAACCAAAAAAAACAAATAAAGGAAGAACTGATACATGAATTAAAACAAAAGAAGACAACTCAGATGTACCATCAGCAAATGATTTACAGTTACAGTTACAGAACCAAAACTGTAGAGTGACAAACAGAAGGAAAAAACCAAGAGACAATTATATCAATCCATGCAATAGTAGACCTCCTATGACATGAATGACCTTGGTAATTTTTAGAGATTTATCTATTTGTGTTTTCTTCCAGAATAGCAGGAAAATTTCCTGTCTAGGCAACTCAAATGTACTTGTAAACAAAGGCTATTTTATTATGGTAAAAAGAGAGAAAAGAAAACTAATGTAATTCAACAATGATTTAATACTCCTCCTCTTGCTACGATATTCCTAAATGAATGACCTCTTCTAGTTGTGGTCTTAAAACCCATGGTCTAGCCTAGAATGTCCCCCCCTGATGGCTCTGCAAAGCCTTCCTCTCTATCTAGTTTATCATCACAAAACAGTTTGCTGTGATTTTCCCCATCCTGTGGGTTTCCTTTGCTGACCTTTGCTGAAAGCTGTCATGGCATAGTGATTGAGGTGGAGTCAGAAAGAGCTGGTTTTGAGTTATATGCTAGTTGTGTATAAATGTAAGTCACATAATTTCTTTCTCTATAAAATGAGAGGTTTAGATGTACTGATCTCTAAGACCTCTTATGGCTCTAATTTTATGGTCCTATCTGAGTTCTCTTACTTTCAAGACCTTTCTACAGTCTTTTTTTATCTTTATTATTTTATCTTGCTTTGATTTCAAGTCTTCTCTCCATCGTTTGCTTCTGCCTTTGCAGATACCATAAAAGAACCAGTCCCCAGGAAGGAACCTCAAAAGCCAGGACAACAAAAACCTGTACAGAGTCATCTATTTATTCTCTCCAGCCAATCTTTTTTCATTTGAAGTTTACTTGAAGAATTTTAGCAAGAAGGAATGCCCTAACTCCCAAGACTTCGCAGTTCAATTGTACTTATTAGTGTTGTGGGAGAAACACACCCAAGTTTGTAGCAGACCTAAGACCTAATAAAAGAGGAAATTGAAAGTTTTCAAAATCATGGGACTATTGAAGCAGCTAGGTGGCTCAATGAATTGAGAACCAGTCCTAGAGACAGGAAGTCTCAGGTTCATTTCTGTCCCAAAATTTCCTAGCTGTGTGACCCTAAGCAATTCACTTAAATCCCATTGCCTTCACCTGATTGCTTTTCTGTCTTGGAATCAATACACTATGTTGATTCTAAGATGGAAGGTAAGGTTTTTTTTTTTTGTTTGTTTGTTTTTTAATCATGGGTAATACATTGAGAATTAAAAGCTACTTTAAAAATATAAGAACAATTCCAATCCTTCATACATTATCTTCCTGTGTTTCTGGATCTCTTTTCCCCATTTGGGTGATCTTTCTTTCATAATTTTCTTGATTTTCTTAAATTGCTCATATTTTTTCCCCTAATTTTCTTCTATCTCTCTCATTTGGATTTTGAGGTCTTTTTAAAGCTCTTCCAAAAGCTCTTTTTGAGTTGTGGCCATTATTGTATTTCTTTTCTGTTTTTGAAGTAGGTGTTTTTATTTCACTGTCCTTCGAATTTGAACAGAGATGTTCTCTGTCCCCATTATAACCATCAATAGTTTGGTTCTTTGTCCTTTGCTTGCTATTTTTTTTATTTTTAAAAAATGTAGTGGCCAGGCCAAAAAATTTAATTATTGACCTTTTTTACTGGACTTCCAGGGTTCCTTGTGCATTTAAGTTTCAGGACTTTTTGCATTTGTTTATATTTGGGTCTTATTTAGTTATTCCTGTTTTATATAGTCCGATGTTTGATGTAATCCCTTGTCCCTTGCTCAAGCTCTAGTCTATGACTGACCTCAGGTGTTCTTACCAGAGCCCACAGGCAGTTCTGCCACTGCTACTGCAAGCAGCTGATCCATCTCCCCCTGTGGAAGCAATTAGGTATTCCACTCTTCTTGGAATGATGGGGCCCCAGACTCTTAGCAACCACACTTACCAGTGCTTATGCCTTCCTCATTCCTCCTCTCCTACTGCTACTCCCTGAGACAGAACAGGTGGCCAGTCCATGTTTCTCAGGCCTCCAAGTTCCTCTTTGCTAATTGTGAGGCTAAACTTAGTCCACTCCATGTCCCTTTGGCCTCAGTCCCATGTTTGCTAGAATCCAGACTTTGAGCTCCTGTCCTCGGGGCCTGGAGTTGTATACTCCAGGGGGTCTACTCCTTTAATACTGTACATGTATTTTTTGCATTTCTAAATTTCTAAACTTCCATGGCATCCATTGGCCTTCACATTTCATCTGCAGCTTCTACAAAACTTCCAATATATTTCTATAATTTCGTATTCAGATCCACCAATTTTGTTTTTTAGGCATTATTTTTTAAGCTTGTTTTATTTTTCTAAAAGGTACAAAATCTGATTAAACAAGGTTCTTAATTGCCTCTTAATTATGCTTTTCCTTTTATTTCTTTGCCTATTTTTTCCCTCTCAGCCATTATTTCATTTTGAAAAAAAATTAGCTCTTTCAGGAATTCTTTTAAAGTTTATCTACAGTTCCCATTTTTTCTGAGTAATTACTTATTGCTATTTCACTTTATTTTCTTCTAAGGTTTTTTTGTGTTAATCTTTCCTGTCATCAAAATAGCTCTTTATACTCAGGCTCTTTTTGCTGTTATTATTTTTATGTGTTTTCTAACTGATTTCTTGATTTGAAGCTTAATTTTAATTTTGGAATCATTTCCTAGCATGGCAATGGGGTGGAACACTGTTTCAAAGCTGCAAGTTTTTCTTGCTCTGCTGTTTTAAGAGTGTTTTGGGGGGGGTTGGAAGTTTTGGGTACTTCCAACATGTGTGATCTGTGGAAAAATTTGGTCACTGCTCATTTGGTCTGCTTTCTGGGCCTTACCCAGCAAGGATTCCTGAGCAGTTGTGACTGTATTGAGTACTATTCCTCTGAGATCTTCCTCCCTTAGAATAGGGAAATTATACTGTCTTCAGCCTCCCTGAATCCTTTTTTATTGGAAATGATTCTGCTATTCCCTCTTTTTTGTTGTCATTCTATTTTTAAATTTTTAAATAAATTTTATTTTTTTCCAGATAACACATCAGTAAAATTTCTCAATATTTGTTTCCTAAAAATTTGCAATCCATATTCTTTGAACCTCCGACTGCCCCTTCTCCCTCTCCAGAAAGCAAGTAATATGCTATATGTTGTACATAAAACACATATTTGTATTTTTGCCATGTTATGAAAGTCTCACTTTGTTTTGACAGAATGTACTCCCCTTTACTCTTAACTATGACCCAGAAGTGTGTCTAGGCAGTGAAACTTCCTGAGGATATCTGGTCTTATGTCCAGTGCTAGCACAGGGTAGCTTCTAATTTCTTTCAGACGCATTGCCTGGGTCCCTTTATCTTCTCAGGCTTGAGAACTCTCAAAGCTGCCACTACTTCGGTTACCACTACCTTGCCCCATGTCTGTTCTTTAATCCTTGTGGACCCCAGACCAGTCTCCACCTCTCTGTCAAGAGCTCTCTCTCTTTCTGATCCTATTGTTTGGCCTGGAAGAACATCCCTCTTTGACCTTTTATTGGTTTTGCCATTCTAGAATTGAATTTGAAACATTACTTTAAAGTTGCTTGGAAGGGAATATTGGAAGTGCTCAGCTTTGTACTCTGCCAGCTTGGCTGCACCCCCAGAATTGTCCTTGTGGAATTTTATTATATTGGCTGGAATGAGGAATGGAGAAGTGTTGCAAAACAAGCAGACTAGATTTATCAATCAATTTATAGATAGAGAATTTATTTTTTCTAATATTCCAAGGTTTGTGCTAAGCAATGAGAATACCAATGCATAAAAAGAAGTTTGTACCTTCAAGGAGCTTCCATCATAAGGAGGGAAGATGTTACATTAAAAGAAACTCTAAAGTGAGGTGGAAAATTCCCAAGTTAGGTGCAGAACCAGAGAAGAGTGAGCTTGGTGTCTTGAAAACTTTCTGCAATGAAATTTCTGGCAGTGAGATCACTTCACTAAGGATTAGAGACATCTTTCTAGGGTGAAAAGACATGAAGCACAGATGGAGAAATCTGAAAAGTAAAAGAGTACAATTCTCAGCAGAGATTTGTATATAATTAGATAGAGGAAGGAGAGGACAAAGGCTAGAAGAGATATAACTATCAGGAGTGGCATCATAATTATGTATGTACATGCATACAAGGCAATGCAGTATCTAGAAATCACCATGGTTCAAATGTTTTTTCAAAACTCACTTATGTCCAACCAATTAATCCTTCTTTGCTGAGGCAATTAAACTGGTTTCATTCTCTTATCAATATCTCATCTCTATGTATATGACCTTTTGAAGAAGAAAAAAAAATCAAGGTGGTTTTCTTTTATGTTAGTACTTAGAAATATGAGGGATTGGTAGGTACTGAATAGAGCGTGAAATAGTCCAGCTAGCATTTCAGCAGCAATCCACATGCTGCCAATGCACCTTAATTCTAACCTGCTTTTTCTCTTCTTTTAAAGAGACCACCAGTAGTAAAGGGTTATGCTGATAGTTTTATTATATGTACTCTTTTGTTATGTGATTAAGTGTACCCTGGAGATCAGACTGAAGCTATAATAGCCATTTCTTATTCATATTCAGGTCTCTAGTGGTGAAAAGATAAAGCATTATATCGCTATAACATCGGTAAACCCTGAAGGCATTCTTACTCCCCCCCCACCCCTCCTCCTTAAAAGCATCATGGAGCATGTTAAACAGAAGAAATTCTAAAGATTAAATTCCATTCACTATTTTCTGAAAATGTTTGAAATGAATATTTGACAAGAACTCTCAGAAAAAGAGTTTCTGACCACTATTTTTATTAGTATTCCAGAAGCATTTGAGAGAGCTATAGGATAGAATTTTGGCTCCTATATCTTAGATATTTAACATGATGAGTACTTGTAGAGATTATTTTCTTTGTAGAAGAGCAAGATATATGACAGAAATCTGGAAGGTAAATGCCAGACCTGTCTTGGTTCCCTGCTTTTCTGAGTTTTAATAATTAAAAAAAAATTACACTCTGTTTCTTCACTAAGTATAACAGTCCACACCTGTGTATGCATAAGGGAAACAATTAATCTGTAAGGATTGTCTTAGGAAAGCCCATGCTAAGTCCTGTGCATGGCAAGAAAGGCATTGACCTTTGATCCCAGCATTCCTAAGGTTTAGGTGTGAACTCAGGTTTCTTTGTGCTCACCTGGCTGAGGCAAACTACATCTCTGCCTTGTAGTAATTTACAACTGAACCAATGGCAATCCACTGTGTCTTCATTAATATGCATTATGTACCTTTGCATCACAATAGCAATAAATAGGAGCAGCTCACAGCAAGCAAGCCCTTATTACCTTTCACCTGTCTCTGTCTTTCCTGGAGCTTGGCCTCTGACCAAGAATCAGCTTTTCTCATGGAACTTCCTTTATTTCTGTGAAACACCTCTCTTTCTTAATCCCCTACCCTCTAGCTGGAGTGGTCGGTACTTAGAGCCCTGGCTTTAAGGGACCCTGGCTTTTCTCTCAGCTAAGCTCTATACTCATTGCTTACTCCCATGTGTTGATTTAAAGTTACCTAACTGTTTCATGTCCTTGTGAAAGTTAAGTAGCTGGAGCTTGATTTGTGTAGCTCGCTATTTGCTAAAAGGACTTGGTGTTTGACTCATTTCTTACCATCCCCTCAGCTCAGTCCCTTCCCC
Organism: Monodelphis domestica; assembly: GCF_027887165.1. Classification (NCBI taxonomy): domain Eukaryota; kingdom Metazoa; phylum Chordata; class Mammalia; order Didelphimorphia; family Didelphidae; genus Monodelphis; species Monodelphis domestica. The sequence goes on along the minus strand of NC_077234.1, from coordinate 139,771,692 downwards.
CAAGGGTCAACCTTCTATCTTTCCTTTCTTGTGAGGGCTGCTGGTCAGATCCTCACACTAAGATTTAGTACTAAAAATCATACCTTGAGGCTGAAATGAAGATTTAATTCTTGAAAATTAACCTCCTTCCATCTATTGGAGCTTGGAAGGAGCTAGATTTCCAACACCGAAATTATGTGAAATTAGTATTTAGTAGAAATACTAATACAAGACACAAATTAAGATAGTGTAGAACAGTGATGGTGAACCTATGGAATGGGTGCCAAAGATGGCATGTAGAGCTCTCTTTGTGGGGATGTGGCTACCTTTTCCCCACCCACAGAGTTCATTACTAAAAAGGCTGAGGGACTCAGCAGAGCTCTGTTCCCCCTCTTCACCAAGCCTGAGAATATTTTCCCCATCTCCCACCCTTCTTCCCAGAAGTTCAATGGGAGTGCACAGGCATAAGGTGGATGACTCACAGGTGGCAGAACTGGAGGGGAGTGAAGAGCCTGGAACATTCCTCGCCCCCTGCCCTTACTGAGGTCATTACTCATTTCACCCACTGTTCTGCCTAGCAGTCTAATGGAAACACTTTCTCTTTCCCCTCTGTGTGTGTGTGTGTGTGTGTGTGTGTGTGTGTGTGTGTGTGTATGTATGTGTGTGTGTGTGTGGTGGGACATGCCTGGCACTTGGTGGATGGAAGGGACAAGAAATGTGGTCTCTGGGAGGGGTGGACTGGACCCTCTGTCTGGGGGGTGCAGTGAGGCCTGGCACTCAGTTTCTAAATGGTTCACCATCACTGGTCTAGAAAATGGAGATGACCTTAGACTCTTGAAAATTTCTGGGAAAAAACCTCTGAGTTTCTACTAAGTTCTACTAAGTTGGAAGAGGCCTTTTACTCTGAGTATAATCCTCCTCTCATTCAATTCTTCTTTTAATATCATCATAGCATAGTAAAAATATTCCTTCTTAATTCCTCTATTGAAATGGACTACCTCTATGAGTCTGAAGATCATAGAGTTCTGAGAGGACACATGAGTTATCTCCCAATATAATAATGTAAAGTGTTCATCTTTATTTATGAAATTCTTGTTTGTGCCTACCTATAATAATAAAAAACAATTATTTTCCTCAACTATATGAAAAAGCCATTTTAATCTTAGTTTTTATACATTTGAGTGAAATTCTCCCTTTTCACTTTTTTTCTTTCCCCTCTCCATGAAATGGCACACAATCTGATATAGATTTTACATGCATGATAATGTAAAACTTTTTTCCACATGAATTGTTTTAAGAAAGAAAACTTTAAAAAACAAAATTAAACAAAGTTCAATATAGCATGTCTTGGTCTGTGTTAAGATTCCATCAATTCTTTCTCTGAAGGTGAATGACATTTTTTAACATGAGTTTTATCACGATCTTGGGGATCGTCTTGGATCATTGTACTGCTAAGAAAGCAAAGTCAATCACAATTGTTCATCATAAAATATTGTGTTACTGTATATAATGTTTATGTGGTTCTGCTTCCTTCATTACTCATCCTTTCATGTAACTCTTTCCAGGTTTTTAAAAAAATCATCCTTCTCATTATTTCTTTTAACACAATAATATTCTATTACAATTATATACTAGAACTTTTTCAGGTATTCCCCAATTGATGGACATCACCTCAATTTCCAATTCTTGGTCACCCCAAAAAAGTACTGTTGCAGACATTTTTTTAATAGAAATAGATGCTCTTCCCTTTTTAAAACATCTGTTTGGAGGCTTTGAAGCTTTGTAGCCCTCACAATACCCTCCATGAACAATCAAAAATAACTCCATAGAATCAATGCTCAAAGCAGCACAGAAATAGACAGGAGTCAGGAGTGAAGGTGAAAGCACAACAAAAAAGGAAGACTTCTGACTTTTTTAGCCTCAGTCCCACTACCAGAGGGCCTGGGGAAAGGAGCAGAGCACATAAGATGTCAACAAGATGGACTCTGAGGGCAGGACTGGTAATCTCACCTTGTTTGCTGAGCCCTGAAGCTTATGTCCAGGAGAAAATCATTGGAATCAGCAGGTGGAGGGTCCACCGGGCAACTGTCTCAGTAAAGTCCACCATTCAGGGGACTCCCACTGGCCAGCAGCTGGGGACTGAAAGAGTAGACACCTCAGAGATCACAGGTGCCAGACCCCAGGGGCAGATCTCATGTCTCGCTGTGAATATTACTTACAGAAAGTGAACAGAGAGATGAAATATCAAAGACTTAAATGATATGTACATGTTGGCTATCCTGATGATGTCTTTTGTATTGCAGGGAAGGAAGATTGGGACCATTGTGGATTGGATTGTTATATAGATATGAAGGAAAGTAAGCTAAACATATAGGAGATTTGTAAATTTATTTGCATACTATCTTCTTTTATCTTTGTATATTGAAATGCTTGTTTCATTTAGTTTTGTGAAATTTGATTTAATAAAAATAAAAATTGATTTGGCATACAAACCTCATAATGGTATTGCTGGATCACAGTTTATTTGCTATTTCATGTCCTTTTGTTCCAAATCATGTTCCAAATCACTCCCCATAATAGTTGGATCAATTTACAACTCTACCAACAGTGCATTAGTATCCCAAATTTCCCACATCCCTTCCATCGTTTCTTATTTCCCTTTTCTATCATATTAGCCAATCTATAAAATGTGAGGTGGTACCTCAGAGTTGTTTTAATTAGTATTTAACAATTAAGAGTGATTTAAGCTATTTTATCATGTTACTATAGGAAACCTTGATTTAATTATCAAAAGAACCCTGTTTATCGCTTTTGAACATTTATCAATTGGTAAATGACTTGTATTATTATATATTTAACTGTGTCCTATGTATATTTCAGAAATAAGTCCTCTATCAAAGATACTTACCATAATTTTTTCTAATTAATTTTTTTCACTTCTTATCTTGATTACAATGGTTTTGTTAGTGCAGAATCTTTTAAATTTAATATAATGAAAAACTTTACTTTTTATAACCTATAATTCTTCCTATCTCTTGTATGGTCATATAAAGAAATTTAAACTATCAATAAGCACATAAAAAGTGTTCTAAATCTCTTATAATTAGAGAAATGCAATTAAAAAAACTCTGAGGTACCACTTTCACACCTAGCATATTGGCTAACATGACAGCAAAGGAAAGTAATGAATGTTGGAGGGGATGTGGCAAAGCTGGGGCATTAATGCCCTGCTGGTGGAGTTGTGAATTGATTCAACCATTCTGGAGGGCAATTTGGAATTATTTTCAAAGGACTTTAAAAGACTGTCTGCCCTTTGATCCAGTTGTGTTTGTACCCCAAAGAGATAATGAGGGAAAAGACTTGTACAAGAATATTTCTAGACTCACTGTGGAGGCAAAAAATTGGAAAATGAGGAAGGATTCATCAATTGAGGAATGACTGAACACATTGTGGTATCTGTTGGTGATGGAATAGTATTGTGATCAAAGAAATAATGAACTGGAGGAATTCCACGTGAAATGGAATGACCTCCAGGAATTGATGCAGAGTGAGAGGAGTATCGAATGTAATGGACTTCTCTACTAGCATTATTGCAATGATCCAGGACAATTCTGAGGGATTTAGGAGAAGGGATGCTATCCACATGCAGAGAAAGAACTGTGGGAGTAGAAACACAGAAGAAAAACAACTGCTTGATAACATGGGTTGATGGGGATATGATCAGATATGCAGACTCTAAATGATCACCCTAATGCAAATATCAATAATATGGAAATAGGACTTGGTCAATGACACATGTAAAACCCTGTGGAATTGTGAGTTGGCTACAGAGGAGGGATGGATGGAGGGGAGGGAAAGAACATAAATCACATAACCATGGAAAAATTCTCTTAATAAATTAAATAAAATAAAAAATATCTTGATCTTTTATTTTTCTAGATATATTTTTTTTATTTTTTCTAACTCTGTAAAATATTTTTTTGGTATCTCAATTAGTATATCACTGAATAAATAGAAAAATGTTTTATTTTTCAGGTAGACATTCAAGTATATTATATGGTTTATCTCCATTTAAATTGAATTTCTTTTTATAACACTTGTTGCTGGGTTTTGGTGGTGATATAAAGAAATACTAATATATGTGGTTTTATTTTATATCATGCAACTTTGCTAAAGTTGTTAATTATTTCAACTAGTTTGTTGTTGAATCTTCAGGATTCTCTAAGTTTTTATCATATCTACTAAGAATGATAGTTTTGTTTCTTAATTTCCTAATCTAATTCTTTCAATTCCCTTTTCTCTTCTTATTGCTATATCTAGCATTTCTAATAAAATATTGAATAATTGTGGTGATATTTGGGCATCTTTGCTTTATCCCTAACCTTTTTTGGAAGGCATCTACTTAATCTGTATTACAGATAATGTTTGCTGATGGTGTGAAAGAGTTTTTTTTTTTTTTTTAAGGAAAGCTCCACTAATTTCTGTGTTCTTTACTGTTATAATAAAATTGAAAGTTGTATTTTGTAAATGACTTTCTGCATCATCAAGGTAATCATTTGATTTCTATTCAATTTGTTATTAATGTAGTCAGTAATGATGATGGTTTTCCCAATATTTAATGAGCTCTGTACTGCTGTTATAAATCCCACATGGCAATAAAATATGAACCTTGTGATGTATTGCTGTAATCTCTGCTGGTATTTTCTTTAAAATTTTCACATTGATATTCATTAGTGAGATCAATCTATGGTTTTCTTTTGCAGTTTTCTTTTCTTCCTGTTTTAGGTATCAGTACCATAATAATATTGTAAAAGGAGTTTAGTAGGATGCCTTACTTTAGCTATTTCCCCAAACAGTTTATATAATATTGAGATTAATTTTTCTTTAAATGTTTGATAGAATTCATTTATGAATCCATTTCTTCTCAGGGATTTTTTTCTTAGTTCATTGATGGCTTGTTCAATTTCTTTTTCAGAAATGTAGTTATTAATATATTTTACTTTCTATTTTCTTTTTCTGAGCAATTTAAATTTTTGTAAATATTTATCTATTTCACTTAGATTTTCAGATTTGTGGGTCTATAATTGAGTTAAAATGCTCCTCTTAATTGCTTTAATATCCTATTCATTGGTGTTGCATTTTCCCCTTTTACTTTTGATACTGGTATTATGGTTTTCTTCCTATTTTATAAAAATCAAATTAATCAATGATTTATCTATTTTATTGTTTTTTTAAATAAAAGCAGATTCCATTTTTATTTATTAGTTAATTTTTTTCCTTTCAGTTTTGTTAAACACATTTTATTTCCACTTTAGTGCTAAAATGGGGATTTAAAATTTGTTTTTATATATATATATATATTTTTTACTTGTATACCCAATTCATTAACTCCTCACACCCCCTATTTTATTGTTATAAGCAATTAGAATTGTAAGTTTCTCCATAAGAACTGTTTTAGATATATCCTATAAATTTTGGTATGTTTCTGATTGTTTTTATGATTTGTTCTTTGATAATTGATTGTTTCTATGATTTGTTCTTTGACTCCTTTATTCTTTAGAATTATATTATTGAGTTTCCAATTAATTTTTAATCTCTCTTTTCATGACCCTTTATTGAAGGTAACTTTTATTCCATTATTGTCTGAAAATGATGCATTTAATATTTCTAGTTTACTACATTTGATTGTGAGGTTTTTCTACACTAATTTATGGTCAATTTTTGTATATGTGCCATGCACTGCTAAGAAAAAAATAACATTCTTTTCTATTCCCATTTAAGTTTCTCCATAGTTCTGTCATGTCTAACTTTCATAACGTTATATTCACCTCCTTAACTTCTTTCTTTTTGCTACATTTACCTATTTCTAAGAGGGAAAAATTGAAGTCTTCCATTAATATAGTTTTACTGCTTATGTAACTAATTTAATTTCTCAGAAATTTGATTACCATATCACTAGGTATATGTATGTTTAGTATCATTATTACTTTGTTCTCTATGTTATTTTTTAGCATTATAAAATTGCCTTCCCTACCTTTTTAAATTACAACTATTTTTCCTTAGCTTTATTTAAGGTCATAATTGCCACACTTTTTTTTGTTTGTTTTTTCATTTTTTACTTAGCGGAATCATAATAAAGTCTGCTCCAATCTGTTAACTTTACTCCATGTGTGTCTCTCTGCTTTAAATTTGTTTCTTGTAAATAGCACATAGGATTCTTGTTTTCAATTCATTTTGCTATCTGCTCCCTCTTTATTAGTGAGTTCATCCCATTCATATTTATGGTTATCAGGGAGGGGTAATATCTCTGGTATGGAGGCCTTGTCGTGCCCTTCTAGGGCAGCTCTCCAGCCTCAGACCCTCACCTGACACCCAGCTCTCACTGGTGGCTCCCAGTAGCTGCTAGCATGTGGCAGCGGCCACACCCCAGGCAACGGCTTCGACAGGCTGGCTAAACCTTGTGAGGGTAGCCATTGGGTCATCGACCCCTGGTGAACCAGGGCTTTGCTCACCCAGCATGTGAAGACTGCTTTGGCGGAACAGGCGGAAGAAACCAACAAGAAAGTTCAACAGCTGAGATGGCAACGCAGCAAGGCACTGTGGAGTGCTTAGGGCGTGTTGGAGCATAAAGGACAACATGACCATCCAATGCAGCTGAGGAAGTCTCCAGGTGTAACGACTTTTCCTGCCACTGGACCCAGGCTTCCAACGCTGAAAGAGTGGGACTGTCTCTGTGCATCGGCTTTTCCACTTAAATATACAAGCACAGGTGTCTTTGTGCACAAAAATGCACAAAGACAATTGTCTTCCTCGGTTCGAGAGACAACCAACCAATTAGGTGTGTATTTCTCACCATCCAACTTTCCCTCTGTTTATTCATTTCTCTTTCTGAGCCAAATTTGATGAGAGTAGAGTTCAAGTGATGCCGGCGTTCAGTCTTTTTCTTCACAGTAATAGCTCTTTCTTGCCTATTTAATGTGAAAGAATTCATCCCATTTTCTTTTGCTGTTCCCTCTTCTCCAATTGCAGTCTTCTTTCTCTTCACTTAATTTTTTTATATCATATCATTATAGTCAATTCACACCTGTGTATATTTCTATTATTCACCCTAAAGTTGTTCAAGTTCATTAGAATTATAAGTATTATATATTCTCATATAGGAATATATGCTTAACAGCTTAACATGATTGGATCTCTTATATTTTCTATTGCCTTTTTACATTCTTATTCTTCTCTTGAGTCTTATGTTTGATGTCAAATTTTCTATGTAGCTTTAATCTTTTCATTGGAAATGCCTGAATATTCTAAATTTCATTAAATATTCATTTTTTCTACATTGAAGGATTATACTGTTTTACTGGTTAGATGATTCTTGGTTTTAATCCTACCTTTGCATTCCAGAACACCATATTCCCAGTCCTCTGATCCTTTAAAATGGAAGATGCTCAATCCCATGTAATCCTGATTGTGTCTCCATAATATTTGAATTGTTTCTGGCTGTTTTTAGTATTTTTCTTTGGGCAGGGAGCTCTTGAATTTGACTGTTAATATTCCTGAGAGTTTTCTTTTGGGGATCTTTTTCATTAGGTTATTATTGATTTATGTTTTCTATTTCTATTTTATCTTATTATTCTAGGTTATCAGGAAAGTTTTCCTTGATATTTTCTCCAAGTGCAATGTCCATGTTCTTTTTTTAATCTTGTTTTTCAGGCCATCCTATAATTCTTAAATTATCTTACAATAATCTATTTTTCAAGTCAGTTTTTCCAATGAATAATTTTATATTTTCTTCTATTTTTTTCATTCTTTTCATTTTACTTGAGGGCTTCTTGTAGCCTCATGGGGCCATTAGTATCCAATTGCCTAATTCTAATTTTTAAGGAATTATTTTCTTTATCGAACTTATGTATTTCCTTTTCCCTTTAACTAGTTATATTTTTTAAGAACTTGTTTTCTTTAGTGAAATTTTGTACCTCCTTTTCCAATTCTCCTTTTTTAAGAAGTTCTTTTCTTTGGCAAATTTTTGGATATCTTTAACCATTTTTGATGTTTTCTTTACCAAGATGTTGATTCTTTTTTTCTTGGTATTCCTGTATTACTCTCATTCATCCCCACCCCATATTCTTTTAACTTTCTTATTTTATTTTAAAAATCTTTTAAAACATCTTCCATGAGATATTTTATTTTTGGTCCTGAGACTGATGCACTTTTTTTTTTAATGCTTCTCATGTAGCTATTTTGACAATATTGTCCTCTAATAAGTTTGTATTTTATGGCCTCCTGGGGTATAGCTTTTCCTTGATAACTGCTTGTATTTCATTTTTCTCCCTCTCTAGTGAGGCTGACTTCTTGCATTGATCCTTTAAGATATTTTCTTCCAGAAAACTAATGCAAAATTTGGTTTGAGGCTTTTGTATGAGATTTATTGGAAGGGAATTTGGGAGATCTTAGGAGGGTTGTTACCTCAATTACGATATTGGCACCAAAAGTCAATATTATTTTCTTTGAGCTGGAATTTTGGATTTGGCTCTTATGTTCCTAGGAATTTTCATTTGGGATTTTCTTTCTAGAGGAACTACTTGAGTTTTTTTTTTTTCCAATTTGCCCTCTATTCCTAAGATACCTGATTCTATGAGATATTTGGTTTCTTGAAATATAATGTCTAGGCTCTTTTTTTTTTTCTTTGTGCAAGGATTTCAGATAGTACAGTGATTCTTAAATTATTTCTCTTTGATATTTTTTAGGTCAGTTTTTATTTCTGCTATATAACTGTTACAGAATTGGCAAAGAGGAAGCCATGCACTGGTTCTAGCAGAAGTATGATGGCATCATCCTTCCTGGCAAATAAAGTCCTTTTTTCTATTAAAAGATCAATAAAATGATCTCATCCAGTAATATCGATAGAAAGGAGAGAGTTAAAATACTAACCTTTAATAGACAGGGACAGAGTAGTTTAGGGTGGAAAAGGGAATATTGTAACTAGAGAGGTAACATAGGGACAGAATAAATCAGATTTCATTAGATACAAGTTAATATATATGTCTATATATCTATAAATGTTATGAATTGTTACGTTGGAATTAGCATTATATAAGGCATAGTTCAATTTTCCTAAGGATTTAAATTTAATATTGATTGCAATAGGAATGACTTTTGTATTAAGAAATTGCCATACTGTAAAAATAATGTTGGCAAATAATTCTAACCCTCTTCCCACAACTCAGTCTTAGTATAAGAGAGGAACTTAGATTAGCAAATAGACCGATTAGGATAAAATTTATTATTTTGGGAGGGGGGAGGTTAGATGGGAACAATAAGTAATATAGATAGATTAGAATAGACATCGCGTGGGCCAGGGTGACACCATGCAAACAACAGGAAATGGAGGATTTGTGACAGAGGCTGGCACTAGAGAAAAAGTGCAAGGCTGAAGAATGGGTGAAATTGATCACTTCAATAGGGGAGGGGGCCCAGGAGTTTGGAATCTTGAGGAGGAGGAGACACTGGCTGGTAGAGGAGTTGGACTCTTTCAGACTTGAGAAGTGGAAAGGAGAGGGTGAAAAAAAGACTTTCTCCTGAGGTTACCCACTTTTCCTGCTGGAGACTGGAAATCTTCCCCCCCTCCCCAGCATTTCCCAATTGAAGGGACTTTCTGAAGAGAAACCTGAGCAGACTTTACCTCAGCTCCTGTTGCCCAGGGGTGAGACAATATGAATTTCTCTCAGGAGGCTCAGGCTGTCAAGGTCTGAGTTCCCCCCAAACTAGAGGAGCGAGGGGAAATGGTTTAGATAGAGACAAGAACTCCCTTTCCCCACTTTCCTTTTCCAATTCTTCCCTGCCCATTATTTCCTTTTGTATTACCTGATTGAGTTGACATTAAAAGTTATCTGTCCCCCAAGCTGAGTGTGAATGAACAGATCAAGGGGAGACCCTTTGGACCCTTTGGTTCCACAAGTAGTGGAGGGGGGACAAGAGGGACAAGAGTGAATCTGGGTGAGTGGCTTTAGGTAAGGAGGGAAGGGAGAAGGGGGAAAATCTTCACATCCCCTCTCCTCTCTCAGAACCAACTCATTACATCTGCTGTCTCCCCTGAACCCCACTTTGAGAAGGGGGTTCTCCTCTCTCCCCCCCATACTGAAAGTCCAAACTTCATCTTGATTACAACTTTTATTTTTTTTAATACAATAACACCTTAATTTTATTCTAGGTTTTCAATCTTTTGACTTTGTAATAATATTTCTTGTTTTATGGAATAATTTTTTTTATTATTTCTTCCATTTTAATTTTGAAATATTTTAAATGTTTTCTTCCATAGTACTTATTTATTTCTCACTCAGGTGTTAATATTTTTTAAACTCTTGAAATCTTCTCTTCAAGATATTCCAGAAGATATTTTTTTTCCTAAACTCTAGTTTGATTTGAGGCTTTATATATTAGTATTTTGAAGTCATCTCCTCCCCCCTATTATTTTCTGTTTTTAATGCTATTGTCACCGTAATAGATATTTTTGGTAGTATTCTTTTTTTTCCTTTTTTCTTGCTCATTCTTCCAACTTATTTCCTGAGGTGCTGTAGTTAAACTCTGTGCATTGCTGGATGAGCTAAGCTTTTGTTCTTTAGGGTCTTGATACTACTTTTTTGAGTACTGAGTATTGTGTTATGCAGAATATTGTTTGTGGAGTATTTCTGTGGAGTATCTGAGTATTAAATGCTTTGTTAATGAGTATTTAGTTTTTTTGTTATGATTAGAAATATGAAAGCATTTAGTACTCCCATAATGGTCTATTTGAGAGCAAAATGTGATTGCTTTATTCCTTGTCTAAGCTCTACAATTTCCTGACTTGAGTCTCAATCTGATGAACTGATCATTGTTCTGTGGGATTTCACCTGGTGTCCTAGGAAACTATTGCTGGACTCACAATTATTACCCATCTGGAAAATTCTACTGGTTCATAGTATCAGAAATGTCGCCTCCCCTTTGGTCTGCTACCATTACCTCATTTATTCTACTGTAGTCTTCTGTCTGAGATAGAGCTGAAATCCCTATACCATTTTTGTGCCCAAAACCACATAGCTACTACTTCTTTCCCAGAACTTAACAGTGTCTTGCACATAATAGGGTTTTAATAAACATTAATGATTAATTGATTCTGAACTACTCTTATTCCCTAGATGTTCCTTTTCCTTGAATATCACCCTTTATTTTAGGTCCTTTCCTCAATAGGTCCTGAATCTCTACCTGAAATTTGATAGTAAATAATGGAACTACCATTTGGGACCCATTTCTGCATCTTGCACAAGTTAATTCCTCTGTTGTGTACTTGAGATTTTTTCCTGTCATGATACAAGATTTCTGCCTGTGCTCAAATGCTTCCCACAGCCATTCTCACCTAGATGCTGTTTTCAGTGTGTGTAGACCTTTCTTTCTTTGTCTTTCTTTGTGATGGGGGTAGAAAAGTAATTGGTGATATTTTCTTATTTTTGTTTGTTTTTCTTGATCAAGACTAATTCTTTTGTATATCTTTTGCCTTTATTACTTCTTTACCCTTTTCTTACTGATGATTTCCTACAACATTGCATTCTGGCTTCCATTTTTAGGCTTTTGGACTGTCTTTCCCCCAAGATTTTTCCTCACTGCCTTATAATTTCTCTTTCTTATAAAACTCATGCAGGGCAGCTGAGTGTCTCAGTGGCTTGAAAGCCAAGCCTAGAGATGGGAGGTCCTAGGTTCAAATCTGGCCTCAGATACTTATTAGCTGTATTACCCTGGGCAAGTCACTTATCCTTAATTGTCTAGCCCTTACCACTCTTCTGCCTTGGGATTAATTTAAATTAAAAAAAAAACAACAACCCTTTAAAAAAAATACTGTGTATTGGCTACAAGGCAGAAGAGTGGTAAGGGCTAGGCAATGGGAGTCAAGTGACTTGCCCAGGGTAACATAGCTGGGAAGTGTCTGAGGCCAGATTTGAACCTAGAACCTCCCGTTTCTAGGCCTGACTCTCAATCCACTGAGCTACCCAGCTGCCCCCAATGGGTTAATTTTAAAAGGATTGGACTGGATTATTTAAGAGTGTGGTTGCTAGGAATTTAATTTATTCCAAAGAGATTTATTCACAATTTATTTAAAAAATGTAGAAAGAGTTAAATAAAAAAATCAGAGAGAGGATAAGGTAAATCTCTCCTGAGATTAGTTTTTTTTTTTCAGAAAATATCCAGAAAAGGAGACAGCTCTTTCACTCACCACGTGTCAACCCAACAGTCTCATCAGGAACAGGGTCTCAGGTCCAGTCAGCAGATTTCTCCTTTGGTCCCCACTCCAAAGAATGAAGAAGTGTCAGAAGAACCCCCTCAGGAAGTTGTCACTCCCTTTTAAGGACATTTTCTCTTGCATCACTTCCTGTGCCTTCCCCTAATTCTATGTCTACCAATCACAGTGGAAGTCCTACTTTAGGACTGCCCAGGAAGCAGTTAGTTTAATTCTGATTTGGCACTCACTATTGCACATGTGGGTCACAGACCTCACACTTAATGATTAAGTGGGATGTTTACACTTTTGGGGATTAGATCTAAAAATGGGCAGATCTCCATACTCAATTTTTAAGTAGAATGTTTACACTTTTGATGATTAAGATATAAAAATAGGGGTCAAAATTTAATATTCACAGAACCAATACACACTATTGATTCTTTTTTTTTTACATTTTATTTATTTATTTATTTTTAAACATTATTTTATTTGGTCCTTTTCATACATTATTCACTGGAAACAAAGATTATTTTCTTTTCCTCCCCCCCTCCCCCCCCCCCCGCCTTTCCCTCTCCCATAGCCGACGCATGATTCCACTGGTTATCACATGTGTTCTTGACTCGAACCCATTTCCCTGTTGTTGGAATTTGCATTATAGAGTTCATTTAGAGTCTCTCCTCAGTCTTATCTCCTCCAACCCTGTAGTCAAGCAGTTGCTTTTCATTGGTGTTTTTACTCCCACAGTTTATCCTCTACTTGTGGGTAGTATTTTTTTTTTAGATCCCTGCAGATTGTTCAGGGAAATTGCATTGATACTAATGGAGAAGTCCATCACCTTCGATTGTACCACAATGTATCAGTCTCTGTGTATAATGTTTTCCTGGTTCTGCTCCTTTTGCTCTGCATCAATTCCTGGAGGTTGTTCCAGTCTTCATGGAATTTCTGCACTTTATTATTCCTTTTAGCACAATAGTATTCCATCACCAACATATACCACGATTTGTCCAGCCATTCTCCAATTGAAGGGCATCCCCTCATTTTCCAATTTTTGGCCACCACAAAGAGCGCAGCTATGAATATTCTTGTACAAGACTTTTTGTCCATTATCTCTTTGGGGTACAGACCCAGCAGTGCTATGGCTGGATCAAAGGGCAGACATTCTTTTATCGCCCATTGGGCATAGTTCCAAATTGCCCTCCAGAATGGTTGGATCAATTCACAACTCCACCAGCAATGAATTAATGTCCCCACTTTGCCACATTCCCTCCAACATTCATTACTTTTCATAACTGTCATGTTAGCCAATCTGCTAGGTGTGAGGTGATACCTCAGAGTTGTTTTGATTTGCATCTCTCTGATTATAAGAGATGTAGAGCACTTTTTCATGTGCTTATTAATAGTTTTGATTTCTTTGGCTGAGAACTGCCTGTTCATGTCCCTTGCCCATTTGTCAATTGGAGAATGGCTTGATTTTTTGTACAATTGATTTAGTTCTTTATAAATTTGAGTAATTAAACCTTTGTCAGAGGTTTTTATGAAGATTGTTTCCCAATTTGTTGCTACCCTTCTGATTTTGGTTACATTGGTTTTGTTTGTACAAAAACTTTTTAATTTGATGTAATCCAGATTACTTATTTTGCATTTTGTAACTCTTTCTAATTCTTGCTTGGTTTTGAAGTATTTCCCTTCCCAAAGGTCTGACATGTATACTGTTCTGTGTTCGTCTAATTTTCTTATACTTTCCTTCTTTATGTTCAAGTCATTCACCCATTTTGAATTTATCTTGGTGTAGGGTGTGAGGTGTTGATCTAAGCCTAATCTTTCCCACACTGTCCTCCAATTTTCCCAGCAGTTTTTATGAAATAGTGGATTTTTGTCCCAAAAGCTGGGATCTTTGGGTTTGTCATATACTGTCTTGCTGAGGTTGCTTTCCCCCAGTCTATTCCACTGATCCTCCTTTCTGTTTCTTAGCCAGTACCAAATTGTTTTGATGACCGCTGCTTTGTAATATAGTCTGAGATCTGGGACTGCAAGACCCCCTTCCTTTGTATTTTTTTTTTCATTATTTCCCTGGATATCCTTAATCTTTTGTTCTTCCAAATGAACTTTGTTATGTTTTTTTCTAAATCAGTAAAAAAAATTTTTGGAAGTTCCATGGGTATGGCACTAAATAGATAGATGAGTTTGGGTAGGATGGTCATTTTTATTATATTGGCTCGTCCTACCCATGAGCAGTTAATGTTCTTCCAATTGTTCAAGTCTAGTTTTAGTTGTGTGGAAAGTGTTTTGTAGTTGTGTTCATATAGATCCTGTGTTTGTCTCGGGAGATAGATTTCCTAAGTATTTTATTTTGTCTAGGGTAATTTTGATTGGGATTTCTCTTTCTAGTTCTTGCTGCTGAGCTGTGTTGGAATTATATAGAAATGCTGATGACTTATGTGGGTTTATTTTGTATCCTGCAACTTTGCTAAAGTTGTTGATTATTTCGATTAGCTTTTTGGTTGAATCTCTAGGATTCTTTAAGTAGACCATCATGTCATCTGCAAAGAGCGATAATTTGGTCTCCTCCTTGCCTATTTTGATGCCTTCAATTTCTTTTTCTTCTCTAATTGCTACTGCTAGTGTTTCTAATACAATGTAAAATAATAGAGGTGATAATGGGCATCCTTGTTTCACTCCTGATCTTAATGGGAATGGATTTAGTTTATCCCCATTGCAGATGATATTAGCTGATGGTTTTAGATATATTCTGTTTATTATTTTTAGGAACAACCCTTCTATTCCTATGCTTTCTAGTGTTTTTAATAGGAATGGGTGTTATATTTTGTCAAAGGCTTTTTCTGCGTCTATTGAGATAATCATGTGGTTCTTGCTGGTTTGCTTGTTGATGTGGTCAATTATGTGGATAGTTTTCCTAATGTTGAACCAGCCCTGCATCCCTGGTATAAATCATACTTGATCATGGTGGATGACCCTTCTAATCACTTGCTGGAGTCTTTTTGCTAGTATCCTATTTAAGATTTTTGCATCTATATTCATTAGGGAGATTGGTCTATAATTTTCTTTCTCTGTTTTTGGCCTGCCTGGTTTTGGAATCAGTATCATGCTTGTGTCATAAAAGGAGTTTGGTAGAACTCCCTCTTTGCTTATTATGTCAAATAGTTTGTATAGTATTGGGGTTAGCTGTTCTTTGAATGTTTGATAGAATTCACTGGTGAATCCATCAGGCCCTGGGGATTTTTTCTTAGGAAGTTCTTTGATGGCTTGGTGGATTTCTTTTTCTGATATGGGATTATTTAAGAAAACTATTTCTTCTTCTGTTAGTCTAGGCAATTTATATTTTTGTAAATATTCATCCATATCACCAAGGTTGGTATATTTATTGCCATATAGTTGGGCAAAGTAGTTTTTAATGATTGCCTTAATTTCCTCTTCATTGGAGGTGAGATCCCCCTTTTCATCCTTGATGCTGTTAATTTGCCTTTCTTCTTTCCTTTTTTTAATTAGATTAACCAGTACTTTGTCTATTTTGTCTGTTTTTTCAAAGTACCAGCTTCTAGTCTTGTTTATTAGCTTAATAGTTCTGTCACTTTCTATTTTATTAATTTCTCCCTTAATTTTTAGGATCTCTAGTTTGGTTTTCTTCTGGTGGTTTTTAATTTGTTCGTTCTCAAGTTTTTTGATTTGCATTTCCATTTCCTTGATCTCTGTTCTCCCTAATTTGTTAATATATGCACTAAGAGATATGAATTTTCCTCTAAGTACTGCCTTGGCTGCATCCCATAAGGTTTGAAAGGATGTTTTGCTGTTGTCATTTTCTTCAAAGAAATTGTTAATTGTTTCTATGATTTCTTCTCTAACTATCCGATTTTGGAGTATCATGTTATTTAATTTCCAATTAAATTTTGATTCGGGTCTCCATGTACCCTTGCCAATCAATATTTTAATTGCCTTGTGATCTGAAAAGGCTGCAGTTAATATTTCTGCTTTTCTGCATTTGAGTGCCATGTTTCTATGACCTAGTGTATTATCTATTTTTGTGAATGTGCCATGTGGTGCTGAAAAGAAGGTGTATTCCTTTTTGTCCCTATTTATTTTTCTCCATATGTCTATTAACTAATTTTTCTAAGATTTCATTCACCTCTTTTACCTCTTTCTTGTTTATTTTTTGGTTTGATTTATCTAAATTTGATAGTGGTTGGTTCAAGTCTCCCACTAATATGGTTTTACTGTCTATTTCCTCCTTCAATTCTCCTAGTTTCTCCATTAAAAATTTGGATGCTATACCATTTTATGCATACATGTTGATTAGTGATATTTCCTCATTGTCTATACTCCCTTTTAGCAGAATATATTTACCTTCCCTATCCCTTTTGATAAGGTCTATTTGTGCTTTGGCTTTGTCAGATATCATGATTGCAACTCCTGTCTTCTTTTTATCAGTTGAGGCCCAAAAGGTCCTACTCCAACCTTTAATTCTAACCTTGTGAGTGTCAACCCATCTCATATGTGTTTCTTGAAGACAACATATGGTAGGGTTTTGGGTTCTAATCCAATCTGCTATTTGTCTACGTTTTATGGGTGAGTTCATCCCATTCACGTTCAAAGTTATGATTGTTATTTGTTGATTCGCTGGCATTTTGATATCTTCCCCTAGTTCTGACCTTTCTTCTTTAGCTTTCTCCTTTTGAACCAGTGATTTACTTTAGGTCAGTCACCCTAGTCCCCTCCCTTGAGATGCTTCCCTTTCTAGCCCCTCCCTTTTTATGCTCCCTTCCCCTCCCCCCTCTCCTTCCTTCCCTTTTTGTACTCCCTCCCTCCTCCCCCTCCTTAATTTTCCTTTCTTTCTTGCCCTAATGGATAAGATAGAATTCAGGATCCCCCTGGATCTAGATGTTCTTCCCTCTCAGATTTGATTTCACTGAGGGTAAAGTTTATGTAATTCCACTTCACGCTATCTTCCTCTCCTTCTCATATGAGAGTTTTTCCCCTCCCCTTCCCATGTGTATCTTTATATGGGAAAGATTATTCTATTGATTCCCCCCCTATTTCTTGAAGTTAATGTTAATATTATCGCGGTTCCCCCCTCCCTTTTCCTTTCTTTGCCCCCACTTTCCCCAAATCTTCTTAATGCACCAATCTTTCCCTATGCATGTTTCTTCTAACTACTCTTATGATGATACAATTTGTGAGATTTACACAAAACATTTTCCCCACATATTAATATATATAATTTGATGTAAATGTAGTCCTTATAGAAGAGAGTTTGACTTAAAGAAAAAGATAAGATTTATCTCCTTTTCCCTTTCTTTCATATTTACCTTTTCATGTTTCTCTTGCTTTCTGTGCTTGGATATCGAACTTTCCACAGAGCTCTGGTCTTTTCTTAGCAAATGCTTGGAAATCTTCTATTTTGTTGAATGCCCATACTTTCCCCTGGAAGTATATAGTCAGTTTTGCTGGGTAGTTGATTCTTGGTTGGAGACCCAGCTCTCTTGCCTTTCTAAATATCATGTTCCATGCTTTGCGGTCTCTTAGTGTGTTAGCCGCTAAGTCGTGTGTGATCCTCATGGGAACCCCCTTATATCTGAAGCTCTTCTTCTTTGCTTCTTGCAGGATTTTCTCCTTTACTTGGAAGCTCTTGAATTTGGCAATTATATTCCTAGGGGTTGTCTTTTGGGGATTTAGTATAGAAGGTGTTCTATGTATCCTTTCTATTTCTATTTTGCCCACTTGCTCCAGAACGTGAGGGCAATTTTCTTTTATAATCTCCTGTAGAATAATATCGAGTTTATTGTTTATCTCTGTTTTTTTTGGGAGACCGATAATTCGGAGATTTTCTCTTCTCCCTGTGTTTTCCAGATCTGTGACCTTCTCAGTGAGATATTTTATGTTTTCTTCTAATTCATTAATTTTTGGGGTTTGTTTTATTGATTCTTGCTGTTTTATCATCTCGCTTTCTTCGATGTGCTTAATTCTGATCGTTAGGGACTGGTTTTGCTTTTCAGCCTTGTCTGCCCTTCTATTGGATGCTTCGAGTTCTTTTTCCAATTGAGCATTCTTATCTGTCAGACAGCTGATCTCTTTCTCCCATTTTCCTTTCCAGGTTTCCATCTTTTGGATAAGTTCCAGTTTGAGATCTTCCAGAGCTTGTTGATAGTTTCCATTTTGGGAGGCGTGTTCTGAATTTTTTTGGATTTCCTCCTCATTCTCCTCTTTTCCTTGGGTACTTCCACCATAAAATTTTTCAATAGTCACTTTTTTCCCTTTCTTCCTGGAGGCTTGATTTTGGGCCATGTGAGCCATCCCTTTGGTGGTTTTATTTCCCTTTCCTTTTTGGTCTGGGATCTGGGTTATATGGGTGGTTTTTCTGTGAATTTAGGTTGCTTCAGACTAGTTCTTCCCAGCTTCCGAGGTTTCTTAGAGCGCTGGGTCCCTGATCACAGCCACACTGCCCAGGTGTTCAGCTCTGCCCAGATAATCAACGCGTGGTCCACCCCTGGTGTTTAGCTCCACGGAGATGTTCAGCTCAGCCGCCCCAAGTACAGCTCCACTGAAGCACTGGATTCTCCAGTGAAACTGCCCTGAGATGTTTTTTCCTGGCAGTCCCCAGATCCCAAGGACCCTGGAGTGCCCCCCCCCAGACAGAGATGTTCCCCACTCACTCGCTGTCCCGGTGAGCACTCAGGTAGCTCACTCTGGTTTAGTGGGGGAGGTGGGGTGGGGGAAAGGCGGCTCAGTTCACTTTTCTGTGCAAGCTTTTCCTCCTTATTATAGTGTGGAAATGTTCAAGCCCCATGTACCTTCGCCTCTGTGGAGTACTAGGAGTACTGGGGTGTCCTTCTGTTCCTCCAAAGGTGATTTTTATGCTCCTTTGATGTAGTCTATTTCATTCGGTGCCGGGGAGAGGAAGTGTGTGGCGTCTAGATTGCAGCCATGATTACGCGGATGTCCCACACTATTGATTCTAAGATTGAAAATGAGGGTTTAAAAAAAAGTCAGCTCACGTATTAGCTTATACATGAAGCCTTTCCTAATCTCCTAACAGCTAATGCCCTTTCAATTACTTTGTATTTTACCCATTTTGCATCTATTTCCTTCATATTTTTTCTGCTTGAAATGTACAAGAACTATATAAAATTCTATATATCATTTATTTCAGTATATAATGTATTTATATATAACTAATGTCCATATGTATAAAAATATAAAACCATATGTAAATTACTTGCATTTATATATATATATACATATATATATATAATTCTATAAAAGCATATATCTTTATATCTATACATATACAAGCATGTGTGTATAATCAATCTCCCCTGATGAAATGTAAGCTCCTTGACAACGGGGATTGTTTCATTCCTTGTATTTATACACCAGAACTAGCATGAATGCTAGAACATACTATGTGCTTAATTAATGCTTGTTAATTGAAAAGTTATGTATATATTAGAACCAGATTTAACTATTATTACTTTGATGTTAAATAGTTTATTTCTTTTTTTCCTACCTTGTTCACCTCAGCATGCATGAACACTGTTTAGTGGTCTGATCAAATAAAATTTTTTTTTAAATCCCATATATATTTAATGATATCCATAATTGTTTGTTGTTGTTGTTTTGGACCTGATAAAAAAGTGAATGATAAGCAGTATACTTAAATATGTATAAGTTTCATTACTTTCATACAACCTAAAGAACAATTCTGGATGACCTCATAGAGGCATAGAGAACTTGTGAAAGTAAAAAAACTGATCTGAGGATATACTAAAGAATGCAATATTCATAAACTAGTGGGTTTCAGGCTTCTCAATTCTTAGAAGCTGGTGCTCAAATCCTTACTTTTCTAGAATTGGAACAAGGCAACCTACTCATCTGTAGTATTAGCTGTTTACTATTATGGAGGACCAGAGAACCACACTCCCTAAAATTGGTTTCTTTAATTACAGATCATTTGGAGTAACAAGCAAATATCCTAAGAAGGCTGAAAGTGTCAACTAGTTATGAATGAATATGGATTTATATAATCATCCATTCACCCAATGTATAGCTGATATGTGATAAGAGCTTTGAAAGGGTTTGAACAGAGGGAAAACCTTGTTAAATTTAGTGCTTGGCGTACTACAGAAGTAAAAAGGTCTGACAAGGGACAATTGTAACTTCAAGCCAACTTGGGAGCAAAAAAGAGTCTAATAGATTGAGTAGAGGTGAGAAAAGGAATGGGAAGTAGGTTTGGTAAAAGAGACAGTAATAGGACTGGTGTTGGGAGTGAGAAAGAAATTTTTGGGGTGAGTAGTTTCATTTTGGAAGGAATTATGACTATTAAATTAGCAGTTATAAGTGTCTCTAAGTAGGATAGCTACTTAATCTAGAGATGACTTTTGAAAAGATGACTTAGTAAATTCTTTGTTAAATTGCTAAAAGGGACCAGCTTAAAGTAAAGTAATATAAAAAGGGATCTTTTGAGTTTGTCAAACTGCTAACATTCTGGATTGTAATTTATAAGCTTTCTGCCTCTTAGGGAGAACATTCTGACAAGAAACTTTGTTGAAAATATTAGCTAGTATTCAAACTGGCAAAGAAGAAAGCAGTTTCAGGATCCATTCAAGAAAGAATTATTGTAGAGCATCATTTTGTAATTGACTACTACATATGTTAAAATTGCATCTTGTTTTATTGCCTCTAACCAATCCACACTTCTAATGAGTATAAGTTTAAAGTAGTTGTATTAAGGGGTATTGAAAGAGAATATTATATAATGGAAATAAGATTGAAAGAGAAAATTATATACAAATCATTCCAGAGGGCAAGGGAGCAGAATTTACAAGTTGTATTATATATTAACAAAAATTCACATCCTGTGTTGTATTATTAGAATCTGCTCCCCAGGACTTTCTCTTCCAGCATTCCATATTCCTTCTCACACTACATGCTAATGTAGGGAGGATATAAGTTTTGTGTAGCCCCACCTCTCTCTCTTTTTCCCTTGATTGCAGTGTTGCAAGCAGGCTGGAGACATTAATCATGTGGATTTCTTTTTTGTTAGATAATTAGGTTTGAACTTCTATTTCTTTTAGTTTATTTTCTCTCTACTTCAAGAGATTATTAATAAACCTTATAAAATATAATATTTGCAGTTATTGATATTAAAGTCCTGAATCAAGAGGAGCCATCTAGGCATTGATGCCAGGGTTGTAGTCCTATGATAATTAAATTCCAAACAAAATCAAAACCTCCATAGTTCCAAAGAGGACATCAAAAGGTAGTGATGACTTTGAGATGATTTAGATGTGTTAATAAATGAACACTAAGGTAACACAAATAAGAGTTTATCTGTTATTCCTCAAAACCCTATAAAAATGAGACCTCAGACTCTGGCCCTCTACTAAGCATTCTTCAATTTTCATCATGCCCATTCTTCTGAATACTCTCAACTTTAATATATTTTCTGCCTCTACCCCCTTCTCATCTTGTGCCCCATATAATATTATTCCTTTCAACATTCTATTTCTGCTCCCCATGTCATCTAGTCTGTAGACTATCCCACTTCATTGTTTGCCTATGTATTTTTTGTTCTATTTCTCTTTATACCTTTTGTGGTTATTAAAGTATTATTGTCACCCTACTTCCTACTGCCATTTTTGTGGTCTTTCCCAGTAAGTATCTAAAGAACTAGGCATGCCCACCCCCATGCCATAATTTAGTTATCAATTCAGAATGGAAATGAGAATTGTATAGTTTTTTTTTTTTTATAAAAAATCATGACACTTGAAAGATTTCTCATGGTGCAAGAATTTTGGCTTGTCAGGCCAGAAAAGAATTTCATAAAGTCAAAATATCCATTACTTGAAGCTTCCCCTTTTTTATGGCATAAAACGTATTAATAGTATGATCTTCACATCAGACATCGGTGGTTTGCTATCAAAATCCATGGAGGGAATACCCATATCATTTTACTATCAAAGTATAGTAGCTGCTAGCATGTGGCAGCGGCCACACCCCGGGCAACGCCTTCGACAGGCCAGCTAAACCTTGTGAGAGTAGCCATCAGGTCGTCATTGACCCCTGGTGAATCAGGGTTTTGCTCACCCAGCATGTGAAGACTGCTTCCGCGGAACAGGCAGAAGAAACCAACAAGAAGGTTCAACGGCTGAGATGGCGATGCAACAAGGCACTGTGGAGTGCTTAGGGTGTGTTGGAGCATAAAGGACAACATGACCATCCAATGCAGCTGAGGAAGTCTCCAGGTGTAACGACTTTTTGGGCCACTGGACCCAGGCTTCCAACGCCGAGAGAGTGGGACTGTCTCTGTGCATTGACTTTTCCACTTAAATCTCCTTCACGCACAAGTGTCTTTGTGCACACTCATCTATCATAGATGAAAACACACAAAGACAATCGTCATCCTCGGTTACTGAGAGACTACTACTACTATATCATTATGAATTTTTCAGTAGAAAATGAATAGATATGCTTATTAGGGTATGCATTTTACTAAGAAGCCTGTGCTTTCCTGAAATCTCTGTTAAACATGTCTGATCTCTTGTTGATCACCTTGGAGATCCTCAAGCTTTTGCTAATAACTAACTTATTTCCTCTCCCCAAAACAAGCATATAGAACACTGTCATATTATAACCGTTTTCACTCCTGTGTACATAAGGAAGATTTTCTTTCTTATTCATCTTTTCTTTTTTTTTATTTCCAAAAATGGTTCACTTCTAATTGTTCTACCATGTAAGCATTAAGGATAAAACATGAACTTAAAAAGCAAAATAGGATTCTGTTCAATTCACTGAATGCATTCTGTATATATATATATGTGTATATATATATAATATGTATATTATAAGGGTTAAATTAGGAGTTTTGACAAAATAAGAGAGCACCTTTTAATAACTTAAGTTTTAACGAGAATATAGTAGAATTGTAAATTAATATTATCCCTTTAAGCCAGAGAAAAGGAAACTTCTAGCAGCTTTTAACAATTAATAATTTAGTTTTATTCAAATAGAGGTAGTAAAAGAATAAGGTAAAATTAATTTAGAAAAGGAGGGAAATATAGGAAAGAGGTAGAGAAATAAATTTCCTAATATCTAACTAGCTATCCTATAACTATCTATAACTGCCTATGCTTACTATCTTAAACTCCCCATATTTTCCTCTAATTGCCTGTAACTATCACTAATAACAAACACCCCACAAAGTTCCAACCCAATCCACCCAATCAAAACAAACCCAATCAGTGCTTAATCCAACCCCAATTAGGTCTGTTAATGAAAACCAACCATCTCCCAAAGAGTTCAAGGAAGGAAAAAAAAACAACTAACATCCCAAACAAAAGCCAAAAAGTCCTCTAAAGGCTAAATCCCTCTCAGTAAGCTCAGACTCACCTTTTATATTCCAGCAACTAAACGCCAACCACCTACCCAACAAATTGCCAGCACCTAACTGTCAACAACTGACCACCTGACCAACTGACAGTCACCCCTTTTCTACCCATTTCTACCTTATTTCCTGTCTCTGTGGTTTCTACCTGCTGTCACTGTGGGCTGGTTAATCCCTACAAATCTCTGTGGTAAGAAGACCTCCAGGTCCCCCATTAAATTAGAAAAAGGAATAAATAATTCCTTTTTATAGCATATATGGCAATATATTAGTGTAAATATAAACAGGTATATGAATATATATATGTATGTATATATACATATTTATGCTATAAGTCACTAACTATAGCTTCTAACCACCTATAGGTCCTCTAAGGAGGTAGTCTGATAATTGTCAGTTATTAACCCTATTTCTGTATGTGGCTACCTTTCCTTCCCTGTCTTCTGACTTGGTTGCAATCTGGGCTAATGAAAATAGAAGTAGAATTGGGACTGAGAGCTACAAAGAACTAAAGGTTTCCAATAAGATCTCCTGGGAGTCAGTTGAACATCAGGAGCTACAGATTGGCCTCCACTTATATATGCCATCTGTTTCCTAGACTATTTGCAACACTGTCAGATGATCATTATCTAGCAATCTTGGGAGAATAAATATGAGAGGAGCCAGGTCAATGGCCTAATATGCCATTCTCAGCCACAACAAAAGAAGAATAACTTTCTCTGCTCTATCTCAGCAACTGTGAGGGGGAAAAAGTGCTTTTCTGCCACTCAGCTACTGTTTAATGATTTCCTTACTTTCCATAGTTTGTAAATTATTGAACCAGATTTTAGCTATGAATCATTTTGTTGCCATTGGTGCAGTCAGTTGGTTTATAATTCTATCTTGGATTGATTTTATAGTATTCATCATATATACTGGCAGTAGAGAGGAGTATAATCAAGACTTAAAAGTTGAAACCAGCCTTGTAAACCTTCACAGTGCAAAAGCAACAGGAATGGTGTATATAACATGATGAGGATGAGTATATGTGGTACTTCTGTCATAAAGTCTTTATAATTGACTTCATTCTGTCACTAGAAATATCCATTGACAAACCAACAGAAAGCTAAGTTCTCTTCATTTTTCAAGGGAACAAATTGTGGATGAACTACAAAAGGATGCCAACTGTCTTCACCTCTGCAATCCTATCATTCTTTGTTTGTTAATACTATATATAGCAATCTAAAGAGAGGGGTAGCTGATGGCAAAAATGATTATCTACTTCATATTAAGTCGATAATACAATACAAAAATCCTCTTAATATTAAGTAAATATTTTCTTTGATTCTGAATGTCAAACTTCCATTTGTTTCTTCTTTATGACATAGTTATTATTCCTTCTTTATTTTCATATTCCTTTATTCTTTCATTTTCTTTCCCCTTGTAAACTATATTAGTTGGGGAAATCTACTATCTGTGGATCATAGTTTCCCTGGTATTCATGGCTCTATCTTTTCTTTATTTTCCTTTCCTATACCTTCCAACCTAATTTTTCCCTTTACTATTTTCTATTGTCCTTTGCTTTTTCATTTCTGTACTCTACCTTTAGGTTAAGCATATAGATCAGTGATTTTTTTTTACCTCACTATAGCATTGTTTCATTGGTCAAACTAAAATTTTAAAGCACTACATATTTTTTTATCAAAAGTCTTATTTATCTACTCTTTTATACAGTTACACTTATGAGTAGAATATTTCATATCTATGAAAATGTACTGGATCCTTTCTTATTTATCACCTTTATCTACTCTTCAATATTTCCAAAAAGTTTCATGTTAAATTGTGCTCATTCTTAGACATGAAATTCTTTTATAAATTAAATTGATTCTATGAGTTTAAATTGATTATATGATCATTATATGATAGAGAAAAGACATGAACTAGGGTCTTCAGACTCAATGGAGAGTTTTAATCTATAATATTGTATTAAGGTATCTCCTAAATATACAAATCATAAATATGTATTTTTTAAAAATGACTTTTGAAATGAAAAATATTTAGAGTCATAGATTTAGAGCTTACAGAAATACTAAAAGGCATATATTCCAACTCTATTATATTTTTTCACAAGAAATTGAATCCCCATGAAAGGATGTGCTTTGCCTAAGGTCATATAGGTAGTATCAGCTAGATTTGAACCAAGTTCTTCTGACTTAAAATTCAATGCTTTTACCAGTATGTCTCAAATGAAGAGAGAAAGAGGGTGAATAAGAAAATAGTGCTGTCATAGATTCAAAGGCAGAAGCCAAAGACTTGTCATGTTGACAGTGAAAGACAGAATCCAATGGAGGGTAAAAGAAGTTAGAGGTGAACTGAAAATACCTCTACTGAGCATAAAAAGGTAGAGGTTAGGTGGAAAATGGGAAAAGGAAATGAAAACATGATTATAGGCTACATCTATGTTTCGAGCAAGCTCAATTTTGTGGAAAATTTTAGCTGATATTTGGAAAAATATAGTACTCTGGGCAAGAAGCAAACAACAACAACAAAACCCCCAAACAAAAACCATTCCCAAGCACACTGTAACTAGCTATCAACTATCATATACCCAAAGGTGAAACACATCAAGGTGTACTGAAAGAGACTGCAATTATCTGGACCACAATGGTTCAGTCAACATCCATATGTAATTATCTTGTTGTTTGAACTCCAGTAATCTTTCAGGGAGTTAGAGGATAATCATCCCCACTCAGATGCAGCTCTTCCTCAGAAAGTTCCCTCCTCAGAATATATGCACTGAAAAGTCAGTTGTATTCCATAGGTGTTCTTGAGAAAAAATGGAGAGAGATGGAAAGATTAAGTGTAAAGGTATTTTTCACAATTGGTATTTTCTATTGTCAACTTATATTTGTTTGCTAGACTAGTCAGGGTATCTCTAGGTTCTGGTTGTTGCTCAACACCCTCTCCAACACTAGCAAAGGGACTCAGCACCAGTCAAAATCATGATTGTTTTGGTTCCATAGAAAATGCTCTAGCAGTCCCAGTTTCTTTGCAAAAGGGAGATGACAACTCACTACAAGAAGACAATCCACTGGCCTAGAAATATCATGGGTTCTTTGTATTCCAGGTCCTTTTTGACCAACATTATCTTAGCTGAGAGATTAACAGGTGATAATTTCTTAGATTTTTTTTTTTATCACTCTAGGTTTCCTAATTGTCTCTTATAAATTTCCAGTTCAGTAAATTCCTGGAAAACTTCCTATATGTGATCCTTTCAAATGTTATTAATGTATTTTTCTACTTGGATCAGACGTGTGGTTGTCCAGTGAGAAAACTTCCTCTCCCAATGAAAACAGATTTATCATGAACTAGTTTAAAAGTTATCTGGGAACATTAAGAGATGAAAAGAGTTGTTCCATGTCACATAGCCAACAAGTATCAAAGGACTTGAACCCCAAGTCTTTTCGACTCTGAGACCAGTGCACTATCATTTATACCAATCTACATCTTAATTATATACTAAAATAATAAAACAAATAATACAGATTTATATCATACTTTAAGGCTTACAAAGCAGTATTCTTCTGGAAACATTGAATTTGGTAGTTTATTATTTTCATTTTTAAGATGAAGAAATTGAGCCTTAGAGTGTTTAATTGACTTAACCTTGATTATACAGGCAGTCGTGATTAATTCAGTCAAGCCAGACTCTTTGTTAACCATTTGTGGTCTTCTTGGCAAAGATACTCAAATGATTTGCCATTCACTTCTTCAGCTCATTTTACAGATGAAGAAAATGAGGCAAATAGGATTATGTGACTTACCCAGAGACATACCGGTAGTGTCTAAAGTCACCTTTGAACTCAGGAAGATGAGTTTTTCTGACTCTACGTTCAGAACTCTATCCACTGAGCCATGTAGCTTCCTTCACACCAATAGTGTTATTTTTCAGACCCAGGTTTTTCCTGACATCTGTTCTAATAACTATGCTTAACCATTTTATTAATGATACAAAAAGTTCATTTCTTAGAGTTCAACTTCTTAGAGTATGTATATTATGTATTATGTATATTACATATTATGTATATGTACATATATTCACATATATGTTTATAGATACATATTTCCTTTATTATATCCCCATATAATAGGAAGGAGAATATAAGTTCCTTTAAGATTTGGCTATTTTTTGGCTTTGTATTCCTTAGTACCCATCACAGGGCCAGTGAGTAGCATGTATTAGTAATTCCAAGACCAGTTATTTTTCTATGACATCTTTTTACCTTCATACTAAAAATGAGATACAAAATAAAGTGCTGTGGCATTAAAGAGGAAAGATAGATTATTTTCAATGGGAAAGCAGAGTTTTATAACACTAGGAATAAGTAAGTCCTGAGGGAGAAAAGGTGGCAGAGACATAACTTCAGCATAGCTTAAAATATATGAATTATAGGCACATGACCACTGAACATGGGCAGATAATTTATATTAGCTTTGGATGTTTAAAAATCTGATCAATAATCATAATCATCAAAATAATTACAAGAGCTAACATTTATGTAACATTTCCTAAGTGGCAAGTGCTTCACAATTATTATTTGATTTGATCTTCAAAATTCTGGGAGGTTGGTACTCTTATTATTCTCATTTTGTTGACAAGGAAACTGAGGCAAATAAAGGTTAAATAACTTGCCCGGGGTCACGCAACTAGTAGATGTCTGAGGAGAGACTAATTTAGGTCTTCCTGAGTCAAGGAAATGCACTCTATCTACCATATCTGCCATCTAGTTTCCTGATGAAGCCAATGATGATGTCAGTAAGAAACAAAAAAAGAAAAAGGAGGCAGCATGATGGCACAGAAGATAGAGCATTAGCCTTGGAGTCAGAAAGACCTGAGTTTAAATTCACTCTTAGTCACTTACTTTCTGTGAGATGCTGGACAAGTCCTTCAACCTCTCTTTGTCTCAGTTTCTTCAACTGTAAAATAGGATAATAACAGCATGTATTTCAAGGGTTGTTGTGAAGATCAATCATGAGATAATGTTTGTAAAGTGAATATTATACTGCATGGCACATAATAAGAGCTAAGCAAATGCCTATTCCCTTCTCCTTTCCCTCTCAAAAGAAGATGGAGGGGATTAGAAATCTGATGTGCATGGTATTTTACAAAGTAGTAGGTTAAGGAGAGAAGATTAGAAATTCATAGGAGAAATTTATCCAAGAACAGAGCCAGTAAAAAGCCAGGTTTCAGAGGTTTGTTCCCAAATTCACAAAATAAAGATTTTCATTCAAGAAGAGAAATTGATCTTCATAGGGATCCCCAAGATTTGGCAGCATGGGACCCATTACTGTTGTATGGCTTGGGAAAGATTTAGACAAAATGTATGGTGGAATAGAATTAAACATTTCATAATTAATTAATATACATGAATTAGAGCAGAATAGCATAATAAGCCTTTTGATGTGGGGTTGGTAGAAGAAATAAAAAGCAAAAATTCTGGCAGAATATAAAACTGACTACCAGGAAAAGGGGAAGTAAATGTAGAGTTCAGGAAAGAAATCACAAGTCTGGCCCAGAGACATGATATAATAAGGATGAAGGACTTTAATTATCCAGACAGCTACTAGATTTCTCTATCTGTTCAAAACTGAGGAGTCTATCTTCTTCACTTACCTTAATAATAATTCCTTTCTTCAAAAGGCAGAGGAAGCAAGATTGGGAAACGTTACTCTGAACCTGATTGTGACTGACAGGGAGGAATAGGTTGCTAAAGGAGAAATGATCTAAATCTTTGATGCACGTGAGCACTGTATCTTAGAATTGGTGTTTGAAAAGGTGAAAGAAAGGAGGATTAGTTTCTTTCTCTCTTTCTTTTTATCTCTGTCTTTTATCTTACACACACACACACACACACACACACACACACACACACAAAACACAAATGCATAGACACATACCCACACACAACCCCCTACATGACTTTATATTAAATGCTGTAGAAAAATGAAACATCTCCATCCCAAAGCTTTAATTGTTTAGAACTCAGTCACAGAGGGCTGAGAAGCTCTTCTAAATCAAATTTGGAGAAGACCAGTAAAATGAAGTCCAATAAAACGAAAAGGAAGTATGAAAGGGAATTCTTTATTCTCTTTGTCTATGTTGAGTTAATCAACCAAAAACTTAACAACACCCCTACTTAACACTAAGTAAGGGAGTTCACAGTCACTTACTTGGAGAGTTCCTCCCATTTAACTCAGTCAGAAACTTGTGAATCCTTTGATATGAGTTTACACCTTCAGAGGATGAGAGTTATGAATTCCAAACTTGTGAATACTATGATCAAAGTTGACACCTTCAGAGGCCTTTGATAAGATTTGACACCTTCAGAGGATGAGAGGTATGAATCCCACAGACACTTCCCCCTGAGTAATGCTAGACAATTTGGAAACTATGATTGGCCCTTGTGAAGAGGGGCAGAGACAAGAAGTCACCATAAAAGCAAGTCCCAAACTCCCTCAGGGCAGATTGCTTTTGAGAAGATAATCTGAGGATATTGTCTTCTGGAGATAGTCTTAGATAGTCTTCGAGGGAGCTTTGCTGGAGACTATGGCTTGGATTGTGGATTTGGAACTTGACTTCTACTTGGACTCTGACTCTTGGATTACTTTGTTAGGTGAGTAAAAGGCTGACCCCTTTCCTAGGTTCTGGAGAGACTAGCTTCCATCTTGGAGGAGGCTGAATGGTTACTCACTAGCAGTCTTCCTGGTTGCGAACTAATTAATCTCTGCCTGGATTAAGTAGACCAGGAGTAAAACATTTAGGTTGATAGAATAGATAGCCTTTCTAACCTCTTCACATTTCTCTACTTTATTGCATCCTCTACATTTTGTAAACATTTGTAAATAAATTTCTGACTTGAGATATAATAAATATTGGTGACTACATAATTTCATAAACTTATTGTCCAAACATTAATTTTTACCTTTGCAGAAAAGCCATTAAAAGAGACCATTACAGATACACAAAGAATTCTTTAAGAATGTTAGAAGACATATGTAGAAGACTGAAGCAAAGGGAGAAAAAATAAGGCATGTTATTTTAAAAACATCAGGTAGGTAGAAATAAAAGGTGATACCATAAACAAATTAGGGGAACATAAAATAGTTTACCTGCCAGACCTATGGATAAAAGAAAAGTTCAGATGAAAATAAGACATAAAGAACATTATGAGATGTAAAATAGAAAACTTTTACTACTTTAAAAAGTTTCTGCACAAATGAATGCAATGCAACCAAGGTTAAAAGGTAAATAATAAACCAAGATAAATACTTGTAGCAAGTCTCTGTGACAAAGGCTTCATTTCTCAAATACATATAGAAAACCAAGTCAAATCTAGAAGAATACAAATAATTTTCCAATTGACAAATGATCAAAGGATATGAACAGGAATTTCTCAGTTGAAGAAATTAAGACTGTCTTTAGTCATATAAAAATGCTCTAAATCACTATTAATCAAAGAAATGAAAATTAAAACAACTGCGTAAACCCAACAATACCACTACTTGATCTGTAATCCAAAGAGATTAAAGGTAAGGGAAAAGAATTTATCTGAATGAAATATTTTATATCAGCTCTTTTTTGTGTGAATTTTAGTTTTACTACACCCTGCTTAGTCTTTAGAATTCTAGCAACCAGAAATGTATATACCCCCACTTAAGGATTAACTGTGAGGAGAATGGCCTATGACTGATGTGCTAGCAAGTGACAAATCAGAAACAACTGACAGACTCCCTGGGCTGTCCTAAGCCATGTTTAAGCTACCATTGGTACATGTAGGGAATGATGTAAAGAACTGCCTATTTATTTTGCGTCACTTCCTCTCTCTGTCTGAACTCTGAGTGGTGTTTTGGTGTGCTTGCAGGTTTTGGTTCTGTAGCCTGGTTTAGGTGAGGCATCTTCTCTGAGCAACCTTGGTGAGTGGTAAGGCTGCTGATTCCTCCTTTCCCTGACCTCCTGAAAAGGCACTATCCTCTGAAGAAGCCACTCATCTTGGAGGAGACCTTGTGGCTAGAAGCTGAGCTAGATTTAATCTTCTGAGAAGGCCCCATGGCTGAGGCCTCTGAACTCCCTTTGATTTACTCCAGGCCCGAGAAAATTTTATACCCTTTCCTCGTCTCCTTCTTTTTAATTTCTTCCTTCTATTGCAATTAAACCACCATATAATCCCAAACTGGCTTGGGTATTTTATTGGGATTTAATTTAAATCCCTGGTGACCACTAATATTATATATTCAGTCAATAACCCTAATTTTACCCTTAACAGTCATGCTAGCAAAGAAGTGGAAACTGAAGGGATGCTCATCAATTGACAATTGGCTAAATAAGTTGTGGTATATTTTTGTAATGAAATAATATTGTGCTATAATAAATGACAAACAAGATCACCAAAAAACCTGGAAACATTTATATGAAGTGATGCAAAGCAAAGAGGGAGGAACCAGGAGAATGTTGTACATAATCACAATGATAATGTATCATAATCAACTGTGAATGGTTTAATTCTTATCAGCAAGGAAAGGATCCAGGACAACTTCAAGAGTCCCATGACAAAAAAAAAAAGTATATATACCATCAGAGAAGGAATGGAGTATGATTGAAAATTGAAACATGCCATTCTTTACTTTATTTCCTCCATGAATTTTTGTCTAGGCAATGTGTCTTCTTTCACAGCATGATGAATATAGAGATAGGTATTATGTGAAAATGACATATTACTTGCCTTCTCTGGGAGTGGTATAGGGGTCAGAGGGTTGGGGAGGAAAGAACATGGATTGTAAAACATGAGAGAATGAACATTAAAAGTTTGTGTTGTGGAAAGGAAACTAGACTGACAGTTGGTGGGGGAAGGGGCATCTGGGAGTGGCAGTTTCCCAAATAAATATAACAGTGTTGACATATAATCTGGAAAAAATATATTTTAAAAAATGTCAGGAGCACTAAAGCTCAAAATTCAGTGAGTCTTAAAATTATTTCTAAAGAAAACCAAATGGGATTTTGGGCCTATATTGTGGGTAAGAGAAAGATCAAAAAAGGATAGGGCTTCTGATTAGGGAATATTGGAAGTGATGATAAATGCTGGGGAGAGAGCAAAGCTAGTACATCCTTATTTTGCTTCTATTTTCCCTATCAAGGAGAATGATAATTAGATTGGAAGGAATAGAATAAAAATAACTATTAGGAAGGTCTTGAAAACTCATGTAAAGGATATAAAAAGATAACCTAGTATTCCTCAATGAGTTAAAATCTTCAGGCCTGGATAAACTATATCCCAGGGTATGGAAAGAAGTGGCTGATGTTATTCCTAAGCAATACAATGGATTGTCAAAAATCATGGGCAACAGAAGAGATAGCATAGGAACATAAACTGAAATGAGAAAAGAGTAGATAAATATTTAATAACAGACAGACTGACTAACTAATGACATTTTAATATAACCCAGATGTCCAGTCAAGTCTGGTGCATTTAGCTTGAGACTCTTCTAATAGATAAATAGGATATTGACAAATTGTTTGTCCCCCTCAGGGGGTCAAGTTGGCTCAAGGGTTTTGGGAAAAAAGAATATTCCTTTCCAGAGATAAGTACTTTACTTGGTTGAGTTCAGAAATCTTGGAGGGAGGGGTTAATCACTCTTTTTATATTCCAGTATAATTTAATCTCCATAATTTCTCTTATTTGTTTGAAACCTGTTTGAATAACGGTTTATTTGCTATTTAGCATTTGTGAAAATCTTTGATGTAACTACCATTTGATGGAAAGGCTGCTACATTTCCTTTAAAGCTTTTTACTTTGTAAGTGTAACATGAAAAGTTATGGTTAGAGAAGAGGTCATATAAAAAAGATGAAGGGGATTTAATAGAGTTCAATCTCAGTATGAGTCAGTACTCTGTTTTTATTTTATTATATATTTATTACTCATATGTATTTATTATAGTTGAGGGATGCTATACATACATATTATATACTTTAAGAAATAATTTTCAGAACAAATGACATGGTAGTCATTTGTAGACATGAATTTTGGTCAGACAATATTTAGAAGAAATAAAAAATGGAAAAACATTTCATCCATAGGATGATGAGGGAACCAGAAACAATCTCATGTTAAGATTGGTTGAAAGGATATTAGACAATAAGAAAGCAACTTTCAGGAAGGAATGATTTCTATCTTCAAATATGTGAAGGAATGTAATGTCCTATAATTTGAAAGGGGGATTGAGCTTGAGAAGTTAAACAAAAAAGAGGAATCAAATATGAAATTCATGAGAGAAAAAAATAATTTATCATTAAAGAAAAGATGGAGTTGTCTAAAGATACTGATGTGGATAAATGGTGAACTTATAATAACCTAGATTAAAAAAAATGTTTAGAAGGCATAAACAGAGAAAGTAATGGAACAAATACAAAATTATATGTATATATATATATATATATACATATATATATATATAGAACACATGTAAAATTAATGTCAGGGACACTAAAACTCAGAATTAATTAGAACTGAAAAGAAAATTGGGCAACTATAGTTATTTTTAATATATTTTTTTAAAAGAGGAAGATTGGAACTTCTTAGGTTGGTGAGATCACAATGATAGCTAACAGATAGAACTTAAAGCTGTTCACTAATATTGCTTATTTTCTCTCTCAAGAAACTAACTGGATTTTTATTATTAACTGGAATTATTAACTGGAATAAATTAACTGGAAAGAACATATCCAAAAGGATGAAAGGGAAGTTTATACTCAAGAAAAGGAGGTGATAGCAAAAGAAAACATAGTTCCTTTAATGAGTTTAATTCACTAGTTTGAGATGAACAATATCTCAAGGAAAAAAATGAAATAACTTAGTGGCTAAATTACTCAGTGATCTTAGAAAGATTATAGAGAATAGGCAAAAAATCATGAACCAGTGTATGGAAATTACTACAATTTATTCATATAAAACATTATTATTTTTTAATGTATTTTTTTAATTTTTTCCTTTTAAACATTATTTTATTTGGTCATTTTCAAACATTATTTATTTGAAAAAAAAGATAATTTTCTTTTCCTCCCTCCCTCCCACCACCCCTCCCATAGTTGATGTGCAATTCCACTGGATATCACATGTGTCCTTGATTCGAACCCATTTCCATGTTGTTGGTATTTGCATTAGGGTGTTCATTTAGAGTCTCTCCTCAATCATATCAGCTCAACCCCTTTAGTCATGCAATTGCTTTTCCACTGTGTTTTTACTCCAACAGTTTGTCCTCTGCTTGTGGATAGTGTTTTTTCTCCTAGATCCCTGCAGATTGTTCAGGGACATTACACCGCCACTAATGGAGAAGTCCATTACATTCGATTGTACCACAGTGTATCAGTCTCTGTGTACAATGTTCTCCTGGTTCTGCTCCTCTCACTCTGCATCACTTCCTGGAGGTTGTTCCAGTCTCCATGAAACTCCTCCACTTTATTATTCCTTTTAGCACAATAGTATTCCATCACCAACATATACCACAATTTATTCAGCCATTCCCCAATTGAAAGGCATCCCCTCATTTTCCAATTTTGGCCACCACAAAAAGTGCAGCTATGAATATTCTTGTACATGTCTTTTTCCTTATTATTTCTTTGGGGTACAAACCCAGCAGTGCTATGGCTGGATCAAAGGGCAGACAGTCTTTTATTGCCCTTTGGGCATAGTTCCAAATTGCCCTCCAGAATTGTTGGATCAGTTCACAACTCCACCAGCAATGAATTAATGTCCCTACTTTGCCACATCCCCTCCAGCATTCATTACTTTCCTTTGCTGTTCTGTTAGCCAATATGCTAGGTGTGAGGTGATACCTCAGAGTTGTTTTGATTTGCATCTCTCTGATTATAAGAGATTTAGAACACTTTTTCATGTGCTTATTAATAGTTTTGATTTCTTTGGCTGAAAACTACCTGTTCATGTCCCTTGCCCATTTATCAATTGGAGAATGGCTTGATTTTCTTTTTACAATTGCTTTTGCTCTTTATAAATTTGAGTAATTAGACCTTTGTCAGAGGGTTTTGAAATGAAGATTGTTTCCCAATTTGTTGCTTCCCTTCTAATTTTGTTTGTACAAAAATATTTTAATTTGATGTAATCAAAATTATTTATTTTACATTTTGTGACTCTTTCTATGTCTTGCTTGGTTTTAAAGTCTTTCCCTTCCCAAAGGGCTGACATGTATATTATTCTGTGTTCACCTAATTTACTTGTAGTTTCCTTCTTTATATTCAGGTCATTCACCCATTCTGAGTTTATCTTGGTGTAGGGTGTGAGGTGTTGATCCAGACCTAATCTCTCCCACACTGTCTTCCAGTTTTCTCAGTAGTTTTTGTCAAATAGTGGATTTTTGTACCAAAAGCTGGGGTCTTGCTGAGGTCATTTACCCCAAGTCTATTCTACTGATCCTCCTTTCTGTCTCTTAGCCAGTACCAAATTGTTTTGATGACCACTGTTTTATAGTATAGTTTGACATCTGGGACTGCAAGGCCCCCTTCCTTTGTATTTTTTTTTCATTATTCCCCCAGATATCCTTGATCCTTTGTTCTTCCAAATGAACTTTGTTATGTTTTTTTTCCTAATTCAATAAAATTTTTTTTGGAAGTTCAATGGGTATGGCACTAAATAGATCAGTTTGTGTAGGATGTTCATTTTAATTATATTGGCTCATCCTAACCATTAGCATTTAATGTTTTTCCAATTGCTCAAGTCCAGTTTTAATTGTGTGGAGAGTGTTTTGTAGTTGTGTTCATATAGTTCCTGTGTTGGTCTCAGGAGATAGACTCCTAAGTATTTTATTTTGTCTAAGGTGATTTTGAATGGGATTTCTCTTTCTAATTCTTGCTGCTGAGATGTGTTGGAACTATATAGGAATGTTGATGACTTATGTGGGTTTATTTTGTGTCCTGCAACTTTGCTAAAGTTGTTGATTATTTTGATTAGCTTTTTTGATGATTCTCTAGGATTCTTTAAGTAGACCATCATATCATCAGCAAAGAGTGATAACTTGGTCTCCTCATTGCCTATTTTAATGCCTTCAATTTCTTTTTCTTCTCTAATTGCTACTGCTAGTGTTTCTAGTACAATGTCAAATAATAGAGATGATAATGGGCATCCTTGTTTCACTCCTGATCTTATTGGGAATGCATCTAGTTTATCCCCATTGTAGATGATATTTGCTGATGGTTTTAGATATATACGATTTATTATTTTTAGGAAAGATCCTTCAATTCCTATGCTTTCTGGTGTTTTTAATAGAAATGGGTGTTGTATTATATCAAAGGCTTTTTCTCCATCTATTGAAATAATCATGTGATTTTTGTTGGTTTGCTTATTGATATGGTCAATTATAGGGATGGTTTTCCTAATATTGAACCAG
Source organism: Monodelphis domestica (assembly GCF_027887165.1). Classification (NCBI taxonomy): domain Eukaryota; kingdom Metazoa; phylum Chordata; class Mammalia; order Didelphimorphia; family Didelphidae; genus Monodelphis; species Monodelphis domestica. The sequence goes on along the minus strand of NC_077234.1, from coordinate 139,734,639 downwards.
CCCTGCATCCCTGGGATGAATCGTACTTGATCATGGTGAATGACTCTTCTGATCACTTGCTGGAGTCTTTTTGCTACTCTCCTATTTAGGATTTTTTCATCTATATTCATTAAGGAGATTGGTCTATAGTTTTATTTCTCTGTTTTTGATCTGCCTGGCTTTGGAATCAGTACCACGTTTGTGTCATAAAAGGAATTTGGTAGAAAATAGTTTGTATAGTATTGGGATTAGCTGTTCTTTGAATGTTTGATAGAATTCACTTGTGAATCCATCAGGCCCTGGGGATTTTTTTAGGGAGTTCTTTGATGGCCTGTTGGATTTCTTTTTCTGATATGGGATTATTTAAGAATTCTATTTCTTCTTCTGTTAGTCTAGGTAATTTATATTTTTGTAAATATTCATCCATATCACCTAGATTGATATATTTATTGCCCTGTAATTGGGCAAAATAGTTTTTAATGATGGCCTTAATTTCCTCTTCATCGGAGTTGTTACCCTTTTCATCTTTGATGCTGTTAGTTTGCTTTTCTTTTTTCCTTTTTTAAATTAGATTGACCAGTACTTTGTCTATTTTGTTTGTTTTCTCAAAATACCATCTTCTAGTCTTATTTGTTAGTTCAATAGTTCTATCACTTTTGATTTTATTAATTTCTCCCTGAGTTTTTAGGATCTCTACTTTTGTTTTCTTCTGGGGTTTTTTAATTTGTTCACTTTCAAGTTTTTTATTTGCATTTCCAATTCATTGATCTCTGCCCTCCCTAATTTGTTAATATATGCACTCAGGGGTATGAATTTTCCTCTGAGTACTGCTTTGGCTACATCCCATAAGGTCTGAAAGGATGTCTCACCATCGTTATTTTCCTCTGTAGTGATTAAAATAGTGGAAGACATAAACTGTGGCAGTTAAAAGAATTGGAGCCTTAAATTGTGACTGCAGAAAATATGGTTTCAAGATAGTGTCTTGTTTTAAATCAAATATAAGGTGGTCTCCAGGGAAAAATTCCCAATTATGAAAATATACTCAAGTCAACTGGGTTTTATAGAGAATTTTAATTAATACAAATGAGGAATTAAAGAAAGGGAGAGAGAGAGAAAAAAAGGAAATAATGAGAAAAGGATAGGCCTGCCCAGGCCAGCTCTGGCCAACCCAGGTCCAAGCCATAAGAGAAAGATCAGTCAGTACTTTATCCACTCACCACAAGATTTGTCCAAGCAAAGATTCTAGTGTTTAGAGAGAGACTAGCTCAGCTTTGGCCAGCTGCCATCTCCAGAGAGAGTACTTCTGAGATAGTCCCCAAGAGTGTCCCAAGAAAGACCCTTCAAGGCAGCCTTGGCCAGCTGCCTCCTCCAATTCAGCCTTTCCCAGCTGACTGTCCTGAGACTGTCTTGAGCCTCTCCTTTTAAAGGAATTTTCTCCTATGTCACCTCCCCTAAGTTCTCACATCTACCAATCACAGTAGACGTTTTCCAAAGGACAGACCATTCTTAATTCACACCTCAGAAGGCTTAAAATTTTTTATTAAGTTCACACCAGAAAACCTCTGAGTAAGTTCTCACCTCTTTGCTCCTTGTAAATTCACAAGTTGCCTGACCTTTATAGGTACTTAGCACCCTTTTTTATTAGATCTAAAAATAGGCACAGCTTAAGAACTTTTTCCTTACTATAAGTATGGGTTTTAAGTATTTTTCATTGTTCAGCAAGGAGTTTCTTCCCCTAAAGAAGTCTTAAGTAGGGGTGGAGTAGAGGTCTCACATTCCTGATCTAAGTAGAAGTCTCACATTCCTGATCAAAGTTCCTTCATTGTTTAAAATGGGGAATGGTCTTAACCAAACCTTGTGAAGTAGTGTCTGATAACTTTTTAAGGTTCACACCTCGATGAAATTATTAATTGTTTCTATGATTTGTTCTCTAACTAACCGATTTTGGAGTATCATATTATTTATTTTCCAATTAATTTTTGATTTGGCTCTCCATGTACCCTTACTGATCATTATTTTTATTGCCTTATGATCAGAAAAGGCTGTATTTATTATTTCTGCTTTTCTGCATTTGTATGCCATGTTTCTATGACCTAATGTATGGTCAATCTTTGTGAATGTGCCATGTGGTGCTGAGAAGAAGGTATATTCCTTTTTGTCCCTATTTATTTTTCTCCATATGTCTATTAACTCTAATTTTTCTAAGATTTCATTCACTTCTTTTACCTCTTTCTTATTTATTTTTTGATTTGATTTATCTAAATTTGATTGTGGTTGGTTCAGATCTCCTGCTAATATGGTTTTACTGTCTATTTCCTCCTTCAATTCTCCTAGTTACTCCATTAGAAATTTGGGTGCTATGCCATTTGGTGCATACATGTTGATTAGTGATATTTCCTCATTATCTATACTCCCTTTTATCAGGATATATTTACCTTCCCTATTTTTAATCAGGTCTATTTTTGCTTTGGCTTTGTTAGATATCATTATTGCAACTCCTGCCTTCTTTCTATCAGTTGAGACCCCAAAAAGGAAAAATATGGTTAGATGCCACAGAGTAGGTGGCAGTGCCTTAACTGTATGTGTGTTGTAAAGGCCACTAGGACCTCTTCCATCCTTATCAAGGGGGAGTGCTAACCTTCTCTCCTTTCATATAACACCATTTAAAACATTATTTTGAGAAAAGACAAGTAGTTTTCACAAGACTGAAAAAGGAGTCTGGGAAACATAAAATTATTAAGAATGCTATTCCCAAAGTATGCTTCTAGTCTTATATCCATTGTTTCCAATCACTGATTGTATCATATTCCTTCATTCAGTTAGCATATTGGCTAGTGCTATTATTCAGATCTGTGAAAAAGCTGTCCTGAAAAATTTTTTAAGGACTTTGAACATTTTTTAGTACTATTGAGATTTGTTGATCAGTGATCAAAAATTCTTCCTTCAGAAACTTTAATTGAACTGTACTAGATGAAATGACAGTGGTAGAAACCATTTTTTTCATATAATCTTACTTTTAGTTAATTCTAATCTCTGCTTAGTAAGATTTTATGATCTTTTAATAATTACCATTAGTAGTAGTAGTGCCATCTTTAACTTATATTAGGAATAAATAAAGCATTTCTGATCCACCAGATTTTGGGATGTAAATATTGACTTGTTATCTCCTTGTCCTGTTAAGTTGACAGAAGATTTACATACAAAGGTAGAATAGACTACATGAAAACAGACCTGAATTTTGTAAATGTGTTTCTTCTACAAATTAAGGATCAATATATAAATCTTTATCAAGATAGCAATCTAAATAAATTGAAATTTATTATTGGGATTGCAAGTTGGAAATGTCTATGAAATCACCTAACTACTTTTAAAATAAATATTCTATCTTAAACAGATATAATTACTTAGAAAATTAAAATAATCTGGTGAGAAATGGACAAGACTGAAATAGCTACGTGAACCCATGGTGTTGTTTAGTTATTTATTTCCAACTTTTATGCTATCCTTATCTTCCCACAAATCCCCTGTGAACACTTGGTGTTAATCTCCATATCAAAAAGAAAGGAAAGGTCATTTAAAGTAAATGGTGTCTTGGAAGGAAACACACTAGCCACCAATTTACAGTATTTTCAGGCTTGGAAAGTGTTTTATATGTTATCTCATTTACATAATTCTCTCAAATTTGCTGTGTAGGTTGGCAGCATGATGAGAATAAATGCCTGATAGTTGCTCTAAGTAAAGTTAGTGGTAAGAAGGAAAAAATATGAAATGGGCAGTAGATGTCTCACATGATCATCCATTTGTTTAATATATTTTTCCTGTGTTCTGATCATGCTACCTGTTATAAAGACTGCTAAATGCTTTCACTGTTTTCTTAGACAAAGGTGACAAACATGCAGCCCATTGGCCTATAGAGCATACAAATACTCAAGAATGGAACTAGATTAAAAAGTAATTGGGAGATATGTAATAAATTAAACTATAGCAAAATATGGGAAATATTAAATTTTTAAACATAGTCAATATGCAGCCCAAAGGGAATTCTTTTTTTTTTTTTAGAATGTAGCAGGTGTTTAATGAATGTTTGCTAATTTGTTTTATTGATATTATTAGATTATACATAGCCTATAGCAGTGATGGCAAACCTTTTAGAGATTGGGTGCCCAAAATGTACCCATGTGAGATGCCCTCTTACCCTATATGGAGGAGGAAGGAAACACTCACATTGTACTGTTGGGCAGGGTGCTGAGTAATAGGAGAAATGTCCTCAGGAATCCATGGAGAGTGTAAAGATTAAAATTTAGGGGAGAGGGGGAGACTGAGGCAGGTAGAAATTAGTTTCTCTCTGCAAGGAATATATATTTTTTAGAGGTTTATTAAAGTTAAAGATTAAGAATATACAAGTAAGAAACATGTGCCTAGGCCAGAGGCCTAGACAAAATAACCTCACATCATGGAAGAGACGCCTCTGCTCCAAAAACGGAAGTCCAAAAAGGGGCCGAGCCCTTCAAAAGCCTTTGCTTAAATATCTTCTCGATCTCGGCCCAGGTGAGATTACAAGGCATTCTGGGGAAGTGGAGCAAAGGCTCATGGGGATTGTAGTCCTGTATTCGAGTCTATTTTTTACATCCCCCCGTGTGATCATTTGTGGAAAAATTAATTTTTCCCCAAAAGGATCATAAAAACATAATAAACTTAAAAGATTACAATAGTGTGAGGATAAGAGAAAAAAGAATAAAACCAATAATTTCTGAACACATTGACAAAAAGCCGTTAGGGGGCAGTCCCCTTTGGCATAAAAGTATACATACAAATAAATGTTCAATCAACCACACCCAAAGTTCAATTTTGTGCAACTTGTGGTCTGGAGGCTTCTTCATGGTGGCTTCTCCAACAGTTCAGTTCTGGATTCAGAGAGGTAGCATCTTCTTCACCTAAAATTCTTCTCAAAAGGAATTTAAACTTTGCAATTTAAATAATGATATTTTTTTACATTCCCCCATGTTGTGGGTGATTGAAAGATTCAGAATCAGTTAGGGATGCATGGCTGAGGTATGAGGTATATGAATCAATTGGCAAGAGATATTAAAAAGACATCAGAAAATCCAAAAGAAAAGAAAAATTTCTGGATGAAAATATAGACTATCAAAGTCTTATGTGTAAAAATTCCAAGTAGAAGAAAAATAAATCTATAACAGGTCCTTCAATCAGGGCCCAATCAAAATGATCTAAGTAATGATGCATTTACCCAATCAGTGCCAGGACTACAGAAAGGTACCACACTATGAGAGGCAGAAAAGGGGACCAGATTATAGGAGCCAAGGTTTTGGGGATACTCATCTTTGAGTATCTTCAGAGTGAGTGTAGATACAAGGAAAGCCTATGTCTTAACACATGTTAAACATAGTAACCTTGAGTCTTCACACTAGGTTCAAGACCTTTGTATTGGCTTAGAAGTGCATCAATCCATCCTAGATTGGCCTTTCTTTGGCCCTATGAAATGGCTCTTGTGTGTAGCTCTTGTCCTGGAATCAGACAGAATCATTAAGCAAAGTCCCATAATTTATTTAAATAATTAGTGGCATCATTTTCATAGTCACAAGCTTTTTAGGGCATGCATTAGCAAATGTATCTTAAACTTGTAGCACTGAAAATCAAAAGGTTAAAGAAAATCTTAATACTGGTGACATGTGCTTCAAATATAAAAAGGAGAGAAAAAATAATAAAAAAAACTGAAAAAGTATATTGCACATGCAAGAAAAATATAATAATAAAAGAGCTTTAAAAAATTCAAAAAGTTAAGAAAATATAAAATGCAAGGCTTTCTCACCAAAAAATGAGATCCATTTCCTCTTTGTATCTGGCCATGATCACTGTGAGTAGAAGGCAAATGAATTGAACAAGGTTAACAATTTTTTCATCTTTAAAAATACAGTAGTACAAATATGTAGATATCAAAATCCCCAAAATTCTCAATAGCCCAATTAATTACAATAGCAAACAAACACACTTTCATATTTCACATAAGTTGCTGTGTGACATTTTTAAAACCTATGAATTGATGGACATTTGTCACAATTTTTATAAACATCGCAATCTTTCAACCTTGGTATTTAAACATATTTTTTAAACAAAGTAAAACTCATCTTGGGTTAAGAACATAATCAAGAAATCTATATATCATTCTGGTAGAAGTAAAATAGTGAGCTAAAGAGCATAAATAAAGGGGTGCTCCTTTTTCTTGGAGGCTTTTTAAGGGTACAAATGCCCTGAAATTAACTGCCCAACTTCCATTCACATGTGGGAAGGTTGGGGGTTATAAAATACATTTCACTTCAGCTACTAGAATGGGCCTTACCTCGTGGTAGGGGCAGGCAAAAATAACCAGACTGTTAAAAAAATTCCAAAATCATATTTAAAAAACCCTTAAAATCAAATCATTTGAGGTATTTAGCACATTAAATTTTCAAAGGTTGTTAATACAATTATAAGCAGTTCTGAAGTCCATCTATCCTCAGCAAAATAGAAAAAAAGCTGTTTTTTCATATATGGGCTTATTCACAACAATATTTGTTCAACAGTTATAGGGGAAAAACAACAGAATTTCAAAACTCAGTACATTCAAAATAAATTCAATCAACCTTCAGTTCACAGAATAATATTCAATCCAGTAATATATGAACTTAAAATCACAAAGTTATATCTTAAACAAAAAATGCAATAGTATACAGAGATGTTTATAAACCATTGGAGTCTGAAATGCCTTAGAATATAGCCTTTAGTCTCTTCAAAGTTCCTTGGGGTTTTTTTGTTTGTTTTTTTGTTTTTAATTATCCATTTAAATGTCTATTGTCTGAAGGTAGAGTAGTAAAGGCTAGGCTATGGGGTTCAAGGGCTCCGTCCAGGGCCCCATAGCTGGGAAGCATCGGAGGCCAGATTTTAACTAGAGACCTCCCGGCTCTGGGCCTGGCTTCCAGTTCGCTGGGCCACCCATTTTCCTCCCCAAAGTTAAAGTTGAATCTTTGGGCTGAGTCTGCTCCCAGACAGGCAGGCAAAATCAATGAAATTGCCAGAAGAGTCAAAAATCCTTTTAAACAGCCCATTGCTATTAAGTTTCTGTTTGAAAAGATCTGTTTCTTCTCTTTAGTCTTTTCTCTCTTTCACCTCTCTGATCCCGCAGTGGCCAATACCCCCAGCCACGTGGAGGCTTAGCCTAAGGGAAATTACCGGTCTCCTTTCCCTCTGGTCTCTCCCCTCCGCCCACGTGGTCAATACTGTTACCAGCTGGTGGCAATGAGTCCTGAGCGATCTGCTCCGAGGATCTGGGTGATGAGCCGGCTGGGGTCATGCTCTTGGGTCTGGGGCGCAGAAATAGGCAGGCAGCGGCTGGTGAGAGGCCAGGAGCAGGAGTGGCTGTGGGGGTGGGCAAGGCCGGGACCAGGTACCAGGTGAGGACAATCAGGGCTGCAGGCAGGAAGCGGCGGGCAGGTCCGGAGCCTGTAGCAGCTTTGTGAGGGTAGAAAACCTTGGCCAGAGGCATATGGCTCAAAAAAAAATTTTCTAGGCACTAGCTATTAAAAGTTGAATTAAAGATCAGAAAAGAAATCAGAAGACTGAAAGTTCTTTTTTCCATTAGGTCGCCATAACTGTAAAGATTAAAATTTAGGGGAGAGGGGGAGACTGAGGCAGGTAGAAATTAGTTTCTCTCTGCAAGGAATATATATTTTTTAGAGGTTTATTAAAGTTAAAGATTAAGAATATACAAGTAAGAAACATGTGCCTAGGCCAGAGGCCTAGACAAAATAACCTCACATCATGGAAGAGACGCCTCTGCTCCAAAAACGGTCCAAAGGGAATTCTTATGTATTGATTAGTGGCCCCATATCTGTTTGAATTTAATACCACTGCCCTTGATGGATGTTTCAAAGGACAAGCAGAGTGAATTATAGTAGTCACGTATGTAATAGAAACATGGAAATATGGAATTAGAAAGATCATAGAACTCACACTCTAATGACAAGCCTCTGCAATATTCCTAGAAAGTGTTAATCTAGGCTCTATTGAAAAACTTCCATGAATGACCTGCAATCCAATCCAATATGAAACAATACCAAATTATTAGGAAGATTTTCTTCATAGAAAACAAAATCTGCCTCTCTGTAGAGTCTAGCTATTATTTTTTTAATCTTTCCATTAGGACAGAATGCTGTACAGTGAATAGTATGTTTGTTCTTGAAGGGTCAGGAAATCCTGAACCCTGTTGTGTTTCCACTTATTGCCTGTGTGACAAAAACGTCATTTAACTTCTCCAAGCCTATTTTTCCTCATTAGTAAAGTAGGAGCGTTGAACTTTAACTTTAAGACTCTTTCCAACCCTAAATCTATGATTCTGTTATCTAAAAAAGTAAAATATAATCCAACTTTCTCCCTGTCGCTGTTTCCAGTTCTTCATGGCAGCTATCACCTATACCTATGTGTATTTCTTAATTTTTCTCATTTTCAAGATAAGAATTATAGTTACCATTACTACAACCTTGGTAATATGGTTTTTGTTTTTGTTTTTTTAGTTCCAGTCACCTTTTTCTTTCAGTGTAGTCATGTTTTATTCCTGAAATGAGATGTCCTGGGTGCATTGTTTCTGAGGTGCTCACTCTCTCTATATATATATGTCACTATAATATGTTGCTGTGATATTCTTTTATTTTTCACAAGTAAGACTGGACCAGTATCTGTCCCTGTGATGTTATTGCCATAGGAACTCCTAGTGTGGACATTCACTTCACTTATGGTTATCAAAAGCTCATCTATAACTTACAGTCTTAGACAATTGTTGCAGTCCCTGAGAGGTTAAACAATGGTCCTCCAGCTAGTGTGTACCAGAGTCCAGTTTTCTTGAGTCCAAAACTAACTATTGATTTAGAAATATTGCCTTTCTGGGTGATATGCTTCTACTAGGATAACATCGTTTCAGGCTAGCCTATCACATGATTTACTCATTTGAGCTCACAGAACACTACAATGACTAGATCTTTATGTACATAAATATAATTTAGTTATACTTATCCCAAACTGTATTTAAGAACTATTATTTAATATTAGGTATAGGATATTGCAACATTTTGATTTAGTTTTATCTTTTAATATTTGTCAATTATCATATCAATATTTGTCATAGCACTTATATTTGTCATGACATTTATCATAGCACTTGAGAATTTATGGATTGCTTTATCCTGCTATTTAATATGTTAGCTATTCATCTTCATGGCATTCACAAATTTGACAAGTGAGTCATCTAAAGCTTCTATTTCTAGAGAATTCCTCTTACCGCTTTCTTCTGAATTGACAGGAATTCATTAATCCTTTACTGTTTTATCCTATTCATTCAACTAACTCAAAGTCATACATTTAATTCATATTTAATTATATATACATTATTATTAATATTATTATTAGCCCACATCTCTCCATTTCACAACTATTTTGTAGGATTGTTCTAGTTCAAGCATGCATTGGATTAGGACCCCTGAAGTCTTTTCCAACTCTGAATTCTGTGATCCTACTGTTGAATTATTTCACTGTTATTAGTTGCAGTTGTAGAGATTGCTGTTTTCAATTAACAAGCTCTTATTAAGTGTGAATAATGTAACAAGTACTATGGGAGGCAAATGAGAGAGATTAAGATACTCATGAAACAATTCCTTCTCTCAAGTGATTTTTTTTTCCCTAATTTTCAGGGAAAAAAAAACACCATTGCTAAAATATATGAAAAGTCAATTTAGGTTAGTTTTCGATGAAGGAAGGAACTAGTGGTTGGGAGGAAAAATAAAGGACTCATAGATGAAGTAGCTTATTAGGCTGATTTTGAAGGAAGTGAAGGTGAGAAAGAATAAATTCAAGAACAGCAGACAGTCTTCATAAAAGGCAAAGTGGCATGGGATAAATATCCTGAGTGAGAAACATCAAAGAAGCCACTTTAACTGGATATGTGAATGGTAGTAGTACACAATAATCCAGAAAGAGGTGAGCTAAGAGGTTGGATTTATTCAGTGCTTGAGAAAATAGAGGGTCACTAAAGGTTAATGAACAGGGGAGTGACCAGAACTGTGCTTTAAGGGTAATATTTTGGCCAATGGTCAGCTTTGTGAAGGATGAACCAGATAGGAGAGAAACATTAGGCAAGGCTATTAAGTCATGTGACCATTAAAATGAAAGATTAGAGATTTTCTCTGATCCTCTTGACATTTTGACCCTTTAAAAAAGAAGTTAGACATAGGTGATAAAGCTATTTTAACAGTCTTCATAGTTTAAAACATCAAAAGCCCTAGAAAATAAACCAACAGCAGAGAACAGACAAGGCTAATCCATTACCTAGAATTACTCAGTCTAGCCACATTGTGTTTTTTGGCTTGCAACATTTATTTTTTTTTCAATTTTTCATTTTCTCTAGTCCAGAGTTGATCTATGGATCCTTTTGATTTTGGCACTTTGGTTTCTATGTTCAGACAGTCTCACAATTTATGTTCTTTTTAGTTTAGGCTTATTGCTTTTGGGAATGTATAATCCTTAAGTCATCTCTATCTTTGAGATCAATGTTTTGTTTATATGGAGATAATATTTTCCTTTAACAATATTATTTTTTCATTCTCTTCTAGATTGTCTTTTACTTTTGTGTATTTACATTTCCATTCAATTATTATTCTTTTTTGTTTCTTTGATGAGTTTTGCTGTCATGGACTCAAATGTGTTTATTCTGTCAGTTATTTCTGCTGTGTATGCCACAAGTTATGATTTTGAACCTCTTATTTATCTTTTCAAATATTCATAAACATCCTGTTGTGGTTCCATGCCCTCTTGGAAATCCATAATGTCCTTTGTGTCATCAAATGTTGATTGATATTCTTTTGTTTTATAATTTTTATTTATAGATATTAGGACTTGTTCAGTAGAATGCTTTTTATGGTTAATATTGTCCCTAATGGTTCAGCTGCTTATACTCAAGGCCTTTAAGGGAATCTTCATCTTCCAGAGATCTTTGGTAATTTTAATCTTTTTCTTCACCTTTTATTTCCCCATTACTCACTTTCTGACTTCTTCACTTCATTGTTTCACTGGGAGGCTGAAAATAAATTCAAGCAAAACTTCCCCTAAAACTAGCAATTTAAATTTTGGTGGCCTTAATCTCTGCTGCAAATGACTTCTGGAAGAGGAATAGAGTGAGAATCCAAATTGGCTACATATGGATGATAACCACTTTTCTTCAGCCTTAGTGGAGGGCTACCTAGTGACAGACGATGGCATCTTACACCAATTCTCTTTGTTTCACCACTCTTTTGGCTGAGATGTGTTGTTGCAGAGCTCCAGCTTGCCATGCTTCAAGCCAGGAAAGCTCCTAATTCTTGATTTTTTTGTGGCACTGGAGCATGTGTGTGTGGGAGCTGAGGCTTGTACATCTCTTCCAGAGCAAGGTGGGTTGGTAGTGGAAATGAGGTTGCTGAGTGAGTACATTAGAAGAGAGGGATTAGCCTTCTCTGCTTTTGACTCACTTTTATTAGGGTTCTTGTTGTATTAGATCATAGAGGCAAATAAAATTGCTATATCTCTTGTGCTTAATACTTATTTTGGTTTTTACTCACTAACTATATAGTGATCAAACAAAAGAAAAAAAGGAATAGACAAATAGATGAGAAAAATAGTATCAGAGAGTAGTGTCATAAAAGCAGAAAATAAATAATACTTGAGAATAATTTTTGTTCAGTAGTTTCAGACTCTGAGAAGATGTTAAGAAAGTTGAAGAGGAAGAAAAAGCCAAATTTGGTTTGCATCAAAAGGATTCATTTGGTAATTTTGCATATAGCAATCTCAATTGAGTGATGAAACTAGAAACCAGATAACAGGAGATCATGAACTGGATAAGAGGAGAAGCTGTAGAAGCAATGTATGGAAGCAGGTTTATTTCTCCCTTAAGAATTTTGTTATCAATGAGAGAAGAGATATAAAATAATAGCTATAGGGAATTATAAGGTCAAAGGAGATTTAAAAAATAACATTTTATTGTTTATCAAATTACATATAAAACATTTTTAATATTCATTTAAAAATTATTGAGTTCCAAATTCTCTCCCTCACTTCCTCCCCTCCCTCTTCCTTGGGATCACAAGAAATCTTATTTAGGTTATGTGTATGCAATGCATAAAATATTTTTGAATATTAGTTATTTAGGGGAACAAAATTCAAACAAAAATGAAGAAAGAATAGTGAAATAAAGTATCCTTTCATCTGCATTCAGATTCCATTAGTTTTTTTGCTAGAGGTATGTGGCATTTTTTGTCATGGATCGTTTGTAATTTTTATGTATCTTCGTATTGCTGAGAATATCTAGTTCATTCACAGTTGTTCATAATACAATATTGCTGTTACTGTTTATAATGTTATCTTGGTTCTGCTCACTTTACTCTGCATCAGCTCAGGTAAATCTTTCCAGGTTTTTCTAAAATCCTCCTGCTTATCCTTTCTTATAGCACAATGACATTCCATCATTATAATATACCAAACTTTTTCAGCCATTGCTTTATTGACAGACATCCATCCAATGTCCAATTCTTTACCACCACAACAGAGCTACTATAAAGAGTTATCTACCAATACATCATTTTCCTTTAAAAAAATCTTTTTGGATTGCAGACCTACCACTGTTAATGCTAAATCAAAGTTTATGCACAATTTTATAGCCCTTTGGGCACAGTTCCAAATTGCTTTCTAGAATGAATAGTGTCCCAACTTTCACACATCCTCCCAACATTTATTATTTTAAGGAAGGGGATTTTAAAAGTGCTGGACATATGAGTACAATTTTTTTTTGGCAGGAGGAAAGCAGCCAATATTTATGAAGAAATTAGAGCTTAGAGAGGGATATGGATGATTACCTCAGCAAACTGCTGAAGAATACACAAAGGACTATATATTCTGGTGTCCAAGAAGAGAAACTGCCGTTGGTGAGGGAAAAGTCAACTTCTTCATCAGAGACACATTTTATCCAAAGAACCATCAGGTATTCAGAATTTCACATTGATCTGAAGAGTTGTCAACCATTCAGAGATACAAACTATTTTATGGGTGGGTACCCGTGCTTTTGGGGAAGGCATGAGAGGCTTCTCCTAATTTTGCAAAAGCCCTTTAAGTAGTCAGCTGGATCTAAAAGGAAAAGAATCAGGGTCTTTGGTCAGAGTCAAGGTTGTGCAAATTATTCTGATATAAACCAGTGCTTCCCACATTGTCACAGAATGTCTTAAAATGTAGATTCTAGGGAGAAGACCACAAATGTAAAATGAAAAAAGAATTCAGAAATAGAAAGCGAAAATAAGAGAACATGATAGAGATTCAAATATTCAAAAATAATTTGGAGAACCTGACTGGAAGTATATGAATCTGAGGCACTAAGATGACAAGTTGTTGAGAGATAAGCCACTGCCCTTGTTGGACTGGAGAAATAAAAGCCATCCTGAGCTCAATACCTTAAGTAAAGCAACACAAAGGAAACCACAGACCATTCCAATTATTAGCACATTTCTCCCATAAATTTAGACAAAAGCTACCATTCTGTATCTTCCACCCATTGTTCTTAGTCCTTTTTCCCCCCCAGGGCCAATCATAACTAAAACAACCTCTTGAACCTTCTAGGCCTTCAAGGCTTTGGAGAGACATCATTAATCCACATAAGTCTTTTTTTCCTTAGGCAAAAGAAATATTTGGAATTTATTTAATTCGTACTTCTATTTCTAAAATGACCCCATTCTCTAGCCACTACTTTCCTATATATGTTGTCTCTATCGTTAAAAAAGTAAGTGTATTGAGGACAGGAACTGTTTTATTTTGTATTTATAGTCCCAGCTTTCAGCATAGTGCTTGGCACAAAGTAAGTATTCAATAAATTATTTTCATTCATCCATTAAACATTGTTCCTAGTACCATTACTAATTTAGTTACTTTCATAGAGCACACTTCAGCCATCTGGCATCTCTCCTTCAATCTATTGTCATATGTATTATACACATAATGAGTAATAATAATAATAATAATCCAAATAAAAATGATCAGGGCAGGACTCAGGGAGATTATCATTTCCCTCATTCTGGACACTATTCCTCTACTCATGTATTCTAATACTACTTTAGGTATTTTTTAGGTGCCATGTCACAATGTTTACTCATAGGGTCCCTATAGTCTAATAAAATTCTCAAATAGTTGCCATACATACTATTATCTAGAAATATCTCTCCCATCTGATACTGTTAAAGCTATTTTTCATTTTAAAACAGAACTTCAAAATTATTCCAATTTGTTTTCATTTTATTTGATTACTTCAAATTTTCCAGATTATTGAACTCTTTTTGATTGCTGACTATGATCCAGTATGCCAATTGTACCTTTTAGCTTCATCCCATCTACAAAGTAGATGTGTGTGCCACCTTTACCTTCATATATTCCCACATCAGCTCCATGCCTCAATGGAATTCTAGTAGTGTCTGATACTTGTTTATATGCTTCCCCCTCCTGACTACCATGTCAGTACTCAAGGATAAGATGCTGCTTGTTGCTTGCAAAAAGTGATAAAATCTTTAGGCTCTGCCTGCTTGGTGATTCTGAAGATTTTCTGTAGGTCAGACATTGATCTTTGCAGTGACATTTATTCACACAGGAAATTAAAAAAAAATTACCATGATCATCTTTGTACTAAAAATCAATGAACTCTAGCCCTGGGATCCCACAGGCATTATAATGCATAATACACAATTTTGAAATGATTTTTTCAAATGTTAATAAAAATGCCAGTGTATATGAAAAGATCAATTTGTGCTATAGTAGGTGAACTTTAATATTAATATTTAATAGTTTAGTTAAATATTTACTGTTTACTAAAAGCTACAGTAGAGATTATCGTTTTTATATAATTTTAAAAATTGCCAAGAACTTACACTGATTTTATTATGAAAAGTATTTTTGGAGAAATTTTGTAGTTCATTGTGTTGTACCTCACAGTATATTCAACCAATCCATGTCAATACCTCCTCAAAAAGGAATAAAATATTTCTGACGGTGTCACAGTTATATAAGTATATTTTGAGTTGGATGTATTATAGGCAAGGGACTGCCATCAATCATGATTTAATACATAACTGCACATTAATAAGGTGATGGCTCAATAGGGAACTTGTTAAGAAAAGTAGTTAAGTTCTTCGGTGCCCAGATGCCAGAAATATATTAAAACCTTTTTGAAGGTTATAAGGCCGTTTAAACCTCAATCAAAATCCTCTCTTGGTATGCATAGTTTTTTTTTTTCATTCTTGTTACAAAATTAGATTGCTAGTACAATAAAGTAGGTATTCCGACCAAAACTACAATGAAGAATTAGATGTGCTATTTTGCTGTATTGTAATCACTTGGCATGCTACATTTTCTTCTTCTTGCCTGACTTGTTCTGAATACTTTCCAGTTCATAAAAATTTAACTTATTAGGATTAAATGCATAATCACCATTAATGATAGTATAAGCTAGAAATCAGTACAGGGAGTATTCAAGTGTGCTTTACTGGAAATTGCTGGGGGGAAAGACACTGTATGTGCTCTAGAAAGGGAAGTAGGTGCTTGTTCTTAGAAATTGTACTCTATTGGAATATGGGTTAAATGATCATGATTTCTAATGCTTGTTCACTAGAAGCAAAAATTATAACTGAGAATTTTCTAGAAAAGCTCACTCACATGTAACAATTTTTTCTTAAGTTGAGAAAATATGGTTCTAAGATTCCAAAGTGTTTCATTATCAATAGAAAATATGAAATAACATCATATATATATAATGTCTAATCTGAAAATCATATTAAATAAGCATTTGTTAAGACCTTGTGTGAAGTCTTGTACTAAAAAAGAGATTATCTAAAAATAACAGCCAAAACCTTCTAGGTTCAACATATGATGACATTCAAATTAGAAATGAGGACCTTAGGCTGCATTGAGGGACATATTTGGGTTCTGAAGTCATAAAGTTTTCTACTCAAGTTCTCCTCCAATGATTCTTTGTACTTTTGAAATAACCCAGGGTCCTCAAGTAAATTCTAATGGTTGATATCAAGTTCTAAAGCTTTTAGATATGGTCCTTTTCATAAACTGTTTTCTGATTTTCATAACAAAGCAAGATTAAAACAGAGACATTTGTTTACAAATAGTATTTTCTCTATACTATCAAGGATATCCTATGGAGTCAAAATGGAAAAGAGATTTCATATAGAGAATGGTATGCTCTTTTCTGCATCATTTTGCTTATAATACTATGCTAATTGCATCAAGCCTCAGGTTACTCATACCATTTTTAAACAATGAATGAATAAAAAAGTTTTTATTTAATGATTATTTGGGGTTAAGAAATTCTATACAGATGAAAATCCACACAGGAAAAAAAAGAACTAAATAAAAATTCTTTTAGCTAAAGTAGAATCTTAGAATACCACCAAAGATGGATTCTGTACTCAACTTTGGAGTGAAGAGAAAGCAGAAATGAAGATGCATGATGCTTGGGAAAGGGCATCCCTTTCAAGAACCCCAAGTTGCTATGTGACACAAAAAGCTATCTTTTAAGGCTAATATTCATTTGGTGATGCTATGGAACTTTAAAACAGAACATGGAGCTCTGAGGAATCAAAATTGCAAACAAAGCAAAGGGCAAAGGAGAGATGTGTGGTGTGTGTAAGCAGACTCAAGCATATGGACAATGATAACTGACATGCAAGTAGTGGTATAAATATATCTGAAAAAAGAAATGTTTGATTAGAAGAGAAAGTTGACTATGTAATTATAGGGAAAGACATAGGGACACAGTAAGTGAGAGGGATATTTCCCTGAAGAAATGTGCAAATGATCCCTGTGATAGAAGAAAAATCTATCAGCATTTCTCTTAAGGCATGATTTAAGGCCATCTCTCTGTCAATAGAGATATATTGCATTTCCCTAAAAAGAAAAAAGGGACCACAGAACCTAGCTGACCCCTTTCACATTTGGGACTTCTTTTCTCCACTTATATTCTGAAGTATTCCCAGATCCTTGCCCTTTCCCTGCCCCTAGAGAGAATTACTTTCTCTCAAAGGAGAGAATGCTATTCTGGGACCTAATTAACCATGTGTTTTGGTGTTCAATGTACTTCTCAAGTAAGGCAAATTAAAAAAAAAAAAGTATCAACTACATTAGACTTTGAACTTTTAACATTTGATGGCACCTGAGATCATGTAAATCATCACAACCTATCCTGATGATTTCCTGATATGTTTTCATAAAGGGGGTTAGCAGATTGGCTCAATAAATAGAAAGCCAGGCATGGAGACAGAAGTTTTACATCTGATCTCAGACACTTCCTAGCTGTGTGACCCTGCGCAAGTCATTTAACCCTCTTGTCTAGCCCTCATCATTCTTCAGCCTTAGAACCAATCCATTGAATAGATTCTAAGATGGAAAGTAAGGATTAAAAAAAATAAGTTAATGGAGGTTGTGTCTATCACAATTGAAGCTAAATGCCAATACATTTTTGTTGCAAACCTTTGCTTGTATTAGGGCAAAGTAAACTTTCTTTTTATTAACTATTTGATGATTTTTAAACAATACGTTTCACTCCCAAATTGAAGTTGAATTAAGATACCACTATTGGGCATGGAGGCAGGTAGGTGACTCAAGTCACACTGGTTCTGTAGTCAAGAAGACCTGAGTTTAAATGTGGACTCAGATACTTACTAGCTGTGGGAACCTAAGCAAGTCGCTTGCTTACTGTTTGCCTTAATCCACTGAAGGAGGAAATGGCAAACGACTCTAGTGTCTGTGCCAAGAAAACCCATAGATATTACTAGTGTGCTATGATCCATAGAGTTATGATGAGTTGGGCACAACTAGACAACTAATCAAAAACAACATAGCATTAGGCATGGCTTTTACATTTGCTTTGTTTATGACAACACAATAGATCCATGATCTATGGAGAATCAATTAATAAACATTTATCAAGTGCCAGATGTATTCCAGACCCTGTGCTAAATTCTGGGAAAACAAAAAGAGGCAAAAGATGGTTCCTTCCTCCAAGGAGCTTCTAGTAAAAAAAACATGGAAGGGACGTGTAAATGCTGCACTTTTGTAGTGGACCCAGTTCCAAGAGTTGTGGGATTTTTTTTCTACCTTTGTTCAGTAGCATGTATGTAGCAGTTAAAGTAAATAAATGGTCAGAGTGATACAAGACTGTTTGGAAGCATGAAATAGGTGAAATGATAAAGGGACTAGGGGTTAAAGAAAGGAATACATTGTAGAGTTAAATTGGTTTACCAAGAGGTCAATAGTGAAAGAGAAGAGATTGACTAGTGCAAAGGAGTTGGCCTAAGAGAGAACTGAAGGGTAAAAAGATTCAAGATCTTGGCATGTACAAAAGCTAGATTTTTGTGAAGGAAGGTATTGGAAGTGCCTTCATACTATAAATTTTCTTAAAGAAGAAAACCATAGGTCTATACATATCATTCTCTCTTTGCCATCCAATAAAAATAGAATTTTCATTACTTGAAAGAAAATTTTTAAGAAAGTGTCTTATAAACCTTAAAGTGGTATGTAAATGAGCCATTGTCAGTCTTAGTATTGTGATTTTAATATACTGTTCAGAAAAAAATCCCTTTTTACATTATATTTGGACAATTATTCAACTCCTCTTGTATTCTACCCGCTCCTCCCCCAAAATGGCATAACCCATCTGAATTTGAAGAAATGGATAACCTTTTTGTTAGGTTTTAACAGACCTTCCATCTATAGTTTCTTTTCTTTTATTAATATATATCACTTTCATTGAAAATTATGTTCTTTTAACATTTAAGATTCTAATGTCTAGGTGTCCCTGAGATTGTTCTTGAGATTACTTACTCAAATGGATCCTTCTTATGGATAAAATAATTACTGTAAAACATTGAACAATAGAAAAATAACCAATAGAAGGTCTTCAGTGACTGTTTCATCTATATTCTCAAAATTTAGAACAGAGAAACCAAACATAATATAATAGGTAACATTGAGAGCATTATTTAAAAATAACTTTTTTAAAATTCTTACCTTCTTAGAATCAATTCTATGTATTGGTTTGATGGTAGAAAAGTGTTAAGGGTTATGTGGTGGGAGTAAGGTGACTTCCCCAGTCACACAGCTAGTTAAGTGTCGGAATCTAGATTTGATCCTAGTCTATAGGATTGACTCTCAATTCACTGTTTCCTATCTCCCCCAAGTTAAAAATCCTTGAATTATAATCTACAAATAGTTGAGACATTATTATTATTGTTTTTCAAATAAATAATTGAGAAAATCATATTAATCCCATGACTTTTAAGAACTTAAACCTGAAAATCAAAATGCTATTACCAAGATCTTCATAAAAAAAACAGGAAAGATATTTTAATGTCAATTTAAAAGAAAAAAAATCTTGTGATTCAGAGAATTGGCAAAAGTAAAGTGAGATAGATGGAGAGAGAATTCAAAGTAAAACACAAATTAATGTTCCTTTAGCACTGCCTTAAGTTTTTTTTATTGCCATTGACCATGTTCAAAACTGATTTCAAATTTAGCACAAACCCAGAAAATTTCCTAACCTAGCTAGAGCTTTTATTTGGGTGATATGTCATCTGCTGTATAGACCAATCAATCACTGCTAAGACATGTAATGAACTCTCTATTTATCATGATTTCATATTACCTTGGCATTTACAGGATAATAAACCAATCTTGCCCTGACTTAAACTTTCATACCTCATCTGCTTGTGAGAGGCAGTACCATATAATGGATAGATCACTGGACCAAAAGGCAGCAAGTTCTGGGGTCAATATTCCTTCTCAGGCTCACTAGCTATGGAATTATGGGTAAGTCACTTGACATCTCCTACCTTCAATTTCCTCATCTACAAAAGAAAGATAATAATACTTGTAGTTATTCACACAAAAGGTTGGTGTGAAGTCCAGATATCAGAATTTTTAAAATGCAATACTATTCCCTTATCTATGGGCATCTACTTTAACAGTTCTTTTCCACCAGAAAAAATTGTTATATTAACCTGGAACATTTAATTCTATCTTTGAACTCCTCAGTGCATGTGCCTAGCTATGAGATTTTAGTGCTAAAATGAAAAGCAAATATCAGATATTATTATCTGTACTAAAGCAATGTATATTCTCCATAGTTTTAATATTGATCAGCACATCTACATGTCAGTCTAATTACATTACCTTTGTATTTTACTAATTTTCAGGGATCTTTCAATTTAGGAATAAATAACAGGAATAATTCTTATTAGCAGTAAATATAATTGTTGTTATACTTAACCCTCATAGTAATGAGAAAAAGCAAGAAAGAAGGTTTGCAAATGGCAGAGGCTTGGATTTCCATCCAGGATAGCTCATACATGGAATACTATGGGATTAAGTTCCAAAGAGTGTCAAGAAGATATAAAAAGAGGACCAGAGTGCTGGAGGAGGCCTTTGGTTCCTGTCTCTCAGGGAGCTTGGAGACTTCACTTCCTGCCAGAGTGAATAATGGACTTTATCTTGGAAGCCATTTACCCTGCACTGGAGAGTACTCCCATCTCCTCTTTGAAAAGAGATTTCTCTACCTGAGTTACAGTTGTTCCTACTGACCATGTTCCTGAGTTCCTCTCTCCTTGTTAATATCTTATTTACTGAGAAGAACCAACCTGAGTCAGAAAGATCTGTTGCCATCAAGTGATGGCAAGACCATTTGGGTGACTTTGCCATTCATCTTCACCCTATCAAAGCAACCTGAACTAGCTTTTGTCTACCAATATTAATTTTGGGGGACTGCAGTAGTTAGGCAAAGCTAAATAGAATTTTTGGGGTTCAGAGACAGTGTAGACATAAGCCGCTTGAAGAAACAGAAAGCAGATCCATAAAGGTCTCTTAGCTTGGGGGAGCAGATTTAGAGATTAGGGAAACCTCCCTTGGCCCTCCTTCTTTTCTCTGTGTGAAAACACTCAAATAAACCCTTTTTATCACTGACATATTTCACCCTCCATTAAAAAAATCATTCTTTGTAACTTTTATCATTTTTTTAACCCTTACCTTTGAAGTCTTACAAGCAATACTGTGTATTGGTTCCAAAGTAGAGGAACAGTAAGGGCTAGGCAGTGGGGGGTAAGTCACTTTCCCAGGGTCACACAGCTAGGAAGTGCCTGAGGCCATATTTGAACCTCCTGTCTCTAGGCCTGGCTCTCTATCCACTGAGCCACCCAGCTAACCCTTTGTAATTTAAAAATAATAAAGTGCTTTACTTTGGCCAGCAACTACTGAGAATTATTCTACTTTCCTTTCTTCTGAAGACCAATTCAGAATGTTTGCAGGTTTTGAAAGTATACCATATCAAAGAACACTTGCTCAAGTGGAACCACATTTTCTTCTTCATATTTTGTTTCTCTTTTGGTTAGTCTCTGCAGGTGTCTGAGTTATAATCTTAAAGAGTTTTTCTCCTTTCTGCTGACTAGTAGACTTAATTTTTTTGCCATATGCTCCTTGGGGTGACCTACCACCACCCCATCCCTCTTCTACATTCTGTAGGCATTCTTGCCATAAATTTTCATGTTTTGGAGTCTTTAGAATCTATACAGTTTCAAAAAATTTACCTTTAATAGTTTCCAGAATTCAACCTCTCTTTTTTTTCTCTGCAGATGCCTGCCAGTACCCTATTGATTCAATCCTATTTCTGACCAGATATCCCATGTTTCTCTTCCAAGGGACGAAACTCCTTTCCTGTTTAAATTCCAAAGCTCAGCACCATATATTTTAGTGTTCTGAGACCTATTGGCATTTAAAGCTGCAAATGGTACTTTAAGCATCTTTCCCTTTAAAGTTATCATCTGTCTCTTAGACAATCTTTCACTGAGTAAGAGTCATAACCTGGCGCAGTAACCTTGCCTCCTCTGTAAGACCCCTAGAATTCATTGCCTGAGAACTTTCTAAAACTCTTTCAATAGGAATTTTAAATGATACCACCTCTTCGAGTGACTTGTAGAAAAATAGTGTTTTATCATCTTCATTACACTGTTGAGTGAGGATTTCACATGTCTTTAAAGTGATGATCATCAGTAATCTGCTCCATACAGTGCCAGGCAAGCAGCTCTGCTGCTCCAATGAGCCAAGGTGATGTATCTTTGCTTGAGGGATCTATCCATTGGAATCCCTGAGTTCAGTCTGAGCAGCCTTTTGTCACTTTTAGCCACAAACTGAGCTGGGCAGGCTTGTACTCTTCCCAGCTGGAATACTGCTGTGCTCTTTTAGCCAGGACAAACACTCTTATCTGAGGATCAATACAAGGCTCTTCTCTGACCTCCTCAGCATTAGCTCTGAGGTGGTTTGTTGCTACAAGGCAAGTGGTTTAAAAGGTCTGCCCTATCCTGTTCCCCCAGTCCTTGTCTGAGAATCCTCTTCCTTCAGTAAGGACCTCTACCTCACAGGGATCGGCCCCAATTCAGGCAGCTTCACTTTCCATATTCCTCTGAGGATCATATGTGAGTTATTAGAGATAAAGGTATGGATTGTCTACATTGTCTCACGGACATCTTCGTATGCAATTAACCTGGCCAGTGTAAAGATTAAAATTTAGGGGAGAATGAGGCATCTGAAATTAGTTTCTCTCTGCAAGGAGTATTATATTTTTTAGAGGTTTATTAAGGATTAAGGATTAAAGAGAATACAGGATAAGGAAAACGTGCCTAGGCCAGAGGCCCAGACAAGACCTCACCTACATTATGGAAAGAGCCAAGTCTGCTCCAAACGGAAGTCCAAAAAAAAAAAAAGCCTTTGTAATCAGCTTAAATACCTTCTTGATCTCGCCCACCTCAGAATTCCATGGGATTACAAAGCATTTTGGGGAAGTGGAGCAAGGGCTTGTGGGGATTGAAGTCCAGAGTTCAAATCTCAATTTTACACCAGATATAACTTAAACAATTCCTTTCTCTGTCTTTCCAGGTTATATCCTTATATTGAGCTCCTTTGTTTATAAAAAAAAAGATATCTTGCTGCTATGGTTTAGTTCCAATACATTCACTGAAAAAAGATTTCACATCTAATTTAATAATACAAGTATATCGAACACTCCTTCCATGAAGTAAAATGGCCCATGTTTTTCCCATTAACATTCTTCTTCAGAACTATAAATCATGGGCTAGCCCAAGCTCTGGTGAATCTGCTATAGAATAGAAATCTAAGGATCGGAGGTATTTAGGTCTAAATCTGGAAAGGAATTTGGATGTTTTCTAATGTCACCCACTAATTTAAAGTTAAGGAAACTGAATTTCAGAATGGTTATGACTTGTCTAAATTAACAAAGGTAGCAAACTTCAAGCAGAATTTGAACTCTAAAACGTGGGTTACCCAAAGGACAATAGAGAGGTGTATGGTGAACATGAGTAGGAAAGGATATATTATTTACAGATTACTACGTATCACAAATGGTATAAAAAAATCATGAGGCATACGTGAAAAGAGGCGTTCCTATCATGTGGGGAAGGAATAACAAATTGATAGATATATTGTTACTAGACTAATGATGAGACATAGAAGAAGAATGATAGACCTGTAAAAAAAATTGCCAGAAAAGGGAAAGAGTTGTATAGATGAGGAAGTGGGAATGTATTATGATATAGATGATTGAATGGCGTATACCTATAAATAAGATCAGAAATCTATAGAAGTCTTAAAGAAATAATCATTTGGAATTTCTAAGATGATTTTATTACATCCTAATTAGTGATCATTATGCTATATGGGTCAATGTATCTTCACTAATAGCATTGATGGAATATACAAATTAAAGTCCTAAATCTCTACCCCATTCAAATAAAGCCCATTCTTTAACTGTCAAAATATTTTATTTAGTAACAAAATAGATGATCATCTTTAGTTCAGAATTGAAGAAATGTCAAAGCATTCTCGGGATCATTAATGTTTCCTAAACAGAGTGCTAAACTAAATTAAATTTTGGTTTAGGATTTTTTAATAACCATGTCATCTATATCTCTGCTTATGTGTGTGCACATATATGTCATAATGTTCATTCAAAATATAACTGCATATTTTAAAATTAGTTATATGAAATAATGTCTTACCATATTGTGAAAATTGAAAAATAAATTATTTTATCTCATTAAGCAGCAATCAAGTATACCCTGTCATTTCATGAAAGAGTGAAGAATGTGCTAAAAATCCAAAGTATTTTTGGATGATGAGAAAGATGATTCATTAACTGTTCAATTATATTCTTCCTTGTACCTTCAGAATCCTAAAACTTTGTGCCCTTATAGGTACTTGTTCATGCTGTATGAATCCTTGGCTGAAATATTTATGATCTCACTTCATTAAAATAAAATTAAGCCAAATTCTTTGGCCCTTGATTTCTAGTGACTATGAAGAACATAAAATAAAATGATAGACTTTTATGAGATTGTAAGCAGACATACTGTTATAATCCTTTTATGCACGATGTTTTATCCTTACAGTATATGCTTCTAATGTAATTATGTTGGGTCACGACTTCTCAGCATTAAGGTTTGCATTTAGGTAAGTTGAATTTCCATTGAGCAGTTTAATTTTTGCTCTATTCTAGTTCTACCAAATATCTACATATTTTAGGCTTGACTTTATTAACTCTAGATCCTTTATAAATGGTAGAATTAATGTGCTCTTTTCTGCCAAGTAAGTTTTATAATGAAATAGTGTTTCATTTGCGGCTCACAGACCAGAACAATTGAAATAATATTCTTAAAATGGCTTCCTTCAAAGGAAACCATGTGATTATAATTATAAAAATAATTGACCTTATAAGTATATGAGTTGGAAATAAAATTTTATTTCAGCTAGGTAGCAGAGAGAACAGAACTTGGAATCAGGGATACCTGAGATCAAGTCTTACCTCCAAGACTTGCTAGCTGTGACTACAAAAATCATTTAACCTCTGATGGCCTTAATTCACTCATCTGTAAAATGAGAAAAGTAATAGCACCTATCTTGTTGGGTTGTTGTGAGAATGAAATCAGATAACATAAAATGCTTAGCCAACTTTATAACACTAAATAAATCCTAACTCTTATCATTGCTATTGTTTTTATCATAGAATTTAGAGATGGAGAATGCTTTAGAGATCATATGGTTCAGAATAATAATTTTACATAGAAGAACCAAGTAGATGAAGAGGAAATTGGCTTGTTTAAGGTAACACAAGTGATAATATGTGAACTAATACTAAAATCTGAATCTGAGTCTGCAAATTCAGTGCTCTTTCCCTGTATTAGGTGTCTCCTACCCATTTCCATGTCAGCAAGTATTCATCAAGTCCTTAGTATGTACCTGTCAGGATATTAAGTACATACTGAATTCTTTTCTTCCTCTTCATTGCAATATATAATTATTTTTAGAATTTAGAGTCTTTCTGTTTATGTTTTAGTTTAAACTAAATGAGCAACACCACAGGCCATATTTCACAACATAGATCACAATTTTCTGACCAAATGGGCAATCAAATATCATTACATGCTAAACCTACAGTCTCCTAACACTATCAAGTTTAGTTTCCCAAACAGATATTCTTTCACAGGTCAAACTCATTCATGGCTAAGGCTTATTTTTGCTTATCTTGTAGTATGAATTTTATACAGAAAATCATCAGGATTTTTTAGGAGTTATTCTTTACTGGCAGAATGATCACTTGAGTTATTGAATGATGGTGAACGTGGCAGTATTTTAGTTCATCTTCCTTTCCATTTTTTCCCTAAAGTATACTATGAAAAGGGCCAATATGTGCAGTTGAAGTCACAAAACTAAAAGGGAGGCAGCTGGCAACTCCATCTGTGCATGTCAAATTCCAAACTAAGCTAATTCCTATATAGTTGTTGAAAACAGGATAGGAGAATACTGATGCTAAGTGACCCAAATTTTGGATGGGGGCAGAAATGAAGAAGATTGTTTTGAAAGATGTCTGTCACTAGTTCCACTGCCTAAAAAAAGCATTTTTTATCAACTATGCATTACTCACAAAGGTTATTCCTATCTTACCATACAATCCACAATGGAAAAAAACCCATATTGTAACAATCAGTTTTTGAAATTTGTTTTGCTCACAGCCACCTTGTGAAGCAGTTACTTCTGTTCTTTACTATAAAAGTAAAGAAAATGAAACTCAGAGAAGGTAAATGACTTAACAATTGTTTCACAGCTGATAAATGTCAACTTTGGAAGTAAAGGAAAGAAAATTTTATAACAATTAGAGCTGTCCTAAAATGGAAATGTTTCATCTAAAAGGGGTAACTTATTATAGTGTAAAAAGGAGTCTTATCCACTTTAATCTCTTAGTTAATATATATATATGTATATAATATTACTCATATATATTCATTAAAATCTGTTACAACTCTGAGATCAATGATTTTATGAATATTGTTTTTCTTTTCTCTCCAATATGCTTTCCCATATGGTGGTAGGAGTAACCTATACTAACCTAAGTAGATTAGGCTAGTTTTTCACTTAAAAGATAATGAAATTGTCCTTGTGACTTCATTGGTGTAAGAGTCTAAGGCTCAAACTATTGACATAACTTTCTGAAGGTCTCGATGTACAATATAAAAAAGACATGAAAATTATCTTCAAGTAGGCTGCCATGTGGTAGGAAAAGTAAACTAGTGATGTGTCTACAACAAAAGGAAGAACCATGATCATGGTCAGATGTTTCAGAGAGAGATATAGACTTAATGGAATAGATTTTGTAATAGGCAACAAATCGGAAGCTATGAAATTTCCCAAATGTGATCTTAGCATATTTAACTCTGTGTTGCAAGTCTAGAAATAAGGGACATTTTTCCCATTTTTCTATTTCAAAATAGAATTCTGGTGCAAATTTTCTAACATAGATTAGCTTAATAGTTGATTTTCAGTTTTTTCAGTTGTGTCTGACTGTGACTTCATATGAAGTTTTCTTTCTTTCTATTTCATTTTAAACATGAAGAAACTGAGGTAAACTGTATTTAGTGACTTTCCAGAGTTACACAACCAGCAATTGTGTGAGGCTAGATCTGAACTGAGGTCTTCCAGAATTCCAGACCTGGCATTCTATCCACTGAATCACTTAGTAGATTGTAAAAAAATAAAAAAAAAAACTAGTTAAAAACAATTCTTTCTTCTGAATTTTTAAAATAAATGTATCAGGGTACATGATGGCTGAAACATCTCTTTCAATAAATATTGTTATATTAATAAGATGTTTTTGAGGGTCAATAAAAATCTAGTTATAGAACACAGATAGTTATATGAGTTTTAGGGTGCTTCTTTTGAGTAATATATGATTTTTAAGAAAACTATACTAAGATAATTGTTTTCTTTTTTCTTCATCAATACCTACAATTTTGATTTTTAATGTTTATTTTTATCTTTCTTTACTTTGAAAAAAATTAACCTTCTGTCCATTCTTAAAATCCATCTACCAAACTAGTCTCTTGTTTGAATTTCTACTTAAAATTGTTGCATAATTATTTTTACTTCTAGAATTTTTCTCAAATTCTCTTAATCACAGCATTTATGTATGTTAGAGCTGAGAATACCGAAGTGAATAATTGGTTTCAGGTCCATTTAACCTTACCAGATTATCAGGTGGGATAAATTCTGAGACAGATATTTGTAGCCTTTTGGCCCTTTCACTCAATGTAGTCCCAGTTCTCTTTCTGATAGAACATTGGTTTTAGAGGCTTAGCACTAGTAACCACAATGCTAAAGGCTTAGTGAGAGGTCTGGTGTCTAGGGTTGTACTTGATCTCAACAACCATCACAGAAAATTTGGGTCATATATTTTCAAAATCAGTGTTCATCTTTCATTTCAAAGAGGACCAATGATATGGGGTAATGTCTTGACTTGGAGCACAAATTAGATTCATGTGAAGCAGAGTTGCACAAAATCATCCTCTTCACTCTATGTTCCAGAATCTGAAGTCTAGTGGCAAGGCAAAAAGTCAGGATAACTGACAATAACACAGTATGCAGCATATGGCCGTGGCATCTTCCAAGTCTGACTAAGCTCTCAATGCTCTACAACACCTCCTTTGGCTATCTTTGGGGCCATTGTAACAAATTTTTCTCCTCTGCCCATTCCACAGGGGAAAGACTCCACATGTTTGGGTTGGCATTCCCCCTAAAATTCACCAAGAGTGGATACCTGCTAATTACCCTTATCCTGGTTTGTGCTCCAAATTCTTGGAGCCACAGGTGAGAATTAGGTGAAAGGTGTAGAGCAAAGATGGATGAGTAGCCCTAAAAAGGGCTCAGCAAATCCTCCCACTAGAGGTGCCAGTCTTCTAGTTTTTGAAAATTATTATTTACTGATGTTGGACGACTCCCTAAGCTACCTCAGTATTCTCTTCTCTGCAACTCGTTGTAGATATTTCCCAAGTTCCCTTTAATTAATCCATAATCCTGTTATCACTTTACATGACTTTCTGTGCAAAACTCCATGACTTAAAGTAATTTTGATACTATACTAGAAATAGGAAAATCATAAGCCATAATACTTAGAAATAGTGACAGAACTTGTAATTTCATTAATATAAAGAATTCCTTGATTAAAGAAACTCCTTCAACCAAAACAAGTTGGCACAACTTCTGCAATCTAAACTTAGTTTTAGCTAAAACACTGAGAGAAAGTTGATTGATTTTTCAAAGATTATATGGATAATACATACTGAAAATAGAACTCAAACCCATCATTTCTTGATTCCAAGGCCAGCTGACTAGCCAGATTGCTATCCATTTCATACCTCACCATAATAATCACTCTGTTTTTTACTTAAAAATTTTTTTAAACCCTTACCTTCTATCTTGGAATCAGTACTGTGTATTGGTTCCAAGGCAGAAGAGTGGTAAGGGCTAGAAAATGGGCATCAAGTGACTTACCCAGGGTCACACAGCTGGGAAATGTCTGAGGCCAGATTTGAACCCAGGACCTCCCATCTCTGGTTCTGGCTTTCAATCCACTGAGCTACCCAGCTGCCCCCCAATCACTCTGTTTTTTTAAAGAGATAATGCAGATTTTGTTAACTTAAATTGACAATTAGATTCACAAAATGTCCTCTCTCTGACCAAGATGAAAGACCTACAAAATCAGCTGTTTGCACTTGTTATATATGCAGATATAGTCATTTCAAAATACAAATACATGTACAAGTTTACCCATATGGCAGTGATACCAGGGAAAAGAAAAGAAGAAAAAAGAAACAGTGATTATGGGGAGTGATGTCAGCCCAAGGCTCCTCCCCCACCCCAGGCACTTCCAGGATTTCATGGAGGGCAATGACCTATTTTGAAGGTCAGTTAAATTGTCACAAAAGATGGCTTCAAGGATAAAGCCTACATGAGACCCTTTGATAGGTACTTGCTCTGTCTTCATTAAGGGGCTTTAGTTCCTTTTTTTCATACAATCACCCTCCCTCCTGCAGAGAACCCTTCCCCTGTTACTACTTTATCTTGTGTTCAACCTTTATAGACTTCACAAAATTCTTCTTCACTGAAACCCCTGCCTGCTCAAGTAACTGTTTCAAAGATAAGTGGAAAGAATTTCTGAATTCAGTGATAAGCATAATACAGGGTACACAATTCATATTTTTTTGAGTGAAAGTCTAAGAAAGAATATGGATTTAGAGATCTCTCCTGCCATCCTCAGGCTATTTTTTTCTAGAATCAGGAAGGGATATTAGGAAATTCTCCTGCATTTTTATCCTCATTCTTTCATGTTTGTTAGTGCTTAGGGCAGCTACCATGCAATTAAAAGAAATCTCAAAAACTTGGCTCTTGACGTTTCCATGGAGGTTATTTTTCCCTTTTCTTAAAATGAAAATAATGAGAAATTTTCTCTAACCATACACTATCTAGGGGCTTTAATATTTGTCTTAAAAACCATAGATGTTCAAAATTCAAAATACTCAAATGATATATGATTTATTCAATCTGAAATTTTTTCTAATGATACATATAGCAATATATCCATATCAGTTCCTCTTGTGTGTTTATTGTCCATATTGTCTCAGGGTAGCACAAGGAGTCCATCTAATAAGTTGGAAGTCTTTTTTGCTTTTCCTTGACATCACAAAGATGCTAAGGAACCAAGAAATATGAGGTATCCAAGGGGCACTAGCACCTCCGATGTGAGAGCTTGCTTCCATTTTTGCAGGGCTGCTCATCCACCTTTGGTGTCCACTTGGCACTCAACTCTCACTTGTGGCTCCAGTAAACTAGCATGTGCAGTGGTCGCATCTGGGTAAAAATGTCTCAGCAGATGGGTTAAAGCAGACTGAGATTAACTGACAGCCTCAAAACCATTCATGAGTTTAAGGGACTGTCTACTCAAGCATGTAGAATGGGCAGATGAAAATGATTTGTTCCAGCAACCACAAAGGTGGTGAAAACAGCTGCAATGCTTGATCAGACATGAAGGACTTCGAGATTATTCATTACATCCCAGGCCTTCACCAGTTTGTTTTGACCTCTATCTTGCCGTTGTACTTCAGTGACTCTACTCTGGAAGAGACAGTGACAGCTGGTTTTCCTGTAAGGCCGTTTTGTGCACAAGTCAAGACCTCAAACCATGGTGTCATTGACCCTTTTCAAAAAGGAAGAACAAATAACAGCAACAATTAAGGAACTCAAACTGTCATCTCTCACTCACAGAGTAGAACCAGTCTATTGTTTTCTTTTCTTTCTAAACATCCTGGTATAACATCTTTTACTCCTATTCTTCTGTGAAGTCTTGTTGATCATAAATTGTGGCCTGCTGATACTCATGTACTTGCTGTACTTTTTCCTTGCCATGTTAGTGATATTGAGTTTCAATTAATCAAAATCAAATCTTCTCTTTTGCATGTCTTTTGGCCTTACAACAATGACAGTATATTATTGATGCTATAAAAAGATGTGTTTCTAAAAGAAATTTGGTGGTCATTAAATTCCTGAAGGTGTTTCATCCAAATGTATGCCATAATCTGATCAATAGAAGTTCTTTATCCATTTGCATTTATATATGGATAGTCAAACTAATCTCTTTTAAGTGGTTCTAGCTCTACTCCAGAAGGATTTGAGAAATTCCAAGGCTGACTGCAACCAACACAGGGCAGTGCAAAAAAGGAGTCTCTGAAAGATGTCATAATCCACAAGGAAATGTAAGGGCCATAATGTAAGGGATTAATATAAAAAGTTGAACTGGATTATTTAAGAATAGGGTCACCAGGATTTTAAATCAATTCCAAAATGATTTTTTTAGCAATTTATTTATGAAATATAGAAAGAGTGAAGGTAAGAAAATCAGAGAAAGAATAGGGTAAAATATTTAACCTACACACTAAGGATTTTTCTCCGACCCCTGGATCAGCATAGGCAAGGCTAATTAGTCTAGCCAGAGGGGTGTCAGCCTTGAGCTGAGGACATGGGGATGCACAAAATCTTTCTCAAGAAGGAAGGCCTCTCCTGAGGCTAGTCCCTTCAGAAAATCCAGGAAAGGAGTCAGCTTTTTTCATTCACCCCATGTGGTAGTTCTAAGGGAAAAGTCCAAGAGCAGTCTGAGGTCTCAAGCTGGAGCTCCTTCAAGATCAAGTTGAAGGCAAATGATGTCTTCACAGGAAGTTCTTGGCATTTGTAAAGACTATTCCTTTTTGTCACTTCCTGTGACTTCCTTCCATTTTACGTGTACCAATTATAGCTAAAGTTTTGCTTAGGACTGCCCAGGGAGCAGTCAGTCAATTCTGATTCATCACCCACTATTGCACAATGGGTCACAGATCTCCCAACTCAAGTGTCAGTGGGGTGTATATGTTTTTGGTGATTAAATCTAAAAATGGGCAGGGGAGAGTTAAACTCATCTTCACAGAATCTCCTTCCAATTTTGACTGCACTTAATCTCTTCCATCACAGTGACTAACACCTTGGGTGGGCAAATGTGTTTGTTTTATGTCAGATTTTATGCTTCTGATGAGATCATCATATCAGTTAAATATATGGACCATATGTATGTATGTTTATATGTATATATATATATAGTTACTACAAGGTACATAATTTCTTCTGACAGTTACTCATTTTAATTATCAACTACTTATTTAAACAGCTTAACATTGAGTTCTTCTAACTATGTGCTCATGCTTTTACATTCTCCCCTCCCCCTTTTTCTTCTAGCCCTTTACCAATTCTGATCCTTGTATTAATGAATCAGACAGTTGCTTTAGGTGGGACACTTTAATCATTAATGATTATTTTGTTGTCCATTATAATATAATCAATCTCCTTTTGGGGTTTGTGATTTTCTTTAGTGTTCACTGAGTCTATTTGCTGCTGATTCTTATCCCAAAGAAAATAATGGTAATATATAGGTGTGACATTTTCAACTCTAACCCTCCTTCTTCCTCAGTCATAACTTCTTTTGTATTTCTCATTACTGCCATCTATTTTTGCTTTTGCATTAAATTAGGTGCTTAGAATAGCAAATACATGTTGATTTTAGAGGATCTTACTAGATTCTTTGTAGAATCCCTCTGTATTTTATCTTCCGAAATCAATGATGATGCATAATCTACACCAAATTACCATGGTGGCAGATAAATATTCATATATTTAAACAATCCTTTTAATAGTTGGCAACTTTAAAGTTATAAATAAGTTTCAGTCAGTCATAGTGGAGGAAATCCCCAGACTGGCAATGCCCAGTTCTGATAAAATCTCAAATTCTTAAAACATTTCCATATTCAGAACCAATAAAGAGCTGATAATAATTCATTATTTTATAAAACAAATATTTCCAAGAAGCTTATTGGCTACAATAATAAATCAGATTCAGTCCTACTCCCTATGTCCTTATAATCAAGTTTGGGTATGGTAGATTAGGGACAAACTAGTATAAAAAGGAACTAGCTTATTCTTATAGTACCATTATACTGCAAGGCAGAATGAGGTATGGATGAAAGTTCAGAGTAGGGAGAAAGCTTACTGACTGAGATTATCAGTAAAAATTCAGGGAGAAAGCAACAAAAATAAGTAGCCTTTTAATGATATCTAGACAGATTGATTGCTATAGATAGAAATGATGACAGAAAATTCCATGTGGATGGGAATGGAATGAACAATTTATAGAGATAGGAAAGCATAAGACACACTAGAAGACGACTAATTCACCAGATTGGTTGGATAAAAGGATCTGTGTGGAGGAATAGTGGGGGTCACATCTACAATTGTGAATTATACACTAAAATGCCAGACAAAAAAGGAAGTGAAAGGAACAGTAATATACATCTTTTAAGCATCTACTATGTACCAGGGATTCTGTTGTATTTTAGAAATATTATATTATTATTTCTTAAAACAACCCTGGAAGGTAGGTTCTTTGGTCATTCTCACTTTACAAATCAGGCATTGGAGGCATCCAGAGACAAATAAATTTTCCCAGGATCACATAGCTAGTAAACGTCTGAGGAGAGGTTTGAACTCACATCATCCTGACTCTAGTCCCCATAGTCTATTCATCTCTTAAAAATATTTTCTGTACTATTCTTTAGGGCCTTTATTGTTAAAGTGGTGATGGAAAGCAAAATTCAATATAAGACAGATTATGCAAGAGATTATTTAGGCATTAAGAGAAAAAACCTCCCCCCACCCCTGCAAAAAATATGGGCCCATGAACCTTTGCCATCAAGGAAAATTTAATTAAATAAATAAAATAAATAAAAAAATTAATTAAATAAAATTGACAAATTCTCATGGAAATAGATATTAGAATACTTTCCAAGAAATAAAAGGCAGCTAGGTAGTGCAATGGATAGATAGCGTATTAGGCCTGGAATCAGGAAAATCTGAATTCAAATTCAGTCTTAGACACTTTCTACCTGTGTGGCCCTAGAAAAGTCACTTAACATTGCTGGTCTCAGTTCAGTTATCTATAAAATAAGCTGAAGAAGGAAATGGAAAACCACTCCAGTATCTTTGCCAAGAAAACCCCAAATGGGGTCATGAAGAGTTGGACTTGACTGAAACAACTGAAAAACAAAAACCAAAAAAATAAAAATATAAACCTGTACTTCAGTGCTTAGAAAGCATAATAATAAAGAAAGTAAGACAAGATACTTTTAAAAGAAAAACTTCCTGGTAAGTTAGCAGCAGAGTTTTGAAAGGAGAGAAAAGCATTATTTTCATAGAATGGGCTAGTGTATTGAGTTGGAATTCTCCTGCCACCTTCATAAACCAGGGACTCAGGAGCTAATCCATTCTCTTAAACTGACCATTATTACTGCTGAAGATTCACTGAAATAATTTCCCCAGTCTTTTTGAATTATTCTTTCTATACTCTTCTCAGTCCCTGAGCATCTTCCTTTATGTCAGCCTAACAGATCCTAATAATCTTTGCTCTTTGTAGAAAACCCAATTGCAAGGAGCTTTCGAAATGTGCACGTTATTCCCTAAGTTTCTTCTATGTCCTCCTCATCACTCATAATGTATCACTATTAGGCAAATTCAGTTCTGACTTTGAATATGATAAACTAATTGTATCTAGTTTCACAGATTTCGTCTGAACCTATATGCTCCAATAGGGTTTATCATTTCTAAAATCTATTGTACAGACAATAGGAAATCAAAGACCATCCCAAAAAAAATAGCTATTAAGAAATGTTCTTTCAACTGGAAAATAATATGAAGGGCTCTTCTCTGCAGGTAGATTTTTAGAGAATAATTGAAAGTGAAGTAAGGTCTGAGTAAAAGGTATCAGTCACAGTGTATAATCGCAGAATTTTAATATAATAGTTTTAATTAGCGTAATTAGTCCTGACCCTGTCAACATATATACATGCATACATAATATATAGACGTACATTATATATACATGTATGTTTGAAGTGTCTTGAACTGTAGTATAATCACATGCTTGGCAGGTAACAGAAAGAGCTTGTGAAATTCAGTCTTTTCAGTTATTTCAACTGGCAGGAAGTGTTCTTCACCTTTGTTTGTCCTGAAACGAGCAGTAATGGGTAAGTGGTTTGAAAAGGTAATGAAGTTGTGATCATATATCCTTCCTTAAAATTTGAAAAAAATGTTTTGGGAGCCCAACAGTCACAGTTCATGTGCTACTTTGATTGACAAAAGTTTTTGTTCTCGAACATAAGAGTGGCAATATTTTCCCTTGCAGACAGAGCAAGTCCTTCATACAACAATGGCCTTTGTTCAAATGTGACCTTCAAGAAATTGTTATTGTTTTCCCCTAATGAAAGTGTGATCTGGCCCATTAAATTCTGAAAGCCAAGGTGATAAGCTTTTACTGAAGTACCATGAAACAATTCGAATATATGTTGATATGACTTATATAAAACATACAACATTGATTTTTCAGAAGTTAGACATGTTCCCTCTTCTCTTACTAAATATTAATTCTTAGAGGAAATAAACAAAAGAACCCCTTCCAGAGAAGCAGGATCATAAGTGGGAAGCGGTTGTTACATGCTTTTTGCTCAAGTCCTCAGTAAACTTGAGTGATGGCTGAGTAAGAAGATGGGATGCTTCTCAATACCATTTCTTTGTCACTTGTCTTTTGTTTTTTAGAGATTTCTTTTTTCTTCTGCTGGCAAGTCTGCCTTTCAGTATCCAAAAGATTTCCATAAGCTGGAGAGAATTCAGAAAAGTGTTGTGTCTGAGACTCTAAAGCACATCATAGGACAGACTGAAGAAGAGGCAAAGAAAAGGCTATCGATGTTTGTATGCTCTTGATGAAAGCTCATCTGGGATAAGATTTTCAAGAAGGTTGATTCAGAATGGTTTCAACCATTGCATTGCCCACAAAATTTAGTGGTTGGCTTATTGATTAAAAGTTTCTGTTTATTCAGGAAGGCATTAGATAATTTGATTTTTTTAGGTAGAATTGTCTAATCTACTTATTCAGTGCCATCCTAATTAAATTAAGAAAAAATATTATGGAACTAACTAGAAAAATGATAACAGAATTCACTTGGAAAAATAATAGGTCAAGAATATCAAAGGAATTAAAGAGAGAAAATATGAAGAAAGGAGGTTTAGTAGTAAAAGATTTTCAGCTATATTATAAAGCGATAATAATCAAAATTGATTGATACTGACAAAAAGATTAATAGAGCAGACATACAATAAATGGTTATAAAAGATTTTACTAACTTTCTGTTTGACAGAAGTAAAGACTTAAGTTTATGGAATGAGTTCACTATTTGGCAAAATTTGTTACAGACTGGCAGAAAGTAGATAGCCTAATATCTTATGTATTTACCATGATAAGATCAAAATGAAAACATGATCTAGGCATAAAGGGAATTATCACAAGAAAATTAGAAGAAAAGGAAACATTACCTATCAGATTGATGAATAGAAGAGGAATTTATGAATAAATAAGAGATAGCAATGTGACATATATAAAGGATAATTTTGAATACATTAAATTGAATGTTGTACAAATAAAACAAATGTAATCAAGATTACAATGAAAGCACTAAGTTGGAGAAAATCACAGAATTTCTTGGGAAAAGGTTTAATATGCATAATATAGAGAGAACTTTGTTAAATATAAAAGAAATTGAAACAATTTGCAATTGATAAATGATCAAAAATATGAACAGATAGTTTTTGGATAAAGAAATCAAAGCTATAAATAAATATAGCAAAATGCTCAAAATCATTATTTATTAGAGAAAAGCAAATCAAAACAACTCAGATATCATCTCAAGCCTATCAAATTGGTAAAATTATAAAAAAAGTCAAAATGACAAATGTTGAAGGGCATTTGAAAAAATGGAGACACTAATAAATGATTGGTGGAACTGTAGAGCTGATTCAACCATTTTGGAGAGCAATCTGGAATTACGTTAGAAGATTTACAAACCTGTGTATACCTTTTGACCTAGTAATACCAGTATTAGGGATATTTCCTAAAGTGATCAAAGAAAAATGAAAAGAATATATATGTATATATATATATATATATACATATATATTCTAAAATACTAATAGTCACTCTATTGTGGCAAAGATCTCGAAATTGAAGGGATACCTATAAATTGGGGAATGGCTAAGCAAGTTGTGGCATATGATTGTGAAGGAATCTGGTTACTTTTGGAAAAAAAAAAAAACTTGGGAAGACCTATAAGAAATTATAGAGTGAAATGAACAGAACTGTAATAGTTGGATTTGTTAGGGGAATGAACAAGAAGGAAACATATAAAAAATCAGATTCATTGTTTGGGAAAGGGAGGAAGGAAAAGGGATTAGGAGAATTATTATTATTAATCTTAAATCCTAATTTCTATAAATCTATCTTAACCTATCTCATATTATCTAAGCTAAAACAATGTTTCCCCAATAACCAAATCTCACAAGTGGAATCCAATCAAATGAACCAGGATCTTCAGATGATAACTGTCCAAAACAGGTCCAGTTGAGAAATGTGTCCTCAATCTTCTGTTCAAGCTGCCAGCAGCCTGTTCAAAAGATTCCTCTTTTCAGCTAGTATCACCAAAGCCAGAAACCTGGTTTCAAACCTACAACTCCAGGTCCATCAGAAGAGAAGTGTCCAGACCGTCAGGACCTCAGAACCATTGCCCAGATCCTGACCCTTAGGCTCCTATGTGACTCTCAGTCACATCCTCCTGTCAATCACTCTAATGTTTGCATTACACATTCTTTTGCAAATGTCCTCTCCCTATCACAGTCCCCCTTTTTGCATGAAACAAAAATCATGTTAGAAACACTATTTTTGTATTTGTGCACAATCTAAAATACTTACCAATTACCTACACTAAGAAATCTACCCAAAATAACAAACAACCTACACTCAACTATCTTACTCTAATACTAACCTATTCTAGGGAATTTTAACAAGGAAAAAGGAAAAGCAAAAGAAATTAAATAATGACCAAATACAAATGTCAAGCAGAAGCAAAATAAAAATAGTAAATAACATCAAATAAAAGATTAACATAACTTCCATGCAAACATCAAATTCAAAATACTCTTATCAGTTAATACAGAATATTGTACTACTATTGCAGTACATAAACATTAAACTTAGAGAAAATTATTTTGAAAATTACAATAAACACAACATTGCATAGATTTTACACTGAAAATCAAACCAAACATTAAGCTCACTTATGCAAATACATGTAATACTAGATATAAGTGAGCTATGTACATAACTTACATATATAGTACATACATATAATCTATACATGTATGTTATACATATGCAAATATACTTAGGTACACCTCATATTTACACATATTTTACATATATACATACACTATAATACAATTAACTTACAATCCTATTATGTATCCTATTTACATAGATTTACATATTTGTTTACAATTTTGTTTGATATGTGATGTCATATGTTGTTTGTGTTGTGTAATGTACAATGTAGTGCAAGTCAGTATCTAATTCTCTCATTTTATTTTCCTTAATCCGAACTAACTAATCCCTATCTTTAAAATACTTTTGCCTAACTAAAATTCTATACTTAAAATAAATATAAGTATGAACCTATATTTTGTTAGTAACTAAATATCTATAGCTAATCATAACACTGTTAGTAATCTAACTATACATTGTTCAGTGTTTCACTCATATAAGCAATGATTCAATGTAACCTAACCATGTTTATGTTTTGTGTTTATGTTTTATTATATTGTTACTTTTGCTATGTCATGTCGTTTTGCTATTTTAATGTCAGCGTTGCTGTTATGTCAGTTTTATGTTACTGTTGTATGCAACATACTTACCCCTACTTTGGATCTTTCCTTTTCTTCTCACTTCTTTCTTGAATAATCTTCTGCAATTCCATAATAGTAAATATATTTGTGTTTGTATGTGAATAAATGCAGTGCTATTTTGTACTGTAATTCATTACCCCAAAGTATCAATTCATTAGTCTATTTGTCCTGTAATCCTCTTCATTGCAAATTTCAGTCTTTTAAATTTATACATTTTCAGTCTTTTAACAATGTCCATTAATTCCTGAATTCTTTTCTTTATCTACATTGTCCTCTTCTATCCTTTTCCAAAGGAATGGTCCTCTTCTTACTGATCTTTTTGACTGCAGACTCAATTTAACTGATGATTCTAATTTCTGCAATCTCTTCATCATTTTCTTCTTTGATGATTTGTACATTTTCATTTTTTATACCATGTGCTAATTTTATATGTGAACAATAAAACCATGAATCTCTACCCAAAACTTTTTACTGAAGATGGAGAAACTAACACCATAGTGTAAAGACCTAACTTATTTTCTTGTGTTGCTGATGTTTTAGCAAAATTTTTTACATATACCATATCTTCTGGTTCGTAATTATAAAGAGAATAATCCACAGCACCAGTTTGAATTAATACTTCCATATCATGTAATTCTTTGAGTATTTGTTGAAAGCACTTAAGTAAGAAGCAAGTTGACAATCTCCTCCTAAGAGAGATGTATAGAATGTCTTACAAAGTTTTTGCCTGTAGTGGAGCATGTCTAAAGAGTATTTCATAGGATGATATATGTAAATCTGTTCTTGGTCTCATAAGTAGGTAAAATAAAGCTATGGGAAGAATCTCTGGCCATTTGGGATGAGTTTCAGCACAGATCTTCCCCGCCATAGTCTTTAGTTCCTTAGTTACACGCTCCACTTTCCCTGAACTTTGTGAATGATAAAGAACATGATATTTTGGTGTTATTCCTGGATTCTCATAGATTCTTTTCAGGATGTCTTGAGTAAAATATGATCCCTTATTAGAGCCTATTGATAGTGGTACTCCAAATCTAAGTAAACACTTACCTAGGTAACTTTAACTAGGTAACTTAACTAGGTAAAGTTAATCAACACTTTCATCACAAAGCTAGCTGTATTTGTATTTGATGGAAAAGCTTCAGGCCATAAAATTAATCTATTAACAATTACCAAGCAAAACTCGTATCTTCCAGCTTTTGGCATGCTGATGTAATTAATCTACATACTCTTAAATGGACAATATGCTAAAGGTCTACCACCTAAACCTTTCTGTCTGAATGCCCTTTATTGAATTTTTGGTAAGCAGAACAGGTTGAGCAGATCTTATTTGCTACAGTACTTATTCCAGGAGCTACCCATTGTCTCTTTATGGTGTCAATTACATCTTGAGTACCAAAATGACCTTTTATGTGAATGGTTTGACACAAATGGGTATACAGGTCTTTTGGTAACAGTGGTTTTCCATTATCTGTTAACCATTTACCATGTTCTTTTCTTGCTCCAAACTTCTTCCATTTTTGTATTTCTGAGTCTACATAAGTTTTTTCTAGATCATCAGATTCTATAGTTGATAAGTTCATGACATACACTGCAGCACTTCTGGCTGCAAATTTCACAGTTATATCAGCTCTATGATTTCCTTTAGCAACTGAGTCTCTGACATTAGTATGACTTCTACATTGGATTACCACTAGCTATTTAGGTTTCTGGATAGCATCCAACAGCTCAATTACTATTTCTGCATGAGCAATGGATTTTCCCCAATAAAACATCATTTCCAGATCTTTCCTGTAGTATGACACACTGAAAAAGCATAACAGGAATCTGTATACACATTTGCACTTTTGCCATCAGCCAGAAGACATGCTTGCTTTAATGCAACCAACCCTGCCCCTTGAGCCCTAAGGTTACTAGGTAATGATCCATACCATTGTGTCTCAAATTCTGTGATAACTACAGCTCTGTACATCAAATTCCATTACACAAATATGAAGAACCATCTGTGAATAAAACCAAATCTGGAGTTTTGATAGGAGTATCTTTTAAATCCATCCTTGGCATATCCAATAGATCTACTACTTCTTCTACATAGATAAATTTCAAGTAAACTTCTCACAATTATAGATCATATATAGAAAGGCTGAAGTGATGTTGGAAATCATCTTTCTAATTCCCTCATTTCACATGTGAGGAAACTGAGGCCCAAAGAGGTAAAGTAATTCACCCCAAGATCACATAGGTAATACATATCAGAGAGGCAATTTCAAATGGGGTCCTCAGATTGGAGAATAAATGTTGTCAACAAAATTTTTTATTGGTAGCATTCCTCTACCTGTACACATCCATCCATCCATCTATCCATCCATATGCATATCATATCACACATATATTCCTATATGGGAATATACACTATATATTTGTATATACTATATATGTGTATATAAACTATATGTATATATACATATAAGGTGTGCATGGGATTCTCTGGGAAGGTACTTTGCTGACGTGTCCTCAAGCAGAATGCCAGCTAAAAAAGTGGGATGGGGTAATGAGGTGGTCAAGGGGAGGGGGGATGTTGGAGATGTAAATTGCCAGTGACTTTCTCAAGAGGGAATGAACCTAGCTTATTGCTCAGATGATGTAATATAGGAATTGTCATAAAGGGAAGAATTGTCTGATGTGATCTGTTAGAGAGGTACATTAGTGGTTTCACTACTTGCATATTTAAGGTTCTTAAGGAAAAAATGCATTTTCTCCTTTTGGCTGTATAGCAAACTTTTAATCCACAGTTGTGTCTTACTGTTCCATTAAAATTATATTTTTCAATCTATCTATCTATCTATCTATCTATCTATCTATCTATCTATAGCTATAGATATATATCAGATCTATCTATCTATCTATCTATCTATCTATCTATCTATTTATAGATAGATAGATAGATATTTAGATTTGAGCCAGATTGAGAAAGGACTTAATTGCCAACATGAGTTTTTTTTTTTCCCAACATGAGTTTTTGCAGAGAGACAATAATGAAAATATAAAGATATATTGATGTCTTCTCAAGTCAGTAGATCAGTAAGCATTAATTAAGCACCTACTATGTGTACAGGTACTTTATAATTTTCAAACATATGATACATGGAAAGTATCTTCAAAATTATACCACACTTATAGGAGGCAAATGGATAAAAGGGTTAACAGCTCTGTTATAGTTTTCAAACTGTGGGAATACTGGTCAAGTTATTTTTAGCCATGTGAAGATTGGATTTGCTTCTCCCCTGATTGTAACAATGAAGGTACTTAGCTCTTCCCTGATTGTGAAGATTTAAATTGTAACTCATATCTATTTTTAGATTTTAATCCCCATAAGTGTAAATAACCTATTTAAAAGTTAAGTATGGAGACCTGCCTATTTTTAGATTCAATCACAATAAGTACAAAGACTATACTTAAAAGTTAAAATATGAAGATCTGCCCACTTAGATCCAATCCCCCAAAAGTACAAATATCCCAGTTAATCATGAAGTGGGAGGTCTGTGACCCATGTGTGTGAAAGTGGGTAATGAATTAGAATCAACTAACTGCCTTATGGGCAGTCCTAGAGCAGAGTGTCAGCTGTGATTGGTAGGCATGAAATTAGGGGAAGTGATGCAAGAGAAAATACCTTTAAAAGAGAGAGTGCTACACAGAGTTGGGTGATTATTGAAGCAGAGTTTTACTTGGATTTTCACTTCTGCTAGAATTCAATTCTTCATGCTTTCGAGTTGAGGATGGTGAAGAGGGGCAGAAGGATCTTCTGACTGTACGGACACGTGATGAGTGAAAAAGGTAACTCCTAACTGCTGGCTTTTCTATGAAAAGACTGGAAAGACCTATCCTCTTGAGAAACTGCATTGGTCCTCAGCTTTGCTGAAGCTGGCTGAAACTAATTCTCTGGGCAGTATATTGCTTAATGCTCAGGTTGGATATCTTACCTTATCCTCTCTCTGATTTCTTGTTTCACTCTTTCTACATTTTGTACATAAATTGTAAATAAAATCTATTTGTAATTAAATACTTGGCAACCAAACTCTTAAATAATCAAGTTCAACCCTTTAAAAATTAACCCTCTTTCCCCCTTATAGCCATCAAGGTAGGTCTGATATTCAAGTCTTCTGAACTAAGGTCCTATAAGAAATAATATGGTGGGGGGCACTGGGTAGCTCAGTGGATTGAGAGCCAGGCCTAGAGATGGGAGATCCTAGATTAAATCTGGCCTCAGACACATCCCAGCTGTGTGACCCTGGGGAAGTAATTTGACCCTCATTGCCTAGCCTTTACCACTCTTCTGCCTTGGAGTCAATACACAGTTTTGATTTCAAGACAGAAGGTAAGGGTTTAAAAAAAAGGAAATAATATCGTGCATCGCAAATAGTATTGGTATATGGGTCAATAAGATTTGAATTTTAATTCTACCTCAGGTTTTTATTAGCTTCATGACCCTGGGAAAATAATTTCAACTTGTCTGTATATCAGTTTCCTCATCTGTAAAATGGAATGAAAGGGATTGTTCCACTCAATAAACTCTAATATGATCCTATAACTGGATGACCTATTAGATCCTTTGTAATTCTGAATCTATGATTTTCTTTCAGTTATACCAAACTGCCTCTATTTACACAAATAGACTTACTAATAGGCTTTGAGTGAATGTATGTCAATCTTTCCTAGGAAATAAATTGAATTGACTTTACAGTATGATTTTGTGACATCTTTTATATTGCTTGAATACCT
Source organism: Monodelphis domestica (assembly GCF_027887165.1). Lineage (NCBI taxonomy): Eukaryota > Metazoa > Chordata > Mammalia > Didelphimorphia > Didelphidae > Monodelphis > Monodelphis domestica. Next base: position 139,691,025 of record NC_077234.1, on the reverse strand, counting down.
TTACATATTTGGAGTACTTGATTACATTTTTGATAGGTGAGTGTGATAAAAATATTTCTTTATGGTTATCACCATCTCTAAAGACCATGGTATAATAGATTAAGAGAGAGAAGTAACCCAAGATGAATAGAGGTTTGGAGAGGTTAAGTGCCTACCCCCCAAGTCAGAAGGTAGTAAGTGGCAGAGCCTTGATTCCATTGAAGTTCCTCTGAATCGAAATCTGGCATTTATTCTACTTCATCATAATTTAGGTCCCTATTAGAGTTTGAGTCCATCATGCTCAGTATCTGTATAGTATAATTATGTAAGTATATAAGAGGGGAGAAAAATAGGTCAGACATGAATAATAAATGCTCATCAGATCTAGATTTCTGAAATTCTGTTTTTGACTAAACACATGTAATCAGGCACACATGAACAAGCAAGCACACACACACACAAATGCACACACACTGAGGTTTATTTTTAAATTCAGTCTCAGCAAATTGAAACCTCACTTTTCCTCTTTTGACTAATATATATATATATATATATATATATATATATATGCCACTTGTATTTGCAATTCTTTCAGATGAGAATCTGGATATCTTAATTATGATATTTCACTTTTTTTCCAGGGAAAAACTGTTCTGTCCAGGAAATGCTTCATCATGATTACAACTTTATACTATTAAAAGGACAAAATTTCCTTTGATTTTTCCTTTAATTATTTGCCTGGTTACAGGTGAATCTTGTGAAGTAAAATATCTTAAATCATTATTTTTTCACATAACTCACTTAGCTGACACAAAACCCTATGATAATATCTCTAGGCATGAAAGCAATATATAAAACATTCTCTGAAGTTGTCATAGATAGTTTAATATACCAAGAGGAGTACTGAAGAGAGAAGCAATAAGATCCTTCATATACAGAAAATCTATTACAATCCCTCTTGCTTTCTCTGGTCCGAACAATTTCCCAATAGCAACACTGCATCTACCAGCTGCCTACAATGAAGCAAACCTTCCCAAAAGCAAGTTAAACTTGCCACAAATTACCTGTCTTCATTCATATCTCTTATCAGGTTGAGGAACTATTTCTAAATCCTGGGGCAGTCACTGAAGAGAAGTCTTCTTTATTGTACTAGGTCGAATTCAAACTTTTGTGTCATTAGTTGTGTATGGGGTGGGAAGAAGAAATCCTGTATCATACAAAATTCCCAAATGGAAAATACACTGAGGCTTTCTAATATTCTAGGCATTGTATTGGTTTCATGAACTGAATTAAATTCAATCTGTAGGGCCAGATTCTTCCAAGGTCATAAGTTACACTCATGTAATAAGTAAACATTTTTAGGTTTAATACCTTCACTTCTCACATTTATAGGAATAGGGAAAAAAATCATTTTCTAGAATTAAGAGAATCTGACCTGCTATTCAACTCTCCATCTAATTTTTACTTCCTTTGCGACTCTTCAGCAAGCCACTTTACTTCCTTTGGCCTCAGAATTAAAAAAAATATATTTGAAACCAAAAAGAAGATCCGATTAAATGTCCCTTGAGGATTCTTTGTTCTTCTAAGTGCTCCCTTCACAAGGAGAAGTTGATACTCAAGGTTCCAATTATTAACATCAAATAGTGTTGCCTAACAAATGATATTTTAAGACTGTAATCTAGAATGTTAATTATCCCATCAAAAAATCTTCAATTCTTCCAATATAGTATGTAACAGGAAAGGAGAGACTGGATGTCACCCTGATTTTTAAATGCATTCTCATGTCAGTACAGAATACTTTGATATTTTATTTTATAATTTCATTCAGTGCATTTGTTCCTAGATCTTTTGGTGCATAATCCCATAATAAATTATGCTTTCTAGTCACTTGAAGAAAAAAAAGTTGGGTAATTATAGTGTCTCATAAAATATTACCAACAAGCCCTGAAATGTTTGAGCGTTAGACTATAACATGACAAAAATACCCATATAAAGGTTTATAGCAGTTTTATCTCATATGTCAAGAAGAAGTATGGAGTAATGACTAAAGGACTAGCTCAGGAATCAGGAAAGCATCGGTTCAAATTTGACATAAGTATTGAGAATTATGTTCAGGATATTGATGCCCAGTTACCTGCTCTTCTCAGTGAGGAGGGTTCAGGTGACAGAAATCTCATGTTCATTTTAGTAGTTCTATATCCTAAACAGAACTATGGGATATTGAGGTTAAATGCCTTTTAAGTGGCTTTCAGTGAACCTGTACCTTTTTTGTCCATGTTTAAAGCTTTTGTAAGTAGTAGATTTTGTGTTACTTATCTAGTAGTATGTACTGTCAGGATTTATCCAAATAAACTTTTAGCTTGAATCTTCATCCACTGTGAAAGCTCTTCCTTCCACCTTTTACTATATATAACAATGAATCTTAATCATCTGAACAATGTGAAATGGAGGTAATGAAATGAGTATTTGTTCTTTATTCATGATTAAAGTAAAAAACAACCTACAGTAAAATAAAATATTTATGAACTATATACATACATGCACCTTCCCTTTTTGTCTGTCTCTTCCAATTTCTCTCTCTCTCTTTCTCTCTCTCTCTCTCTCTATATATATGCATATATATATACATACATATATATGTATATGTACAAATAAATATATGTGTCTCAGAAGTTATAATTATCAATGCATACCTTTTGATCCAGGATTACCACTCCTAGGTCTGTATCCCAAATAGATAAAAAATGAGAAAAGACCTGTTTGTAAAAAAATATTTATAGCTGTGCTTTTTGTGGTGGCAAAGAATTGGAATCTAAAGAGATGTTCCCACAATTGTGGAAGGGCTGAACCAAATGTGGCATATGATGATAATGGAATAATATTGTGCTATAAGGAATGATGAATAGGATGTCTTCAGAAAGAAATGGAACAACCTATTTGAACTGATACAGAGTGAAATAGGCAGAACCAGGAGAAAATTGTGCATAGTAACTGAAACATTGTGGGATGATCAAATGTGATAGACTTTACTACTAATAGCAGGATAGTTCTGAAGGACTTCTGAAAAAGAATGCTAATTCAGATTAAAAATATATGATTTATCACTTGTTTACTTTGGTATATGATTTGGGATTTGGTTTTATAAGATTATTCGCTTAGAGAAATGAATAATATAGAAATGTCTTTTGTGTGATAATACATATATAACACAGAGAAATTATGGTTATATAAAATATAGTAATTTGTTCCAACTCAATGTTCTTATATTTGATTAATTGAATTGAAGCAAATTAAAATATTTAATTACAGTCATATGCAATATAGAGAGTAGATCATTTTTGTTTGTTTCTCATTGGATGACAGAACTAGGAGCAATTCATTGATTTGCAGAGAGAAAAATGAAGATATAAAGTTTCTTAATAATTAGAGTTGTACAAAAATGAAATGGACTGCCTTAGGTGATAGAATCTATCAAGGGAAAGTTGAATAGTGACAGGGTTGCTTGGAGGGAAAGAATGTCTCCTGATCAATGACTTATGGATTTATTTAAATAATCTGTAAATCCTCTTCTAGCTTTTAAGTCATGACTTCATGATTAAGAGTACCTATATAACTTTGGAAAACTCTTGACACATGTTCTTTTCAACAGTATCTCTGGATAAGTTTTAAAAAAAATAGGTCATTTACATTAAAGAAAAGACCATTGTAGAATAATAGATTTGGAATCATATGACCTAACTTAAATTCCAAACAACACTTCCTACTTTTGTCATTTTGGGCAAGTTTCTTTTCCTTTCTGAATCTCAGTTTTCTCAAATAAAGAATTTGGACAAGATAATTCCAAGGTCTTTTTTTGGCTCTAAATCTATGCTCTTATGACTATATGTTTATTCAATGTTTATTCTTTTCTTGGAGAAATGAAATCTTTTTCTTCTCTCTTTCAAATGAGAAGAGAAGGAAAAGAAATGTGGTAAAATGTCTGAAATATAAATGTAGATTAGTTATGAGGTAGATAACAAAGAACAAATGGCTTCACAGACATTTGTCAAGAAAAGCCTAAAATAGAAAACTAATTAGGATGAGTAGATCCAGTTAGACTACATGCCAGGTTTTAGACCACATCCAATATTGATACCTTTAGGAACAGGGACTTTTGTGTCGAGATAAGATACAGGCTTATAAGGCAATGATGTCACATTTGGATATGGACTTGATGGAACCAAAACTATTCATGACTTTTTAATGTCAATACCACCTGAGACGCTCCTAGGAATACATAATGGAAACTGAAAAACATACACATTTCCACTGGCATTAACTCTTTATGTGATAGTGACTAGGATCTTAATTCTTGGATCATGATGATATGTAACAAAGGTACCTTGGAGTGTTCCTGGAGAATATGTAGACATTATGTAACTGGTTCCATTCAGCTCACATGTAATGAATGGGAAGAGTTTTGTTTTTTTGATTGATTGTGTGGGTAGATTTGGCTGCTTTCAATAAGTAATAGCTGAAAAAACCTTAGCGCTTTTCCTCAGCTGCTTTCTCTTCTTATTGATTTCTACTTTGAAAGCATTTGGTGAGAGGCAGATAATGTGGGACCTGGAGTCAGAAAGACTCTTTTTGAGTTCAACTCTGGCCTCAGACATTTACTTTAAATGTGTGACCCTGGATACTATTTCCTCCATTTCTTCATCTGCAAAATGAGCTAGAGAAGGAAATGCCCCTCCTCCCCCAGTATCTTGGCCGATCGACTCCAAATGGGTTCATAAAGCATTAGACATTACTGTTGACTAGACAACAAAACTATTTCATGAGGTAAAGCTTTGAGCTATTTCTTCCAAGGCAACATATGACCCTATGAATATGAGCCAGGGTCCTTTGCCCTGGAATTTTCTTTCATATTAGGTATAAAAATTAGAGGTTATAATTGTGGGAGTTTGAAAGGTCAGGAAAGCAAGCTGTGTCTGATTGTCCACTCAATTAGGCATCCAGGAGTATATGCTTGGCTTTTACAGCCATTATAGTATTGATGCTCCAAGGTGAAAGGTCTTCAAGGAATTATTCCAGTAGAACCTGAGATGAGACAGTAATTAAATTCTTGGACAACAATTTGATGGAAGTGTGCCTATTTACAGAGTGTGTTAAAAGGAAGATCATTCTCTCCAGAGACGGAAGTGACTTAGGAGAAAGTGTAATCCATGGTGTTGGGGAAAATATGCATATTTTTGCATCAGCTATTTCTTTGAATGAGATTTTTTAAATTAAAGGTAAGTGATGTTGCATGACTAAATGTAACTGAGGTATTAGTTATTTGCTGGAGGTGCAAAAATGAGTATTCAAATTATCTTAAATACTTAAACTGTATAATGATGAAGCTGTGTGAGACTAACTCCAATTACTAGAAACATACAATGGCAAACCTGGAAAATGACCAGCAATAACCTCAACAGGGTCAGTGACCATGGAAACAGTTTCATGCCAGCTCTCTTAGCGCCTGGGATGGGATAATTGGATGACCTTGGTCCCACAAGTATATTCTCCATCCCATAGAAAACCAACAGACTATTTTTGTCAATCTAAGTTATTTTCCCCCCTGTTTAACTGTTATCTCTGGCCTTAACTATGGGATTCCTGGTTTTAAGACTCAATGGGTCATTGTATTGCTGAAAGCATGTACTTCATACTCATTTATGCTTTGGCACCATAAATATGTACCAAAGAGCTTTTGTCTTTGCTGCTACCCTCTTTGTACCTGGCAATCCATCTCCCTATGGAACTCTCCATCCATACCGCACCAAGATCTCTACCTGAATCTGCCCCTTCCAGCCCCTTTTCCCACAGTCCTTTTTTTTTTAAAAATATTTATGCATTCACTTGCAGTCTTAAGATTTGAAGTATTTGGCAACAGGCTAAGTTGTTCCACATGTGCATGTAGCTTCTTGCTTAATAAAAATTATCTTTATTTTAAAGACATTGTGTCTCTGGGATATTCATTCCCTCATGGAAAGAGTATGAAATTTCATAGGGTTCATGCTTTGCACAGTGTCTTGAGTAATCTTCTTTTCAGGAACAGAGGGATTTGGGTGCTTTAAGGATCTGTGCTTGGCACAGTACTACTCGGATACCCTCCTCTTCCTGGGAGGGAAATGTACTTGTTGTAGAGTGATACAAAGGGAGACGTGTAATAGCATAGCTCTAAGATAATATCCCAGGACATAATCTCTACCATAATAATATGTCAGCAGTGCTTTCAGTTGTCAGTTTTAAGGTTAATATGACTTCCTAAAATAATAACAACATACAAAGGAAATTTACCCCATGGAGACCCACAAAAATATTTTGGGCTAATAACTGCCTTCAGGCATCCATTACTTATCTTTGAAAACACCTGCCAGATTCAGATATGGGATGATGCTTTTCATTTAGAAGAGGTAGGTCAGGGAGTGGTTTTAGTAGCAAAAATCAGTTGGAGGGAAACTTTTACAATCTGACAACTCTAAAAAAGACTTGAATGTCATCAGAATTAAAAGCATGGTTTTATGCAAAATGGGGTGGTTAAAATGGAAGCACAAGACAAATCTGATATAAATCAACATTGCTTTGTGACTCATGCATTTTCTGCTTCATTAATGATTCATAAAGAGACATGTATGAAGGAAAATGAGTACAGATGAAAAAAAGAATGTCTTCTAGAAAATGTACCTTTCATTAAGGGTATTTTTAAAAATATTACACGTAACATGTCATCTCATGTTTCAATTAATGATATTCTTCAATAAAAGAATGATGGGAAGTAAAAAGGAAAATAGAGATACAACCCACACCTCAGCTCCCGAACATTCCACTAAAGTGATTACATGTATGACCTTCTCTCCCCTCCCCATTGAAAGTATTACTAAAGTCTTACTCAGTATTTTGGCCCTGAAGATACAAGTGCATTTAAGAAAAAAAATAGAAGGAAAAAGAAAAATGAAAGAGACATTTTATATCATGGCTTAGGAAATAAAAAAAAATAATTGAAGACTGTAGTCTCCAAATCAATCATTTTCTTAAAAATAAGTCCAAAATTGAAAGAGATCCATCAAACAATGGACCTACTCTGACAGTAGAGAATTTAATTTGAAGAAGGCCACTGTAATTTCTCTTTGCCTTAAGGTTCAAGAAAAATGCAATAAAAATGAGAGGTTTTTTAAGAGTTAAAGCTGAGTTTATAATTTTTTTATTTCTAAAACAGTACAAACTTGGTGGGGCAAACAGCTATATATCTTGAACTCTATCTAAATATGAGAAGTCACCTGATAGTTTGAGGCATTTAATTTTTATTTGTCTCAAAAGCAGATAATGTGTACTCCAAATTTTCACAACTTGAGGGAAAAATGCTCCTAAAATGCTTTGATTTTTCTACTGTTATTAATTATGCATTGGCATTTACTTTCATAATATGAGAATCCCAGATGTAGCAATGACTTCAGGAGATCATTTATTTTAGCCTTTGTCTGTAGAAATTAAAAAAAAAACTTAATCACTCCAGAAAAATAGTCCTAGGAACACAAATTCTACTACCACAAATGCATCTTCTTTTAAAAATTAATTCTATTGTCCCAAAATACAATAAAGCTCTTTATTATATATTTCCTAAATACCTCTGGCTCCAAATTACATCAATTTCCTTCTGTGTATTCTGAGGGGAAAAGCAATTGGTGAGTATTCCCCTTTGTATTATTCCTTCATATAGCTGAAGATAAAAGAGAGATCAAATTTCTTTAAGGATTTAAGCAGTCATCAGGAACCTTGACAGCTGTGAATTCCCACTCTTGTCATGCCAATAGGTATTGAGTAAAATCATACAAGTGTTTTAACTTCAGGGAACCTTCTAAATTTTCCCTCTATTAAGCAGTAGCTTAAAAACTGTAGCTTTTTAAAAAAATATGTAGAATAAGTTGTAAGTATGGCATTTTCCATTTGCTATTACCCAAATACCATCTTCTATCCTCATATCTCATTTTTTTTTGTTTTTCTGTCTCTGTGTTTCTATCTCTCTCTGTGTATTTCTCTGTCTTTGTCTCTCTCTTATACACATCAATTCATTGTGGAATGGACGAAGTAAAAAATGTCACTTACATGTTGATCAGTGTCCAACATCTTCATTTTTTAAAGTTTTGCATATTGCTTCAAACCATGCAAGGAAATGCCTAGCTTGTTAGTCACTAAGGTATACAGTCACACTAATGAGTCTGAAAAACAACAACAAAGAAAGGGTGTGTTATCATTTTGATTAAAGAGTTCATTTTGTAAAGTAGGCTAAAATGTTAATTAAGCCATGTCACTGCTCAGCACAAGAGCTGAATGTAGATTAAAAAAGAATTCTACAACCATGGGCAAGAGGAAATCACTGAACTATAATCTCAGAAATAGCATAATATCTCTGAGGGTTGTCTAAGGAAATGAAAAGCCCAAAGCTTTCAATATCTAGAATAAGTAGACCATGAAAGCTCTAATAAAATAAGAGGCAGTGGGCTGCCAGAACAGAGGTGGGAGACCAACTGACAAAATCAATAGAATGGAAAGAGCAACATTGAAACAAATGAAAAACAACCTCATGTAGAGCTATAAATTTGCAAATGAGCATAGTCAAGTTGAAAGACATGTGGAGTGTGTACTCCCTGATCCCAATGACTTCAAATATCTGTTCCTGCTAAATAAAATGATGTAGCATTAAAATAGCATCAGAGATATAAGATCTCTCTCTATATCTCCAGCAAAATGAATGAAAATTGGCCAACATAAAAGTCTTTTTGGTCACTGGCATAATGTAATGGCAGAATAAATTGTATAATTCATGCTCTTTGGAGAAAATATAGTTGCATTGGGAACAACCTGCTCTTTATGTCTGGTTCCTTTTATTCTTGGTTACCTACAACACTAGGACAAACTAACAAGCACAGGACTTTCTAGACAACTGGTGCTCAATCTGCCTCTGTTCACAGCTGTCAGAATCTTCTTCTTGGTATGTCCATGTGTCTGAGCATGCACCTCTCTGCTCATGAACCTTAAGTAGAATCCTACTTCAGATAGGTAAAGATAAATTTCTTATGGGGCTATTTAAGACTACCATCCTGCTCACTTCTAGTTTCTCTCTCTTATTCTACATTAATTCCCTTTGTGTGCACTGTATTTAAAATTTGTTAGACTGACAGTCATATTTTTACATGTAGAAACAATTTTAATAATTCATTTCTGACATTTTGTGATCCATGTTCTCTCTCATCCTCTCAACTCTCCCTCATCCCTGAGACAAGTTATATGATATAGGTGGCACATATGCTATCATGCCATACAAAATTCCATGTTTATCATGTTAGATTGAGAGTTATGGCTAGTTATTCTCAGATTTCTTCCTATACTCTCATGTTGCTATGTATTTGTGGAGGCAAAACCAAATTAAAATATTCTTATTCAGGTTTTAAGATATTCAGAAAATATCATGGGCAATTAATATGAAAAAGAAGTATAAATCACCATCATCTCATTTAGAGGAGAGATTATCAAGAACAGGGGAGGAAGGAGTGGGGAATGACATGAAAGAAATATTCAAAGGATATAGTGAATCTCAACTAGCTAGTTCAGACAGAGAACAATGCAAGCAAAGTCACAGGAGAATAAAGTTCTGGGTTTCAAAAAATAGCAGATAGTTCAATTCAGTTGAAAAATAGAATATTTGAAGGGGAGTAATGTTTAAGATATTTTTGAAGAGGTAAAATTAAAACATTGTTAAGGGTCTTGAATAACAATATAGGATGTCTAATTTTTATTTGGTAGGCAATAGGAAACCTCTTGAGGTTTCTGAGCTCTGTGAAATACTTAGAAAAGTGGACAAATAGCTGAAGGAGCAGATAAAGAACTGTCTATTAAATGCATGATATTGTTGAGTGGAAGCCCACTTGAATAACATAGACTAATGTAAAGTAGTATTTCTCACTGAAAAATGAGAAAAGAAGAAAATCAAATAAATATGAAGGCTTTAACATTAAAAGGTTTGATTATAGTTTAATAAATTACATTACTGTTAAAGGAAAAGATATTTGGTAACATTTACAGAATAAACATATAGCTATGCAGAAAATAAATTGAGAAATACATGAAGAGTTTAATAATGATATTTCCAGTTAGGAGGAATAGGTCACAATAATTTTTATTTTTGAAAATATGCTTTACTTTATAAAATAATAAACTATAATGAAAATAGCACATTATTCACAATCATATCATTTGGTGCCATTGTATATATTTATTGATAATGACTCTGACTCTGAATTTTTTGGTAGCAAACATTTTTTTTTTAATCAGGAGCATCTAGGTGGACCAGAGAACAGAGTACTGTGCTTGGAGTCAGGAAGACATCTTCTTGAGTTCAAATCTGACCTTAGACAGTTACTAGCTGTATGACACTGGGCAATTCACTTAATCCTATTTGCCTTAGTTTTCCCATCTTTAAAATGATCTGGAGAAGGAAATATTAAACCATTTCAGTATCTTTGCTAAGAAAACCCCAGTCATTCATAACTGAGAACAACTTAATACATGTATCTCTATCATCAATCTTTCTATCTATCTATCTATCTATCTATCTATCTATCTATCTATCTATCTATCTATCTAGATAGCTAGCTAGCTAGCTTTTGTTTAGCAGAAAATGTAAAATCAGTTTATTAGAGTCAATTAATTTGATTGCTATGTTCCTATAGCATCTCTGCTACTAGTCCCCACATGAGAGAAGCTAAAAGAGCTTGGTTCTGGGAAATTTTGATAAAACATAATTGAATCACCTTGGAAAGTTTTTGAAGCATGTATAGACATTTTTTGTCTGCTAATCATGTGGTTAGAAACCTTTTCAGTTGACGGTATAGCCAGATCTCAGCAGGATTTCAAAGGTCTCTAAAGTCTCCAGAGCCTCATCAACCTTCTCACTGCTCTTTCTTTTGGATCTCTGCTCTTGGATTGACCCTTCTTATAGCATCTGCTGAAAGATAGTACTTTAAGGAAAGATGTCTTGGTGACTGTCTCTCCTACACAAATGTAGTCCCATGAATAGAGACTTTAATTCTTTGCTTCTCCAAGTGCTTTTCTTAGGTGAAGGGACTAAAACTGTAACCTTGCAAATTTTAAAGGATCAGAAGGAGAAACTGTGGTCAGCTAGACATCTAGGAATCTAGTCCATGTTGAATTTGCAGTCAATCCAGCATCAAGTCCTAGAGAAGCAAGAGCTTTAAAGATTTAAGCCAGCAATACCTGAGAAGGACTCATAAGGTAGTGATGCCACATGAGTACATGGACTTGGAAAATGCAAGCTCTGTAGGAATTTTGCTAAGAATGAATCTACTCCTCTCAGAGACTAATATGAAATAAGAGCAAGTTTACCCAAGGTGTTGGAGGGGAGTATTTATGTTTTAGTTCTATATCTTAAATATCTCTTTATAAAAGGTTATTGATACTAATTGGTTAGAAGTGAGATGCGGTCACTCTGTGATGGACAATAACAATGGAAACATAACCAGTGTGACTTGAGTGCATAGTACTAGAGAAGAGAGATCTTAAATCTCACAAGAAGCTTCTAAAATACTGAGAAAGAGATGAAGCAGGCCTCACTTGGAGACAGTGGTTATAAATACATAGATATGGATATTGGAAGACAGTTAGATGGTAGATAGGTGGATGATAATTTTCTCTAGAAGTGGTGTTGGAAACCAGCATTCACACAAGCCAGACTAGGACACTGAATCATCTCAGAGAACCAATATTTAGGGGCATGGAAATGCTGTACCAGAGACTAGATAATTGATAATATCTTTCTAACAGATAAATGTGGCCAACAGTAGGGATTTTTGAAAATTACAATTTGGGAAATAATATAAGGAAAAAACCAGTCTAGTATTCATAAGCAAGAAATTGAGCAACTAGAAGGAAACATGATGTAGGCACTTTCCAGTGTGGGCTGAATTTGCATGCTCAGGGTTCTGTGCCCTTCAGGCAATTCTTAAGAAAATAACAGCCCACTCTTTACTAATCTTCAGCACTTATGCTACAAGTGGATCCCTGGACAACAAGACATTTTAAAGATTAATTCTGCTTAAATTTTGTGTGATATTAAAAATTAAAGCTTGATGGATTTGAAATACCAAAGAAATATAAAGATTTTAAGCAGAGAGAGCTATTGTAAATGAACTCCAGGGAAGGAGATGCCAGAGGCTCTTTTACAAACATACTCCACACTCTAACCATATTTGCCAGCAAAATCATTTTTCCTACTTTCTAATCTGAATCTTCCCTGATGACTATTTCATCTTTCATTGCTAATGAAACATCAAATGTCACATTATCATAGAATTACAATTTCTGTGACTTGGAAGCCCTAGATAACTCTCTATTACATACAGAAGAAACCCTCATATATCTCAAGGCCAGACATCTGGCAACTTAAGCCTTGAGGATAGAAATGTTAAGTAAGGTTGCAAAAGTAAGTGAAGAAATCCAGTATATTGGGCTTCCATTTCCTTTATTAAACCTCATAGGCATGCATGGAACATTGGCCATACCTAGCAACGTTTTATGCATGTGTATCCTTTTTCTATTTATTTTTTCTTTCCCTGACAAACTCAACACCCACTACCTCTTCATCCTTTTGTAATCAGGCTTTCATATACAACCAGTCTTCAGAAACTATATTTTCTCACTCTTTTTCACTTGTCTTTCTTTCACCTATTCTTCCAACTCTTTGCCTCCCAGATTCCACGATGATATTGAAGAAAAGGTCCCACTATGACTTCTTTGTTTTGCTTCATTGAGAAGATATACAACTCTAGGAAGTCTCTTTCCTTATCAGGCCTTCCCAGATATCATGGGGAAACCAGGAGGAATACTATGTGGCACTTTATCCCAATTTCCTCTCTTTTCTTCCTTTCTTTCCTATCCAGAAGATTGCAAGGCAAATCCCAAGGTGGCCAGTTGGTGTCCAACTCTTTATGACTCCATTTGGAGTTTTCTTTGCAAAGATAATTGATTGCCTTGCCATTTACTTCTCTGGTGCATTTTAAAGATGAGGAAACTGAGATAATTAGGGTAAAGTGAATTGCTCGGAGTCACAAAGTTATTAACTGTTTGAGGTCAGATTTGAACTCAGGTCTTCCTGACTCTAAGCTACCTAATTACACCTTCAATTAGATAGGAGTCAAAATTCTAATGTTTTTGGGTGATATCAAGAATTGCTAGACCATTTTTGCATTCCCACCATTTCCTTAGGTTTTCTAGCCTTTAACATTGAATATTTAGCTAATTTCTCTTTATAACCAAATTCCTGGGCATTGCCATCTGATAAAACCTAAGAAACCTAAGAATTATGAAATTATATTTTGAAAGAATATCCATAACCTTCTTGTTTTGAAATCCATCATTTCTTAGTACTAATTTTCCTAGGCTTCTATTACATCTGACACTGACCTTACCTTCTGAACATTCTAAACCATTGGTTTATGAAACATTGTGTTTCCGATGGTTCTGCCAATTCGGTCTGTTTCATTGACTTCTTTTTTTCTTCATCTCTGTGGATATTAATTAAGATTCTATTCTTGCTCATTTCTACTTACAAATTGTCTATTCATGATAGCATCTCCAATGAATTCAATTATAATCTCTTTATAAATAACTCAGAGCTATAGTTTCAATTCTAATAATTTTTATGTTGTTCAGAAACTTCATTTTTAGATTTTTGCTCAAAAGAAATAGGCAGTTATGTTATGTAATAGAAAGAGTACTAGACATGGGATCATATCTAAAATCAGACCTTACTAGACCTGTTACCTTGGGAAAGTTGCTTAATTTCAATCTGCCTGAGGTTCTTCATCTGTGAAATGGGATTAATAAAGGCATCTACTTCCTATTGCTTTGAGGATAAATTGAGATAATATTTGTAAAGTGCTTTACAAATGTAGAACACTTAATAAATACTATTATCATTATTTCGATCTGGATAATGTCACAGCATTTAAAGTCAATATATACAGAACTACTTTTTAGTTCTGTTCCAAAATGCAATCATCTTTATAATTTCCCTCTTACCAGTACTTCTGTATCCATAATTTCCTATGACTGGAATCTTAGTCATTTTGATTCCTGTTTCCTTAACTCTCATCCAGTTGTTGCCATGTTGTTTTCCCTTCCTTTGAAATATCTCTTCTATCTTCTCATTTATGTTTCTATGGACAGTTTTTGTTTTTATTCTTGCTCCTACTATAATCTTTGTGTCATAACTATAAATTGTCATTGTGCAAAAATATGGTGACACTCTACTGCTTGAAAAATGTACATTGAAGAAGGACAGGCTTGTTGATACTTTCCTCAATTGTCACCATCCTGGAGATTATAATTCTTTTATCCCAGGTTGGGAAGTGTGGGGATAAGGCACTATGGTTTGATCTAGGAATACAAAAGGAGCCAGAATATGATCTATTGGAAAAATATTCCTTCAGACTATGTTTGGTATCAAAAAAAGAAGAAGAAAGTGGAGGTGAATGGCAAATAGGGGTCATTTCCACCCTTCCTTCATCTTCCCAAATAAGACCCATTGGGCTTTAAGTTAATAGTGTAAAACTCAAATTGAAACAGAGCATTTAACCTGTGTCTATGCAGGTCACATATTGACTAAGAAAACCTCATATATGTATGTATTTCTTTTTTTACTAATATATCAATAAATTGAAATCATATAATAATTACATTTTAATTTGGTTAGGGCTGCCAACTGGAGAGTGTTGTGAGCCATTTATGGAACTCTGGCCTCATATTTAATACCTCTCATTTAAGGGGCCTTACTTTTTTGAGTACTTTTCTGACCTACATGAGGACAGTGGGAACTTCAAGACCTGGGTCCTTTGAGCTAATTTTCTATGGGATGGATATATATATATATATATATATATATATATATATATATATATATATATGTCTTTTCAAATTAATAAATGAAAATCTTCTCTGTAATTTTTAAAATAAACCCTTACCTTCCACCTTAGAATCAATACTTTGTATTAGTTAAAAGACAAAAGAACAGTGGTAAGAGCTAAGCAATGGGGGCTGTGACTTGCTCAAGGTCTGAGGCTAGATTTGAACCCAGGCTCTCCTATCTTCAGGCCTGACTCTCGTTCCACTGAGCCACCTAGCTGTTCCCTCCAAATTTTTAGCTTGTGTCATTATCTATGAGATTGCTTCCCAATCTGCCATGCATCTTGGGCCTCCTCCAACTACCCACCAACTCAATTTTCTCCAAGCACCACAATCCCTAGTTATTAATCTCAATATCTTTTCACTTTCATCTTTATCTCACATTCCTTCTATTCACACCCTCTCTATTTCAGATCAACCTAATTAGCTAATCTATAAACAACATTGCTTTTGCTAATAATGTTCTTAAAAATGGAATATCTGTTTAACATGTATAAAGGTGACTTTTTCAAAATAAATTAAAATGCTCACTGCTGCATAAAACTTTTACTGATTCCTAGTCCAAAAGGTTTATTTTATTATTTTCCCCCTATATAACTTACATGATAATCTGGAACATGGATGGTCTAAATTCGAGGATGGAGTATTTCTATTCCAAATCACTGAAATACACAATATAGTATCATCAAATATTTGGTAGAATTCAATTGTGAATTCATCTGGCCCTTGGGCTTTTTTGATTGATGGCTTGTTCGATTTTTTTTTATTGATAGGATTTTTTAAGTATTCTAATCCTTCTTCAGTTAATGTGAGCAATTTATATTTCTTTAAATATTTATCTGTTTTACTTTGATTATAAGATTTAATGGCACATAAATAGGTAAAATAACTCATAATAAATGCTTTAATTTCCTCTTCATTGCTTATAATTTTACTCCTTTCCATTTTAATATTGGTAATTTAGTTTTCTTCTCTTTTTGGTTAAATTAATCATTATCTGTATTAGTGTATTTTTCATAAAATTAACTCCTTGTCATTTATTAGCTAAAAGGTTTTCTTGCTTTCAATTTTATTAACATCTCCTTTGATTTTCAGGATTTCTAATTTGCTATTTAACTGATAGTCTAAATCTTTTCTCTAGTTATTTTAGTTGTATACCAGATTAGTTGATTTGTTCTTTCTCTGTTTTATTGATGTAAGCACTTAGAAATATAAAATTTCTCCTAAGTATTGCTTTAGATGCATCCTCAGAATTTTGATATGTTGTCTCCTTGTTGTCTTTTGCTTTAATGACATTGTTGATTGTTTCTATTGTTTAGTCTTTGACCCACTCATTTTTTAAGATAAGGTTATTTAGTTTCAAAAAAATTTCAATTTTTTTCTTCATTTCTTTGTTCAATGTAATTTTTATAGCATTTTCATCTGGAAAGTGTGTATTTAATATTTCTGCCTTTCTGCATTTGGTCATGAGACTCCTATATTCTATTAAATGATCTTTTTTGTTAAAGTGCCAAATACAGGTGAAAAAAGTTATATTCTTTTCTATTTCCATTCATTTTTCTCTAGAGTTGATCAAGTCTAACTTTTCTCATATATTTTTACCTACTTAATTTATTTCTTTTTTATATTTTTTTTTGGTTTAATTTATCTAGTTATGAGAAGATCCCCTACTAATATAATTTTGTTGTCCATTACCCCTTGAATCTCATAATTTTTTTCTTTATGAATTTGGATGCTATGCCATTTAGTACATAAATATTTAATGATAATACTTTATCATCCATAGTTTCTTTTATCAATATGTAATTTCTTTAAGAGAGAAACTTAAGTAAGCAGCTTCTCATTTGTATCTGCTTAGATTCCCTTTAGTTTGATAATATGCAACTTTGTGATCTCTAGTTAGAATATAGTCCCAGGGTAGTACCTGAGTAATATTCTTAATTGTGTGTTATTATATTAATCATAAGTATATTGCTATATTAATTATAAGTGTCTGTATATTACATTATACTATTCCTTATATCAAATTAATTTATGTAGGAATGCAGAAAGCCTTGTAGAGGCAGCTATCCATCAGAGGCAACTTCCCTGAGGTGGGGTTAGGGATTTCTAAGAAATGGGGTTGGGATATACTACATCAAGAATGACCGATTTTAAATGCCAAGAAGTCAAAGGGTTCTGACCTATCCATGACCTCTAACTTCTGATTACTTACATAAAGAATGATCCCTGTAAATCCTCCCCCTCTCTGTAAGTTCCTCTTTTTTGCCTTAAAAATCTGTCAATAGGGGAAGGAAGCTGGGTGACTCAGTGGTTTGAGAGCCAGGCCTAGAGGTGGGAGGTCCTAGGTTCAAATTTTGCCTCAGACACGTCCAGCTGTGTGACCCTGGGCAAGTCACTTAACCCCCATTGCCTAGTCCTTATCACTCTTCTGCCTTGATACACAGTATTGACTCCAAGACAGAAGGTAAGAATTAAAAAAAAAATCTGTCAATAATGATCTCAGATCCAAGTGAGGAATATACAGACCTCTGACTTTTTTGCCTTGCCTACCAAATAAAATCAGACTTGCTTGGAGAGAACTTTGCACATTTTTTTTTCTTTCACATCCTCAACTCTATTGATTAGGTCAATTTTCACTTTTGCTTTGTCTCAGATTATAATTGTTACCCTTGCTTATTTAATTTTAACTGAAGCATAATAGATTTTGCTTCTGCCCTATACATTTAGTATCTCTGCTTTTAAATGACTTTCTTGTAGATAGCATATTGTGGGATTCTGGCTTTCAATTCATCTTTCTTTCCTCTTTCATTCTATGGGTAAATTCAATTGTGTTTCCTTTCATTTTATTTTTTCCCATGTGCAAGGAATATGATCTCTTTAACCTCTTTGTTTCCCTTTATTATGTGAAGTGTATTAAGCACTTTAGATATTTCTTATACCACAGAAATCCTATGTGTCCCAGTTATCACTTTCCAAAGTATGGATATGATTAGTTTAATACTACTGATTCCCTTTAGGTTTTTTTTATGTTTCCCATTTTTTATGCTTTGCTTGAGTGTTGAATTTGAATATTGAATTTCCATTCTTGCTCTGGTCATTTCATCAGGAATGACTAGAAGTTCTTTATTTCAGTAAATTTACATTTCTTCAGTGGAGTATTCTGCTCAATTCTACTGGGTAGATTATTTTTGGTTGTAGTACTAGATCTTTTGTCTTATAGAATGTTATATTCTTTGCCTTCTGTTCTTTAATGTAGAAGCTTCTAGGTATTATGTAATCCTGATTCTGGTTCCACAAAATTTGAATTTCTTTTCTAGCTGATCATAGTATTTTCTCCTTGGATTGGTAGCTCTGGAATTTATAAATTTGTGATTTCTTTCAGCAGGTTGGAATCTTTCAATTTCCATTTTCCATTTTTGTTCAAGATTATGAAGGCAATTTCCCATAATAATTTCTTGTAATATAGTGTCCAGTTTCTTTCTTTTTTATCATAGTTTTTAGACAAACTAATAATTCTTAGAATTATCTCTCCTATATCTCTTTTTCAGGTTAGTTGTTTTTCCAGTGAGAGATTTCAGATTTTCTTTTCCTTTCTTTTTTAAATTATTTTGAATTTGTTTTATTGTTTCCTGGTGTTGTAGGACAGTATTATCTTCTATTTTCCAAATTCTCATTTTTAAGGAGTGGTGTTCTCATTTGAGGCTTTGTACTTACTTTCTTAGGGAGTTATTTTCCTATTTGAGGTATTATATTTCTTTTTTTTTAGGAAACTGTTTACTTCAATAAGTTTTGCCCTAAATTAATGATTTATTTTTGCTCTCATTTCCTATTCTAATTTTTCTTCTAAGTCTCTTATTTTTT
Source organism: Monodelphis domestica (assembly GCF_027887165.1). NCBI lineage: Eukaryota > Metazoa > Chordata > Mammalia > Didelphimorphia > Didelphidae > Monodelphis > Monodelphis domestica. The sequence continues at coordinate 139,672,182 of NC_077234.1, read as the reverse complement.
ATGCTTTTTAATTTGGGCTTGACATTGAAACTACACAAATTTTCATTTTTGTATTGCTTTCCTTTTTTGAGATTGCATTTTGATCATTTTTGCTGAAATGCTTTTCTAGCATTGGATATTTTCTCTGTCTTTTGCTTATTTTGGAATTACTTTTTCCAATGATTTTGTCTATATGCTGAGTCTTAGCTTTGTTCCTGGGGTGGAAGAAGTACTGTCCCACCCTTGTATCATGCCTTGGGTTGTCTCAGTTGTCTTTGGTCTAGGCTGAGCACTTTGTAGAGGTAGTTTAGTTGGTCTGTGGAGGTTTGTAGCTGTTCAGTTCAGTTGCCAATTCATTTTATGTTGTTTTGAATTCTATCAAATCCTACCAAGGCTAGACATTGTTGGTCCGCTATCCACACTGGGTCATGGCTGACCTATGTTATAAGTGCACAATGTGGAGCAGAATGCTTTCATCCCAAAGGGAAGCTGGGTATTTCAGTGGACTGAGAGCCAGACGTAGAGGTGGGAGGTCCAAGTTCAAATTTGGCCTCAGACACTTCCCATTTGTTTTACCCTGGGCAAGTCACTTAATCCCTATTACCTAGCCCTTACCACTCTTCTGATTTGGAACCAATACACAGTATTGGTAAGGGTTTAAAAAAAGAATGCTTTCCTCCCAGTTCTACCGGTTGTATTGCATTGGTTTATGCTCATCCACTGTTGAGACTGGACCAAGTTTGTTATGTTCTTCCCCCTTCCATTTGTGTTGTATCATGTCCAAATTCTGCTAAGGCTTGTTCAGTACTCCTTCATATCCTAGCAAAACAAATCATTCTTGCTGATTCTCTAGGTTGTTCTGGGCTAGAACACTGCTTCTCCCCTTCTATTTGTTCTCCAGGTCCAAGATTCATTTTGAGATGTTTTTGTTCTTCTGTGGTTGTTTGGAGGACTGTTGGTGGGCTGCAAGTGTTTCTTATTATGCCAGCTTGGCTACTGCCACACTATAGTATCAAATAATTTGATTAAATATTTTAAAAGATGAATTGAAAAATAGAATTAAAGAAAGATAAATTAGGGGTTGCTTCTGGTAACAAGGAGAAATTCTGAGAATATTTCTCTTGAATTGGCAGGATATAATGGGGAACACTCAGAATGATGAATGAAATATCCTTTTTGTTTGATTGACTGGTTCCTCCCAGAATTTCCATCTCAAAGAGGACACTCAGGTTAAATGTATCTTTATTTCCCCAAAGCTGTATTGGCAAAGATGTGGCATTCATGCTATGGTGTGCTGGGGGAAATTGCCCTGTTTCCCCTCTCCACTCCATCTGAGGAAATTTTTTTTTTTGCATTCCCTGTCTCTCCACCCAGTCACCCAATGTGAGCACTTCTCTTTGTTACCTGGGGTAATGTGGAGGGCTCTCAGGTAGTTTGAAGGTGCAGTTTGGGCAATCAATCTCTAAAAGGTTTGCCAGTGCTTCCCTAAAGGTTGCACTCTTGATTATCCATTGATTTCTTTTTTTTACCACAGTCCTCACTGGGTGCCTTAATCTCTCCCCATGTCCCTTTTCATCTTCCTATTAGTTGTCGTATGCCTTGGCAAGAATGTTTGCTTCTTGAAAAGACTATCTTTTTTTTTTTTATTGTTTCTATTTATATTCCTAGTCTTAAAGCCATAATAAGCATTCAATAAATGTTTACATGCCATTCAGTAGAAGCTTCACCATGTTAAACCAGATACATAATTTTTCTATGCAAAACAAAATTCTCAGGGGAACATATCCCTAACTAAAGCTTGTTTAACAGCTGTTGCCCAATGGTTTTATCACTTAGGTTTATACAACACCATAGTCATTGGCTCAGAGATCTTTCCTGCTCTCTGTCCTTTTAAAACCTCTACTTAGGACTTCTCAATGCTAGTTCTTTCTTTTATTGGTTATGTCTACTTTATCTTGTATATAACTCAGTTGTATCTATTTCCTGTTCTTTTGTCTTTTCCTTTAGATACATCAGGAGCAGAGATTGTCTTTTGATATTCTTTGTGTGTCTAATACTTAGCACAGTGCCTGAAACACAAGTGCTTATAAAATCCCATTTTACTGACAGACTGACATAAGGATAATGAAGCAATTCTGCTGACTTCTTTCAGGAGGAGGACAGTATATATCTACAACTGAGAGACTTTTTGCTAAATCCGCATTTATGTAAATATATTCTTCTATAGAATTCTCTGTTAGATTCACATGTTACTAATATTTCAATTGTATACTATATCATAGATTATGTATATAGATATATACATATATGTATCTGTATCCATATATATGTATATGTACTATCTATCTAAGTTATTTTTTCTATTTGAATAAAATCAGTAAGAATTTCATCAGTAGCTACGCTATGTCAGGCACTCTGCTACAAACTACAGCTTCAGAAACAAAAATAGAAATTGTCCTTCTGCATCAGGAACATATTCTATTGGGAAGAATTAGTATATACACAGATAAGTTAACACAACATCAAGACAAAATAACTTCACATAACAGGGTATGGCTACAATTGAGAAAGATGAAAAATAATGGTGATATTTATATTAAGACTACAAAGAAGAGACAGATGTGAGGAAGGAAATGATTTTAGGTATCCTGTGCAGACACAGAGGTGGATTAGATAGTGCACTGTAGAGTTAAATTCCACCACACCACTTCGGCTTGAACAGTGCACACAAATGGGATTACCATGAGATCAGTAGCATTAAATAAGTCTGAAAAGATAGTTCTGGTACCTGGTTGTGAAGGATTTGAAATGCCAAACAGATGAGTTCATATTTTATCCTCCAAGTAATACATATTGCAACTATCATTTCCTCTACTAGATTTTAAGCACTTGAGAAAGCAAACTGTCTTATTCATCTTTATTTTCCATTCAGTGCCCACAACAAAGCTATGACTTTATAGGAGCACTTAATAAATGTTTGTTTCTCATCCAACAGCACATTATAGCCTGAAAAAATAGAAGAGATATAGAGCATTTGGTTTCTCTTTTTGTCTCACTGGGCTTTTTGCCAGTCCTGGGCTCTGGACAATAAGGACATAGAAAATGAGCAAGTAGAGTATTTACTCTTTTCCCATAGCTCTATTCAAAACTAGAGGAAAATCTTCCTGCTAAGTTTGAATTAGGGCAGAGCAGGATCATCTATGTAGCAATCCAAGAGGAATAATGAACCTTGTAGGACTCCTTCTTTTGTATGTTATGATACAAGTACAGTTCTTTTATCTGTTCTATACTTTTATCAGTTTGGCACTGATAAAAGTTCCATGCAAGAACTTATAACTGGAGGGAGCCAAAATGGGAGAGTAGGACTGCAACTCAACTGAACTTTCCCAAAATTTCCCTCAAAACAACTGTAAGATTATGCCTCACACCATATATTTTAGCAGTAGACCCAACAAAAACTTAGAGTGAGATATTTTTTTTCCAGGAGAGATCTGTGACAGTAATGTGTCAGCCTGGATTGGGTCAGGAGGACCAGCCATGGGTCTTGGAGATGGAGTTAAAAACAGTTGTAGCAGCTTTAGGAGTTTGTGGCTCAGAGAAGTTAAGGACTTTGGACAAGTTCTCAGAATGCAATTCGAGGGACCTTTTGCTAGTGACTGACAATTTATTACCCACAAGTTCTGGGTCACAGTAGCAGAGTGGAGAGGACTTGTGGTACATAAGAACACAACTACAGGACCAAGACTGTACAGGACTTTGTTGGTAATGTGTAACAATGTCAATGTTTACATAGTTTTAATTTATATCCTGCAACTTCACAAAAGTTGATAATTATTTCTATTATTTTTTTATTATTCTTTTTGATTCACTAGGATTTTATAAGTTCATTGTGATATTGTCTGGAAAGAATGGCAATTTTGTTTTTTCATTGCCTATTATACTTGCTTCTATTCTTTGCTCTCTCATTGCTACAGCTAGCATTTTTAGCACAATATTTAATAATAATAGTCATAATAGGTATCCTTGCTTTAACCTTTGATCTTATAGGGAAGGCTTTTAGTCTATTTCCATTACAGATAATATTTGCTGAATGTTTTAAATAGATACTACTTATCACTTTAAGGAAAACTCAATTTATTCCTATGCCCTCTACTTTTTTTCTTTTTTTCCATTTTGCCTTTTAGAAGTATGAACTCGATAAGGAATAGAAAATGTAAACATGAAGGAATCAAGGTGGCTCAGTGCTTTGAGAGTCAGGCCTAGAGATAAGAAGTCCTGGGTTCAAATCTGGCCTTAGACACTTCCTAGCTGTGTGACCCTGGGTAACTCAGTTAACCACTATGTCTGGCCCTAATTGCCCTTCTACCTTGGAACCATTATATTGTATTGTTATTAATAGAGAAGTTAAGGGTTTTTTTTTACAAAAAGAAATATAAACACTTCCACATTCAAAGAACTTAAAGTTACTATTTTTAATAGGAATAGTGTATTTTATAAAAATATTTTTCAGCATCTTTGAGATAATCATATGGTTTCTGTTGGTTTCGTTATTGTTGTGATTTATTATGCTTATAGTTTTCTTAATATTACCTAATAGTATTCTTGAATTCTTGTATTGGCCATTGCTATGGTTCTGATGATATATTGCTGTAATCTAGCTATTATTTTCCTTAGAATTTTTGTATCAATATTAATTAGATAATTGGTCTATTGTTTTCTTTCTCTGTTTTTGCTCTTCCTAGTTTAGGAATAAGTAATATATTTGTGTTATAAAAGAACTTTAGTAGAATTCCTTTTCCTTTTCTTGTAAGTTGTTTATATAGTATTGAGATTTGTAAAATTTGTTGCGAAAAAGAAATGGGTAATTGGAAAAATGGGAGATAATGGGAGGTTTGTAGCAGGGTATGGAGGAGTTTAGGGGAGAGAGAATATTGCTTGGTGAAGCAAAGAAGAGAGATGCCCCCTGCCAAGAGAAAGCAGCAGGGGTCTGATACGGACTGTTTGTTGTTGAATGACTGAACTGATGTTCAGCTACCTCTATGCACAGAAAAGATAGTCCACTTATCTGTCTGTGAGTTCAAATGATATAAAGTTTAATAACCAGTTGGGATTGGAGAGATATCAGGAAGGAGTGGCAAGAGAGGTCCCTAAATAAGGTTGGAGTCTTCCTCAGCTTTTGGAGCTGAGGCCAGGTCCCACTGGTTGGTGGAGGATTTCTTCCACTACCTTTTTTCGGTGCTAGTTTTGTCAATTTCAGAATCTTAGCATTAGACATAAAGCAAACAAGAACAGTTCTAACTTTCAGAAGCCTGTGTCTTTGGGCTGAACAAAGTAGAGGTATTCCTCTCCAGACTGGGCTGAATGAGTTCCTCCCTCCTCCAATACCAGGAAGGAAGTAAAGCCCGGCAGGAAGGAAGTGCTAGTCACAAGACCCAACTGCTACTCCCAGTTGTCCCTTCCCCCACCATCTGTTAGTCTTGTTTCCTTTCCACAGATTCATTTTTCTTTAAATGTTTGGTAAAATTTACTGGTGAATCCATCTGGCCCTGGAAATTTTTTTCTTAGAGCATTCATTGATGGCCTATTAAATTTATTTTTCTTTTCTTTTCTTTTCTTTTGTTTTCTTTTCTTTTGTTTTCTTTTCTTTTGCTTTGTTTTCTTTTGTTTTGTTTTGTTTTGTTTTGTTTTGTTTTGTTTTCTTTTCTTTTCTTTTCTTTTCTAACCCTCACCTTCTGTCTTGAAATCAATCTGTATTGATTCCAAGGCAGCAAAGTGGTAAGGACTAGGTAATGGGGGCTAAGTGACTTGCCTAGGGTCACACAGCTGGGAAAGGTCTGAGGCCATATTTGAACCTAGGACCTCCTGTCTCTAGACTTGGATCTCAATCCACTGAGCTACCCAGCTGCCCCCAATTTATGTTTCTAAGATGGATTTATTAAAGTATTCTATTTGTTCTGCTATTAATTTGGGCAATTTATATTTATATTTCACTCAGATTGTCAAATTTATTGTATATAATTGGGAAAAATAACTCCCAATAATTTCTTTATTTGCCTCTTCATTCTTGGTGAATTCTCACTTTTAATTTTGATCCTGGTAATTTGTTTTTTTAATTGTTTTAAGTCAAATTACTCAATGCTTTATTTTATTAAAAAATAAGACTGGGTCCTAGTCTTATTTATTGGGTAACTGCATTTCTTACTTTCAATTTTAGTAATCTCTCCTTTGATTTTCTGGATTTCTAATTTGGTGTTTAATTGGGGTTTTTAAATTTGCTCTTTAGGTTTTTTTAAAGTTGCATTCCTTCATTGATCTGTTCTTTCCCCCCTTTTTTGATCTAAGTGTTTAGAGAGATACATTTTCCTCCCAAAATTGTTTTGGCTGTATCCTCTAAATTGGCATATGTTATTTTATTTTTGATGTTCTCTTAAATGAAATTCTTGATTGTTTCTCTGTATCTTTGACATAATCATTCTTTAGAATTAGATTATTTAGCTTCCATTTAATTTTAAATCTAGCTTTCCCTAGTCTTTTATTGAATATTCTATTTTAGTATGATCTGAAAATTATGCAAACATTTTTGCTTTTTTTTCTTTTTATTGCAAAACATTGTTTTCCTACATGATCAATTTTTTATGTAAATGTCATATTCCACTGACAAAAAGTATTTTTTTCCTAATTCTCAATTTCCTGCAGAGAACTATATTTTCTAACTTTTCTAATATTCTTATTTCCTTGAATGTTTTTTTTTTTGGTGGGGAGGGTTTATTTCCAGTTCGATTAATAGAGTTCTGAGGTAAAAATTAAGTCCCACCCGAGTATAATTTTATCATCTATTTCCTTCTGTGATTAGTTTAACTTTAAAAAAATTGGATACTGTATCATTTAGTGCCTATGATTAGAACTGATATTATTTCATTGTCTATGATACCTTTTATCAATATGCATTTTCCTTCCTTATTTCTTTTTATTATATCTATTATTTCTTTTTCCTTTTATGATACCATGATTGGTAACCCTGCTTTTTTTTTTTTTACTTCAGTTGAAACATAATAGTTTCTCCTCCAGCCCCTTACCTTTACTCTGTATGTATCTCCCTGTTTCAAATGTGTTTCTAATAAAAATCATAATATAGGATTTTTATTTTTAGTCCACTTTATTATCTTGTTCCATTTTATGGGTCAGTTCATTCCACTCACATTTAAAGTTATGATTAACTGTATGTTTCCCTGCATTCTTTCTCCATATTTATCCTTCTCTGTGTTTCTGTCTTTCTTTCCTTTTACCATGTCTCCCTCACAAGTGTTTTGATTTTGACAACTGCCTTCCCTAATTCACCTTTCCATCTATCCATCCCTCTCCTCCAATTTCTCTTGTAGGACAATATAATTTATATCATTCTACCTTTCCCTCCCCTCTTCTCTCAATACAGTCCTCTTTTTCATCCTTAAATTTTAGTTTCAGTCTATTTATATTCCTTCTATCTGCCCTACTACTAATAATCTTCTTAAGAATTAAAAATATCATTTTCCTATCCAGGAATATAAATGGTTTAACTTTATTGAATCCTGTTTGTTTTTTCTTTCCTATTTGCCTTTTTATATTTCTCCTCAGTCTTGTCTTTGAGTAACAAAAAATAGGTATTTAATTAAATTGAGGGTATTCAAAAGTTCCTGATAAAAAGATCAGAGCTTAACAGAGAATGTAATTCTTAAACACATTTTAACTTTATTGATTCTTTTGTGACTTCTCTTTCATGCTTACCTTTTTATGCTTTTCTTGAATTTGAGTCTTGCACTTGAAACTCCTGTTTTCTATTCAGCTCTGGTCTCTCATCAGGAATGCTTCAAAGTCCTCTACTTAAATTTTTTCAATATTTTTCCTTTGAAGAATTATACTCAGTTTTACTGGATATGTTAATTTTGATTGTAATCCTAGTTCTTTTGCCTATCATAATATTACGCTCTAAGCCCTCTGACTCTTTAATATAGAAGCTATTATGTCTTGTGAGATGCTGACTATCACTCTAAGATAGTGTCATTGTTTCCTTTTGCCTATCTGAACCATTTCCTCTTTGACTGGGAAGTTCTGGAATTTGGTAATAACATTCTATATATATGTTATAATATATATTATAGAATGTTAGAAATAACATTCTAGGGGTTTTCATTTTGAGATCTCTTTCAGGAGGTGATCTGTAGATCAGTAGATCAGAATGAGTAGATTCTTTCTATTTCTATTTTACCCTTTTATCTGATGTAAAAGGTGATACAGTCTCTACTCTGAAGGAGACCATGGTCTTTTGTGGAAGACACTACACACATATCAATGCATATACAATACAAATAAAATCATCTTAAGATAGTTTGGGGAGAGTGGTCATTAATAGCTTTAAGTTATAAGAATTAAAATAAGGTATAATTTATTTTAGTAATGCTTTGGATAATCTCTCATATTGTGCTTTAAAAAGTATATATGTATATAGTAGTAGTATGTATATATAAATAAATACATATGCACATATATATGCATATAAAGATATCTCTATGTTGCTAATTTAACATTGATAGAAAGAAGAGTAATAATATAGATGAGACTACATATGTGTGTTTATTTGTGAGTGTTTTCTTCCCCAAAGGATGTGAACTCCTTAAAAGCAGGAACTCTTTTGATTTTGTCTTAATATTCTCAATGCCTAGCACTATGTCTATCAAGACTGGGTACTAAATTAAAGAATGTTGATTGAAACAAAAAAAGAGATGAACTATTCCTTTTAATTAAAATTTTCACAAAATTTGTATATGGAAACAATCAAGCATGCATGCATATACCCATATTAAAACAAGGGTTTATGCTGAACAGTAAAAAAAAAATAATGCCTTAAATGCTACTGTAGGGTTATGAGGACATTTTCCCTGACATTAAATGGCCCCATACATTTCTTAGAATTCTTGATTCTTGTCTATTTTATTACTCTTCATTCTCTTTATGTGAAATCATTATCATCTGTTAACTTCTCAAGCTGCCAACCTGCCTACCTCTAGAGCCCCTGCTCTTATTGCTTGTTGTCCATTATTTGAAGTATACTTGTATATATCTGTTCTTAGATCTGGATCAAGTGATATCACATATGGCAAGAGGTATTCCTGGGGGTATTCCAGGGATCCATTCTTTTTTTTTCCAAGCCTTCTTTTTTATTTATTTTTTAAATTTTATAATATTTTATTTGATCATTTCCAAGCATTATTCATTAAAGACAAAGATCATTTTCTTTTCCTCCCCCCAACCCGCAATAGCCGACGTGTGATTCCACTGGGTATCACATGTGTTCTTGATTCGAACCCATTGCCATGTTGTTACTATTTGTGAGTGTTCGTGTAGAGTCTCTCCTCTGTCATGTCCCCTCAACCGCTGTAGTCAGGCTTTTTTTTTTTTATTGATGTATAATTATTTATTAGTAAAGGTTAGAGATGAGAGAAAGATCAAATGATCATCTGGTTGCATCTTACTAAAAACCACTGTCAATTGTGTAATTATCCTAAAAATCCAAAGTCCAATATCTTTTTAAAGAAATTTTAGGAAAAGATAATCACCAACACCCTGGACCAGGAAAACAGATCTTCTAGAGAAGATGCTGTAAGAATGCTTACATAAATCAAACACTACATGATGAGATTAGGGGTGAATCTCTGGATATAATTAACTGGGTGGGGGGTGGATTGAGTCCTTCATTTATCCTGATTGTAAACCCTTGTGTCAAGAAGAGGGTATGTCGTTGACTTCCGGGTAATCATGGCTGCAATCTAGACGCGGCACGCTTCCTCTCCCCAGCACCGAACGAAATAGACTACATCAAAGGAGCATAAAATCACCTTTGGAGGAACAGAAGGACTCCCCAGTACCCCACAGAGGCAAAGGTACGTGGGGCTTGAACATTTCCACACTAAAACAAGAAGGAAAAGCTTGCACAGAAAAGTGAACTGAGCCGCCCTTTCCCCACCCCACCTCCCCCACTAAACCAGAGTGAGCTACCTGAGCGCTCACCAGGACAGCGAGTGAGTAGGGAGCGTCTCTGTCTGGGGGGGCACTCCAGGGTCCTTGGGATCTGGGGACTGCCAGGAAAAAAACGTCTCAGGGCGCTTTTACTGGAGAATCCAGCGGACCTAGACTCGGTGCGAACTGCGCTGAACAACGCGCGCTGATTATCTGGGCGGAGCTGAATACCTGGGCTCGGAGGCTGGGAAGAACTAGTCTGAAGCAACCTAAATTCACAGAAAAACCGCTCTTATAACCCAGACCCCAGACCAAAAAGGAAAGGGAAATAAAACCACCAAAGGGATGGCTCACATGGCCCAAAATCAAGCCTCCAGGAAGAAAGGGAAAAAAGTGACTATTGAAAACTTTTATGGTGGAAGTACCCAAGGAAAAGAGGAGAATGAGGAGGAAATCCAAAAAAATTCAGAACACGCCTCCCAAAATGGAAACTATCAACAAGCTCTGGAAGATCTCAAACTGGAACTTATCCAAAAGATGGAAACCTTCTGGAAAGAAAAATGGGAGAAAGAGATCAGCTGTCTGACAGATAAGACTGCTCAATTGGAAAAGGAACTCGAAGCATCCAATAGAAGGGCAGACAAGGCTGAAAAGCAAATCCAGTCCCTAATGACCAGAATTAAGGACCTCGAAGAAAGTGAGATGATAAAACAGCAAGAATCAATAAAGCAAACCCAAATAATTAATGAATTGGAAGAAAACAGAAAATATCTCACTGAGAAGGTCACGGACCTGGAGAACAGAGGAAGACGAGAAAATCTCCGTATCATCGGTCTCCCAGAAAAACCAGAGGTAAACAACAAATTGGATTTTATTCTAGAGGAGATTATAAAAGAAAATTGCCCCCACGTTCTGGAGCAAGGGGGCAAAATAGAAATAGAAAGGATTCATAGAACACCTTCTATACTAAATCCCCAAAAGACAACGCCTAGGAATGTAATTGCCAAATTCAAGAGCTTCCAAGTAAAGGAGAAAATCCTACAAGAAGCCAAGAAGAAGAGCTTCAGATATAAGGGGGCTCCCATAAGGATCACACACGACTTAGCGGCTAATACACTAAGAGACCGCAAAGCATGGAACACGATATTTAGAAAGGCAAGAGAGCTGGGTCTCCAACCAAGAATCAACTACCCAGCAAAACTGACTATATACTTCCAGGGGAAAGTATGGGCATTCAACAAAATAGAAGATTTCCAAGCATTTGCTAAGAAAAGACCAGAGCTCTGTGGAAAGTTCGATATCCAAGCACAGAAAGCAAGAGAAACATGAAAAGGTAAATATGAAAGAAAGGGAAAAGGAGATAAATCTTATCTTTCTCTTTAAGTCAAACTCCCTTCTATAAGGACTACATTTACATCTAATTATATATATTAATATGTGGGGAAAATGTTTTGTGGAACTCTTATAAATTGTATCATCATAAGAGTAGTTAGAAGAAACATGCATAGGGAAAGATTGGGGAATTAAGAAGATTTGGGGAAAGTTGGGGCAAAAAAAGGAAAAGGGAGGGGGGAACCGTGATAATATTAAGATTAACTTCAAGAAATAGGGGGGGAATTAATAGAATAAACTTTCCCATATAAAGATACACATGGGAAGGGGAGGGGAAGAACTCTCATATGAGAAGGAGAGGAAGAGAGCGTGAAGTGGAATTACTTAAACCTTACTCTCAGTGAAATCAAATCTGAGAGGGAAGAACATCTAGATCCAGTGGGATCCTAAATTCTATCTTATCCATTAGGGCAAGAAAGAAAGGAAAATTAAGGAGGGGGGGGGGAGGGAGTACAAAAAGGGAGGGAAGGAGAGGGGGGAGGGGAAGGGAGCATAAAAAGGGAGGGGCTAGAAAGGGAAGCATCTCAAGGGAGGGGACTAGGGGGACTGACCTAAAGTAAATCACTGGTTCAAAAGGAGAAAGCTAAAGAAGAAAGGTCAGAACTAGGGGAAGACATCAAAATGCCAGCGAATCCACAAATAACAATCATAACTTTGAACGTGAATGGGATGAACTCACCCATAAAACGCAGACAAATAGCAGATTGGATTAGAACACAAAAACCTACCATATGTTGTCTTCAAGAAACACATATGAGACGGGTTGACACTCACAAGGTTAGAATTAAAGGTTGGAGTAAGACCTTTTGGGCCTCAACCGATAGAAAGAAGGCAGGAGTTGCAATCATGATATCTGACAAAGCCAAAGTACAAATAGACCTGATCAAAAGGGCCGGGAAGGTAAATATATTCTGATAAAAGGAAATATAGACAATGAGGAAATATCACTAATCAACATGTATGCACCAAATGGTATAGCATCCAAATTTTTAATAGAGAAACTAGGAGAATTGAAGGAGGAATTAGACAGTAAAACCATATTAGTGGGAGACTTGAACCAACCACTATCAAATTTAGATAAATCAAATCAAAAAATAAATAAGAATGAGGTAAAAGAGGTGAATGAAATCTTAGAAAAATTAGAATTAATAGACATATGGAGAAAAATAAATAGGGACAAAAAAGAATACACCTTCTTTTCAGCACCACATGGCACATTCACAAAAATAGATCATACACTAGGTCATAGAAACATGGCACTTAAATGCAGAAAAGCAGAAATATTAACTGCAGCCTTTTCAGATCACAAGGCAATTAAAATATTGATCGGCAAGGGTACATGGAGACCCAAATCAAAAATTAATTGGAAATTAAATAACATGATACTCCAAAATCGGATAGTTAGAGAAGAAATCATAGAAACAATTAACAATTTCGTTGAAGAAAATGACAACGGCGAAACATCCTTTCAAACCTTATGGGATGCAGCCAAGGCAGTACTTAGAGGAAAATTCATATCCCTGAGTGCATATATTAACAAATTAGGGAGGACAGAGACCAAGGAATTGGAAATGCAAATAAAAAAACTTGAGAATGAACAAATTAAAAACCCCCAGAAGAAAACCATACTAGAGATCCTAAAAATTAAGGGAGAAATTAATAAAATAGAAAGTGACAGAACTATTGAGCTAATAAACAAGACTAGAAGCTGGTACTTTGAAAAAACAGACAAAATAGACAAAGTACTGGTTAATTTAATTAAAAAAAGGAAAGAAGAAAGGCAAATTAATAGCATCAAGGATGAAAAGGGGGATCTCACCTCAAATGAAGAGGAAATTAAGGCAATCATTAAAAACTACTTTGCCCAACTATATGGCAATAAATATACCAACCTAGGTGATATGGATGAATATTTACAAAAATATAAATTGCCTAGACTAACAGAAGAAGAAATAGTTTTCTTAAATAATCCCATATCAGAAATTGAAATCCATCAAGCCATCAAAGAACTGCCTAAGAAAAAATCCCCAGGGCCTGATGGATTCACCAGTGAATTCTATCAAACATTCAGAGAACAGCTAATCCCAATATTACACAAACTATTTGACATAATAAGCAAAGAGGGAGTCCTACCAAACTCCTTTTATGACACAAGCATGGTACTAATTCCAAAGCCAGGCAGGCCAAAAACAGAGAAAGAAAACTATAGGCCAATCTCCCTAATGAATATAGATGCAAAAATCTTAAATAGGATACTAGCAAAAAGACTCCAGCAAGTGATTAGAAGGGTCATCCACCATGATCAAGTAGGATTCATACCAGGGATGCAGGGCTGGTTCAACATTAGGAAAACTATCCACATAATTGACCACATCAACAAGCAAACCAACAAGAATCACATGATTATCTCAATAGATGCAGAAAAAGCCTTTGATAAAATACAACACCCATTCCTACTAAAAACACTAGAAAGCATAGGAATAGAAGGGTCATTCCTAAAAATAATAAACAGTATATATCTAAAACCATCAGCTAATATCATCTGCAATGGGGATAAACTAAATCCATTCCCATTAAGATCAGGAGTGAAACAAGGATGCCCATTATCACCTCTATTATTTGACATTGTATTAGAAACACTAGCAGTAGCAATTAGAGAAGAAAAAGAAATTGAAGGCATCAAAATAGGCAAGGAGGAGACCAAATTATCACTCTTTGCAGATGACATGATGGTCTACTTAAAGAATCCTAGAGTCTCAACCAAAAAGCTAATTGAAATAATCAACAACTTTAGCAAAGTTGCAGGATACAAAATAAACCCACATAAGTCATCAGCATTTCTATATAATTCCAACACAGCTCAGCAGCAAGAACTAGAAAGAGAAATCCCATTCAAAATTACCCAAGACAAAATAAAATACTTAGGAATCTATCTCCCGAGACAAACACAGGATCTATATGAACACAACTACAAAACACTTTCCACACAACTAAAACTAGACTTGAACAATTGGAAGAACATTAACTGCTCATGGGTAGGACGAGCCAATATAATAAAAATGACCATCCTACCCAAACTCATCTATCTATTTAGTGCCATACCCATGGAACTTCCAAAAATTTTTTTTACTGATTTAGAAAAAAACATAACAAAGTTCATTTGGAAGAACAAAAGATCAAGGATATCCAGGGAATTAATGAAAAAAAACACAAAGGAAGGGGGTCTTGCAGTCCCAGATCTCAGACTATATTATAAAGCAGCGGTCATCAAAACAATTTGGTACTGGCTAAGAGACAGAAAGGAGGATCAGTGGAATAGACTGGGGGCAAGCAACCTCAGCAAGACAGTATATGACAAACCCAAAGATCCCAGCTTTTGGGACAAAAATCCACTATTTCATAAAAACTGTTGGGAAAATTGGAGGACAGTGTGGGAAAGATTAGGCTTAGATCAACACCTCACACCCTACACCAAGATAAATTCAAAATGGATGAATGACTTGAACATAAAGAAGGAAACTATAAGAAAATTAGGCGAACACAGAATAGTATACATGTCAGACCTTTGGGAAGGGAAATACTTCAAAACCAAGCAAGAATTAGAAAGAGTTACAAAATGCAAAATAAATAATCTGGATTACATCAAATTAAAAAGTTTTTTGTACAAACAAAACCAATGTAACCAAAATCAGAAGGGTAGCAACAAATTGGGAAACAATCTTCATAAAAACCTCTGACAAGGGTTTAATTACTAAAATTTATAAAGAACTAAATCAATTGTACAAAAAATCAAGCCATTCTCCAATTGACAAATGGGCAAGGGACATGAACAGGCAATTCTCAGCCAAAGAAATCAAAACTATTAATAAGCACATGAAAAAGTGCTCTACATCTCTTATAATCAGAGAGATGCAAATCAAAACAACTCTGAGGTATCATCTCACACCTAGCAGATTGGCTAACATGACAGCTATGCAAAGTAATGAATGCTGGAGGGGATGTGGCAAAGTGGGGACATTGATTCATTGCTGGTGGAGTTGTGAATTGATCCAACCATTCTGGAGGGCAATTTGGAACTATGTCCAAAGGGCGATAAAAGACTGTCTGCCCTTTGATCCAGCCATAGCACTGCTGGGCTTGTACCCCAAAGAGATAATGGACAAAAAGACTTGTACAAAAATATTCATAGCTGCGCTCTTTGTGGTGGCCAAAAATTGGAAAATGAGGGGATGCCCTTCAATTGGGGAATGGCTGAACAAATTGTGGTATATGTTGGTGATGGAATACTATTGTGCTAAAAGGAATAATAAAGTGGAGAAGTTCCATGGAGACTGGAACAACCTCCAGGAAGTGATGCAGAGCGAGAGGAGCAGAACCAGGAAAACACTGTACACGGAGACTGATACATTGTGGTACAATCGAAGGTGATGGACTTCTCCATTAGTATCAATGCAATCCCTGAACAATCTACAGGGATCTAAAAAAAAAAATACTACCCACAAGCAGAGGATAAACTGTGGGAGTAAAAACACCAATGAAAAGCAACTGCTTGACTACAGGGTTGGAGGAGATAAGACTGAGGAGAGACTCTAAATGAACACTATAATGCAAACTCCAACAACAGGGAAATGGGTTCGAGTCAAGAACACATGTGACAACCAGTGGAATCATGCGTCGGCTATGGGAGAGGGAAAGGCGGGGGGGGGGGGAGGGGAGGAAAAGAAAACAATCTTTGTTTCCAGTGAATAATGTATGAAAACGACCAAATAAAATAATATTTAAAAAAAAAATAAAATGCATCCAACCAAAAAAAAAAAAGAAGAAGAGGGTATGTCAATGCACCTACTGATCATTTTTCTTTCTCTCCTCCTTCCTCTTATTACTCAAATTGTAGTAACTCCCTCCATGAAATGTATAATACATTTTTTTCACTATCATCTTAAACAGTCCCACAACCTCTGTCTCTGTATACTTCTTCTAACTACTATGATAATGCTAAAAATATTTAAGAGTCAAATATCATCTTACGATATTGGTATATAAACAATTTGACCTTGTTGAAGCCTTTACATGTTTCTTTTTCTTATTTACCCTTTTACGGTTCACTTGAATTTTGTATTTGGGTAACACATTTTCTGTTTAAGTCTGGGCTTTTCTTCAGGAATGCTTGGAATCTTCTATTTTATTAAATAGACATACTTTTCCCTGAAAATAACAGTACATTTTGATGGGTAGATGATTCTTGGTTGTAGCCCAAGTTTCCTTGCCTTCTGAACTATCATATTCCAAGCATTCTGGTCCTTAAGTGTGGAAGCTGCTAGATCCTGTGTAATCCTGATTGGGTCTCCCTGATATCTGAATTATTTCTTTCTGTTTGCTTGTAGCATTTTTCACCTTGGCCTCAGAGCTTTAGAACGTTGCTATAACATTCCTGGGAGTTGTCATTCAGGGATTTATTGCAGGAGGTGTGTCTGTGGATTCTTTCAATCTCTAATTTACCATCATTTTCAAGAACATCAGGGTAGTTTTCTTGGGTAATTTTTTATAATATGATGTCTAGGCTTTTTTTTTTTTGGTCATAACTTTCAGATAGTCCAATAATTCTTAAACTGTCTCTCCTGGATCTATTTTCCAGTTCACATTTTTTAATGAGAGATTTCATATTTTTCTATTTTTTTAATTCTTTTGATTTTGTTTTATTGTTTCTTGATGTCTCATCAAGTCTTTAGCTTCTAATTGCCCCATTCTAATTTTTAAAGACTGGTTTTCTTCTATGACCTTTTGATTCTTCTTCTTCATTTAGTCCATTCTTCTTTTCCTCGGTGTTTCTACTCCTACAGTTTATCCTCTGCTTATGAATAGTGCTTTTTCTCCTAGATCCCTGCAGATTGTTCAGGGACATTACACCGTCACTAATGTAGAAGTCCATTACGTTTGATTATACCACAGTGTATTAGTCTCTGTGTACAATGTTCTCCTGGTTCTGCTCCTCGCACTCTGCATCATTTCCTGGAGGTCGTTCCAGTCTCCATGGAATTCCTCCACTTTATTATTCCTTTTTGCACAATAGTATTCCATCACCAACATATACCACAATTTGTTCAGCCATTCCCTAATTGATGGGCTTCCCCTAATTTTCCAATTTTTGACCAAAACAAAGAGAGCAGTTATGAATATTCTTGTACAAGTCTTTTTGTCCATTATCACTTTGGGGTACAGACCCAGCAGTGCTATGGCTGGATCAAAGGGTAGACATTCTTTTGTCACCCTTTGGGCATAGTTCCAAATTGCCCTCCAGAATGGTTGGATCAGTTCACAACTCCACCAGCAATGAATTAATGTCCCTACTTTGCCCCATCCCCTCCAGCATTCATTACATTCCTTTGCTATCATGTTAGCCAATCTGCTAGGTGTGAGGTGATACCTCAGAGTTGTTTTGATTTGCATCTCGCTGATTATAAGA
The DNA here is from genome assembly GCF_027887165.1 of Monodelphis domestica. Lineage (NCBI taxonomy): Eukaryota > Metazoa > Chordata > Mammalia > Didelphimorphia > Didelphidae > Monodelphis > Monodelphis domestica. The sequence continues at coordinate 139,654,355 of NC_077234.1, read as the reverse complement.
GATTAGAACACTTCTTCATGTGCTTATGAATAGTTTTGATTTCTTTATCTGAGAACTGCCTATCCATGTCCCTTGCCCATTTATCTATTGGAGAATGGCTTGTTTTTTTTGTACAATTGATTTAGCTCTTTATAAATTTGGGTAATTAAACCTTTATCAGAGGTTAATATGAAGATTTTTTTCCCAATTTGTTGTTTCCCTTCTGATTTTAGTTACATTGGTTTTGTTTGTACAAAAGCTTTTTAATTTGATGTAGTCGAAATTATTTATTTTACATTTTGTGATTCTTTCTATGTCTTGCTTGGTTTTAAAGTCTTTCCTTTCCCAAAGATCTGACAAATATACTATTCTATATTTGCCTAATTTACCTATAGTTTCCTTCTTTATATTCAGGTCATTCACCCATTCTGAGTTTATCTTGATCTAAACCTAATCTCTCCCATACTGTCTTCCAATTTTCCCAGCAGTTTTTACCGAATAGTGGATTTTTGTCCCAAAAGCTGGGATCTTTGGGTTTATCATATACTGTCTTGCTGAGGTCACTTTCCCCCAGTCTATTCCACTGATCCTCCTTTCTGTCTCTTAGCCGGTACCAAATTATTTTGATGACTGCTGCTTTGTAATATAGTTTAAGGTCTGGGACTGCAAGGCCCCCATCATTTGTGTTTTTTTTTTTCATTATTTCCCTGGATATCCTTGATCTTTTGTTATTCCAAATGAACTTTGTTATGGTTTTTTTCTAAATCAGTAAAGAAATTTTTGGGGAGTTCAATGGGTATGGCACTAAATAGATAAATAAGTTTGGGTAGGATGGTCATTTTTATTATATTGGCTCGTCCTATCCATGAGCAGTTAATGTTTTTCCAATTGCTCAAGTCCAGGGATCCATTCTTAACCCTGTACTGTATAGCAATTTCCTGAGTGACTGAGATAAAGGGACATGTGTCTTCCTCATCACATTTGCAGATGATAACAAAGCTAGAAGGGAACATCCAACACATGGGATGTTAGAGTCAGGATCCAAAATGCTCTTGACAGGCTGGAACACTGGGCTGAGCTTATTAAGAATGAATCAAAAAGGGATAACTCTGAAGTTTTATACTTTTAGTATGAAAAAAGAATAATGTTTACTAGTATCAGGTAAGGGAAGAATGAATAAATAGAAGTTCTGAAAAACCTCTGGGAGTTTTGGTGGAGTACAAACTCAATATAAATCAACAGTATAATAAAGCAGCCTAAATTGCTGGACTACACTGGGGTCAAAGCTTCCATGAATACAGAGGTAATAGTGTTCATTTTTTTTTTGCCTTGGTGATATTTTATATGGAGTATAATATTTTAATCTGGATGGCATGATGAGGATCCTGGAGACAAGGCTCAGTTAAAGTACTGTGTCCTTTCAGTAACATTTAAATTCTTTGAAGACCAAGATAATGTTTTTTCCTGCTTCATTTTTGTATTTTTAGGTCAGGACCATGCACATAATAGGAACTTAGTTTAAGAATTTGGTTTATTGAACTTCTTTTGCTTTCCTCTAGATGGCAGAAATAGGAGCAATGCAAGAAGTTGCAAGCAGTACTTTTTAAATTTTAGATACAAAATATTCTAATAACTATGAAAAATTAAAATGAAATGACTTCAAGTTGGTTTCCCCTTGCTTGATATTTTTAAACAAAATGTGAATAACTATTTGTTAGGCATGCTTTTCAGGGTACATATTGGAAAAAATGATCTCCAAAGAGCCTTAGAACTTTGAAATTCTGGGAAATTATTCAGCCCTTTCAAGGATTCTAAGTTTGCTGCTTATAGAACTCCATCTTTTAAGTATCTATAATCCTTTTGTGCAGAGTTTCTTAATCTTTATTTATTTGTTTTTGACATAGACCCCTTTACTGTCTGATGAAGTTTCTGGGATACTTCTTAAAATTTTATTTTTAAATACATAAAATAAATTATAATACAAAGGAAAGTAACTATATTGAAATACATTTCCCACCTGTCATCTGTTGGTTTGTATTAAAATATAAATTAATTAACTACACTAAATAAGAACTTCTGTTCTTTTGAGGCTATCATTAGGGTTAGAATTTATGGTTAAGGTTAGATTTAGAGGGTTGGGATTAGAAAGAATTTATGTACTTACATACATAACTTTTATATAAATATTATATATAATGAACCATATACATATACCCATATACATTCATATACATATATATTCATATATACATTTACACACATACAATATATATATATTCACACATACACACACCATATACAGACACACACATCAACACCTAAAAGCCAGTGTATATACTGTGTGTGTGTGTGTGTGTGTGTGTGTGTGTGTGTGTATAGACAGGTTATGTAGTGCATAAAGTGCCAGGTCTGGAGTCAGGAAAATCTGAGTCCAAATATGATCTTACATGCTTACAAGCTATATGACTTTGGACTTGATCCCATTTGCCTCAGTTCTTCATCTGTAAAAAAAATGAGCTGGAGAAAGGAATAGAAAACCACTTCTAGTAAATTGGGTAAAGACAGAATAGTATACATGTCAGACCTTTGGGAAGGGAAAGACTTTAAAACCAAGCAAGACATAGAAAGAATCACAAAATGTAAAATAAATAATTTTGACTACATCAAATTAAAAAGATTTTGTACAAACAAAACCAATATAACTAAAATCAGAAGGAAAACAACAAATTGGGAAAAAATCTTCATAGAAACCTCTGACAAAGGTTTAATTACTCAAATTTATAAAGAGCTAAATCAATTGTACAAAAAACCAAGCCATTCTCCAATAGATAAATGGGCAAGGGACATGGATAGGCAGTTCTCAGATAAAGAAATCAAAACTATTCATAAGCACATGAAGAAGTGTTCTAAATCTCTTATAATCAGAGAGATGCAAATCAAAACAACTCTGAGGTATCACCTCACACCTAGCAGATTGGCCAACATGACAGCAGAGGAAAGCAGTGAATGCTGGAGGGGATGGGGCAAAGTAGGGACATTAATTCATTGCTGGTGGAGTTGTGAACTGATCCAACCATTCTGGAGGGCAATTTGGAACTATGCCCAAAGGGTGACAAAAGAATATCTACCATTTGATCCAGCCATAGCACTGCTGGGTCTGTACCCCAAAGAGATAATGGACAAAAAGACTTGTACAAGAATATTCATAGCTGCTCTCTTTGTTTTGGTCAAAAATTGGAAAACGAGGGGATGCCCATCAATTGGGGAATGGCTGAACAAATTGTGGTATATGTTGGTGATGGAATACTATTGTGCTAAAAGGAATAATAAAGTGGAGGAATTCCATGGAGACTGGAACAACCTCCAGGAAGTGATGCTGAGCAAAAGGAGCAGAACCAGGAAAACATTGTACACAGAGACTGATACATTGTGGTACAATCGAAGGTAATGGACTTCTCCATTAGGGATAATGCAATGTCCCTGAACAATCTGCAGGGATCTAGGAGAAAAAACACTATTCATAAGCAGAGGATGAACTGTGGGAGTAGAAACACCGAGGAAAAGCAACTGCCTGACTACAGTGGTTGAGGGGACATGACAGAGGAAAGACTCTAAACGAAACTCTAATGCAAATATTAACAACATGCCAATGGGTTCGAATCAAGACATAGGTGATACCCAGTGGATTCACGAGTCAGCTACTGGGGGTTGGGAGGGGAGGAAAAGAAAATGATCTTTTTCTTTAACGAATAATGCTTGGAAATGATCAAATAAAATATTATAAAATTTAAAAAAAAAGTCCTTATCCTCAATGTGCTCATATTTTGCTGGAATAAATCATATTACACAAGAAAAAAAAAAAAGAAAACCACTTCTAGATGTAGATAAGAGCCCTCTGAAAACCTAAAGTATTTTATTAATTTTAATAATCCCAATTCCACCTGGGCCCCCAGCAAACCAGTTTCTAGGCATCTTGATTGCTTCTTATTACATTTCTCCTCATTAAAATTTCTGATGACAGTTTTCTGTAGCTTTTTGTTTTCCGGGCACTATGTTTTAGAAACCCATATCTCAGTCAAACTGCTAATAAGACACAGATCTGTAAGAAATCTAAAAAGTTTTCAGAACTCTTGTAGGAGAATAACTCCTGTGCTTCACTGACAGGCTCTTGCAACTGACCATTTGAGGGGATCTTTTTATAATTATGTTGTTGTTTACACAGCGTAGGTCCTTATTCCTCCCTGAAGCCTGTTATTTGTCCTGTGAATTGTGGAAAAACTAAACCAAAGTGCATGAATGTTTAGACTTAAAAAATCTGTATTATAAAGAACTTTCTGTTCCCAACTGATGAATAAGACTAGATCTGAAATTGGGAGTATTTCTTTTTGGTTGGTTCTTTGGGGAATCAAACAAAATTTACTAATAGGGCTATTTTTTCTAGTTGACTTCAATGTGTATTTTAGCAGGACAGATGTATGAAATCCACTTGTCTATTTTTCTCTGTTTTCTATTTATTCTCTTAGTCATGCATTTGGAAAGTGCATATATCTGCAGAGGTTCTAATGTCAGATTAAAGATAAAAAACATTAGTTAGTAATGGGGGTCAGATTGGAACTGGGTATCACTCATTTGGCTCTGACCTCTTGTTAAAGTTCATGTATAATTAGATGCTTTTGGAGGGAAGCAAAGTAATGGGAGTTTAGAAATAAAAGATCATCAACAAGATGGATATCAACTGACCTGATAAAGATGCCATCTTGAAAGTGAAAAAAATTCACATCTTCTGATTCCTCGTGGCCCAACGAATGAGTGGTTTTTCCTAGCTCACTTTGTTAAGATGAAAAATGAGATCAGAGTAATGAGACTGTCCCAAGCTTGAGATTCAGACAATGTCCAAAGTGGGAAGTGTAGATTTATTGGCTTAGAGTTCAGGGAAGGGACCAAAAAAAGCCAGCTTATATAGGTTTCTTGGGGTCTAATCTTCTATATTCTGAAATCATTGAAGGGATGACATTGGTCTTCCCTTAGGGAGAGGATGGGAGGAGTTAAAAAATTGGGAATAGGAAACTAGGCAAGGACAAGTACCTTTCCAGTTGGAGGTGTATTTCTGAGAGATGGATGTCTGAAAGGTTTTTGGGGACCTTGTGCCTGAGCCATCCATATTTTCTATATTCATGCCACTTATTGGTTTGTCTCTCCTATTGAGTAACAGGCAATTCATGAATTAAGTTTCTCTATCTTAAAAGCTGCTTTGCCTGTATATTTATTTAAATTTTATTTCAACTCTCTTTGAGGGTTTGAGGATATTTTTTTTTTTAGATTAGTGGGTATGACCTAAGATACAGAGGTAAATCATTGAAGAATATTTTTCCTCAATTGTCATAGCATTATTCTTGATATATCACTTCCTTCTCCGATTAGGTACATAGTTCTTCAAGCTAGAATCCAGCACTAGATTAAAGCCCAAGAAGACTTTTCACATTCAGAGAAAAAATCGATACCACTTTGACCTGATTTCCCTCAATGAGAAGATAAAGTGAATCTGAGGGTAAAAAGGTCTAATCTATTGGCATTGTGGTCTGCATTTCATTTCTTTCCTAACTACTTTCCCAAAGCAAATAACTTAGTTCTTCTTGATTATAAGCATGTCTTCACTTTGATACAGAAAACTTTCCCAGCTTTTCAAGCTGGCCAGTACCTAACATTTCTTGGAAATAGGATTTAATTTTTTAAGTTAGGTAAGAAGGGATTTTGAAGTGACATTATCAAGTACTAATTATAACTATTGTTTATTAAGAGATTGAAGGTTCACAAAGCTCTTTCTTTCCCCGAACATTGTAGAGGAGGAAGCTGCTCAGTAAGATAATATATTCTTTTATTTAGAAACCAAGAAATCAAGATGCCTAGTAGTGATATAATTATAATTCTCAAAAAAAAAAAGAAGTAGAAAGAGGTTAACTATCCATGGTGATAGGGATGAAAATGACTTGCTTCAAGAGTTTTGGGCTCTAGAAGTGCATATGTAAGACATTTAACAAACCTTAAGTACTGTATAAAGGCATTATTATTAATTCATCATATCTCCTAAATTAAATATCCTGTGACTTCTGATGATTCAATTTGGAGAATGGCGTGATGTTAACTGAAACTGCAATACTGAAAATGGTAGGACTGAATTTGAGAAACACTATGATTACAATTCTCTGGAGACTGTATATTAATTTATAATTATTTATTAGTAAAAGGTAGAGGGAGAGAAAAAGAAAATCACATGATTAGCTGGCCATATCCAATTAATCTGAGTTTCCATGCTTACTTCTATTTTTCAGCCAAAAGCAGCCACTCCAGCTAGAGTCTCCAGCCCAAGCATGACAAGAGCCAAAAGCCCCAAAAGAGACTCTTAACCTTCTCAATCCCCTTACTCATAAATTCATTGAAGTCACTCTTTCTGGGTCTTTCTGGTTGGACAGACTTCAGCCCAAGTCAGAGCCCAGTCTTCAGGAGGTCAGCGGTCACAAGGTTCAAAGTCCATTTTCTTCTGAAACACCAGGGACCCATGAGACCTCTGGCATTCTCCCATAGTGTGTATGTGTGCCAGTCAAGGGGTGAGACTGATACCTTCCAAAATGGGTTTTCAAACAAATAAAGGGTAGAATTTGTATTAAATTCATATAACATTGAACACAATCCCTAGGTTTAAAGGTGTTTCCAAACAATCAGAAAGCATGTAAATAATTAAATAAGCAATATTAGTCAATGAGATCCCATAGCATGTAGTGACTGTTTGAGGTAAACAATACTTCTCTATCTAAATTTCATACTTTAAAATTATTTCAAGCCCAAATGGTAATATCGAATGATCCACTGTAAAGAAGAAATTACACAGTACTATGTAAGACAGGGTTGTTTATTTTCAGCTGAAAACGAAAGGATTTATAAAAGCAACTCTTTGCTTTCACCTCTTTACCCTGGCTTCAGTCTCCTCTTTCCTCTAGTTCCACTCTGGTTATGTCAAAATTTCCCTGTTACATTACTGTTCTTCCTGCGTATCAACTTTCTCTCTTGTGGCAATAAAAATTTATTCTATTACAAAGTCATAATTAATATGAAAGAGTATTATGCACTTAGTACATTGTCATGGTTACAATTACAGACAAGGAAAAAGACAATGACCCATTATTATTGTGACTTCCACTGCTCAAGAGAAGCACCTAGTCATTTTCAACCTAAAGCCCTATTTCTGTTTTTTTTATCTAAATTTTAATTTTCATTGATTAGAACATGCTCAACTGTAATGCACAGACCAGACATACTCTTGTCAATCTGTTGATATCATGATGATGAGGAAGTTCCAGGCTCGTTCGTTCACTTGGGTATCTATTTAAACCTAACCTTTAAAAGAAGATTACATATGGTCCTAGACTTTAGAGGAAACCAGCATAAAGGGAGGAGAGTAGATTGCTTAGATTAAGGAATAAGACCATCATTTTATGCCCTCTGGAGTGAGTCTGGAGTTATGAATAAAAGTATAGTCAGTGTGGGAAAGTGTTACCAGCGTCATCAGGAGTCAGCTAAGTTTCTTTAATTTGTCCTCCATGAATTTTGTTTCTACATAGTGGTTTGGATGGCTAGAACTGCTTTTGAATACACACAAATAGGTCCACACACATATACATATGCATACAGACTATATATATATATATATATATATATATTTGTGAAAAATAGGTAATTATCTACACACACACATATATGCACAAAATGAACACATATTACTAATTTTTGAGAAAGACTGATTTATCTACAGGTAGAGAAAGAAAGCTTCTAGAGCCTAGTTGCATGCACTTCTGGGAATTGTTGACTCACTAAACAACCTAAATTCCCATAACTTGGCAAGAAAGGATTGTTAGAGTTTGGAAAATGGAGGCTGTGAGATGAAAATGTGGTTTGAGTTTCTCATTGAAAAAGATAACTTAATAGCTATATAATGTCATTTTAGAGAGACAAAAATTTACAAGTTTCATCTATTAACCTGCTGAGAGGTGGATGGCTGTACTAGATTGGAGATGAGCTCTATAAGAAAACATCTTTAACTCTCTTGTTCCCCTTTAGCTTATAGAGGACAAGTGTTTACTCCTTTTCCTATTTTAAGATGTTTTTAATTCCCATTTTAATGCTATCTAAAAAGCTTTTCCTTCATATGAAATTATGACTGGGTTATACCTGCTTTTATATGTGTATGATGAATTTAGTTGTAAATGGGAAGCATATAAGAAAAATAACTACTAGTTGTTTTATGGAAAGAGAGAAAAGAACAGAGCAACAGGGCAAGACAGGGCTGAAAAATTCTGTTCTTATCCCATCTCCCTGACTAGGGGTTGTTGCACTAAAAATTCAAGAATAAATATTATGGTAATATGTTTATGTTTGTTTTGGTAAACATACCAAAACTAGAATTAAAATGAATCTTTTTTTTTCTGACTTCCAGCAAAATCACCCAGAGAAGTGTTTGCCATTCTTGTACAGAGTTGGGAGATTAAGTGAAGTTTCCTCATTCAGTCATCTCTAATACATGTTCAGGGTGCTGACTAGGGACAAGTAACTTCTGAGTTGTAGGAGAGATGGATACCTAGACTTAACTAGCAGTATTCATATTAGAAAGGTGGGGGCCAGAGGCAAGAGGGACTACCTCTTCTTTTCATTTTGATTTTCTACCATAAATTTACAAACTCTGCCATATAAAGTAAGAGCTGAGAACCTAGGGCTGCCTACATTTTATATCTCTTTACTCAATGGTCAGGAAAGAGGATGGCAGGGAAAGAGGAAGGGATGAAAGAAACCTTTTTTCCTCCCATAAAGCACAAATAAGTCAGATTCACTATTCTATCTGTGTCCAGAGATTTTGATCTCTTTGTCTTCCTTTTTTTCTATAACTATTCACCACTATAGACTGCTTCCTAGTCACAAAACATTTTAAGTAAGTTATCTTAAAGTAGAAAAGAAATAATGCATCACCCAGACTTAACTCCTTCATTTTACACACTAAAAAGCAATTCCATGAAGGAAATATAATATCATATTTGGAAAAAATAGCAGAATGTAGATTTGAATACATGTCCTTTGAAATCAGATCAAATACACTCTCCACTGGAAACATGGATTTAGGGCTAAAAGAGACCTTAGAAGTCATTTTGTCAAACACCTCTGTTTTATAGATCAGGAATTAGAGTTTCAAAAAGTCAATATATTGGCCAGGGTCACATAACTAATAAGCAATCAGAGATATATTTTGAACCTAAGTTTTCCTGACTCTATATTCAATTTTCTAAAAAAGTTTTATCATACAAATTTAGGAAAATGAAGGTTAGGCTTTTAAAATAATTTCTACCAAGTCTCACATCTACTGAATTATAAATGGAAAAGCAAAGAATTAAACTCTTATGATTGAGTCAGCACTTTTCCTGCTATATTTTACAGATTTAGCAGAATTTTACATAGGTCTTGTCTATGTTCATACTTTGGGAACTGCCTAGAAACACAGTCCTAAGGTATTTTGACTAATCCTACTCGGGGGCTAAAAAGGTCAAGTGCTGGACCAATATAGAATAAATTACTGAGAAAGAAACACCAACTTGGATTTCTAAGACTGAGGCATTGGAGAAGGAATCAAATTTGATGTCTCAGTTGAAGAAAATAATATTTATTCTGGAAACAAAGGAGATGGCTTAAAATCTAGGCTCTACTACGTATGACTCATCTAAACCATTTAATTTTTGTTATCTCAGTTTCCATTTATAAATGATTGTAAAATGAAGAGGTTGGACTCACTGGCATTGGAGACCCCTTCTGGCTTAGATCTAGGCACTTGTGACCTCATCTGTGAATGGGTTACTGTCTCTGCTTTTCATGCATATATGGGCATGATGGGTGTATGTGTGTATGTGTCTGTGTTCATATGTGTGTGTGTGTGTGTGTGTGTGTGTGTAAAGTAAGATTTCTTAACCTTGGATCCATGGATATTCAGTGAACATGTAAGGAGAAAAAATAAATCTTCATTTTATGCTCTCCTATAAATGAAATTTGGCATTTCCTTTAATTATGAACATAGGCAGCAAATATTAGTCTGAGAAGGGGGCTATGAATTTCGCCAGACTGCCTAAGAGGTTCACAATACATTGAAAAGATTAGGAACTCCTGGTGAAGTGAATAGGACATGAGAGGTATTATTATTAGTTGAGTTCTAAGGTAGAGATAATCTGGATGAATCTATGTGAGTATACAAAGACCAACTTACAGAAAGCTATAGAAACTAGATGATAATTCACAATACAGGGAAATCTTTTGTCTTATTACAATTAAAATCCATCTTGGAGACATATTTTATTATGATTATTTATTAGCAAAAGAGAGAAAGAAAAAGATTACCAAGTCATCCTTTAACTACAATAGGCCATATTACTTCTTCAGTTCCAGATTCAGCTTGTATTAAAAGCAAAGGCATGGGAAAGATAAGCCCAGAGACTAATGGGCAGATTGAAGGGAGTTCTTGCTCTTCTTGATTATGCCTGAGCCAAGACAGACGGTGCACTCTACTCGGTCCATCTCTTATCTGGCCATGATGCTACTTCTACTTGGCTTTCTGTTTGGGAAGTCTGACTCATAAATTCTGATGTCCTGACACATAAGTGTGTCTTGCAAGGGCTTCTTAGAGCCCATTCCAAAAGTCAGGGCTCCAGTTGATCATGGGGTCTTTCCCCTCACATGACTTGGTGTTTTTTCTTGATATCTATGTGCCAGGTAATAAGCTATATTTTTATGTTGATTTCACACAATTTGGTCCCTTATTGTCAGCAGAAGGTGCTATACTGGAATGGTAACCTTCAGAAAGATTAGACAAGGAGATCTTAAACTATTCATTCTAGTGTGTAGGTCATTGAAAGGATTACTTCAAGACAGCAAATATAAAAACATAACAGATGAAATTTACTCCTCACAGGATACCAATGTCTAGCTCCAAATCATTCTGCCTTCAGTTCAAAATTTAATTCCAACATTTCCCCCTAGAAATGTAATTCCTAGAACTATCATGGGGCCTGCCCATGCTTCATAGACACTATCTCATTCCTCACTGGTGAAAACCAATGTCCTGCACCTACAAGAGGGGGGTGGGGTGGAGTTTTTAAGAGCCAAAGAGAGTAGAGCTCTTCAATTCTGTTTTTGTTCAAAGGTCTCTTCAGTTCTTTTCATGGGATATAATCATTTGGGACACGTTTGACATGTAGCTTCAATAGAGAAGAAGGCAGATACCAATCCCACTTCAGGTTGCTGAATGATGAGATGAGAATGCTCTCTGATGAGAGAGGCTTTCAGTGTTCATTATATATCTATCCCCAGATTGCAAAACTAAAAACTGGGGAATTTTCCCTGGGATGTGATCTAAGATGGTTTCACTTGGTTGAGTTTAGGGGAGAGCACCTTCATTTTGTATTGTCTGGTATACATACTCACCCATTTCTGATTTCTCTGATTTCTGTTTGCTCTCTCTTGGGAAATGCTCTCTGTGTTCACTGTTATTTTTTTGGGAAGAGAATCAGGCTTTGTATTAAAGCTTAAGGTCTATCTCACCCATTAATGAAGTTATCAGAAAGGATTAGAAGAAGTTAGACTGAACCTGACCTGATAGATATCCAAATTTGCCAGTAGTGAGAATTAGAACTCATCAGGAATACTCCCTAACCTCCTAGGGGCTACATGGACAGTCTTTCCCATACTATACTACCAACATTTGTAATTTGCATATCACCTCTTTCCTGGAGAAAATATCCCGATTTAATTGGGAAGTTCTAGGTTTTTGCTTTTTTTTTTTTGTCTTCTCTACCCTTCATTTTTTCAGTGATAAGACCTAAGTAATTTTGCTAGGAGATTTTTTTGGATTTTGTGTCAGAGTTCCCCCAAAGGGCAAGGGATGCTGCAGTTTTGTTGTTAGGTATACAACAGGGTAAATAATCATCACTGCTTCATTATAGAAATTCTACCAGCTGGGAGCCTTTTTGCTCATTGGGAAAAGGTAGGCCTGTTGTGTATTTTAATGAACATCTTGGATGAAGCAATCCAGTACTGCTTGGCAGGGTATCTCACAATAGATAATGTGGCATTGATGGGCATATTCATTCAATTTAATGATAGGTTGGAACATTGTAAGTGGAGATAAAAAAGAAATGTAGAGTGGACAGGGTGAGAGGAATCCATGCACAAAGACAAAAGAACTAAGCCGGTCCTCAGGCGATAGCCAACTGGCAATTGCTGACTTACCAGTCTTGGCAACTCAAGACATCCCACTTCCTTTCTTTAGATGCAGAGTCCTAGGTCATCTGGCTTGTTGGTATTTGAATGGTTCTGAAATAAAATAGTGATTTCCAGAGGACTAAGATGTCACAGTATCCTTGAGGTAGACGCCAGGTCAGAGTTAATGAGGTTAGTGAAGTGGGCTGACTTGCAAATCCAGGAATTGAAGAAGGATGCTCTCCCACAAGTCAGATCACCAGAACCACAGGCTGGTATAAGAAAACTTAGTTAAATTCTTCCAAATAGAAATGAGAAAGAAGGAGAGGTCCTTGAAAATAGAGATATTTCTGACAATCAACAAAGGAGGAGTTTTGAACGAGGAACAGGATGGCAATAACTTTTGTAAATAGTATTAGTGAGGAAGGCTTTCTGCTCTTCCACTAGGATGACACTTCCTACAGGATGAATAAAGAATATAAAAGCAAGGAGTTTCCAAGGCCTCTGCTCTAGTGTTTCTAAACTGGTCCTCGTTCTGTGGCTACAGAGCACATTGTTTTGGAGGCAGCTGGGTCATTCAATAGATTGTGAGTCAGGCCCAGAGATGGGAGGTCCTGGGTTCAAATCTGACCTCAGGCACTTCCTAGCTGTGTGATCCTGGAAAAGTCACTTAACCCCCATTGCCTATCCCTTACCACTCTTCTACCTTGGAATCAATACACAACATTAATTCCAAGACAGAATGTAGGAGTTTAAAAAAAGGGGGGTGGATGGGAAGGACACATTGTGTTGTCAGAAAAGAATATAGGAATCAGTTCTAATCTTTTAGCAAAGTAGTACAGTGAACTGAATGGCTTTTTATGTATTTGTATTTTCCCACGTACACCAAAAATGTGGACATTGAAGAAATATGTCATGAAGTTAGTAATAATGTGTGCTAAACCTGCTAATGTTGAGAGTCTGAGGACCTTATATGCAAGGCTTCTTAGACACGTTTTCTTAAGATAGAAAGAAGATTAATCAGTTCTATTCCAGTCAAGTACTTCTCCCTCACCCAACTTCATCTTGGAAATTTACAACCCCTTCCTTGGGTAATGCTGGAATGAATCTGGTATTATTATGGGCTTGTGGCAGGTATTGTCAACATCTCTTTTATAGGTTGGCCATACTTCCCAAAGTTAGCAGTTGAGGACAACTAAAAGCCTGCACTGTGCCTTTTATTGCTTCTGAGTTGAACTTTTTTGTAACTTCTCCCTGAGAATGATTCTTCCTGCTCTTTATAAAGGTTGTTTTTTAATGTATGCAAATGGAATTTTTCAGTTATTCCTTCTGCCTGCTTTGTATTGTAAAGGAACTAACTCATCCGCCTTCATCCTTCTCCCCAGTTAGAAACCTGTATGAGAATGACCAGAAGAAATTCGTTTCCCTGGGGTTTCTTTCCCTATATTTAGAACTCCTGCCAGGCTAGGATATCTTTTAGATGAATGGTAGAATTCATTTATAAATCTTACTAAAAGTCCATTCCACCCACTACAATTCCACAATGCTCTCCTGCTTTCACAAAAGATAACCCCAAATAGCTAGGAACTGCATCTAAAACTGCTCATAGTTAACCAGCAAGTCTAAAAAAAGATCAATATCATTTTCACTGTCTACAGACTATAGTTGAGTAAAAAGATATGACAAACTCAAAAGTCATCAACTCCTAAATTTTTAGAGTATTTTGGTATATTGCCATTGACATCTGAATCAGATGAAATTTCATGCAATCTCTTTTCTTAGTCTGTATATTAGCCTTTATCAGACTATCCAGATTAATGTGTGTGTGTGTTTGAGTGAAAGTGAGAATCATTTACCCATTTGGGCCAAGTTGGATGTAGATTACACATATTTAAAACATAAGGTTATGGGGATATTCCTCAGAATAAAATCAAATGATCAGTTATGTACAATAAACTAATTTGAAAACTGAATGAGACTGATCTTGCCTTGTTTAAGATTCATCACAATAGCTATTATTCTACATAGATCAAGCAGGTTAGAGACAACACTATGCAACCTTTTGTCTTAAATCATTTAGCTCACTGTCTTTCCCACAAGTCAGACACTGTCTTGGCTTCTCAGATCATTTGGAATTTGACTGTAGATAAGCTGACTCTCTAGGATGAATGACTGTCCAGAGTTTCAGACTACACAAAGATAATGAATGCTCATTCAAAGGACCAAGAGTGCATTATCAATGTGAAATGGTTTGAGTTTGTGTGAACTTGAAAATCAGGTAACATGTATTGGCATTGCAGACATAATGAAACTTTATATTTACAAAAAATAAGCATCAAACTGTACAATTGAAATAATAATACAGATCATTAAAATTTTAGAAGATACTGTATGTACATTATATCATTTATTTGTGGGATCTGAGATAAGAAAACTTGGTTTTAAATCTCATTCTGTCTAGAAGAAACTATTTAATATTGAGAAAACTCCATGACCACTCTTCTTCTCATGTCGTTTTCCTAAATGTAAGTTGAGTTTTCATCCCCAAAGCATGAATATTTTTATCAAATTCTAGGTTACTATAGTCTTTCTCTGCTGTGTATTGTGAAATGAATCTATTACACTGATAGACCAATTTATTTCTTAGGCATTGGTAGATTATTTTGATGACTTCTTTTTTAATATACTTTGAGATCTAATACTGCTAAACCACCTTCCTTCACATATTTTTTCCTCATTGATTCTCTGGATATTCTTGATCTTTAAATATTCTTGACTCTTTAAATAATTTTTGGTAGTTTGATTATAGCATTATAACAAAAGGGTCATATACTCTGATCAGCTGGGATTTGTACTAGGAATGCAGGACTGGTTCAATATTAACAAAACTATTAGGCTAATCAAGCATATAAATGAAATAATGAAATGATGTAATTATGTCAATAGACTCAGAAAAATCTTTTGACACAGTAAAAAAATCCATTCCTATCTAAAAATAGACAACACTGGAGAGGAGAGGAATAAATGCAGTTTTTAAAAGATGCTCTCAGGATGTAGGGGAACACTGCCTAAACTTCAGGACTTTCTTGCTACTGTTTTCAGAACTAGCTCTGGAAATCTGTAGGTTTTCACTGCTTCAGAGGTGGTATGATCTAAAAGAGTCATGGTCACTGCTCTCATGGTCTGTGTTCAGATTTATGATGACTACATTCACTCTTCTCTACCCTAGCATTGGTTCTAGGGCCCTTGCACCCTATCACTGCAAATCCTGGTGAGTTAATGCTCCTCTTAGTTCTGGGTCTACAACCAAGAACTGCATATCTACCCATTCTTTCTCTTTTAGAGAAGATTCCCTAGAGATTTAGCTCTTTCTTCCAAGTACATAATCTTTTATGTAGATACTTTTCTTCACAAGAATAACATTCAAAAGTTTGATTTGATGTAAATGTATAATAAATGAAATTAAGCCTAAGCTTTAGCTTCCAACTGATTATGCCTTCATGCTCTCAAGTTCTAATATTGCCAATTTTGTTTATTGTCAATAACTATCAGAAAATCTCTTTTTCCCATTTCTCCACTGTTGAGTCTTTATATTTTTTCCATATACATTCTCTCCTATACATAGAAACTATGCCTTGAAGCTTACATGGCTTTATAGAATTTTTTCACATTATTTTCTCTGTTGATCTCAACTTATTCTTCCTCTGTTTCAATTCTTCCGTTCTTTGCCTCTTCCTAGTGCTGGAAAATAATCTTAAGGTTTTTGGCACTCACCACTGACTTAGATTCTACTACAGGGAAAAAACCCTAAAACAAATACTAATAATTCAAGCTTGTGTGACTTTAGAGGCTTACTAAAGAATTTTCAAAAATATAAACAAGCAGAGAATTATATTTTGTTTCAATAATACTTTATTGCATTGTGACTACGGGTCTTGCAATTGAGAGCTAGTGTCAGTCTTTTGAACAATCTATTGTAGTTATTTTGAAAGATCAATGATTTAGTCCAAGACAAATGGTCCTTTTATTTTTGATTTTTTTTTAATTTAATTTTATTGATTAATTAAGAAAAATTTTCCATGGTTACATGATTCAAGTTCTTTCCTTCCCCTCCTCCCACATCCCTCCCATAGCCAATATGCAATTCCACTGGGTTTTACATGTGAGTATAATACTTTTTAAAGAGTAATCTGAACCCTGTTTTCCATGAGTATCTCTGAAACAAAGTATTGCATTATCTAAAAAAGCATGACTGTCATTACTGTTCTTTAAACTCATCATCAAGTCTCAAAGTGTTCTTTCTAGAAAAATAGGAAAGAGACATAATTTATTTTTAGCAGCTTCTAATTTTCTCCATAAAATCAGAGAATTTCAGACATGGAAGGGGGCTTAGGAATCATAGGCCAATCCCTCATTTTTCAGATGAGGAAAATTAGATGCAGGAGGGTGAATGACTTTTTCAGTGACACAGTGATTATAATCATAACTAAAACTCAGGTTTCCTAATTCCTGAGCCTCTCTACTCACCCAGACACCTTTCCAAAGGTTGTTGCTGTCTCTCAGAGAGCTGCCTCAGTATTGTTTATTCATCATAAAATTAGAAACTTAGACTAAATGCAATTTTATTTTTCTTCTAATTCTGAATGTATGATTCTATGTCCATGTAATTGAATAAAATATTAGCTAATGAGGGCTAAAGACAATGCTTGGCCATCCGTGATGTGTTTGTGAGATGTTAGGATACTAAATAGAACTTCAGGATGTCATAAACTACTTTTTTAATTACATAAACACAGAAGCCATGAAACAGAATAAGAAGGAAACAGACAATCATAATCAGTGACTTTGTACCACATGTACAGTTCCCTAATCTACCTGCTTCCCAGTGAACTCTAGCATTATTGGTGCTTTCTCAGCAGCTTAGCCAGGCTGAATTCATTTGTGGGGACAAAAACAAAACCATTTGCTATTTCTGATTTGGATATTGTTTATTCGTTTTTCCTCACTGTATAGATTCTGATGACACAGCTGACTTTGAACAACATCTATTATATATTTGTATTTCACGACACTATTGTGGAATACAACCTGTTTCTACCCAGCAGACTGTGAAGGGGAGATTTAGCAATTCTACAGTTAATCTGGACAATGTTGATAGTTAAACTAGATAATGCCAAACAATCTATGTCATTTCAGTGAGCTGCCCCCAGGACTAACACTAATGGAAATGACAAACTTTTTTCCTTCCTTTTAAAAAAAAATTAACAGTGGGACTGTGTTGATCATCAAATCCTGGAAAGCTTGTTGATCCATATATAAAAATTGGCAGGGTATCCCCCACTGGCACATCTACTACCCTGGCATGATGTGGCTGGAGGAGGTTAGTACTTATCATTTACTTAATGATCTCTGAAAGAATGGGTTGGATGTCAGCGAATAAAGAGGCAAACCCAAGGCTGATAAGACTGTACAGATTTGATTACATCATAAAAATTAAAATTCAGTCATTTGAAAGGACCAGGAGGCCACATGGAAGATTGTATATTCAGAGGATTTTTTTGAATAGATTTCTACTATGCTTTCACAATACTAAATTATGTGATCATTTCAGTCAATTCAACTTGTAGTGCAGCCAATCACCATGAAATTTGGCCTACGTACCAAACCAGTTTCAATGGATTTTTGACGGAGTGACTGAAATGATTAGATGCTGATGCTCCTTGCAGTCGCGGGGTAGAGGGAATGAATACCAAGCGTTGATAGTTCCATGTATCAGAGCTTCAGTGACATAAAGGAGGTAGGTGTTCTCTCAAAAACTGCTGATCACAATCCATCCAAGACTTCTCTGGGGGTCCAGCATATTCATCCATTTACAACGAAAATAAGTGTGTTGGACAAGGAGCCCGGACCTTAGGAGTGTAGACTGTGTACTCTGCTCATGCAGTTGTCAGGTGGGCATCCAGCGTTGGTTTTTTTTTTTTTCTCACCACATCAACAAAGGAGCCTTTTTTAATCAGAGATATTGGTGAAGATAAGGGAGACCCAAGGTCTTCCTCTTATGGAGTCCAACTCTTATTTTGACCCCAAGAAGATTATTTTGCCTGATGATGATGAGTAAACTCCAGCCATTAATAAAGTGGTTAAAATTCTGTTAAAAAATGCTTAAAGAGGTAAACTTTGGGCTTTGCTACTCTGGAAGAGCTTTTCCAATAAAATATTTTATCTGTGATTTTTAAGGACAAAATACAATTCTAAGCTAGTTGATTCCAACTAAGACTCATCCATCATTACCTATCTTGCACTCAAAATCTCAACCATGATCAGGATAGATTCAGGCCAGGGGACCCTTTAAAGACAGTTACTTTTCCCTCAAAGCTTCTCTACCATCTTGGTTGTCTAGGCTTACCCCTCTAAGAGGAAGCCATCTGTTCTATGAGTGTGCTGTTTATGTATTTTCTTTTTTTGAGGGATAAAATGTCCATATATTTACATACTTATATATATATTTTTTTCTTTCTAAAGACTTGATGGTTCTTACTCTATTCAAGTATACAATAAGAGTTGATCATATTTTTCACTGATAAGTAAGTCATGAGAGCTAAGTGGAGGTGTTTGGAGTGGCAAGTCAAAATTTAGGGTTATGCTAACATATTTAATTTAAATAACATAATTAACTAAATAATAATTAACATAGCATACATTTTGGTAATATTTCACTCATGTACATATTGATATGATATAATCAGTACCATATTTAAAATGGAAAGATACTGAAAAGTGTATTTTTCCATAGTAATGTAGCTATGTGATACTGAGGTAGACTAGTATTTTTTCATGTCTTGCAAAAATCATATTACCATTATCTCATGACTTGTAATTCCAGTTTCTTAAAAGATAAAGCATGAGTTGGAGAATGTGACATGATTTTCTACTTCTTTCCTTTGACATTTCCCAAGTTCAGAAGTTTTTAGTAGCTATTTCATCAAAAAATGTTTTAAAACTGTATTTCAATAATCCTTAGGGAAAATTAAGCTATTATAATAATGTCTTAAGTAATGTTTTCTTTAAATAAAAGGTGCATAAGTGAGTTTTGGCATGTATCTGAATTTGAAGAGGCAGATTCAGAACTTGATTCAATTTAGTTATTATTAAAGACAGAACAGCTGGCACATGCTTTATAGTGCAGATCAGCACTTGAAAAAAATTTAAAAAAAAAACTCTTGTTGTACCTTTCAATAGCCTGTCAATAAGAATTTATTAAAAACTTATTAAGTGTTCAGCCCTGTGTTAAGCACTGGGAATAATCATTTAAATATGAAGTGTTATAGAATATTTTCTCAAAATTGTAAGATAAGGAAGAATAAACATTTCAAACTCTATTTTCTTCTGTTTGTTATCTGTTTCAGGAAACTCTTCCTATGTTTTAATATTTATGGTTTTGCTTTATTCTGATATCTTGAAGTCAAGGTAATTCATATTCTATCACATTTTTTCTTTAGTTAAGATGACTGATATTCTCAGCATGAGTATTTCACTTGACACTCAAATCCCATGTCTAAATGAATTTGGTACTAAAATTATATTCTGCTTGTGTCCTCATGGAGTAAATTCTTTTCTTCTAAACTAAGACTCATCAGTAAAAGAGAAACATGTGTAAAAGAGATGGTAGTAAAATAAATACAGAAAAAATCAAACTATGGAATAATTCTCAGCTTACTATACTCAAATGATTATAATTTTCATAGACATTTTCCATTGGGAAAAGGAGACTCATTGAGACTAGAAACTCAGTGCTCCATTCTCATTATTGCCATCTACTACCCTTCTTTATAACCCATTGCCATAACTATCATCTCCTCTATTTCCTATTGCTCATTTGTCTTCCCCAGCTTGTTGGGCTTTGCTGGGACCCTTTGCTGATCATTTTATAGTTCCAGAGCAGCTGAAAATTTTGATTCAAGGCATACCTCTGATGTTTAAGACCTATGTCGCTTGTGGCAAGGCAAGTCATGACAAGCCAAAAAAATATTAAATGATTCCTAAATGCCAGGCACTGTTTGAAGTGCAGGAAATAGAAACATAATCATAAAAAAGATAGTTCCTGACTTCAATGAGTTTATATTATAACGGATTTTGAGGGAGGGACAACACATAAATAAAGATTAAAAAAGAAGTAGAAGGGAGAAAGTACCCACTATGGACTATGTATAGAAAGCACATAGAATCCAGTGTAAAACCTGAAGCGGAATGAAGACATGGCTGACCTGAGGACTTTACTTAAAACAGTTTCTTGAAGGAACATCTAATTAGAGTAAGGGATTACAAGAATGGAGGGAAATTCCAGAATAAGAAGTCATATAAACTCTTTTTCCTCATTTGTAAAAATTAGAGGGATAAACCAGATGGTCCTTGAGGTCTGTTCCAAGTTTCATTCTTTGACCTGATTAATCTCATATACATTTCTTCCAAGAGTTACTTAGACTGTTATCACTTAGTTCTTTCTACTTGTAAACCCTTCTATAGAACTATTCTTATATAATTATTTTTTCCTTTTCCTATCCTGAAATTTATCCCCTCTACTTCTTTTGTGTGTAGGAAGAAATATGTCATATTACTTCTGTGCAGCTGTTTCAAAGTTCTTCTATCCTTTCTCCACTGTTATCTTTACTTTCAAACACCTTGCTCTGAGGCTCTCTACACCCACAGGTATTCCTCTAATATATTTACCTTTTATTCATTTTGAGAAATTATTTTATAGTAACTTCCCATATAATTGTGATTCTCTGTTGAAGGACAAAATCTTTCAAATTATTCCAGGTAGGTAGTGAATGAATTCTCTTGATCTTTATTCATTCACATACTACTGAACTGGAATTAATGTATAGGGGCTCGAATCTAGAGTTAATGATTTAGATAGAAAGTGAAAACTCAAATTCTATTGTTCAGATCTTCTGCTCTTTACTTATTATTTCTTCTACCAATTAAGAGAGTAGTATTCCTATTATCTACACAGATCATCAGACTCATGCTGATAAGCTTTAGAACATTTTATCCAATTCAGCCGAAATGGTAAATCCTTTTCCTTATTCTATCCAGGGAAATTATATTTTAAAAGGGTTATAGTGCTAAGACATTTACTATGCCACATGTCTTGTCTATTTCTGGCTCCAATTTTATTCTACCCATTTTAGTGGTTTCTCTTAATTCAACTATATAATGATTTTTTTTCTAATTAAAAAATCAACTCTAATTAAACTGACAGTAGCACTCAATGGAAAGAGAATGTAGACAGCCAGGGATATAATCTATCAATGTTAGAAATTTTATTTGCTCAAATTAAAATACAGTTATGCTGTGGCATAGTTCATTAGTTAAGGAAAGTTATAAGACATGGTAGAAGTTTCATCCCTATTCTCTTCTGTTAGGTACATTAAGTAATTAAAAAATAATTTGAAATCTGGATCTTCATGTATATTCTGTGTGAATTTGGAGGAGAGTATGAATATAGCAATTCAGAATATTTTCTCAATCATAAGGCTATTATATTGTAACTATAAACAATGTTACCCTAAAAAATTTTGTCATTACATTTCATGAGCATGTTGGAGAGGCTATGAAGCTTCAAACATTTTCAAGAATTAGCTATTGTGGTGTAAGATACAATTAAAACCACTGTAGGTAGCTTCTACAAGAGTCTGTACTATTGTATTTTTTTGGACATGACAAGCTTTAAAACTGATATTCACTCTGTTATTTCTCTTTCCTAAACACTACTTTGGAAAAAAAAATTCCCAAATTTTTCCATGTGGTTTGATTCTTGCTTAGAGGAAGAAATTGCTACCAATCCTTCATTCTCTCTAACATTACAGGGTATTTGGTACAGTAGAGATATCATTCACTAGTAATATATTTGGAAGACTTAGGCTCAACATTTTTTTTTAAATTTACCATAACCCTTGTCAAATTACAAAGTACTTATCTGTACCTCAATTTAATTCATAAAGTTCTAGAACCAGACTCTTTTTCCAGCTCTAGGTTTATTGTTCTAGGTCCTCTTTGAGCTTTCCCTTTCCTTCTTGGGAACGAGTATAAAATCTTGAGATTTAATAGTGGTAGTCTCTCGGTGACCGAGAATGACTATTGCCTTTGTGCAGTTTCATCTACTGTGTACCCTCATGTGGCTTTGGAGTCCAAAGGCTGAGGCGCAGAGTCTGTGGCACATGTGGCATGGAACGTCAGTTGTTACGGGAGGTGCAGTTGTGGCCTGGTGTCGGCGTTCACGGCAAGACGTCAGGTCGCTCATCTTCAAAGGTGGTGGCGGCATGTTTAATCTGGGTTCACCAGCTGCTTCTGTCAGAGGCAGCGAGTTCTAGTTGCTTTGGTGTCATGCCAGCCCACTTCAAGTTGGACTTTAGCTGATCCTTGAATCTTCTCTTTGGTCGGTCTTGTTTCCTGAGTCCAGCTGACAGTTCACCATAGAATGCCTGTCTTGGTATTCGCTGTGGGTCCATGCGGATGACGTGTCCAGACCATCGTAGCTGGGTTCTGAGGACCAGGACTTCAATGCTGGTGGAGTTGGCTGTCGAGGACTTCCTGGTTGGTGATTCGGTCCTGCCATCGGATCCTCATGATAGACCGGAGGGAGTGTTGGTGGAATTGCTCCAGCTGTTTCATGTGCTTCCAGTACAGTGTCCATGTCTCGCAACCGTACAGGAGTGAGCTGAGGACCACTTTGAGCTTCATCGCAGTGCTTACACCTCTGTGTTGGAGGACTTTGCAGCACAGCCACCCAAGTGCCTGGCTGGCCTTTTGGATCCTGGCATTGATCTCATGGTCTAGGGACCCGTCGTTGGCGATGGTGCTGCCCAGGTACTTGAAAGTGTTGATGTTAGAAAGCTGCGTGCCGTCGATTGTAATGCACGGCTGGTTCGTTGGCCTCCCTGGAGCAGGTTGGAACAGCACCTCTGTTTTGCTGAGGCTGATAGTCAGGCCAAACCATTTTATCTTGGTAGAGAACCTGTCCACAATGGTTTGGAGATGATTTTCTTGGTGGGCCAGGAGAGCACAGTCATCTGCAAAGAGAGCTTCCAGGATGAGTCTCTCTGTTGTCTTTGTTTTTGCAGTCAGGCGGCGAAGGTCAAATAGTGAGCCATCCAGTCGGTATTTGATGTAGAGGCCCAGGTCTAGATCCATCACAGCATGTCGTAATACTTGGGTGAAAAATAGGTTGAATAATACAGGAGCGATGACACAGCCTTGTTTCACGCCATTGGAGATGTTCAAGCAATCGGAAGTCCCTCCACTAGATAGGACTTCCTCTGTCATGTCAACATGAAAGAGCTGGATCAGTTTGACGAATTTTGCTGGGTAACAGAGCTTGCTGAGGATCACCCACAATGCATCCCTGTTCACTGTGTCGAACGCCTTTGTCAGGTCTATGAAGACAATGTAGAGACTCAGGTTCTGCTAAAGGCATTTTTCCTGCATTTGCCTCACCGTGAAGACCATGTCGATGGTGCTGCGATCTGTTCGGAAGCCACATTGTGATTCAGGCAGGTTCTGCTCTGAAACAGATGACAGGAGTCTGTTGAGTATAACACGGGCGAGGATCTTTCCAGCAGTGGAGAGTAGTGAGATGCCTCTGTAGTTGTCACAGGCTGCTCTTGCCCCTTTGTTCTTGTATAGGGCTACGATGGAGCCATCTCTGAGTTCTGGGGGCATGTCTTCCTCTTCCCATATGCTGGTCAGCACTATGTGGAATGCCTGGAGTGCCTTTCCATTTAAGGCCTTGAACACCTAGGTTGGGATCCCGTCTTTACCGGGTGCTTTGCCTGCACTCATTGTTTAATGGCTTTTTGGACTTCCTCTATTGAAGGAGGGACGTCAAGTTGTTCAATGGAGTGGTTTTGGGGGATCTGGTCAAGGGGGCTTTGGTCGACTGAAGCGGATCGGTTGAGAAGCTGACTGAAGTGTTCTTTCCACCGTTGCTGATGCCTTTTTTATCTTTTACTAACTAGGACCATAGAAATAATCTAATTCAGGTATTTTTAACTTTTTTTTATAATTGGTTCTTTTGGCAATTTGGTGAAATCTATGTACCCTTTCTCAGAATAAGGTTTTAAGATACATAAAGAAAAAAAGTTTACAAAAGAAACACTTCCTATTGAAATTTATTTATCATATTATTTTAAAAATAAATTTCATAGATCATATGAAGGTAAGAATCCTTGATAATCCATTTAAGCTATTTGATAGGTGAGAAAATTCAAACCAAGAGGGATGAAGTGATTTAGGTGAGCATGGCAAGGCATTGGCTGAACTCAAACCTGTAGGGATTGAACATTTAGGAAGCGAAACCACTGACTTGAGCTCAGCCCTAAAACTAGAGGAGAGAAAGGAGAAGTTTATCACATATTCTGAATGAATCAAAGGCCAGTTTGGTGGACTTGAGAATGAGTAAAGAAGAAAGAAGTTGTTTATAGGTAGTACCATGGCTGTACAATCAGATCAGTAGTCTATGCCTGCCAAATCTGTAGTTTCCTCCTGTAAGAACCTGAGAGATGACTTCTTTTCAAATGGACAAATCAAGAGGTGAATATCTTTATACATATTTTATCTTATGTGTTCATTCCAGTAGCAGGAACATGAGAGAAACATGGCAGTAGGGGAGGAATGGGCATGTCCCACCCGACTTCATCCATATTTTAATTTTATTTTTTTCCAACTTTCTTCTGTTAATGAATACATTATCCAGATTTAATACATATTATAAATACATGTAATGAACCTTGTCAAGTAAATGACTTCTTATCCTTTCTCCCTTTTCTCTTTCCTTCTTTCCCTTTCCTTCATCCCCCAAGTCTCTATCTAGCTTGAGATCACAATAGGAGCCCCACAGGACAAAGTTTTTTGCTAGACACAGGTAGATGCTCCACTACCAGTTCATTATTAGAGTTTTGTTTTCTGAGTGCATAAGCACAAGTCTTTCTCATAATTACCCTTCTAGTGTTGAAGTACTATGAATTAGGGCCTTATTCTAAAAATTTGCTTCATGCCAGTTAGGGTCATTTTCGGAGAATCTTGTCCTGGGAGCATTTTCCCCCTTTACTCATATATTACACAATAACTCATAATATAAATGTTGTCAAATTTTATTTTTATCTTGATTTCATTCAAGTTTATTTTTTATAATTTTCTAATAATAATAATAATTTAATTAAGATAAACAATGGGTAATATTGAGGTGAATGTTCAATTAGCATGAATACTATGTTGTTCGTGATTTTTCTAAGTCAGGATGCATTTCTTTCTGCTGACATTGAAATTGATTTGTTTTCAGGTCTTCTATAATAGGCTCTTATCTATTACCCAATAATTTATTAGTAATGATACTTTTGATACTTCTGATGAGAATGTTGCCTCTTTTGTTATTTGCTTTTATTATTATAACTGCCACTAAAATAAATATTATTTTTTAGGACTAAATTTGAAGCTTATTCTTATTGGCGCAGAGCAATATCAGTTTTGGCTAAATTGCTTGGTCATCTAGAGATTGTTCCTATTAGTAAAACATTGGCATTATGAAGTGATATTTTGATCCTACTGTACTGTTATTGGCAAACACAGGTGTCCATAAAGTTTTGCTGATAATTAGAATAGATACTTTGTATGAGGATTGAGGGATTTATAAAAGTTTTAAAGGACACTGAAATAAGAGTATTATAATACTTAACTTAGAAAGGGGGTTAAGACAAGCTAGTATAGATGTGTTGGAAAAGGAAGAGAGGAAACAAAGAAAACAAACAAGTGTTTATTAAGCCCTTACTATATGCCAGGCACTATGATAAACAATTTGGATTAAAATACAAACAAAAAAGAAATAGTTCTTGCTTTCAAATAGATTATAGTCCAATAGAGAAATGGCCAAAAGGGCCTAAAATGGAATTTGAGGGGTAAAGAAACCTTTGTGACTGCTTGGGTTTGAAATCTTGAAGTCAGGAACAGTCTGATAGAGAGTGAAGGCAGGCTGGTCTTAGTCACTCCACAAAATGGAAATCCCAGTATGAATTCAACAGTAACAGAAGGGTGTGGGTGTTTATGAGTGTGAAACCCCCTACCCCCTTTTTTGATTATAATAGTATTAGCCTTTAGGGTTATTTTTATAATACAATCATTCGTTTTAAGTCAAATAATATAGTTTTTTATGGATAATAAGTATTAGCTAAGAAATATACAGGCATTTTGACCATAAGCCTGTAACCCAAAAGCTTCTACTTAGACGACCACACCTCCTCTCTTGTCTGACAGGAAAGTCAGACAAGAGGTGGAGGGATGTTCTTGGGTGCAAATATTAGTCACCTGGCTGCTGACTCCTATTATTAGACCATAATTGTCAGCAAAAACACTTATACCCTGGCTGATTATTGCAGAGGCCTTGGGAAGGTAGAAGCTATGACCCATAGTGATTTTTTTTTTTACATTTTCCACTTGCATCATTGGTTAGGACCTTCCTATGTGAAATATTGTTGCATCCATTCTATTTTAATTTTGATTGTATTTTCTGTCACTATGTTATCAGATTACTTGGCATAAAAAGGCTATCCCCTAAGGCTCAGGGTCTTTGGTCTTGATCTTGACCAGAGGCTGGTTTTATTGTGAGACTGGCCACCTCTCAATAAACTTAATAATAGCTTGCAGACTATATTGGTGCAATAAATTTTCACCATATATTGCAGAAGGATTTCAAAAATTTTCTCATTGGTTTCCCTGCATCTATAGCATCTCTTCTCTCTTTAGGCTATCTTCCATATCATATCGATATTCCCAAAATGCACATCAAAACATACTTCTGCCCTGCTGAAGAAACTTAATTAGTTCCCTATGATAATTATAATAAAAAAAGACAATCCCTTTTTTGGCATTTAAAACTCTTTAATTCCTTACTCTAGACTGTGTCTCTAGGATTATTTCTCATGATGATCTCTCACACATTTTAAACTCCAGACTGAAATACTTGTTATTCCTTCTTTCAGTTCTATGCTTTTTCATAGGATTTCCTCTTTACCTGGAATAGTCTCCTCATTTCTCACTTTTGGGTACTCTAGCTTTCTCCTTAGAACAATTCAAGTGACACATTCTTCAAAAGGTTTTCCTGAGACTCCCAGATATTATTACTTCATTAAATCATTATGTATTTATTTTGTATATATGGTAAATCTATTTCTCTGTAGCATTTTTGATTATTTCTTTCATAGGATATAAGCTCCCTGAAGGCAGGTGCTCTTATTTTTGCATTTGCCATTCTAGTCATTAACACAATATGGTATACAGGAGGTGCTTACTATATATATGCTTACCATTTTATTGGATTCAAGGTCCATTTCTTCTCCCTCAGATTGACTTCACTCATTTTACAACTATTTACTGACCCAACTGAGATTTTCCAGTGATCTCCAAACTGGTATATTCTGATTAGTTTTCCCCTACTCTCATTCTAAACATTCATTTTCCTTCAAGGGAGCCATTACATTCAATTGTTAAATTCTAGCTCTCATTTGCAATTTCAAGGACCTACAGGTTTATTTTCCCTTAAAAAATCCAAAGTTCTTTCTAACCATGAATAATGTAAAATAATTCTCATCATAGATTAAGGTAATGGATGACATAGAGAAGGCAAAACACATAACTCCTATTTATTCTATTATCTCTGCCAAGAAGGACCTATAGACTAGGAGAGAGAGTATGAAAATGGCTAGTAGAGAGATCAAAAGAGTCAAGTAAAAATCAACTAATTTTTAAGTTCAAGTCACTAGACTCAGATGACCTCTACAGGTTCTTACAACTTGTAAGAACTCCTGGATACTATTTCAGAACCATTATCATTAATCTTTGAAAGGACATGAAGAATCAAAGATAATATAAGGATAGAGAAAGACAGAAATTGTTTCCATGAAAAAATTTACAAACAATTGAACAGAAAAGATGACAATTTCTGCCAAAATTCTACAATAAACTATAGAATATATATTTTTTAATGATTGGCTAGAAAAGGAGGCATTGATTACTAAGAGACAACAAGACTTCAAAAATAGGTAATGTTAAGTTAATCTCATTTCTTTTTTGTAAAGTTAAGTGGCTGATATACTAAAAAAATATGCAAAAGCATTTGACAAAGTCTCTTTTTGGTAGCCTCACAGAAAAGATGAAGAAAAATGATTTTAAAAATTGTATGGTTAAACAATTTAAGGAAAGTCATTAGTGGGTGCATTATTTTTACCAAAATGTCATTAGTTCTGATTGGTCTTGTATTATTTAACATTTTTGTCAATGATTAAAATAATAGATGGTTAGTTATCAACTTTATACATGACACAAACCTTGGAAGAGTAGTTTACAAGTTGGATGATGGAATCAGAATAGAAAAGTTTAACAAATAAACTGAACCAAATCTAGAAGATGAAATCAGGGAGAAACATAAATTACTAAAAATGAATTAAATTATTAAGTAGTATATGATCAACATGATACTGATAAGTAACAATCAATCAGCAAGTATTAATTATGAATTTTATTATATGCAGATGATGCTGATAAAAACAAAAAGCTTAAAAGTTATTAGCTTCAATGAACTTATTTTATGTAAATAGCTATAGCTATATTTATATATAAAATATTTATAAAAGGTATATGAAAGACAACCTTAAAGGGGAAGAAACTAGAACTTCACATGAAGAATAGGATACACTTTTTTTAGTATATGTGTTGCTGAAATAAGCACAGAAAGAAGATACATTAAGAAAGGTCTCCTAAAGAGACCTGTATTTGTGCTGAGTGAGTCTTGAGGTCAGCCAAGATTTAGAAGATTATAATAGTTTATTGGACAAAACTTGGGGGAATTCAGTGGTCAATATGAGACACAGGACAATAGGGTTGCCAAAATAGATAATGAAAACTTGGACTTCATGAACAGATTCCTGTCTTACATGAACTCTATTACCTTCAATTCTGATAAGTCCCATGTAAAAGTGTTCAATTGAGCATTCCACATATACAGATATTGATAAATTAGAGAACATTTAGAGAGGGACAGCCATTTTAGTGAGCTATCTCTAGGTCATTCCATCTAAGAATTGATGGAATGATTCAAAGAACTTAATTTGGAGGAGAACAAACTATGGGGGGAAGTGAAGGGAAAATTGATAGTTGCCTTCAAGGTTTTGAAGGGCTGCTATGTAAAAGAGTGTTTGTAATTCTAAGTTCCAGCAGACAGAATTAAGAACAATTTGGCTATGTGAAACAGAGGAATACTTGAGTTTGAAGTAAAGAAAACCTTGGGGAGAATTTTGTAAAGTGAATTCTTGATTTTGTTATAGGTTTATTAAAATTTTTCTGAAGTCTTTTTCAAATCTGAGATGCTATGATTCTATCCCTAGCCCATGTACCCTAGTACAAAGCTCTACCTTTAACTGCCTTTCCCAGTTCTCTCAAATGACAAAACAACAACAAGAATTTCACTACACTTTTTGTAGCAATTAAATTAACATGTAAGGGGAATAAAACCTCATCTGTATTTAATTTAAGTTCATTTCTCCTCACTGCAGGCTGTCTAATTCTCTTAAATGGAGTTGATTTAATTCTTTTGAAAGGTGGTTAAATTTGAAGTGAGTTTTCAAATTATTTGGAAACATGGGTAGCATGAGCTCATTCAATAGCGTGGAAATGGATCCAGCATCTGCTTACCATTCTCAAATTGTTATTACTATCTTTGTGAAGTAATATAACTGAAAACATTTTGTAAGGTTTTTAACCCAAAGTTTATCAGTTTACTGACAGCATATTAGATTGCCTTATAAAATGGCTAGTTAACTTTTTCTTCATATCAGCTAGTCAATAATAAAAAAAATATGGCAGTTTACAGTTGAAAAAAATCATTACATGCATACATAAAATCTCTGAAGTACATGTTGTAGCATATTCTGGTAAAAGAATGGAGGCTCAGACAGCTAACATAATTGTTTGTAGTCATTATAGCTGATATTTAATGTTTTTATCTAAAACATGAACTCAAATCTTCTAGCTCCAAGTTCTGTGTTCTTTCTAGTGAATCACATGGCCAACTAACTCTTACAGAAGTAGTCTCAAAGAAAAGAAAACACAAATTTGAATATTTCCTTTTCTTTTTTGTGGAAATTGTTATTCTTTGGCCAATTTTGACAGTGAAATATTGTTTTTTAGAGTAGCATTTAATATATTAATGAAAAATTATATGTGTGTATATATATATATACATATATATATATATATATTCCCTCCAAATGTATCCAGGTCTTTTCTTTCTGTTTCTCATAGATTTCTATTATATCAAGATTTATTATTATTAAATTCCTTATGCACATTGTTGCCTCAATCTTATGGAAAGTTTAATCAGTGAATCAATAAATATTTATTAAGCACCTAATATGTGCTGAGCACTATTCTAAGCACTGGAGATAGAAATATAAAGAAAAGATAGTCCCTGCTCTCAAGTTTCTCACAGTGTAATTGGAGAAACATGTAACCAATGTAAGGGGGAAAACAGGTTTAATTTTTAATGTTTTGGACTTGATTATTTAAGAGTGTAGTTGCCAGGAATTTAATTAATTCCAAAATATTTTATTTAAAATTTATTTACAAAATGTAGAAACAGTGAAGCAAGAAATCAGAGAGAGAATAAGGTAAAATATCTAGCCTGAGCACTAAGTAATTTAGTCTCGCCCCCCCCCCCCAAAAAGGGAAAATTAGTTTCAGCTGGCCTCAGTAAAGCCAAGGACCCAGGAAGTCTCTTCAGAAAATCCAGCAGTTCAGAGTCAGCCTTTCACCCACCAAGTGTCAGCTCAGTCAGCAGATTCTTCTTACCCTCTTCACCAGCCACAACTTGAAAGAATGAAGTATTGAATCTATTCAAAGTGGAAGTCCAAGTTGAACTCCACTCGAAGAATTCCCAACTCTGTGTAGCACTCTTTCTTTTAAAGGCATTTTTTCTTGCATCATGTCCTGTGTCTTCTCTTAATTCTATGTCTACCAATCACAGTTGATGCTTTGTTTTAGGACTGCCCAGAAGGTAGTCAGTCAATTCTGATTTGTCATCCACTATCACACACATGGGTCACAGACCTCCCATTTCATGATTAAGTGGGATATTTATACTTTTGGTAATTGGATCTAAATGGGCAGATCTTCATACTTAACTTTTAAGTACTGTGTTTGCACTTTTTGTGATTGAATCTAAAAAATATGCAGATCTCCATACTTAACTTTTAAGTAGGGGATTTATACTTATGGGGATTAAAATCCAAAAATAGACATGAGTTACAATTTAAATCTTCACAAACAGGGAAGAGCTAAGTACCTTCACTGTTACAATCAGGGGAGAGCCAAATCCAATCTTCACACCAAGTATTTACAAACAATACAAGTTTGGGGAAAAAAAATCAACAGAGAAAAGGTACTAGAATTGTAGATGATAGGTAGAGGTGGTTGTTTAATGAAAATAGATTTTTCTGTGATTTTTTTCTTGCTCTTTGATTATAGGATGAATTATAAAATTGAATCTTAGTTTATTAATCAGTGGCACTATTTTATGCCACAGAGAACTCTATTACCATATCTTTTATTGGTTTGCAGTGTTTAGTAGCCTCAATATGAAAGGATATCATATTCAGATTTTTACTTGGCTGAATATATGGATCTAAAGGATTTAGTTCTCTTTCAATGTTACTTACTACATCTTAGGTTAACTCCTCAGGATACTTAGAGAAAATCCCCAACTTTATATAGGATTAATTTCCCAAAATGTGCTCATGGTCTAAGTTGTTAGTGTTTTAGTTCGCATTATTTGTGTTTATATATTGAATCTCTGTAGTCCATAGATATTAGTGCTCTTATATAAAGTAATAATTGCCATTCATTTTATTATACCATTTAAACAACTTTGATGAAATTTTTCTTTGAATGTACCCCCAGACATTGGCAATAGAAGTGAAAGTACAGATATATTGGTTATATAGACTGACATATTGATGTAATTATAAACTAAATTACTATCTTATACATAAATATTTAAAAATTCAACCAAAAAGAATGTTCATAGTCAACAAAAGTGTCTAGGAGAAATCCAAATAAAACATTAAAACTAGAAGTTTTTATATATAATATTAAAAATGATCATTTAAGTTATTGTGTATTTTGAACTTTTGTATTAGTCTGGAGGAATAATTGTCAAGCTTTTTGGATTTTTGACACTATATAATTTTTGTTTGAATTCTTACCTCCTCTCATCCACACAATGCCACTCTTGTTGTACTTCTATACAAAAAAGTGCCAATTAACATATTTTTATTTTAAAATTAAAATATTCTTAGTTTGGAGAGTTTTGAATTATTTGTTGCTGTATTATGAAACTAGGAAATTTCTTGGAGTATTGTAAGGCTAATATTATGAATGTGTATGATAGGGAATAAATATTAAGTATTCTAAGAGTTATAATATGTTGATCTAATTTTGTGAATAATGTTTTGTCTTTAACTTTTCCCATATAACTTAAATGTATTTTTTGTAATTCAAATTTTAAAAATATTCTTTCTTCTGCTTCTTAAGTATTTCTTCTTATTGGGTACCTTCTCATTTAAGTGTGGGTGATCATCTACTTCAATTCTCAGTGTTTCATGGCTCAGGACAATAATTTTTTTTGTAAAAATACTGGTATGGAAAAAAATTGGAACTCTGATTGCCTAATCTAGTATGCTTTCCTCCTCAATAATATCATCTACTTTAGTTTCTCCCTATCTACTATTAATTCTCTACTACCTATAAAAAGGTCCAGTTCTTTTTTATCCTTTGGAAACTTTTAATTTTCCTCAATATTCTCAAACTATTAACCTATATATATTTCTTTTCATAGTCAAAAGTTTAGATAAGACATTTAATACTTAGTTACCTCTAATTCATCTACTTTCATTCTTTTTAACTTATTAAAATTTCCTATTGACATGTTTTGTTTGTATCTTATTTATTCTATATTCTTCTCTTCCCGTTACTAGACAAATGTACCATAAAATAAATAATTTTAAAGACATAGGAAAGAAGAGGAAAAGAAAAAATAAAATTGATCAGCCCATTGAAAAAAATCTTACATTTGATGCAATGTTTCGAACTCTTTGACCTCATCTTACACCAAAGAAGGGAAGATCATACATTCTCATGTCTTCCTTGGAACTAAACTTGTTCTTTATAATCCTTTAATATTTAATTTTTATTGTTTTATGTATATTTTTATTTTAATTGACATTACCAATAAATTAAATAAGGAAACAAAATGAACAAAATGAATGTTATGCAAGTGAAGTAAGTATCACAGTTTTTTCCTGGAAAAGCAAATAAAGGCAGAAATGGTTTGCTCATTCATCCACAGACCAGAAAAAACATCATTTCCTGGATATGAGGTATTATATTATCAGAAACCCATGATGGATTATAAAAATTGGAAAACAAGTTATTATGAAAATATTAACTTAGACATCAGTTAAAAGTATAAAGAAATGGAAACAAATATTGTGAAGGTTAATCAACATATATTTTGATATTCAGTTACTTTGATGTAAAAACAATAATAAGAAACAGAAACATATTTTGGAAAATGTAGCTCAGAATAAGAAAAGAGGGAAGGTAAAGATTCTTTGATTACAAGGAGACCTTCACATTTAAACATCACTAATACCTTCTTCAAGAAAATAAAAAGGATTTACTAAACATGATGAGCACCAAATCATATTAAACATTTATACACATATAATTGGTATTTTGTAAGTCAAAAGGTAGTACAAAGCATGTTTCTATAATTTCTGTTATCATAGAAAGTTCCCAATTTAAAACAATTGAAGTAAAATATTAAAGGAAACATAAAGACCTCATATATAAAATTCAAGGGCAGTGCTTAAATTAAGTAAGAAAGGTCAAGAAAGTGAAAGGAAAACATTATAGAAACATTACTAAAAATGTCACACTGTAATATAAAATTCAATATATTATTTGAGTGTTTAGCAGTGGATTGACTGATTGATATAAATAAATACATTCTAAAGGTGTCATGGTATAGTGGATAGAGATCTGGTCTGTAAGGCAGACAAAAGTGAGTCTAAGTCAGCCTCTGGCACATTCTTTAGGACACTTTCTGGAACTGTAAATTACTAAGTTGTTTCCTTTTGTGGATAAAGCCATTTCTTACCTAGGGAATTCCCTTTCCCAATGACCTCGCAGATCCATACCTATCTCTATAAATATATGAAGATGTACAGGCTCTAACATTGCCTTGATTGATATATATATATGTATATATATACACATATATATATATATATATATATATATGAACTTTCTTAAAGCATTCTAATAAATTACAGAAACTCTGCAAAGAATAGGAGACACCAATCAAACAAAAGTAGTGCTAGTAGGAATTATCTACTAGTCAGATTAAGGATTCAAAGAAACAAAGGAAAAACAATGCTTATTTTATGTTAAACACAAGGTTAATTTATTTCATCCAAATTTCTGTTAAAACAATTACTAAAAAAATATACAAGAAGGTAATGTATTTACTAAAAAAATATACAAGAAGGTAATGTATATCTGTCTAGCCACCATTCCCAGTAGGAGAAAGAATTCAAGTCTGCTATTTAGTCCAGTAACTTTCTGTTCTAGAGGGCTAGCTATGATTTTTATTTTCTGCTTCTCGTTAGTGAAATTGCTTCATGTTGTCTGTGGTCAGTAGTTGACGCACTAGGATAGGGGGTGCCTTCAAAAGTCTACCTCATCAGAGGAGGTTATTTGACAGTTACATCCATAGTCTTTCTCTTTTTCTACCTCTTCCTTTGAATACAAATGAGCATCCTCTCCTCTCCTAGGGATAGAGGAGTAATCTGGCCTAAACAAAGTTTGAATCAGGGAAGAATTATATGGTTGTAGTTCTGGTCAGGAGATGCCAATTTTCTGTGACAATTCTGTTGCCAAGCTCCTTTATTTTTCCCTGCTTTTGGAATCCACTTGCCAAATTGGACTTTTTCATCTCTAGAATAGCTTGCTATTCTAGGCATACTCAGCTCCAGATCTTATAAAGGGAGGGTGATTCATCATAGAAAATGAATGAAAAGATGAATGAAACATTTATTAAGCACTTACTCTGTACTAAGTTTTGATAATTTTTCTGGTTCTACTATTTCTTTGATGGTAATGCCTGGGAAAAGTTCTTATCCCCACTTCTTCCTCCTCTTCAATATTAAGGAGGACAAAGTATACAATTTAATTGCTATAGTGATGATTATTTTATTCTTAGCATGAATCTGCTTCTTTTAAGTGAAGGGGTGGAAAATGCATAGTATGTTAAATTATTTTCTAGGGTACAGACAAACTCCAAGAGGTGCACATGAGTGGCTTTACATTATATTCCAGTCCTTTTGTGGGAGGTGTTTTGTCCTAAATCCAATCATTTAGGATCTTTCCCTGTAAATTTATTTTAGTCTTATTCTATTTGGAAAGTCATACCCAAACCAGTCCCAAAACCCCCTATGCTGTATTTAGATCATCTGGGATAGTCTCCCTTTTGAATATCCCATCATTCTGACTCATAATTATTTTACCAATCTGAGATAGACATAAGACAATCAATTGTACAGAAAGCTTGATTTTTTTTCTACTCTGAAACATTCAGCTCTTTTAAAAAAATATTTTATTTTTTCTATTTGAATTAGTTTATTTAGTCAATTTAGAACATTATTACTTGCTTACAATAATCACATTGATTACCTCTCTCCCTTCCACCAACAGGCAATTTCATTGGGTGTTACTTGAGTCCTTGATCAGAACTTATTTCCATGTTGTTTTTTGCACTAGGATGTTCATTTAGAGTCTACATCCTCAACCACATCCCTTCGACATATGTATTCAAGCAGTTGTTTTTCTTTGGTGGTTTTGCTCCCACAGTGTTTCCTTTGAATGTGGATAGTAGTTTTTCTCGTAGATTTCATTGTCACTAATGGAGAAGTCTATTACATTCGATTGTACCACAGTGTATCAGTTTCTATGTAAAATGTTCTCCTGGTTCTGCTCCTCTCACTCTGCATCAATTCCTGGAGGTTGTTCCAGTCCCCATGGAATTCCTCCACTTTATTATTCCTTTGAGCACAATAGTATTCCATCACCAACAACACAATTTGTTCAGCCATTCCCCAATTGATGGGCATCCCCTCATTTTCCAGTTTTTTTGCCACCACAAAGAGCACAGCTATGAATATTCTTGTACAAGTCTTTTTCCTTATTATCTCTTTGGAGTACAAACCCAGCAGTGCTATGTCTGGATCAAAGGGGAGATAGTCTTATATCGCCCATTGGGCATAATTCCAAATTGCCCTTCAGAATGGTTGGATCAATTCACAACTCCACCAACAATGAATTAATGTCTAGACTTTGCCACATCCCCTCCAGCATTCATTACTTTCCTTTGCTGTCATGTTAGCCAATCTGCTAGGTGTGAGGTGATATCTCAGAGTTGTTTTCATTTGCATTTCTCTAATTACAAAAGATTTAGAACACTTTTTCATGTGCTTATTAATACTTTTGATTTCTTTAACTGAAAACTGCCTATTCATGTCCCTTGCCCAGTTATCAATTGGAGAATGGCTTGATTTTTTTTGTACAATTGGTTTAGCTCTTTATAAATTTGAGTAATTAGACCTTTGTCAGAGGTTTTTGTAATGAAGATTATTTCTCAATTGGTTGCATCCCTTCTAATTTTGGATGCATTAGTTTTGTTTCTACAAAAGCTTTTTAATTTGATGTAATAAAATTATTGATTTAACATTTTGTGATTTTTTCTAGCTCTTGCTTAGTTTTAAAGTCTTTCCTTTCCCAAAGATCTGACAAATATACTATTCTATATTTGCCTAATTTACCTATAGTTTCCTTCTTTATATTCAGGTCATTCACCCATTCTGAGTTTATCTTGATCTAAACCTAATCTCTCCCATACTGTCTTCCAATTTTCCCAGGAGTTTTTATTAAAGAGAGGGTTTTGGTCCCCAAAAGCTGGGATCTTTGGGTTTATCATAGACTGTCTTGCTGAGGTCATTTACCCCAAGTCTATTCCACTAATAATCCTTTCTATCTCTTAGCCAGTACAAAATTGTTTTGATGACCATTGCTTTATAGTATAGTTTGAGATCTGGGACTGCAAGTCCTCCTTCCTTTGCATTTTTTCCCATGATTTCCCTGGATATCCTTGATCTTTTGTTCTTCCAAATGAACTTTGTTATGTTTTTTTTCTAATTTAGTAAAAAAGTTTTTTGGTAGTTAAATTGGGTATGGCACTAAATAAGTAAATTAATTTGGGTAGGATTGTCATTTTTATTATGTTAGCTTGTTCCACCCATGAGCAATCAATGTTTTTCCAATTATTTAGATCTAGTTTTAATTGTGTGGAGAGTGTTTTGTAGTTGTGTTCATATAGTTCCTGTGTTTGTCTCAGCAGATAGATTCCCAAGGATTTTATATTGTCTAAGGTAATTTTAAATGGAATTTCTCTTTCTAATTCTTACTGTTGAAATGGGTTGGAGACATATAGAAATGCTGATGACTTATGCAGGTTTATTTTGATTCCTGCAACTTTGCTAAAATTGTTGATTGTTTCAACAAGCTTTTTGGTCGATTCTCTAGGATTCTTTATGTAAACCATCATATCATCTGCAAAGAGAGATAGCTTCGTCTCCTCACTGCCAACCATCAATTTCTTTTTCTTCTCTAATTGTTACTGCTAGTGTTTCTAGTACAATGTTAAATAATAGAGGTGATAATGGGCATCCTTGTTTCACTCCTTA
This sequence comes from Monodelphis domestica, assembly GCF_027887165.1. Lineage (NCBI taxonomy): Eukaryota > Metazoa > Chordata > Mammalia > Didelphimorphia > Didelphidae > Monodelphis > Monodelphis domestica. The sequence goes on along the minus strand of NC_077234.1, from coordinate 139,616,193 downwards.
TCTTTTTGGGAAGGCTTCTAGTTTATTCCAATTGCAGATGATGTTTGCTGATGGTTTTAGTCATATACTGTTCATTATTTTTTAGGAAAGGCCCTTCTATTCCTATACTTTCTAGTGTTTTCAGTAGGAATGGGTGTTGTATTTTATCAAAGACTTTTTCTGCATCTATTGAGATAATCATGTGATTTTTGTTGGTTTGCTTATTAATATGGTCAATTATGCAGATGGTTTTCCTAATATTGAACCATCCTTGCATTCCTGTTATGAATCCTACCTGGTCATGGTGAATAACCCTTGTGATGACTCGCTGGAGTCTTTTTGCTAGTATCCTATTTAAGATTTTTGCAACTATATTCATTAAGGAGATTGGTCTATAGTTTTCTTTTTCTGTTTTTGATCTGCCTGGTTTAGGGATCAGTACCATGTTTGTGTCATAAAATGAATTTGATAGAACTCCTTCTTTGCTTATTCTCTCCAATAGTTTGTATAATATTGAGATTAGTGGTTCTGTGAATATTTGATAGAATTCATTTGTGAATCCATCTGGACCTGGGGAATTTTTCTTAGGGAATTCTTTAATGGCTTGTTCAATTTATTTTTCTGATATGGGGTTGTTTAGGTAATTTATTTCTTCCTCTGTTAGTTTAGGCAGTTTATATTGCTATGTTTGTTGCCATATAATTGGGCATAATAGTTTTTAATGATTGCCTTAATTTCCTCTTCATTAGAGGTGAGGTCTCCCTTTTCATCTTAGATGCTCCCAATTTGATTTTCTTCTTTCCTTTGTTTAATTAGACTGACCAGAACTTTGTCTATTTTATTTGTTTTTTTCAAAGTACCAGCTTCTAGTCTTATTTATTAAATCAATAGTTCTTTGACTTTCAATTTTATTAATTTCTCCTTTGAGTTTTAGGATCTCTAATTTAGTCTTCATCTGAGGATTTTTAATTTGTTCACTTTCTAGTTTTTAAATTTGCATTCCTAATTCATTGACCTCTGCCCTTCTTAATTTGTTAATATATGAACTCAAGGATATAAATTTTCCCCTGAGTACTGATTTGGCTGCATCCCATAGGTTTTGAAAGGATGTCTCATATTGTCATTTTCTTCAATGAAGTTATTAATTGTTTCTACAATTTGTTCTTTAACTAACAGGTTTTGGAGAATCATATTGTTTAATTTCCAATTAATTTTTAATTACCTCTCCATGTACCCTTACTAATTATTATTTTCATTGCATTGTGATCTAAAAATGTTGCATTTATTATTTGTGCTCTTTTGCACTTGCTTGCAATGTTTCTATGCCCTAGGACATGGTCAATCTTTGTGAATGTACCATGTGGTACTGAAAAGAAGATGTATTCCTTTTTGTCCCTATTTATTTTCTCCACATATCTACTGACTCTAATTTCTCAAAGATTTCATTTACCTCTCTTACATCTTTCTCATTATTTATTTTTTTTTGGTTTGATTTACCTAGATCTGATAGAGGGAGGTTCAGGTCTCCCACTAGTATAGTTTTTCTATCTATTTCATCCTTGAGCTCCACTAGTTTCTCCTTTAGAAATTTGGATGCTATGCCATTTGGTGCATACATGTTGAGTACAGATATTTCCTCATTGTCTATACTGCTTTTTATCGGGATGTAATTACCTTCCCTATCTCTTTTAATTAGATTTATTTTTACTTTGGCTTTGTGAGATATAATGATTGCAACTCCTGCTTTCTTTTTATCAGATGATGCCCAATAGATTTGGCTCAATCCTCTTACTTTTACACTTTGTGCATATCTATTTTCCTCATGTGTGCTTCTTGTAAGCAGCATACGGTAGGGTTGTGGATTCTAATCCACTCTTCTATTCACTTGCGTTTTATGGGTGAGTTCATTCCATTCACATTCGGAGTTATGATTACTAGCTGTGTGTTTCCCAGCATTTTGATTTCTACTCCTGGTCCTACCTTTTCTTCTTTCACTATTTCCTTCTAAATCAATGTTTGCTTTTATCAGTCCCCCTAGTTCCCACCCTTATTTTACTTCCCTTTATACCTCCCTCCCTTCTTGTTCCCCCCTTATTTTCCCTGTAGTCTTCCTGAAATTACTCCCCCCCCTCTCCCTCTCTTGTACTGCTTCCCTCCCCACCAGTCTGTTTGTTACCCTTCTACTCCCCTATAGGGCACAAATCTGTTCTCTGCCCCAATGGATTGAATTGTTCTTCCCTCTTTCGGTAAAGTTCAAAGAATGTAAGAGTTGAATATTTCCTATCTCCAACCTCTTTTCCCTTCCAGTGTATTGACCACCATGAGCTTCTTTGTGATGTATAAATTTACCCCCATTTGTTTCCCATTTCTTTTAGTATTAACCTCTTTTTTTCTCTTGTACATGTATATACACACACAATTTTGTATGCATACATCTATATACCTATTTATGCCTTGTCTTTCATCCTATACAGTTTGTCACTGTTCCCTCTAAGTGTAATCATTCTAGCTGCCCAGGTGATAACAACAGTTTTTAAGAGTTACCGATGACTCTTTTCTTATAGGGATACAAAACATTTTAACTTATTGAGTCTCTTAAAAAAAGTTTTTTGTTTTGTTTTGTTTTTCTTTTTCCCTTCTTTTTTAAATTACCTTTTGATGATTCTCTTGAGTTCTGTGCTTGGGCATTGCATTTTCTGATCAAATCTGGTCTTTTCTTTACAAATTCTTGAAATTCTTCATTTTGTTGAATGACCATACTTTCCCCTGTAAGAATATAGTCAGTTTTGCTGGGTAGTTGATTCTTTGTTCCCCTTATTTGTCTGTGCTCTTGCTCCTCTCATTTTTTTGTTTGTTTTTGGGGCTTTCTGTCAGTTTCCCCTCTTGGAGCTTTTTCAGATCTCTTGGTGTAGTCTCTGGGGGAGGAGTGTTGGAGTTTGCCCTTCTCTGTCTCTGGAGGCTTTTTATTGGATTAAAGTCAAGCAGTAAGTGTTGCAGACTAGGCTTTTGATGGGATTAAGTTCAGCTGGGTTGGGCTAGGTGTGCTCTGAGACCAAAAGCCTCCTGGAAAGCTGGAGCAGTATGGAAGATCTCCCCAGCTCTGACCAGGTTGCCAGCTCCCTCTCCAGCTCCTTCCCTACAGTCTGTGCTCGATGCTCCAAGCTTGGCACTACCCTGCCTGCAAGATACACCAATCAGACCAGCACCTTTGCCTGCCCAGAGGTTCCTGCTGCTGGAGTCCCAGCTCTCTAGGTGAGGGGGGGTAGGTCCTGGGACCTTCCTTCTGCATTCCCCTTAAACCCAAGTGTTCTTGGATTCCAGCTTTTTTGGGGGGGGGCTTACCTTTTGAGTTGATTCCAGCAAGAGGGTTCCTTGGCTCTGTCTTGTTGTTTGGGTTGATTTTTCAGTCCCCTAGGACCATTCAGTTTGTGATCAGTAAGGAAGGGTTTTCAGAGGTCTGAACTTCTGCTCCTTCTATGTGGCCATCTTGACCAATATTCATTTCTTAATCATGAACATCACAGAAATATTCCAACTCAGATTTCTTAATTAGGAGTGTAGCCCTTGTCTGAGATGTATAACAAAATAGTAGAAATAGCACTATGTTTGAATTCAGAGTACCTGGATTTGAATCCATGGCCTGCCACTTAATACTTGTGCAACCTTGAGAAAGTCACTCCTTCTAATGGCCTCAGATTTCTAACTATAAAATAGAGTTAACTAGATCTCTAAGATCACTTATAACTCTAAATTTATAATTGGTGGTGCTCTTCTCAGCTCCAAACATTGAACTATTGTTCAGTAGAATCAGGACAAAATTTGTAGGGTTCATATTTAAACATTCTATTTCCTGGAGTAGTTCTTCTCCTTGGATTTCCCTTAGGGACAATCATGCTTCCGTTATTCACCTGGTGACATCTCTTAGTTCCTATAATATGACTCTGTTTCCTCTCTCTCACAGGTAATATTAATGGATTTTTTTGGATATTCCTAGACCACTTCTCCAGAGTTGCTCCCAATCCTCCAAGCAATTCCCAGCTGGAGTGGTTGGCTTCTCATCCTATTCCCATATCTTAGAGAATATTCCCAGGCTAAGGAGTCTCTTTTCTGGTAGATTGAGCCATTTTTTTTACATTTTTTTACATTTCTAATACTCTCAGATATTTCAAAAGTGGAGAGAGAGAAATTCTAAGCTTAATCTCTGTTTTCACTTTCTTTACATGTTCCTTACCTATCAATGTACTTTTAGCAAGTGGATGGGATAATGACTAGAGTACTCAACTTGGAAAAAGGAAAACCTGAATTCAAAATATATCCTAGCTACTTCATACTTGTGTGAACATGATGATAATTATTAATAATAGTAATAATATCAAGCTAGCATTTATATAGCACCACTTCAGTTTCCTTTTTATGTGTAGTGTTTTCTTTGAAAATGTAAGCTCTTTGAGGTCCTCAACTATCTGTTTGCCCTGTTGTGTGTCTGGTAAATATTAAGTGCTTAATAAATGCTTGCTGATTTTAAAAGTTATTCAAGCTGGAGGGAGAAAGGGGAGAAATCCCAATGAAAACGGTAACAAAAAGGTAGCAATAGAGTACACCAAGACATATAAAATATATTGCAAATGTCATCTCAGTGAACCCTTCTGTCATCTCAGTGAACCCTTCCAACAATCCCTTGAGAAGCAGCAAAGTGGCAAAGTAGATAGAGTACCGGACCTAGAAACAGGGAGTCCTGAACTCAAATCCAGCCTTAGACACTTATTAATTGTATGTCCTAAGAGAAGTCATTGAACTTCTCCTTCATTTTCCTCACAACTATATAAAAAAAAACCAAAAAACTTGCATCTCATTTGTTGTAATGATCAAATGAAAGAGATTTTGAAAGGACTTACTTAACACAGTGCCTAGCACCAAATAGATGAAATATAAACATTTATTCCCTTTCTTTTCCCCTATAAGAAAGCATCATAGAAAATATAACTTTAATTTTTCAGAGAAGAGAGCAGAAACCAAAAGACACAAAATAACTTGGTTAGAATCATGTGATTATAAACCCCAGAATCAGATATTTAAGGCTAGGTTTTCTGAGTTAGAATCCAGTCCTTTAACCACTTACTATAGTTATCTTAATTTTGGCATTCCCAGGATTGTTTATATTACCTTGTATACTCTCATCCAAAGAAATTCTTGTTGAATTAATCTGAAGGTAAGATTTTAGTTTATGTGCACTAATTCTTTATTATTTATCTCTGATGGACAATGGCGTCTCCAGACCTTTCTTGTTCACAAAAATATTCAGATTTCCCCATTTTTATTGGGGGAAAGAAGGAAGAGGAAAAAGTCTTGTTACCCAAACAAATTAGATTTACATCATACTTATAGTAGTACTTCAAGAACATGGAAGAATCTTTCCAGTAAAGATAGATATTATTTATTATAGAATACCCCAAAGTGAAGTTGCCATGTGTAATAGATGTTAATATTAGGAGATTTATGGTAAATAGAACAGGGACACCAGGAAGCCAGCTCGAGGGAAGACTGGATCTTCTACTCCTTCCCCCCCCCCAACTTCCTGTATCCTTCCCAAATGATCCAAGTGCTCTTCTCAGGAATGGTAAGCTTGAAGGGTTTCTCCAATAACTAATCCCATAATTTAGATCCTTTTAACTAAGAGGGTTTTATTCTTTAAGGTGGAAAAGGTAAATAGGGGGAGGGGGAAAGAGGAAAATAGTTTTCCCTAACTTCCTATGATTTCCTGTTGAATGAATATTTTCACAACATGTTCAATTGAGGAAATAAAATCATTTTCTCTATGTGGAGATATTGATAGCAAAAGCTGACTGAGATTCTTCAGAGCTAAGCTCCAAATCTTCTTAGTACTAAGTCAGATAAATAATCATTGACCAAGGTTGGAATTGATTTTCCCTCTTTCTTTCAACAGTCAAAGGAAAGGAGAAGACCTTTCAAGCTGCTGGACTTCTCAACTGCCCCCTGTCCAAGATTCTATTGGAATCTTGTCTCCACCTGGTTAATTGGTGGTTCACCAAATTCCAGCTCTCTTACTTTCCCTTGCAAATCTCTTTAGTGTTTCAACCTCATCTTTATATATGGGAAGGGCCTTGATTATAATAAAATATGAAAAATACCATTAAATTATTTGACTTTTTTCATATTTCATTTTTTTTTTGTTACCTTCTGTGAATAAACTGGTTCCCTGAAGACTGGGGGTAGGATCAAAACCAAATTCTAATCAGACTGAAAGTTCTACCAAATGGGACTAAGAATTTACCACTGTTTTATTGTCTTTATTCATCTGGAAGTTTCTAAGGAAAGATTCACTTCTTATTCCAAACCATTTTAATTTGCAATCCAAAAAGATTCATTTTAAACAAAATTACAACTGTTATATTTTTGCCAGACCATGTTTATACATGAAAACAGGATTCAGACTCTTCACATAGATTCATATATCACTGTGTACATTCACAAAACTATCCATTACCTTTCATAATTAATCTTATTCTGAAGTATTCTCAATCCACCCTGCCACTTGGCCAGACATATGTAAATAAACAGGCTATTAATCTTTAATTCAAATGTTTCTGAGCATCAAGTAGTTAAATAAAAGAAACTCTGACTCCACAGTGATCTGAAATGTATTCACATTGAGCTTTTGAGCATTTCTTTGACTATTTCTTACCTTAGAATTTCTATCCTTATACATACAGAATAGTTAGAAGCCTGATTTTTAAAAATTCCAAATCCTTTTGTACTGGGAACCTTATAAAATAAAGGAGTAATAAATTCTAGCCCAACTTAAACCATAAATCATCTTTGAACATACATAATATACAAAGAGGGAATTCATATCCTTAAAGTAGACATATACAAATTGGCAGAACAAAAATTTTCACTTGTATCTTGTCATTCTCTCCTACTCCCAGCACACTTATAAACAGACATGAATAAACAGAGAACCAGATTTAAGCAAGCTGAAAAAAAGCTCATTTGCTTACTTTTTTGGATTTAACTTTGTTTACTCTTTTTTATTGTATTTTCTCTGTCTCCTTAGGAAATAACAAAAGTACAGTTTATCTTGAAATTCTCCCTTAGAAAATCTTTCTTATTTTTTTAATTTTAAAAATGTTTTTCAAAATCAATTATCTCATTTTCTTGTACTTGTATTTTCAATTCAGTCTCTTGGTCTTAGTGGCACTTGGAAATAAAAATTGTTAATTGCATGGGCTTCCCTATGCCTTTCAAAAATCTCTATTGCCAACCAATTCCCCACACTGTGCCAAATTACTTTGTGCTCACATATCATTCATTTATTTTAGTAATATATAACTCCTCTTGAACACATATGGGATTTTCTTATCAAAGATACTATAATGGTTTACCACTTTCTTCTCCAGTTCATTTAATAGATAATAAAAATGAAGCAAATAGGGTTAAGTTACTTGATGAGGGTCACAAATCTAGTAAGTGTTCGAGGTCAGATTTGAACTCAGATCTTCCAGACTCCAGTCCCAGGGTTCATATAAACCTAGCATCACAGAAATTATTAGTTTTTAATAAAAGTGACCAACTACACCTATCATCTCTATCTCAAGATCTCTGTCAATCTTGAATCTTACAATAGAAAATTCCTCAATATATTCAACAATGGGAGCAGCTATGAGAAACTGCTTGGCAATAGGCAATCATTTTGATGGCTTTGAAAACATCTTAAATGAGGCAACAAAGTTATGTAATAAGGCCTAAAGTTAATTTAAAATGAGTAAGATTTTTCCTTATTTTTTGAAATCCCAGACCTAACAGGTATAATAACATCATCGAGGTAGAATGCCATGGAACATTCAGCTACCTTGTTTAAGATGTGAACTTTCCAAGGCAAGGTTGATTGACAAACATGAAAAACAAACAAAACAAACAAATCTTATACTGATCATAGAGTGTGACTGACATTTATAAATATGCTTTATAGTTAAAAAGAAGTCAAAACAATTGTCTTATTTCATATCTATGACAATTTTGTGAGTTAGGTAGTATGAGTTAGGTACTTTATTGTCCCCATTTTATAGATGAATAAACAAGTTCAAGAAACAAATTGACTGTCCCAAAGTTGCATAAGAAAATGTGTCCTTTGACTCAAATTATATTGCTTTTGAACAATTTCCCAATTCATAAATTCACAGAGTATCATTTGAAAATTCTAGTTCATTCCATTATAAACTTTGGGGTATGATTAAGGCTTCTGATTAAGTGAATTTTTAAAAATAATTCTAGCATATAAAATAGATGAATTATCCTCAAAGATTAATCAAATTCTTATAGGATTTCATTGTAGGTAGTAATATTTTTGGGGATATGATTTGTTAGTAATTCTGAATCTGCATTTTTAAAGCAATTGTTATTAATTACATCTTCATGTAGCCTTATTTTGCTGGACCAGTTTCTTTCCTCTTCCTTTATCATCTAGGTAAGGCTGAATATCTGTTGTTCATTTCCAAGAGGTAGACCAAGAAAGGTCTGGATATTTTGGCACACAGTAGGAAACATTCCCACTGGTTTCCTCAAATCTGTAATTATATACTGAGTTTGGCAAAATATTTTTGAGGCATTTAAAGGTGTAGCTATCTGGGGTACCACAAATACTCATTTATACCATCACTGAGTAGCCAAGAAAGGATAAACAAAGGGGGAAGCTTGCAGCATTCCTTTTGTATCAGGAAATTGAATTCAAAAATCAGTCAGTTGGTGAATAAACATTTATTTAGCACATACTATATGACAGACTTTGTAGTAAGAGATAAGGATAGAAAGGCAAGAAAATAGTCCTTACTCTCTCAAGAAGCTTAGTCCAAAGGGAAATATAATATGCAAATAACTATGCAAACTATATATCTCTATATCCACATGAAATTAATGGTAGTTTCAGAGAGAAGGCACAAAGATTAAGAGAGATTTGGCAATGCTTATTGCAGAAGAGGGGACTGGATCCAAGTCTTGGGAGCCAGGAAGTCAGGAGGCAGAGATAAGGAGGGTATATAGCATCTTCCAAGAATGGAGGACAGCTAATGAAAACACTTGTAATTTGGAGATACAACAGCCTTTGTAGTTATCTCTAAGGGGATAGGGTCTAGCACAGTGATGGCAAACCTTTTATGGACCGAGTACCCAAATTGCACCCTTATGTGATATATGAACCAGCCTCTTACTCCAGACAGAGTAGGAAGTAAGCACTTCCACTGGGATACTAAGCAGAGGGGAAGGAGAAGTGAAAAATGTCCTCAGGCATTGTGGAGAGGGGGAGAGAAGCAGTCTCCTCTGGCACATGGGCCATAGGTTCACCAACACAGGTCTATAACCAGTCTGTCAACTAGTAGTTTTGTACTAAATCAATAACCAACAACAACTACTCAATAAAGAATGAAAAAAGTAGCTAGTAACAATTTTTCTAAACACACAGACTCAAAATTATCAGTTGGGGAACAAGTTATGGTATTTGCTTATAATGTGATGTTGTTACATCATTAGAAATAACAAATGAGATGACTGCAGGGAAAAAAAAAACTACAAAGACTTATATGAAGTGATACAAAGTGAAGTGAGTAGATACAGGAGAACATGGTATATAATAACAACAATAATGTATGACAATCAACTGTGAATGACTTAACTATTATCAATAAGGCAAGGATCTAGGATAAATCCAAAGTACTTAAGATGAAAAAGGACATCTGCCACTATAGAAAGAACAGATGGAATCTTAATGTAGATTGAAATGTACCATTCTTCACTTTATTTCCTCCATGAATTTTGTCTTGATTCACAACATGAAAATTTTGTCTTATTTTGCAACATGAAAAACAGAGAAATATGTGTTATATGATAATATATGAACAACCTATATCATATTACCTGCCTTCTAGAAGCAAAGGGGTGAGAGGGAGAGGCAAAAAAATAATGTGACAGGTTTTTGGAAATAGCTAATTGTGAGAATGTGTTTCTCTTGGATAAATATTTATTATAATTTATAACAAATCATATGTGCTATATTATTGTTAATTTATATATTATATTATTATATATAACAAGTAAAAAATAGTAACTCAAAAATCGCACAAATACCAACATTAAAAACAAACAAGAAACCTGACATGACTGTTTAATCTTTGAAGTCAATAGCTAGTTTAAATATGCTAACAATTTAAAAATATTGCTTGTAAACAAAATAACATAATAGTGTTCAATAAAAGGAGCCATAATTTCTGAATGATTCCAATTACCTTATGTATTTTTGAAGTGCAAAAACAATGAACTTTGAATGTGCAGGTAATATCCAGAATAGCTGTCGACTTTTAGATGATTGTTTTTTCTTTCCAAACATACTTCTTCATATATAATGTGGAAATAACAAAGTCATTATTACCTAACTCGGTTGGTATGACTGTAAAATAAGACAGAATTTTTAAAAATTTGCTTTAATATACCTATAGCTGTTATTGTTGGCCCCAATGAAAAACCAAGGAGAAGTGCTAGGAATACTTTAAAGAACATAGCTCAGATAATTCAAAGCAAACCAAAGAGGCACTTCCTTCTACTTCTCCTGCTGTGTTCTGCTTAGAATGTGATATGAAGCAAAACAAAAAGTTCAGTGGGCAAGAGAAACAAAAGTGTTCGAGGGGGCCTGTCCCCTCAGGTGCCACTTCTTTTGTGGATGGCAATAGCAACATGAAAGAGCCATTCACAACTGGAGAGAACCTAACTGTTGGAATCTTGAATTGGCATGTTAATAATATTCAAAATACTTTCAAAGAATAAACCCTTTTTTCATAGTTATAGTCACCACGATTATGTTCCTTCTCTTGATTTACAGCTTACTTCAGAAACATAGTCACCATCTATGAATGAAGTATGAAGAATATTTTAGAATTACTTTCTACTTTGGAATATTGCTCTTTTTCCAGGTCTGCAGCTTCTGAGAGTAATCAGACATGACTTAATTTGGATTAAAATTTCCCCCAAAAATTTAAACTTAAAAGACAATTATCCAGTCACTTTGAGAGGTAGCCACTAAATATATTGAGAGTTGAATTTTTACTAGGAAAACTAACTTCTTTTATTATAAGTAATTTTCTGAGTGTATTTTGATATAAAAGGAGGAAAAGGTGAAGAACTGGGTGGGCAATTTTACATTCTGAAATTTCACTTATTAATTTTCTACATAGGTTAATTATTCAGAGAAAAACATCTCCTAGGCTGCTCCCAAATGGAAGACATTTGCCTATATACTAATGGTTCTATTAGGCATTTGAGATAGAAACAAAATCAGTCTGACCTAAATAATTTTTTTTACATTTCCCTGTAATGTGTTTCACATTCAGATAATTTAACTGTTGGTGTCCCTGTGGTTCCCCAAATATTTCTCTACTGGAAAGAAAATTTCTCCCTAAATAAATCTTCCCTGCCTTTTTGATTTTATAATAATAATTTTAATAAAGGTTTAAAAATTCAGACAAAATGTAGTCCAACACCCTTATATAACAAATAAAAAAGTAAGACCTAGAGAAGGAAACTGATTTGATTAAGTGTAGTCATCATCTCTCCTGTAGCTCTGAAACATTGCATACATAAAGATCTGGCCTTCCATGGTTATACTGAATTATAGAAAGTGATCAATTCCTGTAAATAAAACATATATAAATACAAGATTCAGATTTCCAAAGAAAGAGAGAGTTAGAGAGAGAAATGTTCAATGTTAGTTCTTCCTTAACCCCATCTATCATTAAAAACTAGCTATAAAACTTAAAAAAATCAGTTTTGCAATGAAATGAAATATTAATTGAGCCAATGAATATTGATGTTTACTAAATATACAGAATTAAGTACCACAATAGAAATCACACAAATCATTGACTGAAATGAATTTTATAAATGAAGCATGTTGATATGTATGCAACCAAACCACTTCATCATTAAGACATACCTATGTTTCCAACTTTCTGAAATAACATGAACTTTTTGTTGTTGCCTAAGATTCTTATTCAGTTTTATTCAGCACCTTGCCTGATCCTTAACCCTGCAATGGAATGCAAATTCAAAATTTGTTACTGGTAGTATCACAGATCTTGATATAATATGATATCTAGATATAATCTAGATATAATCTAGATATGATAGCTAGAAAATAAGTCAACAGATATTCATGAAATTTCACCACAAAAGACAATTCAAATGTCTTCTATCTTTTCTGCCCTTTGTGGATAAACTACTTGAAATGGTCACCTATGTTAGGTTTTTCTACTTTCTCTTCTTAACACTTTACAAACTGGCTTCTGATATTATTGTACTGAAACTGCTTTCTACAAAGTTACTATTGATATATTAGTTTGCATTTCTAACAGTCTTTTCTCAATCCACACTTGGCTCTCTTCATCCTTTGACACTGTTAACATCACCCTCTCCTCCTTGATACTCTATCTCTAAGTCTTCTGGCTACCATTCTCTCCTGCTTCTTCTTTTACTAGGCAACAGCTCCTTCTCTGAGTCTTTTACTGGATCTTTATCCAAATCCTGCCCTCTACCTATAGGTGTTGCAGAGAGACCTGTCCAGAACCCTTTTCTCTTTTTTTCTCTATACACTTTACTTCGTAGTTTTATTATCTACCAGGGATTTAATTGTCATCTCTGTGCTGAAAGTACTCAAATACAGCTACTCTACCCTCATCCCCAACTTCTCTTAGATTTTGTATCTTCCAGTGACTTTCAGATATACTAAAGTGGATACCTTAAACTCACTTTGAACAAAACATAACAGTATCTTTCCCCCTAAACTCTCTTCCCTCTTCTATTTGCCTTATTACAATAAAGGGGAAAAGTATCCTTGGAATCCCTCAGGTTCACAACCTCAGTGTGATCTTCCATTATTCATTATCTCTTACCCACCATATCTGATCTGTTTCCAAGCCCTGTCAATTTGGCAAAATTTTTCCCTTTTCTCCTTTGATGCTGCTACCATTTTGGTCCTTATGCCTAGACTCAAATTGTAATAGTCTGCTGGTGAATGTAGTTTCCTCAAGACTCTCCTCACTTCAACTGATCCTACACTCAGCCAGAAGCTGAATTTCCTATAGTGTAGGTTTGGCTGTGTCACCTCCCTCCCCCTCCTCACCCAACTCAAAAAGCCATTGTTTGGTATCTCAAGTCCTTCATAACTAAGGCCTGTCCTACTCTTCCAGTCTTCTTATATATTACTCCTTTGCTTTTACTCCTTTCTCTTCATTAACAAGACACTTTATCCCTCATTCAACTGTGAGCTCCTTGATGTCAGAAACTATCTTTTGCCTCTTTTTATCTAACCTATTATTATGGTTTATGTTTTCACATTGACAGGATTCCCCAAACATATAAAGCATTCTTTTTTCGGCATGAGGAGAAGGATTGCAATTACATGTCTATATGAATAGCAGACTCATTTAATGATAGAGACCCAGCATTCCTTTGTATATACTGAGCCACAAAGCTTCACATTAGAACAAAGGAACCCTGCATATTGATAGTTGCCTTTTTTTTCCCTTTATGGTTTAAAAATGTTGTTCATAGTTGTTAAACTCATGTTCAATATTAAAATGTAATTGGGAAAAATAAATAAAAATTAAATATAACATATAAGGCTAATTTGTTATTTTCTAAGTGATTATGTAGATTGCTACTCACCATGCTTATGTCTTCCATTGTGCTGCCACATAATCCTTTGTGTGGTGCCTCGTTCTCATTCAGTTACTTTCAAAACAAGTCGTCATGCAAAGGATTATGTCACTGGAAGTAGTGCCTTACATGAGCTATACAGAGCTTTACAGTGCTCCTCTCACTGACCACCAATGAAAGAGGTGCTCCTTCCGGAAGTGTAGCGGGGGGCCGAATAAATGGCCTCAGGGGACCGCATGTGGCCCTTGGGCCATAGTTTGGGGATCCCTGCTTAAAAGTATGTTCTAGGTTTTGGAAAACTGATTATTGAACATTTACCAATACACCCCTGTACTGAACATATTGTCATCACTGATTTTTATTTAAGTGACTTATTAAAGATAATACAAGTATTGGAAATATGATTTAGCCCTCTTCTCTCTCCAAACTGTACATGTAGTACTTTCTCTATATCACCGCAGATGTAAAGGATATTTTTTAGCAATCAGAAACTGAAGTTTATAAAAGTGTTGTAAGTTGCTCAAGTCCCCAAAGTGTAATAGCTGAAAGAGACAATATGGTTTAGTAATTCCAACCAATAATTTAAAAATAGAATAGAGGTATTCTCTAGGCCAAGAAAATAGAATTAAGTGTAACTTGCAAAAAAATATACAAAACCTCATATTAGAAAAAATTCTAATAAACAGAATTATTTTAAATTAATATAGGCTAAGTTAAGAATACTTGGATGACTCTTGGAGATTTTCAAATGAAAACTGAATGACTGATTACTTGTGATTGGTGTTGTAAGGGATTCTTGGACAGTTTGAACTAAATGATTTAGAGTTCATAACATTAGGATTAGTTGAATGAATTGAAAGTGTTTAGACTAGAGAAAAGAAAAGTGGGAAGGGGAGGAAATTATATGTGAAGGCCTGTCATCTTGTTTTGTTCATTTTCAGAAGGAAAAATGAGGAACAATGGATGGCACTTGCAAAGAGGGAAATTGAAGGTTGATTTAATGAAAAAAAATCATGAATATTTGAACTATGTTGAAATAGATTGAGCCGACTCAATGGAATCTGTGATTCCCTCCCACAGCAAGTGTTTATGAAAAGTCTTGTTAATTGTTTGTCACATGTTAGAAATATTTTTATTTTTATGGATAAATTGAACTAGCTTGCCTATGATACTCACTGTAACTCTGATATTCTGTGAGTAGGCTTTCATGTCAGTGGGGCAAATATTGAAAGACATGTACTATAAAGTAATCTAAGTATAAAGAGCAATGAACAGAAAGATTAAAGCATTTCATAATCCATTTAATGTCATTCACTTACAAATACACAACAAACATTTTTTCACCATGTTAAATATACAGTAGTATTTCAATTACTGGCTGATTGCACACATAACTAATTGCAGTTGAATCTTCATCATTATTGTGACTTTGATTTATTTTTGTCTTTGCTTTCAATATTTTCTGTGTGCAACAACATCCAATAATTTAGATTGATTGCAAATGAGACAGCAGATGTACAAATGACTCTGTGATTCTATGAAATGCCAGGCACAGTGGGGTGAAGGCTGTAAAGTCATGTGTGTTATTTAATATTTCTTGACTAGTTAGATGAAAATGAAGTTCTTTCATTATCAGGCATTCTTCTAAGCAAAAGACAACCCATATTTATATCACTTTGCAAATTAGCTGAAGAGTAGCAGCCAAGAAAAGTAGTAACTTTGCCAGATTCCAAGAGGAATTCAAATCATCTAAATCAATCTAGGTTGTTAAATTATACAATATGACAATCTATACTATCAGGATAGGCAAAAATAATGACCTGCATGTTATGAAATATTTAAGTAGGAATTAACTAATGATAAACCAAGATAAAAACTAAAATTAAAAATCCTTTCACCTTTTCCCATTAGAAAACTGCATGGTATTCACTTATCCCCATCAAAAAAACATTTCTATCCCAACTTTTACATAGTAATTAGATTTATGCAGTGCAAGAAAAGATGACCAACTTTTTCCTTACCAGCAAAAACAGACATTTGTAGATTAGCATAACCAACATAAAGGCAGCTGAATAAATATTGAACAAGAACTGAAAATGAATGAGAAACTGAACAACCAATTTTTAGGCTAACTTGATCTTGGGCTATTCTATTATCATTACAGAATTGAAGGGTCCATGTAATGAAATAGTTTATTTTCAATAAATTTGTGAATTGACAGAAATGACAAAGTCTAATTAATTATTCTGAAATCAGATAAATATCAGCCATAAATAGTTAATATTGCCTCTTAAAATATTAACAATAAAAGACTGTTAAAATAAATATTATTGTAATTCATTTGTCTCAGACTGTGACTCTTTTAAAGTTTTCTTGGCAAAGATACTGGGATGGTGTGTCATTTCCTTGTCCAGGTCATTTTTTAAATGAGGAAACTGAGGCAAATCAGGTTAAGTGACATGCCCAGGGTCACACATCTACTAAATGTCTGAGGCTAGATTTGGACTCACATCTTCCTCACTCTAGGATCAATACTCTAGATCATCTAACTGCCCAATATAAAAAGATAAATTTCTATTATTTATAGTTTGCATTTTAAATACTATATATTTTATTTTTATGAATAAAAGGTTAAAAACCCATCTATTCCTTTTGGTGATCATTTCAGAATAGTTTTTGTTCTATATTTTTTTCATTTTTAATCTTTTGTTGTTGTTACAGAAATACAAGTTGATAATTTTTTTTGATTGGCCTTCACTAAATATTGATTCATACATATTTTTCATAGTAGTATTCTTCACATTTGGCATTGTAATAATTAAAGAAATTGTAGAAGATTGAAGAAGTACAGTGGATAAAGAAGATTTTGTAACAGGGAATGGAGGAGTTGAAGGGATTGAGGGAATATGGCTGCTGGTGAGGTAAAAGGAGAGAGATACCCCTGCTGAGAGGCTGTCTGTGAAAAATGGGGTACCCGAGAAATGGGCCAACTATGATCGCCTGAGGGGATGTCTTCTCTATTGATTGATCTTCAAGATACCCCAGGGCAGGTAAGCACAGACCCTCCTGAGAGATAAACTTTCCCCAGACCAAAGTTGCCCAGCTGGGGTCCAATAAGGACTTTTTATGGTTGAATGGCTGCCCTTAGGTTCTGCTCCCTTTATGTTCCTCTGAAATTATAGTTCTCTTATATTACTGTGGGTTATTTAAATAAAGATGAATTTAATAACAAGTTTGGATAGGGATGGTATCAGGGTAGAGGGAAAAGGGGTTCCCTATACTTTTCCCCAGATTGGGTTTGAGTCTCTCTCAGCTTTTGAGCTGAGGCCAGGCCTCACAGGCTGGTGGAGGGTTTCTTTTATTCCTGCCTATGCTAATCTATGCTAAATTTCTTAAGTTCAAAGTCTTTAGCAGTAGACATCAAGAGGAAGAAAAGTTTTTGACCTTCAGAGCTGGTTGGGCCTATCTCTTCTCTTTGGGGTGACACCCCTAAAGACCTGCCTTAACTTCAAGCTGCTCTCCTTTAATCCTTTTGTTCAATGACACAAATATAGTAATCCAGGTAGAGCACACCGTTGGGAATTATCCAGGAATAGAGGTACTTTTATCCAGAGACAGGGAGAGAGCACACCTTCCATTCCAAGGGCCAGGAAAAAAGGGATCCTCCAAAGCAACTGTCACTCTCCAAGTTTCCCCTCCCCCCACCAATTGTCATTGTTGTTCATCAATTTCACTTCAACATTTCAACTGCTATCTCCTCCACCTCAGTGGCATAAATGCCAGAGCTTCATTCAGTTTTCCTTTCCACAGCATTTGGAATTATATTCCAATCATAACATTTATAAAACACTGAAACTCATTCCTCTATTTACCATTATGTACTCTGTATCTTTTATAAAATATTATATTTCTCTACCTTGCCTTGTGATTGAGATGTTATCATTGCTCTGGGAATTCTTTCCATTAAATTTTTTATCTTTTGATTTTTCTCATTCTTTCTTTATAATTTCCCAAATCATCTTTTCTTCTTCATTATATTTTCCCCATGACCATTTTAAAATTATTTAACTATTAATGCAAACAAATTAATGTTTTGTTTTCTTCTTTAATAACTATGATTTTAAAAAATATTGGTTTTACTATTTATTGTCTTGATGAAATTCTGTTGTCTCTCAATATAAAATGACTACCTCTTTTCTTTGTATGTGAAGCTATTTTAGGAAATTGATTTTGAGCTCCAAATTTTGAGTATTAGTGGTGATTTGTCATAGTGGATAGAATGCTGATTTTAGAAAAACAAGTTCAAATCCAGCCTCTTTGTATATTCCTGGATGCTAATTTAATCTCTATGGGTCCTATTGCTATTGCTACTTCTGTTGCTACTGCTATTACTGTTTCAATTATTGTTGCTAATGATAATAACTAATATCATGAAATATTGCTTATCTGAGTTCATATAGAGAACAACTGTTCTCAAATATATATTTTCTAAAATACAGAAATTTAATACATACAAACTGTAACAGTTTATACAACTACTCTTTTATAAACCTAAGTTTTATCATCATGCTCAAGTATAGTTTCAGTCATCAGAGAAAATCTAAACACCAATTAGGACTCTAACAAGTATTCTTATAGGCAAAATTATGGTATGTGGCAAAGAATAATTCTTTTACATAGTGAAATCTTCTATATACTTCTTAAGCCACAAAAGTTAAAAAGATGATAGATACATAATCCCATGCTTCCTTGAATATCCTATAATTTAAACACATGTAGTTAAAAAGTCTTAAACTCATATATTGTCCAAGGTAACAAACCAAACCCCATCACACAAACTTTATAGGTAAAACAAGGTTAAAAATCATACTACATCTAAAAAATTCACAAACAAGCTAATTAAGGAGAAAGTTCTCTTTGTTGCCCAGGACTCAGATATCCTTCATCTAGCTTCTTATATAAGAAATGTTGAAATGCCCAAATTCATTTTGTCACTCCAGGGAAAAGGTTTTGGTCAGATGAGATTAATATTATGAAAGACTTTTAGTTATTCAAAATTTTCTGTAGGAATGGTAAGTCAGATAAAAAAATTAAATAAAAACTTCAGTAATAATAATAATAATATCTAATATTTACATAATGCTTATTCTGTCCTAGGCTCTGTACTAATTACTTAACAATTATTATCTCATTTGATCCTCCCAACAATAATGGGAATTATGTCCTATTATTATTCCTATTGTATATATGAGGAAACTGAAACAGAGGTTGCAGTTAAATGATGTGCCAAGAGTGACACATGTGACCTCAGAACAAGCTATTAAAAGATCAAAAATCGATTTTTTATTTAATTTGAAATACAAAAATTTCATAATGCCTCCAAATTCTGTCACTCTAAATACTGCCTTGGGGTCCTTGGTCCTCAACTTGTAAGAGGTATTTATATCTAGTCAAGAATTACTATGCTGTGCCATACTGGCCAACTTCATGATGTTCCCAAATGTACATGAAATTGAAATTGACCTCATCTATCTCTGGTTTCTCTGATTTTTGTCTCTGGGAATAATCTAATTAATAACATCATTTGTAGAAAGGATCAATTAATCAATTTCCCAATGACGACATTCACCATAACTCTAACTTCATACACCAAAACATCCCTTCATGAATACCACTATTTTCCTACATGTTTTATTCTCCCTTATTAACAAAGTTCCTTTAGGGCAAGAACTGCTTTATTTTTTTTATTTGTATCCCCATTACTGAAATAGAAAGGTAAATCTGTGTGACACTATTTCTTGTTGCTGCAGTGACTGATGTACTCTGGCTTGAGACTAGAGAGAGTTGTTACTAGTATGGGGACACACCTGAGGGTACCTAATTACAATGGTGGAGATAGAAGTACTACAGAAATAGAGAGACAATGAGAGATGGTACCACAGAGATAGATACTGCTACAGGGGAATGCACTGGGGTTTGCCTACTATCCCTACTGATGACTAGTAGATCAATCTATTTCCTATCCTCCTCCCTTCAATTCCTCCCTTCTCAAACCCTCTCCCTCCCAGTTTCTTCTTGAAGCCTTTTGGCTTCCTCCCTCCCCCCGAGCGGACTATAAAATACTCTAGTTTTCTTTCTCAGGTAATGGGTTTATTGGGATAACAGGACAAAGAAACTGAGGAAAGAGGAATGAGGGTTTCCCTAATCTATAATGAGGGATATTTGAAGGTTTGGGAAATCAGTCTAGTCACAAATGTGATTGAGGGGACAGTCAGGAAGATGGAGGACAACTGTTTAAAATCTTCTTTCTTCTTCACAAAGCCACCAATGCTCTCAGCTTAACTCCAGAAGGCCTCCTCCTTTCCCCCCTGTTCAAAGGTCCTTCAGCATGGGACAGAACTAAAATAATTAGTTCAGGGCTTCTTCACCCTCAGCCAGCCACCAAGAAAAGTCTCTCCTTCAGGCTGATTATCCTCCAACTCTTGGTCAGTAAAATCTCAGAGATAGAGCAGAAATTCAAGTCCCAATTCGTCTCCTCTCATCAGGCTTCCCCAACTGCCACTCCTCCTGGGAACATTCTGTTTAGAACCTTCTTCTTGATTGATAGACAGGTCCCCAGCCTTGTTTCTTGCATCTTGGCTTGTCCTGCAAAACCTCTCTCTCTTCATGTCTCTACCACATTACCTAGCATTAGTATGGTGCCTACACATAAAAAACTTCATAAATGCTTTAAAAAATTAATACTCCATTCATTCTTAGCACTCCCTTCTACCTCTTTCCCTTCAGAAGTAAAAGTAGGACATATTACACTCAAGATAGTGTTTTTTTGGTCTATTTATTTCTTGGATTGACATACCCAATGAACTCATCACCAAGGGTTTAGACTATGAGTTGTAGTGCTGGTGGTGTTGATTATGAGGATACCTTACAATCATTGGGATTTAAGGATTAAATATACTTTAATACATTAACTCATTTCATAAGTCTTGCTTTCACATAGTTGACTGGTTCTCAGAATGCAAGGATACTCCTTAATAGGAACCATAGTTGAAATACTTGTATCTTGATAAATCCTGCCAAAAATTGTCCTATATTCATATAACTATTGATAATTTACTTTGATATTCAAATTCTAAACACCAATAAAGTGACAAATATTTATCAAGTGTAATAAGGATATGAATAAAGTAAAAAAAAAGGTCTCTATCCTCGATGAATTTACATAAAAATCTAGATAAAAATGTATAAATTAATAAGTGCATAGCATATGAGATCTGGCTGTATATCTATCTTTCTAGATAGAAGATGAAAATTAATCTTTAATTGGAAGACTTTAGTAATTGGGGGAATAAGAAAATGTCTCTTGTAAAAAGTAATTGAATTAAATCTTAAAAGAATGCAGAGAATCTAAGAGCCAATTTGGAAAACAGCTAGTGATTAATTGATTTACCAACTACCCTATAAATTTAAAATTATTGTTTTGAAATTAATTTTATTATATTATATTTATGATTGATAATGAATTTGAGTCAATGGATGTTTATATAATCTAATCAATTTTTTTTCTAAATGATTTATATTAAACAATAAAGTTAAAAAAAAAACCACTAACAACATAATGGCCTTTTTCCTTCTAATGTGAATTGGGAACGGTCTGTCAGACTGTTATTAGGCATAAAATGTTTGCAGCTAGAAATTGGTGGCTAAGCCATTTTCATATATCCTAGTTCTATAATTTAGAAATTATTCAATGCAATCAAAACCTCCTTCTGTATTTATATGAAACATATGAAGAAGAAAACTTTAACCTTTTCCTGATTTCACATCCAACCATATATTTGATTTTAAATCTAAGTTCATTTTTCTTTAGTTCCTTGTTTTTATACATTTCTATGCATTTCCTGAAAACATATTGAAAGTCAAATTGGTATTTCTTTAACCTAGCAGATCTTATTTCTAGAGAATAACCACTGTTATTTGTCTAAATATTGTCTAAAATGCCTAATGGGTATGATGACCCACCCTGTCTCAGGTTTTTTGGCTTATGAAACTATGCTATTATATATTCTGGTTTTCCCTGTCTGGTTCAATTCATAGAATGAATCTCAAGGAGCAATTAATATAGTAACAAAATATCAATAGAAAACAATCTTGAAAATTCTGATCAGTGCAATGACCCACCACTATCCCAGAGTACCAGTGTTCATTGTGGAAAATTAGTAATGAATTGGGAAATAGTTTTCTCTTTGGCCATCTCTAAAGCTTAAACATAGCTATGAAACTGGTTTGGGTCCTCTCTTCTTTTGTCTAGGTCTTTTACATGCAGAATGGAGACCTTTTATTTATCTCTAAACAGTCAGCTCTAGCTGTCATCATGACCCTTGGTGAATAGGAAAGGGGCTATTGGATCTTCTCCTGAGACTCAATTCTTTTTATAATGAAATGGTGAGGGAGGAGATGAGTCAGTTGTTTTCTTTCCTTTTGGCCATGCTATCCCTCTCTCTTTCTCTTCCTTAGTTGTTTGCTCTCTTCTTCCTACCTTCTGCCCTGCTCAAGTTCTGTGATATCTATTCAGCCTGTTAGGGAGTCCATTGCCTAGTTAGAGATCTTGAGTAGCTGTTTATTAAATTAATTTACATTTTATATATACATCATCCAAAGAATTTCATTCATTTCAGAATCATACTACTCATCTTGTAGCAGAGAGGTGATGGACTCAAGGTTTAAAATGAAACACATTTTTCACCTGTCCAGTGCTGAAATTTGTTTTGTTTGATTATATATGTTTCCCAAAGAAGAGCTCAGAAGGAGAGAAGATACATATTTACTAATTTAAAAAAGCAACATTTCTATAACGCTAATTCTCATTGTTGATAATGGAAGCCACCAAGAAGGTCTCTGATAAAGGGTAATAATGCATGAAACAAAGCCCTTGTAGTATTGTTGGAATGGACATTCATTGTGAATGCTAATCCGCCTTTCTTGTCTCCAATAATATTTAGAGTTAATGATCTTCCCTTAACTGAATAGGATTGAATATGGAGCAAAATGGAGGCCCTACTTACCTCAAGTAAAAGCGATTTCCTAGTAATATCAATATTTTCTTTGCAAATAGCTTTTATCTCAAACTTCCTAGATAAGTACTAGGGTTCCCATATGTGTATAATACTGAAGATTAGAATTATGGCAAGGACTGTTGATCTATGCCTTGGTCTTACTGAGAACACCAAGAGGCCAGGAATCTTCTAATAGTGCCGCCTTGAAAACACCCAGAAATTTTATTGTTAGACCAGAAGGAATCAATTTTTGAGCTCCCAAACTACATAGTTCCCTGTGGGAATAGAGCTTTTGATAGCATCTAGCAATGACCTGATGAAACACACATAAAAAACCTAAAGATAAAGATAAAGTGATAGTAACAGCTAGTAAAGGTCAGAAACTATTGCAGAGATTTGAAGTTTGGTGAAAATTGCTTGGTAGAGAGGGTAGGCATGAAGGATACTCTAGCAAAGCTCCTACCATATATAAGTTCAGTGTTATCTGAAAGTCTACAAAATCTTCCCAAGATGTAATTAGTTGGTCTTTGGTCTAAATGCCAACACAAAAATAATAGGACATGTTCTACGCTGATGACTGGTTAGCATGTGGTTTCATTATAACATTTTTATATAATTATCATTATTTCAGTATTTGAATCATGATAGGATTAGGGTTATTTTTAACTATTATTGTATGCCACAATAATATGAAGAAGTAAATATTCAGTACCAGGAATGCAAGGCTAGTTTAATATTAGGAAAACCATCCATATAATGGCCCATATCAATAATCAAAACAACAGAAATCACATGATTATCAAAATAGATGCAGAAAAAGCCTTTGACAAAATATAACACTCATTCCTATTGAAAACACTGGAAAGTATAGAAATAAAAGGGCCTATCCTCAAAATAATCAATAGTATTTATTTAAAACCATCAGCAAGTATCATCTACAATGGGGATGTTAGAAACCTTCCCAATAAGATCAGGAGTGAAGCAAGGATGCCCATTGTCACCTTTATTACTTAATTTTGTACTAGAAATGTTAGCAGTAGCAATTAGAGAAGAAAAAGAAATTAAAGGTAAAGTAGGCAGTGAGGAAACTAAACTTCACTCTTTTCAGATAATATGAAGGTATTCTTAGAGAATCCTAGAATATAAACTAAAAAGCTAGTGAAAATAATTCATAACTTAAGCAAAGTTGAAGGTTACAAAAAAACCCCACATAAATCATCAGCATTCCTATATATTCCCCACAAAAAAATAACAACAACTCAGCAGCAAGAGTTAGAAAGAGAAACACCATTTAAAATAATTCTAGACAATATAAAGTATTTGGGAATCTATCTGCCAAGACAAAGACAGGAATTATATGAAAACTACTACAATACACTTTTCACACAAAAGAAATAACTTTTCAATTACTAAGATGAAAAATGATTCCCAAAGAGTTAATTCAATTATTTGATAAACATTAAATGTTCTCTACCTGTAAGTCATTGTTTCTGGCAATGGTAATAAAACAAAACAAGACAAAATCAACAAAATGCATGAAATAATATCTTCTTTTAAGAAACTTACATTTTGTACAGGTTATGCAATATAAAATAAAAGGGTTTTATGAAAGGAAAAACAAAGGTTGACACAAACAAGGTAGACAGAGGGATCAGAGAACACTTCACGGAGAAGGTGGTATTTGAATTGAAGCTTTGTTTCTCAGGTTATTTTATCATTCCATGGATAAAAAGGTTACTCAACCAAATCATGATATTAGACATATTCTCAGCAATTCCAATTTGATGAGAAGGATGTTCAGAACTAGATTGTAGATTTTGGAGTCACCTTCATAGAGCAGAACCTTGAACTCAAGGTATGTGGTAAAATTTCCAAAAGAGTGTGTAGGGAAAGAAGAGAAGAGGAAAACTGAGGATGGTAGAATTTGAGATGCACACACTTTGATGGAACAGGAAATATTCAGCATTGGAGTAGATATAAATGAAAAAGGAAAGTAAAAAAAAAAGTGTAGGTATCAAAGTAACTAAAGAGACAACATTTGGTAAAGTCCTTCTAGCTGGTCCTTATGTACCTCAGGGTCCTACCAACTTTTAGAGCTCCAACAGGATTTCAACAGTCCAAGCTCTTACTAAGAGATGTCACAACTTTTCCCCAAAACTGTGGAATGTTTTTATCATATGCCTTTCTGATAACCAGGACTCAGCTTGAAACCAGCTAAAATGTCCTTCACTCCATTACCCCTGTGTATAAAAGCCTATCTCCCTGACCACACAATCAAAGTCTCATGTGAAGCAGCTATGTACGTATACTCTGAATGATTACTATTTATTGAATCTCCTAATAGAGCTGTTCTAACTTCCTTCCAATTTTTGTGTCTGGACTTAACCCTACAATTCTGGTGGCAGTGATGGGATTTATCTGAGCCAACTGCAGGCTGGGAAAGGATGAAATAATAAATTGACCCCCTTCCAGGTAGGTAAATGATTCTGTGATGTCTGAAAATGTCTCCACCTTTACCTTACCTGGTAAGGCACCAAGTCAATCAGAGTCAAGAACACTAAGTCAATCAGAGAAAAGACAAAATAAACAAAACAAAATTCTTTGCAAACTTTAAAGCAATAGGTTATGGAACAACCTCCAGGAATTGATGCAAAGTGAAAGGAGCAGAGCCAGGAGAACATCGTACACAGAGACTGATACACTGTGGTACAATCAAATGTAATGAACTTCTCCATTAGTGGCAATGCAGTGATCCTGAACACCCTGGAGGAATCTATGAGAAAAACCACTATCCACAGTCAGAGGAAAAACTATGGGAGTAAAAACACAGAAGAAAAACAATTGCTTGAATACATGGTCCAGGGGATATGGTTAGGGATGTAGACTCTAAATGATTATCCTAGTGTAAACAACAACATGGAAATAAGTTCTGATCAAGGACACAAATAATACACAATGAAATTGTGCATGGGCTATGGGAAGGGTGGGTGGAGGGGAGGGAGGGAAATAATGTAATTATTGTTACCAAGGAATAATGTTCTAACTTGGCTAAATAAATTCAAATGGAAAAAAAATAAAGTAATAGCTTAATGTCATGTGTGGTTATCATCATTCCTCTCCTCAGATGTTCTGAATATGTCCCTGGCTCAACCTCTTGGCTAATTAAAGTATTATATTACCTTTACTACTGTTGAATTATTAATAGAATTGCAAGCTTAGATAGCTAACTGAAAGTGCTTATGAATCAAACACAGAATTCAGATTATTACCAAAACAAAATTGAATCATACCTTGAATCTCATATAGCTACATAACTATGATATGTTGCCATTGTTGTTGTTTAGGAGTTTGCAGTCATGTCTGTCTCCGTAACCTCATTTGCAGTTTTCTTGATAGAGATATTGGAGTAGTTGGCTATTTTTTCTTCCAGTTCATTTTACAGATAGAAAAACTGAGGAAGAGAGGTCCATTGACTTTTCCAGCATCACACACCTCTGTCTGAAGCCAGATTTGAACTCAGGAAGAGGAGTCTTCTTGATTCCATGTTTGGCACTCTATCCCCTGTTCTGCTTAATGTAATAATGGCACTGTAATAATACCCAATAGACCAATTTTAACAACTCCACTCAGACAAAATATGTATTATTATTCCTGATGTGCTTAAGAAATACAACATTGGCTAAATCAATTGTATTATGCTTTTAATAGAGTTGTACTGAACTGGTTATGACTCGTTAATGGAGAATATAAGATTTTTGGGAAAATAAATTTCCATAACCCACTCTGAGGTACTAGATAAATTGTAGGATACTTAAAATATTTAAGTACTTTTAATAAACATAAATACCCTCCATTACCCTAAGGCAGTATTTGGAACCTTATGAAATCTATCTTCAATTAAGGGACTTAAAGATGGAAAAACTTCATGTTTGCAGGTAATATCTCTAATGTTATTTGTTGAATGTCACTTTTTGTAGCCAGTCAAAAATAAAGTTCCCTGTTTTTCTAGATTGCCAATGTGCTACTTGCGTACTTTTGTGATTTCCTTCAAGTAACCCTCCACACCTGCTTCATCATGGTCTAGAGCAGTGAAGGCAAACCTTTTGGAACTTTTTAGGGACCCTGTGCCATGCCCCCCACACTTCCCAGACTGTGTGCCCATGCCCCGCCCCCATTCCATGCCCTACCCCATGACCATTTGAGGTGCCCCACCCACCCCTGCATTTTTGGGCTAGACCATGGGAAGGGTCTGGGGGTGGGGACTGGCTGCAGGCTGGCCAAGATAGGTCTGAGCTCCACAGGGAGGCTCAAGTGCCCCATAACTTCCCCTTATTTTTGTGAAGCAAGACCAGACTTCAGGCCTTTGGTGAGCTGTGTCCACTCAAATGTCTCCCTTGTTCTCCATGGGGCCAGTAATTTGGCTGGTCAAAATCCAGGGCCAAGCTCCACCGGGAGGTTCCAGCACCCCATGCCCTCATGCTCTTCCACTGTATTTATGAGGCTGGTCCAGGCTACCAGCCCTGACCAGTTGCTCAGCCCTGGAATGCTGGAGGGAGGTTAGAGTGCACCATACACTGCATTCAGGGATGGGGCCAGGTTCCTAGATGGCCAAGTCAAGGGCCTGCACATTCCCACAGAGAGGTCTTTACATGCTGTCATTGGCACATGTGCCATAGGTTCACCATCATAGGCCTAGAGGTAACTCCAGTTTCTTTAAGTATATGAAAAAAGAGTGAAAGGTCTAAAAGTTTCCATCCCATGGGGAAAAGCTATAAATATAGTTCTGATGAAAGAACATTTCTTCTTTTTGAGGACTGACATATTTAAATGTAAAGAAGCCAGACCTAGGAATTTGGTCATCAAGTAATAAACTTTTTGGCCATGATAACGTATTAAAGAAAGGAAATTACAAAATGGCTTCAGATACTATATACCCCCTCATTCTCTTTCATTGATAGTGGCAGAATGGCAGAAGAGGGAGCAGAAAATTAAATGATCCATATTTGTTAATTTAACAACTGAGATACTAACACTGGTTATTAATTAATGGGCATAGTACTTAAGGAACAGAATACTACCTAGTTAAAAGAACTATTAAAGAAACACAGTTTAGGCCATAATCAAGGCATTTCATCATTCATTTAAGAAATTCCTTATTTAGATTTTTACAATTTAGTATTAAAATACTATTGGATTAAAGTGTAATACTTTCTGAGCTTTCTTTCTATTAATCTTAATTCAACAAAATGAGTAAAATGCTTGACAGTTTAGTAGAACTCTATTCTTTTTGTAGCAGTTTAAAATGTCAGGAAAATAAAAATGAATGGGGAAAAAACCCATTGGATTTGTGTTTCAAATAGAACATAAAACCTAAATAATCAGGTGTAGACCCAAGGACGAATATTTAACTGAAATAATCTTTTTGGAAAAAAATAAAGATAGCTGGGTAAAGTAATGAATATATCATTTGGTCAGATGGACTGATTTATAAAGTCCAAACATTCTAATATTTTAACTTTGATCATTTTGTAATCTCATTTAAACTTAAAACAAAAATGATGGCATTATTCTTATTAAATGAGACTACTATTTGCTAAAGAAAAATTCTTTCAGAAATTCCATTAAATTAATTCCTTCAATAGTATAACATATAGCAGATGTAATAATCATAATATTAACATTATTTTAGATTTCCTCCATAAACATCCTTGCCATATATTTCATCATTTGAGTTTATCTATCATGAATCATTTAAAATATTTAATATAATTATTGGTAACTTAGAATTCTGTATCTGAAAATTGCTTATTCATATCCTAAGACCATTTGTAAGTTGGAGAATGACTTGTATTCTCATAATTTTGACTCTTTTTTTTACATATTTGAGAAATGAAGCCTTCATGAGAGAAACTTCTTATACATTTCCCCAAACTTGTAATTTTTCCTCTAATCTTGTTTTTTGCACAAACCATTTAAATTTAATATAATCAGAATTATTCATTTTATACCTTATAATGTTTTTTATCTTGTCTGGTCATAAATTTTCCTTTCTCCAGGAATCTGACAGGTAAACTATTCTATATTCCCCTAATTTGCTTAAGGTGTCACACTTTAGGTTTAAATCATATACTTTTTGAACTTATCTTGGGTTATAAGGTGTGAGATATTGATCTATGCCTAGTTTTTGCCATACTGTTTTCCATTTTTCCCAGTAGTTTTTCTCAAATTGAGAGTTCTTATCCCCCCCCCCCCAAGCTGGGGTCTTTGGGTTTATCAAACACTGGATTGCTATGGTCATTTAACCCTGGATATTGTGTTTCCAATCTATTCCATTGATCTACCATTCTATTTTAGCTAGTACCAGTTTGCTTTGATGATCATTACTTTAGAGCACAATTTGAAATCTGGTATCACTAGGCCAACTTTTTGTCACTTTTTTTTTACTTATTTCCTTAATATTCTTGACCTTTTGTTTTTCAAGACTAATATTACTTTTTAGTCTATAAAATAATTTTTGTTAGTTTGGTATAAATAAATTAGTATAGTTCAGTTTTATTATATTAGTTCAGTATACCTATAAGCAATTAATATTTTCCAATTGTTTATATCTGATTTTATTTGTATAAAAATGTTTTGTGATTGTGTTCATGTAATTCCTGTGTTTGTCTTGGCAACTAGACTCCCAGGTATTTTATAGTCTCCCAAGTATTTTAAATGGGATTTATCTTTCTATCTTTTGCTGTTGGACATTGTTGGTAATATATAGAAATGCTGATGATTTATGTAATTTTGAATATTTCTAAAAATATCACCATGAGGTTAATTACAGATGGATACAGAAAATGAAAGGTTAGAGGAATTCTAAATAGACCCTCCAAATGAAAGTAACATGAATGAATGAATAAATTAATGAAAAAGCATTTAAGCATTCATGTATCAGGAACTCTGCAAAGTATTGTGGATATAAATATAAAACAGACATAGCTTCTGCTCTCCTGAGCTTATATCCTAATTGCAGGAGGCATCACATGTAGGGGAATGGTGGCAGTGAAATTTGGTTTGGTGTAGGAAGTTATAGGGATGGTGAGTAGAGCCATGGGAAAGTTGATTGGCATGTGTTTTCTATAAATAATAGTAAAGTGCTGATTAGTTTATATTTTCAGAGCTCAAATTTGGGAGCTAGGTATTATGTGTATATGTGACAGATGACAAGATAATGCCTAAGAGACATATACAGTGAACCATGTTTAAGGCTCAACATTCAGTATAGTGCAAGTCTCTGGTAGGAATTTTAGAAATGAGAGTGTTTTGTCCCCAGGGCTTGGTTTCTTGAGATCTGGTAGTCAGGAGGGTACAGAGGCAAGGCAAAGCAGATGTCAAGAAGATTGTCATAGTGTAATGCAGAGAATAAGTAAGACCAGCAAGTTATTTCCGGAGTGAGAACAAATGCATTATGTTAATATCTTAACAATGTCCAGAATTCTAGGGTAAACCCATTCACCCTTTGCAAGAATTTAGAAGAGAAGAACAGAATGAAAAAGCTTGGATAGGATTTAATCTGTAACCTTTATTAATGAAATCATAGAGTCAGTAAATAACAGAATATACTTCCTTAAATATAGAGACAAGTAAATAAATTTGAACTTCAAGTTAATTAACTACAACACGATAATATGTTAGTTGTAAGCATATGGCTTCAGATTTTTGTTTTATTTCTTTCAAGCAATATGAAAGAATTCAAGTAAAAAATGAATGCTATCTATTAAGAGCATGTCATTTACTGAAATATCCCATTCTTCATTTATTTCCTCCATATATTTTTCTGGTGTAAACAGTTTGTCTTCTGTCACAACATGATGAACATGAAAATATATATTGTATGATAGATAACACATGCACAACACATATTACAGTACCTATCTTCTTAGAAAGGGGAAAGGGATAGGAGGCAGGGAGAGAACATGGATTGCAAAATATCAGAAATGATTATTAAAAAAAATTTTGACATATAATTTGGAAGAAAAAGAACATGCTATTTGGTCTATGAAATGCTAATCATACCATGAAGGTCAGCTAGATGTCATAAATGGATAGAGTTCCAGATCTAAAGTCAAGAAGATTCATATTCCCGAGTTCAAATTTGATCTCAGACACTTGCTAGCTATGTGACCCTGAGCAAGTCACTTAAGATAGTTTACCTCAGTTTCCTTATCTTTAAAATGCGAGTGTGAAGGAAATCACAACCACTCTATATCTTTGCCAAAAAAAAAAAAAACTCCAAATGGAATCACAAAGAATCAGAACTGACTGAAACAACAAAGCAACAGATAACCATCATATATTTGAATGATCAACTGATTCACATTGCATAGAACTAAAGGTAAAATTAATGTTTTCATTTAAATTTTCAAACAATTATTTCACCATCATATTGATTTTATGTCCCCAGTGCATCCCACAGAGGAGGTACATGATAAATGCTCACTGCTTGAGTTTAGTACCATGGAAATTTGTATGTATTATATAATTTTCCCTGAATGGACTTATTTCATTAGAATAAGAAATTCTTAGACATAGACCCCCTCGATCAATACAGGTTTTCAACTACTCTGCAACTTATAGTCTCTGGAAATATTTTGGACTCTGAGAATTTGAGTGACTTCTCCAGTGTCATATAGCCTATAGGTGTCAGAAACAGGACATGAACATCAATGAGAAATTTAAATCTGTTAGCCATCCAAAGTTTGCTAGTCCTTTTTCTGGTCAAGGGGAGTGGGAGAAAGTAAAAAAAAGGGGAGAAAAAAATCCCTCCCATCATTCCAAGCAAGTCCCTCTCTGGGACTTGGCTGGAATTGCATTCCTCTTTAAGTTGTCAGACAATTAAGTTAAATTGGATTCTGAAATAGTCTGCTATTTATAGATGACTCATAGGGTGTGACAGGGTGTACATTAGTTTAATGCATCTGATTGATTTATTTTTTTTAATGGCAGGGAGAAACTTGTACTCATTGAAATTACTGAACACTTTCTTAAATATAATCCATCTTATTCTCTTCCAAAACTGGTTCAAACTTGAGCATGAAAATATGGGTTGCCTATCTGACCACAAACCTTAATTTAGGTAATATTTCCACCCCACCCTTTAGTTGTTTTTCCTTTGTAGATTATTAAATTAATCTCTTTTGAATGTCTGTGACTTCTATTGACTAAGCCTTGTAGTTTGCCTGGTACAACATTAACTTGCAAACAAGAACATCTGGATGACCTTAAGGAACTTCTCTTTTATTTGGACTCAGCACAGAAAATCATCAATGATAATTGTGAAGACGTTTGGTGACCATTTGTCTCTTATGTCTTATATGTGTCATATATGCATTTGGTACTGAGTATTATTGTCCAATATCAAACATTTCTCAGTTTACATAGACTAAGTTTGTTTTTGGAGACTGACTCAAAAGATTATTCTATTGCCTGTATTTCCCCAACTTAGAGTTTTTCTTTGGAAAAACTCAGAATATATCTATATAAATATATATGTCTAGGTTTTAATGAATAAAAAGAATAGGTTCCCCTGTTCCTATGCAAACAATCAGGGAAATAAATGCATATTATTACATATAGAATAACACTCTTACTTTTCTTTTTCTTCAAATACTCAACAGAAACTGTGCTATAATTAGTTAGGGAGTTCTTTTAAATATTCCAGGATGCAAATCATTAAAGCCTAAGGGAAGCAATTCCTGTCCATATCATGGGAATCTTGTCCATCTTCTTCCAAAGCTACTAGGACAGAGGCTGACACTAAAGAAAAAGTGCTAGGCTGAAGAGTGGGTGAAATTGATCACTTCAATGGGGGAGGAGCCCCAGGAGTTTAGAATCTTGAGGAGGAGAAGACTCTGGCTAGTAGAGTTGGGCACTCTCAGTCTTGAGAAGCCGAAGGGAAAGGGTGAAAAAAAGACTTTCTCCTGAGTGTTACCCACTTTTCCTGCTGATGTCTGGAAATCTTTCCCCCCAACATTTCCCAATTGAAGGGACTTTCTGAAGAGAAACCTGAGCAGACTTTACCTCAGCTCCTGTTGCCCAGGGGTGAGTCAACCTGAATTTCTCTCAGGGGGCTCAGGCTGCCAAAACCCGAGTTCCCCCCAAACTCAAGGAGGGAGGGGAAAGGGTTTAGATAGAGATAGGGACCCCCTTTCCCCACTTCCCTTTCCCATTCTTTCCATGCTATTTATTCCTTTTTTTTACCTGATTGAGTTGACATTAAAATAGTTAACTTTTCCCCAAGCAGAGTGTGAATGTACAGATCAAGGGGAGACCCTTTGGTCTTGAGTAGTTGAGGGGGGCAAGAGGTATGAGAGCAAATCTTGGAGAGCAGCCTTAGCTAGGGGGGGAAGGCAGAAGGGAAAATATTCAAACCCCCTCTCCTCTCTCTGAGCGAACCCTAAACATGAGCTATATCCCCTGAACCCCACTTTTAAGAATGGAGGTGTTCCTGTCTTTCCCCCTCTCAATACTAAAAGATTTAACCCCTCAGGTTACAACTTAATCTCCCTTCTGATGTTTAGGGTAGGCTCAGAGAGAGGAGAGGGGGTTTGAAGATTTTCTCCCTTCTGCCTTCCCCTCCTTAGCTAAAGCTATGCTCCCCAATTCTCTCTCTTCCCTCTTGTCCCCCCTTCAGTACTTGAGACCAAAGGGTCTCCCCTTGATCTGTTCACTCACACTCAGCTTGGGGAACAGATAACTTTTAATGTCAACTAAATCAGGTAATATAAAGAGAATAACTAGCACAGAAAGAATGGGAAAAGGAAGTGGAGAAAGGGAGTCCCTGTCTCTATCTGAACCCTTTCCCCTCCCTCCTTGAGTTTGGGGGGAACTCGGGTTTTGGCAGCCTGAGCCCCCTGAAAGAAATTCAGGTTGACTCACCCCTGGGCAACAGGAGCTGAGGTAAAGTCTGTTCAGGTTTCTCTTCAGAAAGTCCCTTCAATTGGGAAATGTTGGGGGGGAAAGATTTCCAGTCTCCAGCAGGAAAAGTGGGTAACGCTCAGGAGAAAGTCTTCTTTTACCCTCTCCTTTCCACTTCTCAAGACTGAGAGAGCCCAACTCCTCTACCAGCTGGTGTCTCCTCCTCCTCAAGATTCCAAACTCCTGGGCCCACTACCCCATTGAAGTGATCAATTTCACCCATTCTTCAGCCTGGCACTTTTTCTTTAGTGCCAGACTCTGTCACAGTACTTTATTTCTCGTTAGGTCACCCAAAATATTGGAGACCTTCTTGACATTATTTATACCTTTTCTTTTTGGGAATTGTTATTTGATCACATGTTGTAGCTCTCTTTCCAATCATGCTCTACTTCATTGTTCTCTCTGGGATATATGTATATTTTAAGTATATTTTTCCCAGATTACACAAAATATAATTTTCCAATATTTGTTTTTTGTGATGCACTCTTAATTTGTTTTTGATGACAATGAATTAAACTCCATTGTTACATAGCAACATTGGTAGAATATTACTGAGAAGATGATGTTTGTTTTCATAGGGAGATTGAGTCAATAAAAATTCCTTTTAATTTTTCATAAGTAATCATACCTTCTCTCATCCTATTCCAAACTGGGGCTAATGAACTGCTATTTTTTTATTTATCTAACATACACACTTATATTGATATGTTCACACATAAACATCCTATGTGATCATCAAATAGACTTATTTGTATATATATCTATATACACTATTGGATAAGTTTTTACAAAATATCCAAATGCATGATGAAATCTTGATAATAAAAATTTTACATCCTTTTTATGCATGGAGAAGACAAAATTTAAATGATTAGGGATATCTTTCAATATACTCTAAAGTATTCTGATGGTTTAATCAATGTGGTCAAAGGCTTCTGCAAACAAGACTATTTGAGGGACTTCTTTAAATCATGGGAACATTTAATTTAATCTGGACTTTTTGCTAGTTTTTTTTTTACCATCATAATACTGAATACATTTCTCAAATATACTTTTTATTTTTTTGCCATGTTTGATGTTAATCCTCAGTAGAATATTGAATAAGAATGATAATTGGTTTTTCATATAATTGAGTAAAATATAAAATTAGAAAAAATAAAAAAAATGAAATCAAAAGCATCCTAAAATGTCAAATAAAATCTCCAAGTACATTAAGTTGGTTTGGGAACATATACATGGGTTTTGGGCACCATGTTTCAGAGACATGTACAGGAGTCTGGTGATGAGTGATTGGATCTGAGGACCATTTCAGCCATGGAGAGAGAGAATCAACCTGCTAGGGGGACTAGTGGGGAGACAGATAGACAGACAGACAGACAGACAGAGACAGAGACAGATTGAGACAGAAAGACAGAGAGACAGAGAAGGAGAAGGAGAAGGAGAAGGAGAAGGAGAAGGAGGAGAAGGAGAAGGAGAAGGAGAAGGAGAAGGAGAAGGAGAAGGAGAAGAAGAAGAAGAAGGAGAAGGAGAAGGAGAAGGAGAAGGAGAAGGAGAAGAAGAAGAAGAAGAAGAAGAAGAAGAAGAAGAAGAAGAAGAAGAAGAAGAAGAAGAAGAAGAAGAAGAAGAAGAAGAAGAAGAAGAAGAAGAAGAAGAAGAAGAAGAAGAAGAAGAAGAAGAAGAAGAAGAAGAAGAAGAGGAAGAGGAGGAGGAGGAGGAAGAGGAGGAGGAGGAGGAGGAGGAGGAGGAAGAGGAGGAGGAGGAGGAGGAGGAGGAGGAGGGAGGGAGGGAGAGGGGGAGAGGGAAGCAGAGGGGGATGGCAGAGGGGAAGGGGAATGTAAAGGGGGAGGAGGAGGACAGCAAAAATTTTGACCAGCATGTCTGAGAAGGACAGAATGGAACCATTATGGCACCATGACTGTTGGCTACAATCTTCATTAAGTGTGACAAAGAGAAATATTTTTATAGAGAATAGAATACTAAGTATTACAACATTTAGGGGGGTGTTACTTCCCCAAAGGATATTTATGAAAATGATTTCACACATGAATATTATCAGGGTTGCTATTACAGACTTAAGCAAGTTGAAAAGCAGTGATTACTAATCTGTTCTTAGGGAAAGGCAGGCTTGGTACTTTCAGTCATGATGTTACAAGGACTTCTTTGCTCTTCAGAGTGAGGGGGGACTCAGAGTTTAATGATGACCTTTGGTTGCCAGCAGCAGTGCTTTTGTGTGAGAGATTGAACCTTGCCAGCAATCTCAGCCAAGCATGGCTGCTTTCCTCAGTGGGATTCACATATTCCCCTTTTACCTTTTATTTTAAAAAGGCTCTATATTATGTACTAAAGTCTTGACATTATTAATAGGGAGTGCAATAAATAGTATGAGAAAAAGAAAGTAATTATACATATAAGGATATATGCAATATATAGAATAAAATATAAAATTATACATATAACAAAAAATAAGAATATGTGCTAGAATATGAGACAGTGTTTCCAAAAAATTTGAGACTTAAATACATTGAATATTGAATCTGCTATTGCTTTTGTGTTTTCATTAAGAACCTTACTATCTTCATTATAGTGTGTTGCTACGATTGAACCTTGTATGTCCATTGAAGTGTTACATGAATGAATCTTGTATGTCCATTGAACTGTTACTGTAAATAAGTTTTGCATGTACATTGAAATGTTACTGGAGTGCTATGCTCCAAGAATATTTTAATATCTCTTCAATAGCCATAGAATGGAGTATGGTAGCAAAGGCTACTCATCCTTTCTAACAAAAAAAGTAATAAACTATTCTTCATTTTCCATGTCCAATTCTTCTATAACTGACCCTTTTTGCCTTAGGCTTTAGCTTTGAATGAGACTTTGGCACATATTCTTGGACAGCTAAGTGACTATGGGACTTGGTAGCTAGAGCTTGTATGTCATAGTAGTTCAGTCATTGTGCAATTTATTAGCTTGTAGTTGTCATGGTAGTAAAGAATTATTAGTCTTAATATTGTTAGAATATGTCAAGGGTCTTACCTAAGGTGGTAGGTAAGCCGGATAGTTGATTATGTCTCTGGTATGCTTAAAAGTGCAACCATTGTCAAAAATGCAAGTTCTAGTGTCACATCATTTCCTTAAGTCTGTATCACATGCTCTGTGTGCTGAGGTTCCAGTTGGGCATTTCTCTTGTTCTCTTATTTGTTGCTCTGTGCTGGCTGGTGATCTCTCAGCTGGAATCTCTTCAGTTTTTTTTCTCTAAGATAAGGTACTCAGACTGGCTTCTCAACTTTTTCTGAAAAAAAAATGTGACCCCTGGGCTCCAGGTTATTAGTGGATCAGGGTCTGGTCATAAACTGGTTAAAGTGTCCCTTTGAGTCATAAAAATGCCTCATTGCAGCCTTTAGATTGTTCTCATCAAAGATTGAGTGTGAATATGACATTCCCCCTTATTATTTTTAAGAAAATATCCTAGTGGTGTGATTCCCACATTATAACTGGAAGAAAGACTTGTTCTAATTAGTGTTCTGATTTCATTCATATATAATTCATAATTCCAAACATTCTAGTCTGCTTCAAGTATCTGTATATTCCTTTAGCTTTTCTATCTAGGGCCAATTCTGTATTCATTTTATTCTGTGTCTTATTTATATTTGCTTTACTGTGGTAATTAAAAAATCTTTGTCTTCCTGTCTTTAAATTTTTATTAAATTTAGTTTGTGATGAGATAGATTTACTTATCTAAAAAAAATTCTTTTATTGTTTAGTCATGCTTGCTTAAAACCATAGATGGATGATGGAAGGGAGTGAGCTGGGTGGAGAGGGGGGTGAGTGTGGGGGTGAGGTGGTAAGACAATTTGAATCGACTATGTGACCATGTGGATGGAACTGCAACTATGTGGAATGAGTGGGCTGGGTAGAGAGAAAAACAGAGAAAAAAAGGATGGGGAAGAGGGAGAGAGGGAGAGTCTGATCTCTAGTTTTTGTCCTCTTGTCAAGTTCTATAACTTGGTCTATAAAAAATTATTTTGGTTCTTTAAATCCAGTAAAATGATTATAGGTCCTTTTTCTCAAAGCTGTGCTACTATGATTTATATCTTTGTTTATATTTTGCTGAGGAGTGAAAAAGAAAAAAAAATCCTTCACTAACAACCTTCTCTTTTAAACTCTTTTTTCATTTTTTGAATTTACATGTTTCAAAACCTTCATATTGCATTTGAATACATGTTAACCTCTTAGTACCTGTGTTATATCACATTATATCTCCATTTTTCAGTTGACTCAAATGTCTTAGATGTAACTAAACATTCAAATACATAACCATTATCCATTTCAAATTCTAGTGAGAATAGACAATTCTTTCATTGTTTATTTTTGTAGAGAATCAAACTTATCTAAAGTTTTGTACAATTTGATAAATACTTTTTAACATTGAATACCATAAGTACATTTCAGAATCATTATTAGTTTTTCCACAGTTATATATGTTAACATTAAAATTGAATCTAAGTCACTTCTGGTCTAAGATGGTCACATAGTACAAGCAAAGGTCTTCTTCTCCTTACAACTGACTGGTACAAAACATCTCAAAAGGACAAAAATAAAAATCAGATGAGTGAAAGGGACCCACTGTAGGGTGCAATCTTAAAGGTAGGCATGGTTTGGACATTTCCATGCTATAAGGGGGTAAAATTTCACCTACCAAAGCCTGAACTGATCACCCCTTTTCCACTCCACCTACAGAGTCAGAGTTAGAGCCAGCAAGAGGCAATCTCTAAGTTCTTAGGGGCTGGCTGAGGGTACCACAAAGTTACCCCTGAAAGCAATGAGAATTGGAACCCTAGGCTAAGGAATGCAGAGCTTGGGTGCAGAGATAGGGCAGAGAGGGGTTACCTACAACAGATGAAGAAGAGACTAGAAAAATAGACTTAGGGGAAAATGCTCTATAGATCTGCCTCTCCTCCTCACTCAGACTTCTGGCTGGGAAGGAAAGAAAAAAACAAACAAACAAACAAACATAGAAATGTCCACCAATACCCAAGAACTACAATCTACAACTACCCCCCCAAAGAAAAAAAGAAGAAGAATAAAAAGGCTCTGACCCTAGATAAATTCTATGGCAAAAAAATTGCAGACTAGAGAGGTGACAGTAGGGAGTGACAAATAAGTAAAAACATCCAAACTTTCACCCCCAAACAGAAATTGGTTATAAGCTCTCAAGGAACAAAAAAAGGAATTTAAGAACCAAGTAAGAAAGCTAGAAGAAACTTGGCAAGAAAAGTGGGAAATAGTTCAAAAAAGAAAACAATAGTTTAAATGATAAAATCTTCCACCTGGAAAATGAAACTGGACACTCAAATTGACCTGCTGGAATCCATGAAAAGTG
This sequence comes from Monodelphis domestica, assembly GCF_027887165.1. Lineage (NCBI taxonomy): Eukaryota > Metazoa > Chordata > Mammalia > Didelphimorphia > Didelphidae > Monodelphis > Monodelphis domestica. Next base: position 139,577,100 of record NC_077234.1, on the reverse strand, counting down.
GACAGACCAAACCAAAATAAAAAAAACAAAACAACAGTCTTTAATGACTAGAATTGGGCAAGTTGAAGCTAATGACCTCACAAGGCAAGAAGAATTAATAAAGTAAAGTCAAAAGACTGACAAAAAAGAAAGAAAAATGAAATATCTCACTGAGAAGATGACAGACCTGGAGAGCAAATCTAGTAGAGACAATTGAGAATAATCGTTCTATGGGAAAACCTGGGAAAATAACAGAGGCCTAGACATCATACTATAAGAAATTATCCAAGAGAACTACCCTGATGTTCTTGAACAAGAGGGAAAAATAGACGTTGAAAGCATCTACAAATCACCCTCTACATTAAACCCTCAGAAGACAATCCCCAGGAATGTAATTGCCAAGTTGAAAAGCTTCCAAGTTAAGGAGAAAATATTGTAAGAAGCCAGAAAGAAACAATTCAGATATAAAGGAGCACCAATGAGGATTACACAGGATCTGGCAACCTCCACAGTAAGAACCACAAGGCTTGAAATATAATATTTAGAAGGGCAAGAGAATTGGGTATATAACCAATGATCACTTACCCATGAAAACTGACTATACATCCAGGGGAAAGTCTCAGCATTTAACAAAGTAGTGGATTTCCAAGTATTCCTAAGGGAAATGTCGGAACTAAATGGAAAATTTGATGTCCAAATTGAAAACTCAAGAGAAACATGACAAGGTAAACAAGAAAAAGAGAAGAAAATTCTTTTTTAAGAGCTCCAGTAAGGTCAAATTGATTATATTCCTATGTGGAAAAATGATGTTTATAACTCTCAAAAACTATTTTCCCTACCATAGTAGATAGAAGAATTATTAAAAGGAAGATGTGGGGGTACAAAGTGGTTTAAGATGATATATTTTTTTAAAAGGGAGTGATGGGAATAAAAGGTTACATCACAAGAGGAACTTAAAGGAAGAAGAAAATAGAATAATTTATCCCACATAAAAAGGCACATGGAAGGGGAAAAATACTATTATAAGAAGAAGAAGAGAGTAGTAATAGGTAAATCAATTATGAGAAGGAAGAGCAATTAGAGTCATTGGGGTATAGAATTCTACCTTACCATAGAGGAAATTGGAAAGGGGAAAAACAAGGTGGGGGAGGGGCAGGGAGTATGAAATAGGGAAGGAATTTAATAAATCTTAAGGAAAAATAAAAGGGTAATAAGAAGGGAGGGGGTGGGAAGGAAGGTGAAATAAGGGTAGGGAATAGTGAGACTGATTAAAAACATAACACTGGTGTAGAAGGAAATAGTGAAAGAAGAAAGGACAGGACTTAAGGAGGAAATCAAAATGATGGGGAATACATATGTGGCAATCATAACTCCAATTGTGAATGGGATGAATTCATCCATAAAAAAGAAGAGGATAGTAGAGTGGACTAGAAACCAAAATCCTATAATATGTTGTCTGCAAGAAACATGAGGCAGGTAGATACACATAGCTTAAAGGTAAGAGGCTGGAGCAAAATGATTGGTTATCAACTGAGAAAAAGAAGGCAGGAGTCACAATCATGATATCTCACAAAACCAAAGTAAAAATAGATCTGAATAAAAGAGATTGGGAAGATAATTACATCCTATAAAAGGCAGTATAGACAATGAAGAAATATCAGTAATCAACATGTATATACCAAATGATACAGCATCCAAATTTCTAAAGGAGAAACTATTGGAGCTTAAGGAGGAAATAGACACTAAAATTATACTAGTTAGAGACCTGAACCTTCCTCTATCAGATCTAGATAAATCAAAACAAAAAATAAATAAGAAAGAGGTAAGAGATGTGAATGAAATCTTAGAAAAAATTAGAGTTAATAGATATATGGAGAAATATAAATAGGAATGAAAAGTAATACATCTTCTTTTCAGTAGCACATTGTACATTCACAAAGACTGACCATGTACTAGGGAATAAAAACATGGCAAACAAATGCAAAAAGCATAAATAATAAATGCAACCTTTTTGAAACATGATGCAATAACAATAATAATTAATAAGCTAGATGGAGAAACAAATCAAAAATTAATTAGAAACACAATAATATTATTCTCCAAAATTTCTTGGTTAAATTACAAATCATAGAAAAAATTAATAATTTCATTGAAGAGAATGACAATGAGGAGGTATCATATCAAAATGTATGGGATGCAGCCAAAACAGTATTCAGGGGAACATTTATATCCCTGAATACATATATCAACAAATAAGAAGGAAGAGGTCAGTGAAATGGGCATGCAAATTAAAAAAAGTAGAAAGAGAACAAAATAAAATTCCCAGATAAAAACTAAATTGGATATCCTAAAAATCAAAGGAGAAATTAATAAAATTGAAAGTAAAGAAAAAAAAAACTTTTGAATTAATAAATAAGACTAGGAGCTTGTACTTTAAAAAAAAATAAAATAGATGAAGTACTAGTTAATCTAATAAAAAAAGGAAAGAAGAAAATGAAGTTAACAGTACCAATTATGAAAAAGGTTATCTTACCACCAATGAAGAGGAAATTAAGGTAATTATTAAGAACTATTTTGCCCAATTATATGGCAATAAATATGAAAATCTAGGTGATATGGATGAATATTTACAAAAATATACATTGCCTACATTAACAGAAGAATAAATAGGATACTTAAATAATCCCATGTCAGAAAAAGAAATTGAACAAGCCATCAAAGAAGTCCCTAAGAAAAAATCCCCAGGGCCAGATGGATTCACAAGTGAATTCTATCAAACATTTAAAGAACAAATAATCCCAATATTATACAAACTCTTTGACAAAATAAGCCAAGAAGGAGTTTTATCAAATTCCTTTTATGACATTCAAATATGGTACTGATTCCAAAGTCAGGAAGATCAAAAAGAGAGAAAGAAAACTACAGACCAAACTCCTTAGTGACCATAGATGGAAAAATCTTAAATAGAAGACTAGCTAAAAGACTCCAACAAGTGACCATGAGGATTATCCATTATGGTCAAGAGGGATTTATATTAGGAATGCAAGGATGGTTTAATATTAGGAAAACTGTCCACATAATTGACCATATCAACAACCAAAACAACAGAAATCACGTGATTATCTCAATAGATGTAGAAAATGCCTTTGGCAAAATACAAAACCCATTCCTACTGAAAACACTAGAAAGTTTAAGTATAGAAGGGCCTTTTCTAAAAATAATAAAAAGTATATATTTAAAACCATCAGCAAACATCATTGGCAATGGCGATAAATTAGAAGCCTTCCCAAAAAGATTAGGCATGAAACAAGGATACCCATTATCATCTCTTTTATTTAACATGGTACTAGAAACACTAACAGTAGAAATTAGAGAAGAAAAACAAATTGAAGGTATTAAAATAGGCAATGAAGAGACTAAACTATCATACTGTGCAGATGATATGATGGTCTACTTAAAGAATTCTAGAGGATCAACTAAAAAGCTACTAGAAATAATCAACAACTTTAGCAAAGTTGCAGGATACAAAATAAACCCACATAAATCATCAGCATGTCTATATATTTCCAGCACAACTCAGCAGCAAGTGTTAGAAAGAGAAATTCCATTTACAGTCACCCTAGACATTATAAAATATTTAGGAATCTATCTGCCAAGAAAAACACAGGAATTATATTAACACAACTACAAAACACTGTCCACACAATTAAAACAAGATCTAAACAATTGGAAAAACATAAATTGTTCATGGGTAGGATGAGCTAGCATAATAAAAATGACAATCCTACCTAAATTAATTTACTTATTCAGTGCTATACCTATCAAATAACTAAGAGACTTTTAAAAACTGAATTAGATAAAAATTATAACAAAATTCATTTGGAAGAACAAAAGATGAAGACTATCAAGGAAAATAATGGAAAAAAAATTAAAGGATTAGGGCCTAGCAGTGCCAGATCTTAAACTGTACTATAAAAGAGTGGTTATCAAAAAAATATGATACTGGCAAAGAGACAGGAGGGAGGATCAATTAAATAGACTTGGGGTAAATGACTTCAGCAAGATAGTGTACAATAAACCCAAAGATCCCAACTTTTGGAACAAATGCCTGCTATTTGACAAAAACTGCTGGGAAAATTGGAAAAAAAGTATAGTAGAGATTAGATTTGGGTCAACATTTCATTCCCTACACCAAGATAAATTCAAAATGACTTAAAGAAGGAAACTATAAGTAAATTAGGGGAATATAGAATAGTTTACCTGTCAGATGTATGGAAAGGAAAGATTTTAAGATGAAGCAAGAGATAGAGAATATTACAAAATGTAAAATTAATAATATTGATTACATTAAATTAAAAAAATGTTTTTGTACAAACAAAACCAATGCAACCAGAATTAGAAGGGAAGCAACAAATTGGGGGAAAATTTACAACAAAAACCTCTGACAAAGGTCTAATTACTCAAATTTATTAGCTAAATCAATTGTACAAAAAAATGAAGCTCTTCTCCAATTGTTAAGTGGACAAGGGACATGAAGAGACAATTTTCAGATAAAGAAAACAAAGAAGAAATCAAAACTATCAATAAACACATGAAAAAGTGTTCTAAATCTCTTATAATTAGAGAAATGCAAATCAAAAAAATTCTGAGGTATCTCCTCATATCTAGCAGATTGGCTAATATGACAGCAAAAGAAAGTAATTATTGTTGGAGGGGATGTTGAAAAATTGAGACATTAATGCATTGCTGGTAGAGTTGTGAATTTATTCAACAATTCTGGAAGGCAATTTGGAATTATGCTCAAAGGACTTAAAAAAAATGCATGCCCTTTGATCCAGCCATACCTTTACTGGGTTTATATCCCAAAGAGATAATAAGGAAAAAAGATTTGTACAAAAATATTTATAGCCATGCTCTTTGTGGTGGTAAAAAACTGGAAACTGAGGGGATGCCCATTGATTAGGGAATGGTTGAAGAAATTGTGGTACATGTTGGTGATGGAATACTATTGTACTCAAAGGAATAATGAACTGGAGGAATTCCATGTGAACTGGAATGACATCCAGGAATTGATACAGAGTGAAAGGAGCAGAACCAGGAGAACATTGTACACAGAGACTGATACACTGTGGCGCAATCGAATGTAATGGACTTCTTTACTAGCAGCAATGCAATGATCCAGGACAATTCTGAGGAACTTATGAGAAAGAATGCTATCCATATTCAGAGAAAGAACTGTGGGAGTAGAAATACAGGATAAAAACAACTGCTTGATCACATGGGTCAATGAAAATATCATTGGGGATGTAGACTTTTAATGACACATGTAAAACCCAGTCAAATTGCTCATTGGCTATGGGAGGGCAGTGGGAGGAGGGGAGGGAAAGAACATGAATCATGTAACCATGGAAAAATATTCTAAACTAATTAATTAAATAGATAAACTTAATTAAAAAATCGAATCTAAATTAAAGTCCAATGAGATTGGAGGATCAAATTTCCCTTTTGTTGTTGTAGTCTTCCTGCCTTCCCTGGCTCAGTGGTCAGCTAAGAGAGATAAGGAGAGCCTTTTTTTGTCTTTTATCTGTTATGTATAGGCTTAAAGTATAAGATGTTTTCCTTACTTTGTTATGTACCAGGGAATCCCAGTCAGGGAGAATCAGATTTCTTTCTGAAATAATCCCCATTTTTTTGTTTGTGTATACAAAACAAGATAATGATGGAGGACAGGGTTAAACACAGACCTCATTTATATAGAGTAAGTGTGCTTTAAAGTCAGTGTTGTTCTGGAATTATCTGTTGTTTTTACTCTTCTTGTCAGTGAGTTGTTTAAAAGTTCTTGATTGTCTCTTGCCTAAAGCTGGTTCTCTGTCCATTCTGGTTTTTTAAGGTACAGAGCCTCATCTGACAAGTGCAAGTGCAAGAAGTGGAATTTTTGTTTTGAAAATGAAACACTTTTGCTATCTTACTTTGTTATGTGTCCTGAGGCTTTGTCACAATTCTTTTTATGTCCTGGTTTTTGTGTTTAATTAATTCTCTTTCCTGAAATCTTTTTTGAAATGAAATATATTGTGCTGTCTCTTTAAAAATGTAACTTACTGACTTCAAAGTTTGGTGCTTTACTTGCAGGCGGGGCTGTGGCCCTTTGATTCCTTGTCTTGTTGCTAGAGGTCTTTTCAGCATTTCATCTTCTTGTTGTGTAAGCTCAGCTGTGTCATTTGCATCCCTAGAAAAGTGCTCATGGCCAGGAGTCTCCCGAGTGAAGTGGACATTCTGGTGGGGGATCCCTGCTGCTTGAGGAGAATCAGATTAGAACATGACTGTTTCTGGCTGCCTTAGGTGCTATGTGTAGCAGGTGATGAACCCTGTTCTGGGTGCCATATGTCAGGTACCTTGTGTCAGAGGCATGTGTAGGAGTTTGGTGATGAGTGTTTGCATCTGAGGGCCACTACAGCCATGGAGAGAGAGAATTAGCTTGCTAGGGGGACTAGTGGAGAGAGAGAGAGAGAGAGAGAGAGAGAGAGAGAGAGAGAGAGAGAGAGAGAGAGAGAGAGAGAGAGAGAGAGAGAGAGAGAGAGAGCTAAGAAGAAAGGACAACAAAGATTGTGGCCAGTATGCCTGAGAAAGACTGAACAGAAGAATCATGGCATCCTGACTGGGGTCTATGATCTTCGTTTAGTGTGACAAAGAGAGAGACTTTTATAGAGAATAGAATACTAAGCATTACAACATTCTGGGGGGATGTTTAAGAAAATGACTTCATGAAGGTTACCAGGGTCATTATTACAGACTTGTAAGCAAATTGAGAAGCAGTGGTTGTTAATCTGTTCTTGGGGAAAGACAGGTTTGGTGCTTTCAGTTATGATGTTACAAGGACTTCTTTGTTCTTCAGAGTTGAGGAGTCTCAGGGTTTAATGATTACCTTTGGCAGAGAGGAGCAGTGCCTTTGTGTGGGAGATTGGGGCCTTTCTGGCAATCTCAGACAAATATGACTGCTTTCCTCAGTGGAACTCACTTATGTGAAATATCTTGATTGAAGTGAGCCTTGAATATCACATTTTTCTATATAAAGTAAAACATTTTTTTAAAGAGGAAGATATTTTATTTTCTCTACTTTTTAATCAACTATAATTGTAAGATGTGAAATCTTCTATAAAATTACCTGAAAGAACCTGCATCTTTGTTAAAAGGCAACATATTAAATGGAAAAGATACTGGAATTAATATTAGAAGATCTTGGTTCAAACTTGCGTTCTATCTCTTACTCTCTACATAAATTTGGAAAAAGTCTTAGCATCTTTTGGTCTTAGTTTTTTTCCAACTTAAAATGAAAGGAGTGGACTAGGTCAGTTGTGTCCAACTCAAATAGAGAAAAGGATCAATAATATGTATGTAAGAAATCAGTCAGCTGTATGTAGGCAGTTTTAAAATGTAATGCTGCTTACATCTTACTATTTTTAAAATGTATTTTGCCAAATAATTCCTAATTATATTTTAATTTGGGTGGAGCCTCACTGAGGATGGTTGTGGGCTACATGGGACTCACAGATTGCATGTTTAATGCCCTGGACATGATATTGATGGTATTTTCTATTCCTAAATCTATTACTCCACATAATTGACATCTATACAATTTTTATATTTTCATCATCAATGTATTTGATAAATATGACATTCTGATAAAGATTTTTATCAAGATGAGAAGGTAAGGATGTGTGCCAGTAATTACTTGTTCTATTTTTTTTTGTATTGTATATTTGTTGAAGGATGCAATAATATAAACTGTGATTTTTTTTCATATTTTTGCTTCTTTGAGTCATCTCAACAATTAATCCTTCATTGCCTTAAACATTATGTCATTCCCCATGGTATAATTTCTTCTATGTATAATTGATAACATCTGGACACTAATCCCAACTCTATGTATTTGATTTTTTTGCCAAATCAAATATTAAAATATAAATATGACAGCTGCTCTGTCAGTGATGAGAACAGATCACCATAGTAATGCCTGCAAATCTGTTCAAGTACATCTTTAATTGTTTTCTTCCTTCTAGTTCCAACCATAAATGTACTTGGGAGCAATGATATGACTTAGTGGAGACTAAAACCAAGTTGCCAACTGGCCCTCTTCTCTACTGTCTTTCTATTGAATTATAAGACAAGGTTACTCATTATATTTGCAAATTAACTTATCTAATATTTTTCAAATCAGTCAATAAATCAGTAATCATTCATTAAGCTACTTTTGGGTGTCAAGAATTTTGGGAGATGGATTACTTACTCTTGTGTGGCTTCTGTTCTTCAGGGGGAATAGTATGTAGATATAGAAGAATATTAAAAATATAAACTAAGGAGAAAGAGAGCAAACATATATTAAACATCTAGTATATGCAATGACTGTGTTAAATGTGTCACAGATATATAATTCATCACAACAAATATCTGTTAATCTTTACAGGAAAGGAACCAACAATGGAAGGATCAGGAATAGTCTGAAGTAGGAAGTAGTATGAATTGAATTTTTGCAGGAAAAGTAGAGATTGTAAGTCAAATAAGTGAGGAATGAATATTTTCCAAACCTGGTAGACCACCTGTGCAAAGGCACAGTGATAAGGGATGGGGATATCACATGTGAGCAATAGCAAGATGGCCAGTTTAACTAGACTTCAGATTGAATGAAAGGAAGTAATATGCAAATAGACTGGGAATGTATGTTGTAGCTAGGTGGTGAAAGACTTGAATTTGCAAAAAATTAAAAAAGATAATTTTGTATTGAATCCTATATATAATAAAGAGACACTATAGAATTTATTCAACAAAGAAAGGTTCTATCAGAGCTGTGGTTTAGAAATATCACTTTAGTAGCCTTGTGGAAGATGTATTATATTTTAAAATGGTGCTTCTGTTAATCAACTTGTATATCCACTCAGCAAGACTATGTATTGATTGACAGGTAATTTCTGGATTGTTTCAGTCTCTGTGATTCTAGATTTACATAAGTTGAACTTCTTTAGGATATGGTGATATCTTTTAATTTTCTAATTTCTCATTTTTCAGAATCAAGAGTTTAATTAAATGCATTAGATACAACCTGAGTTTTTTTTTTCATTTTTATACATTATTCTAATTTTCTTTTGATGTACATACAAAAGATTGACTGCTTCCTCAAGTGTACACTGAGATGACTTGGAATACTTACCACATTAATTAAGAAGTCATTTATTATTTCTCAAGATTTTTTTATGTCTTTCTGTTGACACTATTCATTTTATTTTTGTTGCATTGTTGTGACGTTTTGTAGTGCTGACTAACCAGGGCCATGACATTATGATTCTCTTGAGAATGGGCTCAAAATATGGAGGCAATAATTTGAGTATTTTATAGACTTTTATCTTAGACCTGAACCTTATTTTTCAACCTCTGATTAAGGTACATATTTAGTCGGCTTGGAGGATCTAGTTAAGTTATTTATTAACTTTCTTTCATCAACTATAACAGATATTTACATATAAGATGAAATTATTTTCTAAATGGTCTTTTTGGGATTTATTTTCAGCATAAGCACTACAATGTGAAACTATTGTTACTTAAGTTTACAGCTGGGAAGAAACTTAGAAAACATATAATTTAATCCATGTGTGTGTGTGTGTGTGTGTGTGTGTGTGTGTGTGTGAAGAAACTTTAGGTCAGAAAGTTTAAGTGCTTTACCAATGTCACACAACTAATAGGCAGAGAGAGAATTTAAAGTTAGGTTGTCTGATTCCAAATTCAGGGTTCTTTTCACTATGGTTTTCTTCCAAATATTCCATGAAATTATGTTCTTGTTGCTCTGTGGCAAATGAAAGCATTTCTGACAGATCCTATATTTGATTCTTATGAGAAATTGTGAACTGAACTGTCTTTCTACTTAGATGCAATTTCTTTGTGTCATCTGGTTTCATTTATAGGAAGAGTATCAGTATTGGTGGGATATAATTCTTTCAGAAACACATTAATACTCTGGACATGGGATAAATAATATCAATAGTTAAATTAACGTTTTAGATGATATAAAACCTCCTGTACTTATTACTCTCTACCCTCTTTTCTGCCATCCTGTTTCAGTCACTTCAGAAACAGATGAGAACTATATAGTACTTACTTCATTTTGTAGCTGTCTTTATCTCTGCACTCCATGGCGAAATAATTTATCACTGAGTGGACAACCCACTGGCAATGGGTCTTCCTACACTAAGCACAATTGGTGCTCAGACAACTGGCATATAGCATCTCACTGGGATCATATTCAATATCTTTGCAGTTTGGTAGGAGCTCCTGGAAACTACATTCTGCTGACATAAAATTTGAGAGTCTATTTCCAAGCTGTGAGGAGGAATCAGAATGAAGCTTATAAAGGATGAATTAGAAGTCCATTTTCATTACTGGAGGAAAAATATACCCCAACAAAACAGAAAATCAAGGAACTTGTCCTGCCACGAATGGTTTAGTCTTAGGCACAAAGGTATATATATATATATATATATATATATATATATATTTTCCCCTATTTGCCATTTCTATGGGAAATAACCTTATTTGGGAAGTCCCTATACTAATGAAATCAAAGTTGTAAACAAAAAGAAAAATAAATAAATAAGAGTAAAAACAAGAAAATTTTCCTAAGCTAGATAGTATGTTCTCTCTAGCTATAGAGTCTGTTTTTCCTCTGGAAAGAGAGTATACTACATTTCCCCCTATTAAACAGCATTAAAATATTCTCTCACTTACCCAAAATTTCAAAATCATTTTACATTTAAATTTTTTTCTCCATCATGTTGATCAATTCCTCTAATTCATTTCTTTCATATATTTTATAATCATGATCTCTTTTATCATCCAAATAATTAATGAAAGCATTAATAAAGCCAATTCAGAAAAAAAAAAGTCTGTAGAACTTCATCACTTGATATGGAACCAACCTGGTGCCAAACTGCTTTTTCAATATTGCTAATAGCCTAATGTGAATTTCAAAACTACTCAACCCTATTCAGACCATTCTTTAGAAGATAGAATTTAGCTATTTCCTGATCAATAACAATAGAGATACTTGGAATAAAAGAATCAGGTCTTGGAAACTACAATCTCCACCCTACTCAGGGTAACAAGATTAGGAAGGGCTGCAGCAAAACTCAAGATTTAATTATTTGAGATTATGGCCTTCAACAGACATGTGCAAAGAAGGACAAACCTCTGGGTGGTCCTAGATCAAGCTAGAGCCACCTTTGGCACATGTGAAACACAGGAAGTGAGGTAGGGAACAGCCTCTGGAGTTCTTGAGACTTCCTGGGAGGAGGGAGAGAGGTTGTTGGGGCCTGGTGCTTGGAGTTGGAAGAGCCCACAGACTGTTTTCTCCATTTTGGTCATGTGAGTGATAGGGACTGATCTCTTTCTTTGCCTTGGCTATCAGGGGCTTTGGGCCCACTTTGGCTCAGTCTAATAAGAGTGGGTATTTAAGCCTTATTTTCTTCTCTCTCCTTTCCCTCTCTCTCTCCCTCTAATACTTTTATTCCTCTTGTTTTAATAAAAACACCATAAAAAAGGTTGGCAGCTGACTTGAGTTTTCATTTAGGAATTACATAGCTGAATTTCTTGGCGACCTTAAATTAATATATATCAGTCTTTTAAAGTGATTTTGATATCACAGTGTGGTGACCACAAAGGGACTAAGGAGTTCCCTCATTAAACTTCCTGAATTTTCTTGCCTTTTTACTCTACTTTCTCACCACTCAGTCCTTTTAAACAGCTAAGTTGGTTTAAAGACACAGCTGCTAGAACAAATAAGTATAAAAACTTCTTTTCTCTGCTCTTTTCTCTTTAAGATAAATTGGAATCAGAAATTTTTCTTTTTCTTCCTTTTAATCTTAAGGGGCAGCTGGGTGGCTCAGTGGATTGAGAGCCAGGCCTAGGAACAGAAGGTCCTAGGTTCAAATTGGACTGCAGATACTTCCCAGTTGTGTGACTGATAGTTAGATAGAACACAGTTTTGTTTTGTTTTTTAATCCTAGCAACAGGGCCCTAAGGTCCTGGCTGGGAGAGCTATTTCAAAATATCCTTTCCCTTAGAATACAACTGCCTATATTAGGAGTGAAAACAAAACAAAACAAACAAACAAACAAAAACTGTGGAAAGTTTTTGCTTTGTCCTGCTACCCACATGTTTTGTGAAGGCCATTAGAAAAATAATTAATATATATATATATATATAAATGAATACTACATTCTTGAACATTTATATGGCAGTTGAAGAATTAGGGACATTGAGGAATGCAGGATACCTCCAATTTTTTATATTAATATGTAATGTCATTTTTTACTCCTCAATACTGTATTTAGAGATGCTAAAATAAAAAAAAAAACATTGAGGATAAAATGCAAGCCCAATTAGAATATCTAAAATGTTTCTTACAGGATCAATTGTCAAACACCCACTCTATCAGAAACATACCTGTTTTTGAACCTTTGAATGAGGAAATTTCCTTCCCTGAAATAGAGATGGAAAACACCTTTCCTATAGCTCAGTTAACAGACTGCTTCTCTCGTGTAGTGAAAATTTTGACTGAATTTAAACCCCAAAACCCTTCCCCTTTAATCACAGTTTCTCATGTTCCCTCTCCTACAGAAAACCAAATTCCAGCGCAAAGGAGATCTCATCCTCCTAGAGAAACCTGTCCTTGTCAAACTGACCCACAGGTACAAAATTCAACTAGAGGCCTGTTTCCTCTAAGAGAAGTACCTGAAATAGGATGGAATGGGGATGTGGTGACTTTAAGACACAGGATACCATTTAATCCCCAAGAAATAAATGAATTTACACAAAATATCACCACATATGAACAAGATCTCTTTCTAGTAACAAAAATTATGGGAGACATATTTTTTCTGTATAATCCATCTTACAAGGATGTTGAAAACTTGCTACAGGCTTTTTTCACTGAATGTGAGAAAAATAAAATAATTGCTCATGTCAACAAAACCCGGGGGGGGGGGGGGGGAATGCAGCACCTTGGCCATCTCAGGATCCCAAATAGGACTATAACAACCCTGAGGATTATCCAACTATACCATTGTAAAGAGGTCATCCTTAAAGCAATGAGGGAATGTGCAGACAGTACAGATAAGTGGATGTAATTTGAAAAAATAAAGCAAAATGAGGAAGAAACACCCTCCAGATTCATGGATAGAATAATCAAGTTTGGGGACAGATACCTGGATTGGGACCTAACTAAAGAGAATAGCTTAAGACAAGTTAGAAGGATCTTTGTCAATAACTCTTGCAAAGCGATTAAGAATTATTTTAGAACACAATGTCCAAGATGGTCAGAGATGGACCTTGAAGAATTGTGAAAAACAGCTATATATGTTTTATAGGGAAACAAAGAAAAGGAGGAAGAAAATAATGATGACATGGAGGAAATGAAGAAAGAAATGAGATGTGTAAAAGATAGGATAGCTAAATTAGAAAGTGGGCATGATAATGAACCAACGACACTTGCCCCCCTGCAGAAATTTAATTATTAATCCATTACCTGCCACTTCTGTGGGAAGAAGGGACACAATATGGTACGGTATAGAGCTTTTCTCAAGATTATAGGAAGGAATACTCAGTTTAATAACAACTACAGAAGTGATAATTATAGAAATAAATATAATTATGACAATGAAAACCACAACTTTAGGAATGATGACTATAGGAATGGATATTAGGGAAATGATAACTCAAATGAAATAACTCCACAACAATATTTAAAAAATGATGCTCGTCCAAAAATGCTCGAGGTGCTAATGCCCTTCAGGGGGTGCCCCTCAGGGGGGCGCTTTTTGGGGGGGCCCAAGGAACTTCCCCAAAACAATGAAGGTGTTCAGGGGTGGGGTGGCTGGGGCACAGGAATCAGAGGATACAACCTTTTATTTTTAGGACCCTGATGTCCTACTACCTGTTGTCCCTATCCACTACTCCCCCATACTAATGAACCCCATGTTACTTTAAAGGTGGGTAACACCTATTATGATTCTCTATTAGACACTGGAGCTTCCTGGTCTGTATTAAAGAGAACACCTGATTTATAATGTTATTCTGTTGTCTCAGAGAAGGTAATGGGAGTACCAGGAATACCCCAAAGAGTTAAAAGAATTTCCCCTAGAATGGTGTCTATAGGACCCCTAGAGTTACAACATTCCTTCCTTTTGATGCCTGACTCCCCTTTAAATTTGCTGGGAAGGGACCTTCTCTGCAAAGTCAGAGCCACAATAACTTGCTCCCCAGATGGTTCTTTATCATTGGAAGTACTGGAGGAATCTTTAAATTTACTCCCTGTAATTCTCTGAGAGAGTCAGGAGAAAAAAGAGCATCCCACCTTTGAAATACCTGAAGATATACCGGAGTCTCTTTGGGCCACATCTTCTTCCGATGTAGGCTTACTTAAGTCGGCTGTTCCTGTGCGGATAAAAACTAAATCTATCCCACCTCCTTCCATTCCTCCATATTCCCTCTCAAAAGAGCCAATTGAGGGAATTGCCCCAGTAATTAACTCATTAATTGCACAGGGAATAATAATCCCTTGTCAATCAGAATACAACACACCCATCCTGCCCGTTAAAAAAAACAAAAAGAGGGCCCGATGGCAAACACCTCTATAGATTCATGCAGGATTTGAGGGCTGTGAACAATCACATTATAAAGAGACACTCCATAGTTTCCAATACCAATACTATTATTTCTTCTTTTCCTAGCACAGCTACATACTTTACAGTAGTAGACTTGTATTCAGCCTTCTTTTCCATACCCATACATGAGAACTCGAGACATAGCTTTGCTTTCACCTGGCAGGGCTGTAACTACTCCTGGAGTCATTTGCCACAAGGTTTTGTAGACAGCCCAAGCTTATTTGAGCAAATTTTGAGCCAAGATACAGATAATATAAAATTTAAAAACAGCAAATTAATCAAGTACGTAGATGACCTACTCTTGGCCTCAACAGATGCTGAAACATGTCAGGAAGATAGCAAGCACCTTCTTTTGGAATTGCACAAAAGAGGTCATAAGATCTCGAAGGATAAGGTTCAGTGGTGCCTCCCTAAAGTAGAATATTTGGGGTTCATCCTGACTGCAGGTGCTCACTTGATTTCTCCCAAACGAATTGAGAATATTCAAAATTTAAGTGCTCCTACCACTAAGAAACAGTTGAGAGCAATTTTGGGAGCAACAGAGTTTTGTAGACAATGGATTCCTTGCTATGGGGAAATTACTAAATCCCTTATAGCACTAACAAGGGATTCGGTCCCTGAACCCCTCAAATTAGAACCAGAATAGCTGTCAGCTCTATCAGATCTAAAAAAAGGCTATCCTGTTTGCCCCTGCTCTAGGCATCCCAGATTACAACAAGCCATTTACTTTGTATGTACATGAGCGAAGAGGGTTCGCTTCAGGTGTTTTAACTCAGACTTTGGGACCTTCTAAGTGCCCAATTGTTTATTATTCTGCCCAACTGGACCCAGTAGCATCAGGAGCACCACCATGTCTTAGAGGAGTAGCTGCTACAGCCTTACTATTGACAAAAACTATTGATCTAGTATTGGGATGCCCATTAGCAATTATGTGCCCACATGAGGTAGAAGCATTGTTGCTAAGACATAGAACACAGGCATTTTCTGATCAGCAAATTACAAGGTATGAAATAACCTTGTTAAACAATGAAAACATTACCTTGAAGCTCTGTTCAACTCTTAACACTGCCACCTTGCTTTCAGATTTACCAACTTCAGGAGAACCATTACATAGTTGTGCTGGAATGCTGGAAGCATTTCCTGAGACTCGAGCCACAGAGGCTTTTGTTGCTAAGGTGCTTTTAAAAGAAATTATTCCTCATTTTGGCCTATCAGCACGTATTGATTCCGATAGAGGAAGTCAATTTACTGATTCTGTCTTAAACCAAATATATTCTTGCTTGGGGATAACTCCCAAATTCCATGTTCCATATCATCCCCAGAGTTCAGGCCAAGTTGAAAGGATAAATAAAGAACTTAAAACTATGATTGGCAAATTATGCACTGAGACCCATTTAAAATGGCCTGAAATTCTCCCTCTGGCTCTATTTTATCTCAGAAGCAGGCCTAGAAGAGACTTACATATTTCACCATTTGAGATGCTTTTTGGACATCCACCTATACAGGCTAAGCATTTCTCCCTGGCATATCCATCACTATTAGGGGGAGATACTAGTATTGTTTCCTATATACAGGAATTACAGCATAAACTGCATGAACTTCATGAATCTGGAGCTGCAATACAAGCCAGACCACTAGACTTTTCACTTCATGACCTGAACCCAGGAGACAAGATGTATATTAAGACTTTCCAGTGTACTGGAGCAACTCAGCCTTCATGGGAAGGACCACTCCAAATATTGTTAACTACTACAATATCTATAAAGGTTGGAGAGAAGGACTCTTGGATTCATTGTTCACATGTAAAGAGAACATCTTCTGCTGAGACTGATTGACTGTATCCTATCACATGCATTGAAGATAATAATCCATTGACAAGTGGATGTTGTTTTTCAAAAACACATTGAATTCCTGATTTTTTTCTTCTCTTTCCCTTATTTTTTTATTATTGCTTTTCTTTTGAGTATTTGAATTTTTCCCCTTTCTTCATTTCTTGTACAAAAGGTACATACAATTAATTTTTTTTCTCTCTCTGCAGTAATATAAGTTTAAATATACATACTTGTTATATTATTAAAACATACCGAAACAGCTTTAGACTTTGGGAACCTGCCATTTATTGATAAAATGTTGTGGGACTATGATTAATGTTTGTATCTGATTCCAGGAAATGGGATAAAAAACAAGGAGCATAGACTTAACCTGAATAGTGCCAAAAGAGCACCCAGGAAATACTAATGTGGACTCGAGGTTGCGAAGCTTGACATATGTTAAGTCGTAGGAGTTCCTTGTATCTACACTCTTTATGAAGTATTCATACAAGTACAAATATTTGACTATCATGCTGGCTATGTATATCCTTGAGAATGAAAAAAGTCAGACTAGGGAATGACTCTTCCCTATCAAAATAGAATTCTAGTTCCTTTCCTTCTTATAATATGACAACTTCCTGTAGTCTTGGCTGTAAATGGGTAAGTGAAATATTACTGCATTCTGTCCTACAGATTTGTGGGATAGAAATTACTTTAAATTGTACCTTTACAAGGGCCCATTATGAAGTTATTCTTGTTTAATCAACATTTAATCATAGATTTTGGTATTTTGATTCTGATTTTGAATTTTTTTTCTTCCCTTTCTCCCAAAAGTTTAACTTTCTTCCATATTTTCCCTTTATATATTTTTTTGTTTTTTGTTTGTTTTGTTTTTATTGGTTTTGAATTCTTTCAATAACATTCAATAATACCACCATAACTCAACAATGCATCCTGAGCTGAACTGGATTTTTTTAACACCCACTTAAGGGGGGGATTGTATTTGAATAAAAATCCAAGATTTTGAAAAGTTTTTTTTGTTTTGATCGAGAAAGATCTTCAAGGAAGAAGCTTTCTAACTTCTAAATCCAGAGAATGAACTGTTGCAGAAAGATGCCAGAAAACCTACATTACATCAAGATCCAGAATGAACCTTGGGGTGTGGTTGCTTGAACTGAAGGTTGATTGAATTTATTTTGAATGTACACTCTTCTGCCAAAGGGGACTTCCCCCTAATTGGCTTTTGTCAATGTGCCCAGCAAAACATAGTTTGCTGCCTCTCTCTCTATCTCTCTTATTTTTCTCTTATCTCTAACTACTGTAATTTCATAGCTGGTATGTTTACAAGACCCATTGGAGAGACTAGTCTTCCTAGGGCCTTAGGGGGGTTGTGAATTTCAAAACTACTCAACCCTATTGAGACCATTCTTTAGAAGATAGGATTTAGCTATTTCCTGATCAATAACAATAGAGATACTTGTAATAACAGAATCAGGTCCTGGAAACTACAATCTCCACCCTACTCAGGGTAACAAGATTAGGAAGGGCTGCAGCAAAACTCAAGATTTAATTATTTGAGATTATGGCCTTCAACAGACATGTGCAAAGAAGGACAAACCTCTGGGTGGTCCTAGATCAAGCTAGAGCCACCTTTGGCACATGTGAGACACAGGAAGTGAGGTAGGGAACAGCCTCTGGAGTTCTTGAGACTTCCTGGGAGGAGGGAGAGAGGTTGTTGGAGCTTGGTGCTTGGAGTTGGAAGAGCCCACAGACTGTTTTCTCCATTTTGGTCATGTGAGTGATAGGGACTGATCTCTTTCTTTGCCTTGGCTATCCGGGGCCTTGGGCCCACTTTGGCTAAGCCTAAGCAGAGTGGGTATTTAAGCCCTATTTCCTTCTCTCCCCTTCCCTCTCTCTCTCCCTCTAATACTTTTATTCCTCTTGTTTGTAATTAAAACACCATAAAAAAGGTTGGCAGCTGACTTGAGTTTTCATTTAGGAATTACATAGATGAATTCCTTGGTGACCTTAAATTAATATATATCAGTCTTTTAAAGTGATTTCCATATCACACTAATACATCACCACTTAAATGCAATGTTTCAAATATTTGTCAATTATTTTGGATTATACCATGCAGAAATGACTTACAACCTTTACTAAAAAATTAACTTACAATGTAAAAAAATCTGTTATATTGTGAATTTTAGATTTACTCCACCCTGCTTAGTCTTTAGAATTTTATCAACCAGGAATGTATACAACCCCACTTAAGGATTAAGTGTGGGGGAGGAAAGTCTATGACCCACATGTGCTATCAAGTAACAAATCAGAAACAACTGACTGAACCCCTGGGCTGTCTAAAGCCAAGTTTAAGCCACCATTGGTACATGTGCAACATAGGAAGTGATGTAAAGAACTGCTTTTATATTTAATGTGACTTCCTGTGAGAGGACTTTGGGTGGTGGAACTTGACTTGGAGGAGCTCCAGTGTGAGAACTCAGACTGCTTCCCTTAGAAGATCACATGGTGAGTGATAAGACTGACTCCCCTTTCCTTGACTTTTTCTGGAGGCAACAACCTCTGGGAAGGCCCCTTGGCTGAGGCCTCTGAACTGCCCCTGACTCAGACCAGGCCAAAGCAGATCTTCTACCCTTTACCTCTCTCTCCCTCATTCTTAATTTCTTCCTTCTATTGTAAATAAACCACCATAAAATTCCATTCTGACTTGAATATTTCATTGGAATTTAGAATTTAAATCCCTGTTGATCACAAAAAAGATATATTCAGTCTCAACCCTAAAACTTACCCTTAATAATATAAACCTGTGAGAATATAATATTACTCTGATGGGTATTGTTCCTTAAAAAGCCTCAGTGGTTTCTCTCAAGATCTATAGATCTTCTAGATAACAGGGAAATAATTTTTGGTGGTATATTCAAATGTTCCCATGTTTTCACAATGACTATTTTTTCTCCTTTGGAGCCATGCTTTAATAGTTTTGCAATGACTCTAATAATTTCTCAATATATCTACCCTGACATGAAAGTAATGTAGAATTACCCACTTATATCTACCTAGTTTATTTACATAATAATCAACTATATTTTTTGAAAATAATTGTCTTGACTGCCTATCCCTATTTAGATATTATGTCTCTATGCTTTTGGATTATGGTTTCCTTTTTTTAAAAAAAAGAGACAGAAGTTTTAAAAAAAGCGTAAAAAAACCAACCTCTTTAGTATTTACAAGTAGCTTTCCATGATCTATAATAATTTGGTTGAAAGCATATTCATCATATTTGTCAGATTGTAGATGTCATGGTGCTGATAGGCATTGCTCAGATTGTAGATAATAGCAACAAACTCCAAAAAAACTCTGACAAGCTAGAATCAGATCAAATTGAATATTATAAAAAATAACAGGAGAAATGGAAAATTCTCCACATTGATTCAAAAAAATCAACTTTAAAAATACAGGATAAGGAAGATAGCAGAGTCTGGTGTGAAGCTTTCACTGCTACTATTCTCCAAAAAAATAACCAAAAAATAACTCCAAAGATTCAGTTAGAGGTGGCAAAAACAGCCAAGAGGCAGAAGTGAAGCTGAACAGCCTGGAAATACTAGGAAGAAAGGTTTTTGCCTCCCCCACCCTTAGTCCCACAACCACAGTCCTTGGGTGCAGGAACAGAACAGAGTAGAATCAACAGGGAAAGCTCTGGTAGGGAAGGATTGGCAACCCTCATCCTGTTTGCCTATGTTCCCCAGGATCCCATTAGAATCCTCAGGCAGAGGGCCCTGGTGCTGCTGAGTCTGCTGTGGCCTTGGCTCTTGCAATGTCCATTGGTCCATAGACTTTGGAGTCTGCAGGTCCCAGGCCCTGAGGGCAAGAACTCAAGTCTGGATGCCAGCCTATGAAGTACTTTGGGGGCCCAAGGAATGTGGGCTGGATACCTGCTCTATCCCAGGTGCAGTAGGAGAGGAGAAATGAGAGGACACCAGTGAGGGCACTAAGGCCAGATAGCTGTGGTCACTCCCAGGAGAATGGATTCACTGCTTGCTGCCACAGAGGGAAGTGGACTGGCTGCTTGCTGTAGTAGTAGTAGAATTGTCTATCGTCTCTGGTCCAAACTGCTAAGGTCAATAATGAACTGGAGCTTGGGGGAGGGAGGGTGGATCTGAGATAACATCAACTACTGGACTAAAAAAAATGGAAAAACTAAATAGGACCCAAGTAGAAGCAAACACAAAAAATCCTGAAACCTGAGGTAACGTACCCCAGCAAAAAAGGAAACCTGAGAGTCTAGTAAAAGAGCAATAATTAAATCTATTAACCTGGCTGCTAAAAGTTAAAAAAATAAAACAAACAAACAAATAAATAAATAAATAAAATTGATTAAGCAAAGGAGAAAGAACCTAATTATTGATAGGGATTATGGGAACAGAGAAGATCTCAGCTCAAACTCAGAGGACAGTGAAATAAAACAGCTACTTCAGAAACAGTAGGGTAACACGATAAATGTCCACAATCTCAAAAATAGCTTGTTAAAGAGCTTAAGTAAGACATCAAGAACTAAATGAGAGAGATTGAGGAAAAAATAGGGGAAAAAACAAGTGAGGCAAGAAAATCATGAAAGAAAGATCACTCAAATGGAAACAGAAGAAAAAATATAATAAGAACTAGAATAGGACAAGGAGAAGCTAATGACTTCCTAATAAAATAAGAAATGGTAAAGTAAAATCAAAAGAATGAAATAACAGAAAACATGAAACATCTTATTACACAAAAAAACTGCCCTAGAAAATAGAATAAGGACAGACAATATAAGAATAATTGGATTCCTGAAAGTTACAATTAGAAAAGAAGAATTTATACATCATACTCAAAGAAATAATCAAAGAAAACAGTGCAGATATTATGGAATAAGGGGGCAAAATTGAAATAAAAATTGAAAGAATTCATGTTACCACTTGAAGAAATCCCAAGTTGAAGATGCTCAGGACCATCATTGCTATGTTCTTTAGTTCTTAACAGGAAAAGAAAGGGAAAAAATAATTCTCATAATATAGAACTGCAGTCAGAATAACACAACATTAAAAATATTCAGGAAATGAAACACAATATTTAATCAGGCAAAAGACCTGGGCTATTGACCAAGAATAACATATACAGAAAAGAAGAACCTAATTAGAAAAGGTAAAAAACAAATATTTAACAAACTAATGGAGTTTCAAATATTCATGGGGGGAGGGAAATAGAACTCAGAGGAAAATGTGTTCTAAAATATATAAATATAATGAAAGGTGAATCATAAGCAATCCCAAAGGTCGAATTGTTCAATTCTGGTATGGGGAAATCTCATAGCCCATGGAATGGCATCTTTGCTTGGTTATTTTGAAGGGGGATTTATGGAGGGAAGACTTGAGGTCAAGGTGAATGTAACGGAATGAGCTGAAATGGTAATGGAATAGTCAAGGAGGAAGCAGGGTGGAATGGCTATCCCATATTGAGAAATGAGTTGAGTAGAGGAACTACCATGGACAAGGGGAGGAGGAGATGGAAGGCTGGCAGTACTATAAGCATATTCTCATCAGGCCTAGGAAAAGAGAATACAGCATACATAATTAGAAGAGTAAATTTTTTCTTAATGTACAGAGAAACAAGAGAGAAAGTGGATGGGATAAAAGAAGGACCTTGGAGAGGAGTATGTATCAACAGGAAAGGAATAAGGTGAAAGGATAGGGAAGGACTCCTAGTACATGATAGAGGAGGGATTTTTAGAATTGAACTTGTATCAAAACGTAGGAAGGAACAGCTGTGGGAATAAGGAAGAGATTTTTGGCAAGGTAGAATAATAATTGAAAGGTAAAGAGGAAGGGACAAGAGAGAGACCTTTGAAAAGGTGAGTCAATTTGGAATGAGGAAGACAAAGTGAAAAGATAAGGGAGAATTTTGGGGAAGGAGTGTGAATTAGAGAGGTATGAGTCAAAGGAAATTGAACATCTGAATAGGTATTAGGCAGAAAGAAAGGAAGAATTGGACTAAAATGAGGAAGAGCAGACTAAATATAAATGCACAGTTAATAGATATGACATTGAATATAGTGAGAGAAAATAATGAGATAAATTCATTCATGGGAAGCAGAAGGGATAAAAAATAAGGACCTGACAAAGTGTTGGTTACAAGAAACACATTGAAGGGGTTTGAGCAAGATACACTATGCCTCAGCTAATCCAGAGTTGGTGCTACAATGGTACTAATAGAAAGATGAATAGTGGAATATTATATCTTTAGGGAAGTTACTGTGGAATAATGCAGTATTATAAATATTGGACCTGTATGCATTGTTATAGTATCCAGGTCTTTAAAGGAAAAACTAAATGAAATACAAATGGAAGAGAAAATTATAATAGCAGCCGATATTAATTTTTCTTTTTGAGAAATAGATAAATCTAATAAAAAAATAAATAAGAAAGAAATTAAGGGATTAATTGTAACAGTTAAAATTTAGGGGAGACTGAGGAAGGTAGAAATTAGTCTCTCTGAAAGGAGTATTATATTTTTAGAGGTTTATTAAAGATTAAAGAAAATACAGAATAAGAAAAAACACGTGCCTAGGCCAGAGACCTAGACAAGATAACCTACATTATGGAAAGAGCCACGTCTGCCCCAAAACGGAAGTCCAAGAGAGAGAGCCAAAAGCCTTTGCAATCAGCTTAAATCCCTTCTCAATCTTGCCCACCTCAGAATTCCGTGAGATTACAAAGCATTCTGGGGAACTGGAGCAAAGGCTTGTGGGGATTGAAGTCCTGGATTCCAGTCCATTTTTACATTCCCCCCATTTGATCATTGTTGGGGGGCGAAGTTTCCCCAAAAAGGATCATGAGAACATAATCAACTTAAACATTACAGTAATTCGAGGATAAGAGAAAAACAAAAAAAACAAATAATTGCTAGACGCATTGACAGAAAGCCAGTTAGGGGGCAGTCCCCTTGGGCAAAAGTATACATACAAATAAATGTTTAATCAAGCACACCCAAAGTTCAATTTTTGTGCAGCTTGTGGTCTGGAGGCTTCTTCATGGTGTCTTCTCCAACAGTTCACTTCTGGATTCAGAAAGGTAGCATTTTTACCTGAAATTCTTCTAAAAAAGAATTTAAACTTTGCAATTTAAATGATGATATTTTTACATTCCCCCCATTAAGAGGGTGATTGAAAAATCACTTAGGGATGCATGGCTGAGTTATGAGGTATATGAATCAATTGGCAAGAGATATTAAAAAGACATCAGAAAAATCAAAAAGAAAAGAAAAATTTCTAGATGAAAATATAGACTATCAAAGTCTTTTATGTAAAAATTCCAAGTAAAAGTAAAAATAAATCTATAACAGGTCCTTGAATCAGGGCCCAATTAAAATGATCTAAGCAATGATGCATTTACCCAGTCAGTAGCCAGGACTATAGAAAGTTGCCACACTATGAGAGGCAGAAAAGAAAGGGACCAGATTATAGAAGCCAAGTAGGAGCCACGTTTGGGGATACTCGTCTATGAGTATCTTCAGAGTGAGTGTGGACACAAGAAAGGTCTACATCTTAACATAAATCAAGTGTCGCAACCCCAAGTCTCACACAAGGTTCAAAACCTTTGGATTGGCCTAGAAGTCCATCAATCCATCCTGGATTGGCTTTTCTTTGGCTCTGTGCAATGGCTCTTTTGTGTATATCTTGTCCTGGAATCAGACAGAATCATTAAACAAAGTCCCATAATTTATTTAAATAATTAGTGGCATCATTTTTATAGTCACTTTTTGGGCATGCATTGACAAATGTATTTCAAACTTATAGTACTGAAAAGTCAACAAGTTAAAGAAAATCTTAATGCTGGTGACATGTGCTTCAAATATAAAAAGGAGAGAAAAAACTGAAAAGTATATTGCACATGCAAGAAAAATATAATAAAAGTCTTTAAAAATTCAAAAATATAGCTTATAATCATTGACACTCTGTGTCAGCTAAGAAAATATAAAATGCAAGGCTTTCTCACCAAAAATGAGATCCATTTCCTCTTAATATCTGGCCATGAATACTGTGAGTGAAGGCAAATGAATTGAACAAGGTAACATTTTTTTCATTTTTAAAAATGCAGTAGTACAAATATGTAGATATCAATATCCCCCAAATTCTCAATAGCCCAATTAATTACAATAGCAAACAAACACACTTTCACATTTCACATAAGTTGCTGTATGGCATTTTTAAACCTATGAATTGATGGATATTTGTCACAGTTTTTACAAATGTAGCAAATCTTTTAACCTTAGTAATAAACATATATATATATATATATATATGTTTTTTTTTTTTAAACAAGGTAAAACTCATCTTGGGTTAAGAACATAATCAAGAAATCTATATATCATTCTGGTGCAAGTAAAATAGTGAGCTGAAGAGTATAAATAAAGGGGTGCTCCTTTTGGAGGCTTTTTAGAGGTACAAATGCCCTGAGATTAACTGCCCCAACTTCCATTCACATATTTAGAAATGTGGGAAGGTTATAAAATGTATTTCACTTCAGCTACTAGAATGGGCCTTACCTCGTGGTAGGGGCAGGCAAAAATAACCAGAGATTGTTAAAAAAATTACAAAATCATAATTAAAAAACCCTTAAAATCATTGAGATATTTAGCATATTAAAATTTCCAAGGTTGTTATAGCAATTGTAACCAGTTCTGAAGTCCATCTATCCTCTGCAAAATAGAAAAAAGCTGTTTTTTCATATATGGGCTTATTCAATAATATTTGTTCAGCACAGTTATAGGGGGAAAACAACAGAATTTTAAAACTCACTACATTGAATGAACAGTATAGCAGAATAATATTGAATCCAGTAATATATGAACTTAAAATCACAAAGTTATATCGTAAACAAAACAATCAGGAAAAATGCAATAGAGTCAGAGATTTTTATAACCATTGGAGTCTGAAATGCCTTAAAAATCATAACCTTCAATCTTTAAAGTTCCTTGGTTTTTTTTGTTTGTTTGTTTTGTTTTGTTTTGTTTTTAACCATTTAAATGTCTATTGTCAGAAGGCAGAGTGGTAAAGGCTAGGCAATGGGGTTCAAGGGACCCGTCCAGGGCCCCATAGCTGGGGAGTATCTGAGGCCAGATTTTAACCCAGGACCGCATGTCTGTAGGCCTGGCTCTCAGTTTGATGAGCCACCCATTTGCTTCCCCAAAGTTGAATCTCTGGGCTGAATCTTTCTTCTGGCATGCAGGTGAAATCAATGAAATTACCAGAAGAGTCAAAAGGTATCCTTTTAAACACCCCATTGCTATTAAGTTTCTGTTTGAAAAGTCTGTTTCTTATCTCTCCCCTGCTATGAATCTCCTGTGGTCAATACCCCCATTCACGTGGAGGCTTAGCCTAAGGGAAAATTACCCTTTCTCCTTTCCCTCTCATCTCTCCTCTCTGCCCACCTGGCCAATACTGTTACCAGCTGGTCGCAATGAGTCCTGAGCGATCTGCTCCAAGGATCTGGGTGATGAGCCGGCTGGGTCGGAGGCCAGATGGGTGAGAGACAGACTGCCAGGGCAGGTAGGGCTGGGAGCCGGAGTGCAGACAAGCAGGGCCAGGAGCTCAGGCACCAGGTGAGAGGCCAGGAGCAGAAGCAGGAGCTGGAGAGGGCAGCAGGCAGGAGCTGATCAAGATGGTTTTCTAAAAAGCATCTTGGAGAAACGTGGCTTAAAAAAATCATTATCTAGGCTAAAAAATTTGAGAAGTTCTCATCCAATCTAGTGGTCGCCAAAACTGTAACAGTTAAAATTTAGGGGAGACTGAGGCAACTGAGGCAAGTAGAAATTAGTTTCTCTCTGCAAGGAGTATTATATTTTTAGAGGTTTATTAAAGATTAAAGGTTAAAGGAAATACATAATAAGAAAAAACATGTGCCTAGGCCAGAGGCCTAGACAAGATAACCTACATTATGGAAAGAGCCATGTCTGCCCCAAAACGGAAGTCCAAGAGAGAGAGCCAAAAGCCTTTGCAATCAGCTTAAATCCCTTCTCTATCTCACCCACCTCAGATTTCCATGAGATTACAAAGCATTCTGGGGAAGTGGAGCAAAGGCTTGTGGGGATTAAAGTCCTGGATTCCAGTCCATTTTTACATAATAGAACCTTAAATAAGTTAAATATGATATATCTCTGGAGAGCCCCATCCCACCCCACACACATATCTACAAGAGACTAGTTGTGGTGGGACAACAATGACTTAGAGAGTATAAACATTATGTAAAAGTTTTACTTTGCCACTCATCATACTATGGTGGTAATCCTGTATTCCTGAATGGTTGTGGCATTAGAATAAATATTCCATTTTGGCATACACTGCTCAGGTGAACTGGGGACTGCTTTGCATAAGGGCTCAAGGCTTTATTGCAGTCTTACACTATATCTTGGCACTACCAGGGATGGGCAGAGGAGTCTTCTGCTATTGAATTAGGCAGGGTCTCCAGGTTTCATTTTTGGCTTGGAACTTGGTTTAGAAGCTTGAGCAGTATAGGTGGGAATGGTGCTGTAGTTATTGACTTACACTGGTGCACCTTGCTTTGATCTTGCAATAGACAGCGATCCCCTCTCACTGAATGGTACAGACTCTCTCTTGCCTAATTTCCAAGTTGTTTTCCTTGGGAAAACTGCTTCATCCAACTCCGTGTTAGTTCTCTCACTCCATGATTCATTTTGAAACATTACTTTAAGGTTGGTTGGAGAGGATTCTCAGAGAGGTTCTAGCATTCCATGCCTCTACTATGCCATCTCTGTATCCTTGCTTGCCATTATCTAGCATGATTCTTTCTGTTCAGAACCCAAATAGAAGAGAGATGCTCTATAAATTTAAATTCACTAGATGGTCTTGTTTTAGATAGCTTTGAAATTTTTGCATTATGCACCAGAATATTAAAAGGCCTCTTTGGTGAGTGCTATGATTATATAAAACAGATCAAATTAATAAGCCTTATATGAAATAAACAAATGGATGAAAATAGTCTGTTATTCAAATTTTGACATGCAGTTGCATATGCCAGTCTACTGAATTAGTCCATCTGTAAATATATTTGAGACTGGCACTATATAGAAAAATAAGAACTTGGCTCAAAATGTGATAGATGAAAGCTTGGATGACAGGGATTTGGAAAATTACATAGATAAATGAAAAAAATGGACCTGAGATATATGAAAAAAAAAAACTTTGCTAATAAGAATGATGTTGTAATGCTTTATCCTTCCAAATCTTAGAATATCGCCCTAAAAATTAGAGCTGTGGACTCCAAGTATAATGGAAAATAGTTTTATGGAAAAAATTAAACTATGAGAATTTCAGTTATAACCTACACACAAACTGGCTAGTGAATATATATAGTAGTAGTGGTAGTCTCTCGGTGACCGAGAATGACTATTGTCTTTGTGCATTATCATCTATTGATGTACCCTGATGTAGCTTTGAAGTCCAAAGACTGAGGCGCACAGTTTGTGGCACATGGGGCATGGGACGCCAGTTATTACGGGAGGTACCGTTGTGGCCTGGTGTCGGCGTTCACGCGCAGCGGCAAGACGTCGAAGTCGCTCATCTTCAAAGGTGGCGGCGGCATGGTGAATGTGGATTCGCCAGCTGCTTCTGTCAGAGGCAGCCAGTTCTAGTTGCTTTGGTGTCATGCCAGCCCACTTCAAGTTGGACTTTAGCTGATCCTTGAATCTTCTCTTTGGTCGGCCTTGTTTCCTGAGTCCAGCTGACAGTTCACCATAGAATGCCTGTCTTGGTATTCGCTGTGGGTCCATGCGGATGACGTGTCCAGACCATCATAGCTGGGTTTTGAGGACCAGGACTTCGATGCTGGTGGAGTTGGCTCTGTCGAGGACTTCCTGATTGGTGATTCGGTCCTGCCATCGGATCCTCATGACTGACCGGAGGGAGCGTTGGTGGAATTGCTCCAGCTGTTTCATGTGCTTCCGGTACAGTGTCCATGTCTCGCACCGTACAGGAATGAGCTGAGGACCACTGCGTTGTACACTTTGAGCTTCGTCGCAGTGCTTACACCGCTGTGTTGGAGGACTTTGGAGCGCAGCCGCCCGAGTGCCTGGCTGGCCTTTTGGATCCTGGCATTGATCTCATGGTCTAGGGACCCGTCGTTGGCGATGGTGCTGCCCAAGTACTTGAAAGTGTTGACGTTAGAAAGCTGCGTGCTGTTGATTGTAATACACGGCTGGTTAGTTGGCCTCCCTGGTGCAGGGTGGAACAGCACCTCTGTTTTGCTGAGGCTGATAGTCAGGCCAAACAGTTTTGTTGCGGTGGAGAACCTGTCCACAATGGTTTGGAGATGATTTTCTTGGTGGGCCATGAGAGCACAGTCATCTGCGAAGAGAGCTTCCAGGATGAGTCTCTCTGTTGTCTTTGTTTTTGCAGTCAGGTGGCAAAGGTCAAATAGTGAGCCATCCAGTCCGTATTTGATGTAGACACCCAGGTCTAGATTCATCACAACATGTCGTAATATTTGGGTGAAAAATAGGTTGAATAGTACCAGGACACAGCCTTGTTTCATGCCATTGGAGATGTTGAAGCAATAAGAAGTCTCTCCACCAGATAGGACTTCCCCTGTCATGTCGACATGAAAGAGCTGGATCAGTTTGACGAATTTTGCTGGGCAACCGAGCTTGCTGAGGATCACCCACAATGTGTCCCTTTGTCAGGTCTATGAAGACAATGTAGAGACTCAGGTGCTGCTCAAGGCATTTTTCCTGCATTTGCCTCACCGTGAAGACCATGTCGATGGTGCTGCGATCTGGTCGGAAGCCACATGGTGATTCAGGCAGGTTCTGCTCTGAAACAGATAACGGGAGTCTGTTGAGTATAACATGGGCAAGGATCATTCCAGCAGTGGAGAGTAGTGAGATGCCTCTGTAGTTGTCACAGGCTGCTCGTGAGCCTTTGTTCTTGTATAGGGCTACGATGGAGGCATGTCTGAGTTCTGGGGGCATGTCTTCCTCTTCCCATATGCTGGTCAGCACTATGTGGAATGCCTGGAGTGCCTTTCCATTTAAGGCTTTGTACACCTCGGTTGGGATCCCGTCTTTACAGGGTGCCTTGCCGGCACTCATTTGTTTAATGGCCTTTTGGACTTCCTCTATTGAAGGAGGGACATCAAGTTGTTCAATGGAGCGGTTTTGGGGGATCTGGTCAAGGGTGCTTTGGTCGACTGAAGAGGGTCAGTTGAGAAGCTGACTGAAGTGTTCTTTCCACCTGTTGCTGATGGCTTTTTTATCTTTTATGAGAGTGTCACCGTCAGAGGATATCAAGGGAGTGGTGGTGGGTTTTAATGGCCCATAGACAGTCTTGAGGGCACTGAAAAATTGTTTGTAGTTTTTCATATCAGCAAACCGCTGGATTTCTTCTGCCTTTTTTTTCCCACCATTGGTCTTGCATCTTCCTGATCTCATGCTGCGCCGTGGCTTGGAGAGACTTGAATGTGTCCTTTTTAGGAGCAGAGTTTGGGTTATTTTGCCACTCCATAAAAGGCTTTGTTCTTCGTGCTCAATAGGTCTTCAATAGCAGTGTTGTTCTCGTAGAACCAGTCCTGATGGTTGCATTGTTTGGGGCCTAGGACTGCCTTTGATGTTTCCTTCACTACGTCTCCGAACTGGTTCCATTTCTCAGTTGAGCTTCCAGTGAGTGGTCCCTTGGCAGACAGCTAGTTGTCCAGGCAGGACTGGAATGTTTGCAAATAAGATGGATTTCTAAGACGACTCACGTTGTAAAATGCGTGAACTGTCTGAGTGTGTTTTGGATGGCGAGGTGCAATGTGCATTTGAAGAGTGGCTCTAACCAATTGGTGGTCTGTCCAGCATTCAGCTCCTCTCGTGGCTCTGCTGATCTTTACATCCTGGATGTCTCGCCGACATACAATGATGTAGTCAATGAGATACCACTGTTTTGATCTTGGATGCATCCCCGTTGTTTTATATTTGTTCGCCATTCTGAACACAGTGTTCGTGATGGTGAGTTCGAACTTTGAGCATTTGCTGAGTAGCAGTAGGCCGTTGTTGTTCATTTTGCTCACGCCATGTTTGCAGAGCACTCATTTCCATCTTTCATGGTCCTGGCCAACGCGGGCATTGAAGTCTCCCAGTAGTATCAGCTTGTCATTTGTGGGCACTGAGTGCAGGACGGCACTCAGGTCAGAGTAGAACTCCTCAATGGGGCATATGCGCTGATGGTTGTGGTGTACCGGTCTTTGCTGAAAGGCAAACGAATCTTCATGAGCCTCTTGCTGATGCCCACGGGCAAGTCTGGCAGCTGTTTGAGCAAACTGGTCTTGATGGCCAGGCCAACACCGTGGATTCTGTCTTCATTTGAGGCTCTACCTTTCCAGAAGAAAGTGTATCCAGTGGTGGGTTCGCTGAGTGATCCCTCTTCTGGTAAGCGTGCTTCACTTAAGGCTGCGATGTTGATGTTATATCACGCCAGTTCTTTACCGATTAGATCTGTTCTTCTCTCAGGTCTTGGGGTATTCTCTCTATCAAGTAATGTCCTGATGTTCCATGCTCCTAGTAGGAGTTTCTTTGTATTTTTTCTTTGATTTCGACCACTTAAAGGGGATGACCCGCCAGCCGCGGTGTGCTGACTGGGTGTTTGTAGGGCAGGCAATGTTTGGGACACCTTTTCTAGTCCCCTCCCTTGATTAGGGTGAGCAGTGCTGTCCTAGAGAGGGCTGCTCAGTTGCCCAGGATGCTGCCGAACATCCCTGCTGCCCAAAGGGCCAAGCAACCTCTGGTCTGTTGGCCGCCTACGTGCAGGATCGTGACTACAACTGCCAGTGGTCACCTCCACCTGTTGCATCGTCACTCCCCCATCACCACAGGTCTTGAAGAGGGTGGACGGGGTTAGGATAGATGAGTGTGCACAAAGACACTTGTGCGTGAAAGAGATTTAAGTGGAAAAGCTGATGCACAGAGACAGTCCCACTCTCTCGTTGTTGGAACCCTGGGTCCAGTGGCATGAAAAATTGTTACGTCTGGAGACTTCCTCAGCTGCATTGGCTGGCCGTGTTGTCCTTTGTGCTCTAACATGCCCTAAGCACTCCACAGTGCTTTGCTGCATCGCCATCTCAGCCGTTGAACCTTCTTGTTGGTTTCTTCCATCTATTCAGCCGAAGCAGTCTTCACATGCTGGGTGAGCAAAGCCCTGGTTCACCAGGGGTCGACGACCCGATGGCTACCCTCACAAGATTTGGCTGGCCTGTCGAAGCTGTTGCCCGGGGTGTGGCACTGCCACATGCTAGCATCTACTGGGAGCCACAAGTGAGAGCTGGGTGTCAGGTGGGGGTCAGAGGCTGGAGAGCTGCCCTGGAGGGCACGACAAGCCCTCCATACCATAGATACTACCCCTCCCTGAGCACCCCATACTCCCTGAATATACGAATATATATATATGAGTGAAGTCAAAGACTAGGAGATAGAGAAAGTGAGGGAGAATAAAATCAAGAAGATATCCTAACCAAGGGAAAGATCAGTTAAAAAATGATGACATGATTTTACTTAATAAATGTGTTTGAACTTAGAGACAGAAGGGACTTTAAACATGGTCTTTTTTTTAAATTCAAAGATTGTTATTTTATTTTTAAAAATATTAAATTTTTTATTTCCTTTCCCTCCCCTCTTCCATCCACCCTCCCAAAGGCAACAAGCAATTCCACTGGGTTGTGCAAATGTTATCATTTGATATCTATATCCATATTATTCATTTTTACCATAGAGAAAACTTCTAAAGTTGAAATCCCAATTCATATACTCATATAAACAAGTGATGTTATAAGTCATAAGTTTTTCTTTTGTATTTCTATTCCAATAGTTCTTTCTCTCAATGTAGATAGCATTTTTTCTTGTAAGTCCCTCAGGAATGTCCTGGATTATTGTATTACTATTAGTAGTATAGTCCATTACATTGGATAGTTCCACAATGTTTCACTTTCAGTGTACAATGTTCTCTTAGTCCTGTTCATTTAACTCTTATCAGCTCTTGAAGGTCTTTCCAGTTCACATAGAAATCCTCTAGTTCATTACTACTGGCAGCACAATAGTATTCCATCACCATCAGATACCACAATTTGTTGAGCCATTCCCCAATCAAGGGATGTGTCCTAATTTTCCAAATTTTTGCCACTACAAAGAGTGAAGCTATGACCATTTTTGTACAAACATTAATATTATGAGTTAATGCATTATTGTTTTAATAAAGTTTCAGTCAATTGATAAGCATAATTAATTGGAAAAATCTATGACTTAATTAGTGAAAATTGTGGGGGTTTTGCCTACTTGAATCATAAGACAAAGATAGCTCACATTTGTATAATATTTCAAGGTTTACAAAGTGCTTTCATTACATGACTATAAGATTAAAAGTATAAGGATAATACTCTCTTAATTTTAGATATGAGGAAACTGAGGCTCAAAAGGTTTACTTGAGAAATGTAACATCTTGTGGTCATCAAGTATCAGAGTACACATTCAAACTGTGACTTCTTAAATCTAAATGCTATGTGACTGTCCATTATATTGTTCTGCCTATTTATTTTTCTACTTATATAACTCACTTCTTTTGAATCTTCTAGTGATCCAAAGAAAATTAAAGTCACTTGCTCAGCCTTGAATTAGATATTGAATATAATATCAGGCCAACAATAGATTCATGACCTCAAGGATCATAGGCTATAAGAACAATCTGTGGACTGGAAAAAGGATAGTGACAGTAAAATGTTCTTTTCTGGCATGAGCCATTTAAACCTCTGCTTTAACCTACTGTCAAGCCAACTGTGTAATGTCAGATTTTTTCTGCCATAGATAAAAGCTCCACAGGATAGTGAACTGGCCCTGAGCCAAAAATCAAAATATACTGGTCCAGATACTACTTCATCACTGACTAGCTATTTTACTAAGGAAAATTCACAGAATTTCTCTGTCTCAGATTCCTCACATACAAAGTGGGCATTAATTATTCTTACACATCCACCCTTCTGGATTTGCCATGAAAAATTTCTTTTAAGCTTGAAAGCACTATATAAGTTAATGAATCAAAAGCATCAATAAATGTAGCAATCAATACTTTAAAAATAATTATTAATAATCAACTTCTATGTGCCAGGTTCAATGCTAAGTTCTTGAGATTCAAATACAAAAATGGAAGAATTCCTACTTTCAAAGATCCTATACTGGTATAAAGTTATTATAATGGTAAAAAAAAAGTATGTCTACATATGTATATATCAGATTTCTTATTAGTGATTTTGGTAAAGTTTAGTTTGTATACATTAAATAGTTATATTCTGGCCAACTGAATTAGAGAGAAAAGGGGTACTCTATGTATCAAAGGGAGTAAGAACTATCAATAGCATTTATCTACAAAAGACTAGAAACACATTGCCTTATTTGATCTTTACAACAACCTTTAAGATTAGATATTTAGATTAGAATATATGTTGCTTTCTTTATTTTACAGATGAAGAAACTGTGGCAAGAAAGGTGTAAGTAACTTGTCCATTTGACAAATCAGTGATAGAAGTAGGATTTTAAACATCTTCTTGTATTCATGTCCAACATGTTGTCCACCATACTTTTCTACTTGTAATGCAAACCTATCATTATTGATAGAAGATGTTCCTTCCCACTCTGACACCTTAAATAAAAACATAACATCACTCTGAAATCTTTTGACCATCTCCACAACTGCTGTTGGCTTATTAATGGTTGCTGATAGGACTTGACTATGTTCTTTGTTACATCATTAGGTTAATGTATTATTTAAGAATGTTTGCAAAATAGAATATTCTGAATTTCAACTATATAGTTTTATTGTTATAAATTTTTACTGTTGCCTCATATTTAATATGTTTACATGTTTACTGGACAACATGAAAAAGAAAATATTGCAAAGAATTGTAGAAGGGTCATAGAAGCAAAGATGCAGCTTATTTCAGGGTATAATCTAATAAGTAGTTACTCCAACTTATGAAGTAGAAGACCAATACTCTAAAATAACACCGAAGTGTCCAAAGACTTCTAGATGCAAAGAAGAATCTTTGGGTTCCCATTAGCACTGTAAAAATCTGGATCATGATTTTTTAAAATCTGACAATTGACTAGCCATTTTTGTCACTTTTAGAACTATGTGTATTCTAGATATGTGTTTTGGATGTATATTCTTGTCTCCCACTATATTCTATTTTTAAATGTTCAGTTGCCATCATTGTCAAATTTATGTTCTTTTCTCAGAAATTAGAACAACTAGAATAATGTAGCCCCCAATATAAATTCCTGAGCTGCTATATTTGACATGTACCACATTTCTAATGTAGTCTGCCTATTTTCTTGCTATATATTCATTGGCCACGTATACTATTTAAATAATAACACTAACAAAACATTTCATTGTGTAGTTATTCTACCAATACTTTCCTAGTATCTCTTATAATTTTTGAGTGACTATGTCAAAGATCTTAATAAAATTCAAGTAAATTTTGCCCACAAAATTTCCTCTTCTGCTCTGATTTAGCCTTTTTAAAAATGAAAAACCAGTCATAATCATATACCAAACCAAACAGAATTACAATAAGACACGATGCTTTGCCTTTTGTGTTATGTAATAAATGGTTTTACTTCTAATCTTTATTCAGAACATGTTATCAGCATATTTATAGTTTTCCTAACAGGAGAGCGCACTACACATTGCAGAGCAGTAAAAAGATGAGGTTTTAAGACACAGAGGAATTTTAAGCCCAAAACTATGGTGTGCTGTTACAGACATTGATGGTAATGAGCATGACTATATTGACAACTCCAGACAGAGGACTCAAACATAGACATCAGGAAGTCTATGGACACATCTCCTGCCACTATGGAATTTGACAGCCCTAATTATTTTGACTGGAAGATGAATGACTAAAAGCTTTTCTAAGCTTGCATTTGTGTGCTATGGCTAAATTATTCTGTCTTGTAAAAAATGTGACTGCATTAGAGTATTTCTGTATAGGGATCACATTAATTTTCAGCCAGTTATTGGAATATAAAAAGCAATATTCTTCTCACTACAATTCTAATGTTTTCATATGAAATTGCCACCACTATAACTAGCAAAAAAACCATAAAGAACCTCATGTATTTGGGCTTAGAACAAAATAACCCTAAAGGTTATGCAAATATTTCAGGAAGTTATGGGAATTGTCACATTTTAAAGATATATGTTCTAAGAATTACCATTCATTTCATTTTCTGTGGCAATTTTTATTGTCCTACAAAAAAGAATATTTTATTTTTTAGTATAATATTTTATTTTGTTGAAACTCATTTCAAAACATGAAGGAATATGGCAAACTATGTACTGAAAGTTTTGAAAGCATAGGAGTAATTTGAAGAGATTCAGGAACATAACAGGATAATGATTTTTCTTTAAAAATTCAGTATTGCCAGGACCAATTATGAGAAAATGACTTGAATGTCTGATAGATAGCGTATAATGCAGTTAGCTTAACAGTATTTCAGAGAGAGGTATAATTAAAATAGTTGCTAGTAATGATTATAGAAGAGAAGTTTTAATTGGGAGCCTCCAAATAAGTACCCAAGTAGCTCATCCTGGTAATTTGCTATTTTGCTACATGGATCTGTAGGGAGCACATTTTGAGTGAGTTGACTTTTGGGAAAATAGCTAAGATTATTTCAAAAAGTCAATTGTCCAGGAATTCAGAAAATTAAGACCATTTAAAGATAATTTTTCTGAGACAGTTTGGGTAAATTTAAATCAGAAGTATAATATAACAATATTGGTTTATCATTTGCAGTCTATGAGATGTAGAAAATAGAGAACTAAATTTGAAGTCAGAAAGGTCAACATTCAAATTTTACCCCAGATACTTCCTATCTCTGTGATCTTGAGCAAGTCACTTAACTTCTCTCAGCCTCAGTTTTTTTAAATATGTAAAATAGTGACAGTCATAATACCTACCTACCAAGTTGTGAGGACCAAGGCAATGATCTTTAGCTAAAGAGAGGCCAAAGCTTTTTCTCTTTGATTGCCTGAGAATCTCAGCCCTAAGGGTTGTCACCAACAGGCAGAAAATTAGAGAAGGCTTACTTCTTAACAAGCTTTTTGTGCAAAAATTTCTTACTTCTTAAGAAATTCCATATTTTCATTAGTTTCAGTTGAGTCATTTTTTATCTCTATCCTTCTTTGGGAAACTTATGTAGTTGAGTGGTTAAGTACCAAAATTTGAAGTCAGTCTCTGCCCTGGAGAAGTAATACTTCTCACCCTGGCCAACACTTGCAATTAAGATGTTCATTCTTTCCATTCTGTCTAGGGTAGGGGAACATCTACTTTGTATGTGAAGGATTTGACTTTTATCTTTCAATATTTGTCATTTTTCCTCTGTAGATATTCAGTTTTAGCTGGTTTCGTTTGATTCATTCTTCTTACACATGTAATATATTCTGTAAACTGCAAAGCACAAACAAATGCTAACTCTTATTGACCCTCACCAATGTCATGATGATCTTTTCTCAAAGAATTATAGTCAAATTTTGTCAATATTTCCCTATTAGAAAATGTAAGTTTTGCTGTTTATGGTAGAGAAAGTCATAAGACCAATCAATTTATTGATTATGTACATATTGTAAAATCACATTCAATATCCCATGTAGGAAGATGGTTTGGTATTTCCCTGATGAGCATGAGGAGCAAATATAGAGATCAGACTTTGTTCAGGATTTGGATTGAATCTCCTTATGAAGGGCATGAATATGCCAACTTGACCATAATCATTGTGTAACTGGGATAAATTAGTTTGCTCAGAATATTGTAAAGGAGTGGTTCCTCCCCTATTATATACTCCATTGTGCTTGCCTATAACAGGGAATCCTCTTTGCAAATTAAGATTTGTGCCCTTTTGACTTTTTCACACTCCTTTCCCCCACTTACCTACTATTCCCCCCCCCCTTTTCTCACACACACACACCTTTTGCTGGAGATCCTAAGAGAGAAGCAGAATAAAGAGAATCTTATTACTCTAGGAACAACTAAGACCTTCCTTCATGCAGAAGGACACAAGATCTTCATTCATTCCTAATGTGCATAAGAGGAGAGGTCATATCCCACATTGATGAATAGCAGCTTGCTAGAGGAAAATGGATATTTCTGAGAAAAAATGTGGAATTCCTTAATTCACAGATCTAAACCCAGGTACAACCCATACCTTTCCTTCTTTCTATTTCTTAGTGATGAGCAGGAGTCTTTGAATCATTTCATCCAAATGAGGAAGAAGATGAGAAAGGATTTGGGGTGGCCTCTGGCTTAAGGCATCCCAAGTTTGCTCTTGGGATGCAGAAAGGATGCCAAGAATGAGTCTTTCCCAAACCCTAAAAATAAAAATAAAAACTATCAAAAAAAAAAAAAACAACCTGGCACTGTGTCATCTTTCTTAGAGAAGTAAAGGTAGAAGGACAATAGTGGAATGAATACTGGGCAGAGAATCTAGTGAGGCCATTTCTATTCTCCCCGAAGCTACTTTGGCCACAGGCTTTATTTCCCAAGTTAGGAGAAGGCTGAGTAATCATTGTAGTAAAGAGGCATCTTAGGAAGCAGAACTGGGATTCTAACAGAATTACCCTCATCGCCATCACTAATGCTACATTTAACCAGTGGTAAAAATAAGAAAACTAAGAAAGTGAATAATTGAAAAAGGAGGTGGGATGGACATGTTATAAGAGTAAGGAATAATAGATTGACAACCTGACTCTTATATTCACATCCATGCAATGCAAAATAAATCTTCCAGTCCATTACTTGGGTTCTCTTATGGTCAGCCAAGACATATTTATTAAGCATCTAGAATATACCAGTCACTGTTCTGCGAATTAGGAAGATAACAATTGCAAAAATGATAGTCCCAGTCCTCAAGGCACTCACACTGTAATGGGGGAGAACAACATGCAAATATAACTAAGAAAAAAAAAGCTATTGATAGGATGTGGAAATGTCCAGCAAAAGAAGGTGCTATAATTAAGAGGAATTAGTAAATACTACCTGTTGAAGGTGAGGTTTTAGCTGAGACTTAAAGGAAGTTAGGAAATCTAGGATGTATAATGAGGAAGGAGGATATCCTATGCAAGGCGAATAACCAGTGGGAACATCTAAAGTTGGGAGATGGAGTATATCATCTAAGAAAAAAGCAAAGAGCCCAGTGTCACTCAAAGTTCTGTGAAGCTATTTTCACCTGTAGTAAATATTTCTGAATCTGTGTGCATCAGGAATGTATATAATCTGTTATCATTTTGACAGATAGCTCATCTTGAAATATTCCTCCAAATATTCCTTCCCCCTTTACTCACTTCTCCCATTGGTGCATTGGTCCTGTATTTTGTAGGAAGTTCTAGGCTTGCCTTTATTCATTCTTCTTCTGACCCTTTTTCATACTTTCTGAACTCTACCAGGTACTTTCTTTACCATTTCCCTTCCACCAATCCCCAACCCCTATTGTTATAGAAAGTCCTATTTAAAACCATAAGACTAAGGGGAGATGAGAACAGAGAGATAATTTTTCTCCTTTCTCTCAGAAGGGATCTCCAGGACTATCATACAGTATTTCCAAATCCCAAACTATTTTCCCTTCTTGACTTAATTAGAGAATTATTTGTATCCAATAAAATCATAAAGGCATTTACAAGTATTTAATAACTTACTAACATTCTGCTTATTATGATATTCTGTGACTACATTAACTAAGGCAGTGGAAATCGAGCAGATGGGAAGGATCCCTTCCCATACATAGTTATCATTGGAAATATGCTACAACCTATTTGCATATACCAGGTTATCTCCCCTTTGACCTTGAATCAATCATAATTTTAAGCCTCTGGAGATTCTAAGTGTCCAGGACTGGTAGTCATATGACATGGTATGAGATTTTTGTCATATAGAACAGCTCAGAATATTTAAAATTCTGTTTAATTTCCAAAATGCCATTTAGCTTATTCTCTTCTTCTTCATTTAAAATACATATTATAGTTGTGTAATCAAAGATTGTCCTTATATTTAAAAATATTTCTTTCTCCTTCCCTTCTGATACATGAGTAAACAGAATTTAGAGGAGATATAATACTACTGATAAATAGCAAAACTAAAAGCTCTAAAAATCAGAACAGATAATTAGTCAAAGAGGAGTGAAATATTAACTTGATCAAAAGTTTGCTACTAAGAAATGAAGCCACTATCAACAGGATATATTTGTTTTTTTCCAGTGATAGGTTAAAATATATCTCTTTGATCTCTGTCTTGACTACTCTCTCCATCTTGCTAGGTTAATATTTAGTATTATACTGAGTAAATCCCCATGAAGTAAGGACAGGTAGATATCAATGTACCATTGCATTTAATCTTAGCAGTATAGGGAAAGCCTCCAAATGCCTCCAAAAATCCAGTTGGTCATGCATTCATGTGGCTTTTGAACCCTCCCTCAATTCTGTGGGAGGTTCTTAATAATTCTGACTCATTCAGAGTAGTTACACAGGGATTCCAGTCTCAATGTCATAACCCAAGGTAAAAATAAACATGATGCCTATAATATTTAGGACCCCTGGAAAAAAAGCTTTTTTTTTTTTTTCAAATTACTTACAGTAGGCTAAAAGAAGAAAATAGATAGAACAAAGGGATAAGTAAAATAAGATGTGGATGAGATAAAATTTTCTATAAATATAACCTATACATTTTCTTTTTTCCCCTCTCTGTCCCATATATGGGTGGGAAAATAGTAGCAGCAGGACTAGGTCTGCAGGCAGAAGATAACCACGAAGTAAAATGAGTTAAATATATCTTTCTTCCATTTTATTAGCATCCCTTTGTATTTGTGTGGTGACACTTTATTCCAGAGGTTCTTAAATTTAGTCCAGACATGGTCCATGAATTAAAAAAAAATATGTCTATTTCTACATAATTGACTTCCTTTGTAATTCCTTATTTTTATTTTATGCATTCAAATTATTCTAAGAAAGAATACATTGGCTTCATCAGACTGCCAAAGAGATCTGACAAAAAAATGAAGGATAAAAGCCCACAGTTTACTCATTCATCTAAATATATAATCAGCTTCCATTCCTAGAGGGTTTCCATTTTAAATCTTCAATGTTGAAGAGGTCATCATCAAGCTCAATTTCCTGATTTAAAAACAAAAATACTGACACCCAGTGTGGCCAAATGTGTTTAATGCCATGTAGTGACTAGAATTAGAACTCCTGATTCCTGATTCTCATGTTCTTTTTACTAAGCTCTCCTTCTTGAACCATCAATAGAGTTTAGTTAGTAGCACAGAAACATAAGAAAATAAATCTTTCCATTTTAACCTTCACATTTCTCTGCACCAGTTCCACATTTGGGAGGGGAAAGAATCATTTGTTACATTAATATCTATTTTAGGAGATGTTTAAACAATGATTATTTTATTTTTTAAAAAAAATTATTCCTTTTAAAGGTTTTTTTCCAAGGTTACAAGTTTCATGTTTTCTCCTTTGCCTCTCTCTCACCCTCTCCCAGAGCTGACAAGCAATTCCACTTACTTATACATGTACTTTCATTCAATACTATTTCCATCTTATTATTTTTGTATTAAAGTAATATTTTAAAATTAAAACCTCAAATCCTATATATATAAAAAGAAATGATTAATCATATATTTTTTCTTTTGTGTTTCCATTCCCAATGTTCTTTCTCTTGATGTGATTAGCATTCTTTCTCCCAAGTCATTCAGGATTGTCCTGGATCTTTGAATTCTACTTTCAGATGTCAATTACATTTGATCATCCCATAATATTTCAGTTATTGGGTACAATGTCCTCCTGGTTTTGCTCATTTCACCCCATTTTAGTTCATGGAGATCTTCCCAACAAAATACTCAACATTGTTGAAAACAAGATTAAGAGAGATTTAGGTTTTTTAAAGTCTTTTAAAATGTATCTTTATAAGCCAGTTCATGTTTGAAATAGTTCATGAATGACTTAAGAAAAAGATTTATCATTTCTATCCCAAACCTTTTAATCGGGTCAACTACTAGGAAAATTAAATATTAAAGTATCAAGAAAAAGACAGATAATCTTGGTTTCAAGATCTAAAAGTAATAATGTTGAGTGAATCCTGAGGAGACTTGGAAGCTTGAAACAGAAAATAAAAATTAAGGTTGATTAGTGGCAAATAGGTATACTGTTTAAGCCTAATTATATGTGATTTATGAGAACTATCTATTGCATGCCTTTATTATAGAAATCAAAGGAAACATATTCATCTATGCTTTGGCTATAAAACCTAGTTTCTTATTAACCCTGAAGAAAGATGAGCCAAATTAGAGGTCAACAATATACATAAGTTAGTTCTAAAACCACTGAATTGTATCTTGTGTTGGCAAAAAGCAAACCCAGTTGTTGTATTATGACTCAAAGATCCTCTATAATAATCTTCTCCTGACTTACTATTAGGTATACTAATCTATGAAGAGTTAATGGGAAAGCACTTTGACCATGTTCTCACCAAAAATTCAACTAGGAACAGGAGCATAGTTATAGTTTGGCTAGTTATTAAGTACATTAATTATAATCACCAAATTTCTTTAATATAAAGTAAATGATTAGAAAAAAAAGTCGTGTATATGAACATTAAACTGAGTAAGATATACTTCATAGATTTCATGTATTATATTTGAGAAGTCTACCAGTGGAGCTACTTGCCAGTGTCCTATTTTAGACATTGACATTTTCCCATTTATTATTTTTACCCTGAAAAGTTTTCTTCAATTTCATGCTCCTCTGTTTAATGATGGAATTATTGTAAATCATAGCATGGTGGTAGTGGTGGTGGTGATGGGGTGTGATAGAGGCAGGCACTAAAGAAAAAGTGCCAGCCTGAAGAGTGTGAAACTGATCACCTCGACAGGGGAAGGTCTCCAAGGGATTGGAATTTTGAGGAGGAGAAGACTCTTGCTGGTAGAGGAGTTGGTATCTTGGTAGGGAGAAGCCGAAGAGAGAAGTTTGGAAAAAGACTTTCTCCTGAGAGTTACCCACTTTTTCCTGCTGTGGCCTGGAAATCTTCCCAATTGAAGGGAAACTTTTTGAAGAGAAACCTGAACAGACTTTACCTCAGGTCCTGTGGCCCAGGGGTAAGTCAATGTGACTTTCTCTCAGGGGGCTCAGGCTGCCAAAGCCCGAGTTTTCCCAAAACTGGAAGTGGGAGGAACAGGGTTTAGATAGAGACAGGGACCTCTTTTCCCCACATTCATTTCCCATTCTTCCCTGCCTGTTATTCCTTTTGTATTACTTGATTGAGTTGACATTAAAAGTCATCTGTTCCCCAAGCTGAATGTGAATAACAGATCAAGGGGAGACTCTTTGGTCTCAAGTAGTGGAGTGGGGACAAAAGGGATGAGAGCAAATTGGGGAGAGCAGCTTTATCTAAGGAGGGAAGACAGAAAAGGAAAAATCTTCAAACCCCCTCTCCTCTCTCTGACCCAACCCTAAACATCCCCTGAACCCTGCATTGAGAAGAGGGAGGTTCCCTTCTCTTTCCCCCCTCTATACTGAAAGTTTTAACCCCTCTAGTTACAATTTAACCTCCCCTTTTAATACAGGGGAAACTATGAGGTTTGAAGCTGTGGGTTTTAAGATTGAGTCTTCACTCCACCCCTAATATATAAATGGCATTTCAAGATCACTTAAAATCTCTGACCCCCAGTTTCCAAATGTGCAAAATGAGGACTTTTGGTAAAATAATCCCAAGCAAATTTTAGCTTTAATTCTGTGATCCTATAGTCTTCCAATTTCCATTTTAGCTATGAATTGAAAATGAATACCAGCAGAAATTGATATGAACCAATAAAGAGAACATTCTTTATCTTAAAATAATTAAATTATTTTGATATCTACTGTGAAATTATTTTTAAAGATAAAATCCAAGGTATTTCCTAATAAAACACTCAACAGTATAAAATATTTGCTCACTCATACAACATAAAAAAAGAAGAAGACAACCAAATCAATTATTTTTAATATCTGCTTTTTGGAGAAGAATTCTTAACTGAAGAGAAGAAATCACAAAAAGTGAAATAAGTAATTTGGATAAAATGAGGTTGTATAGCTTTTTCATGGAAAATTAGTTTATTTATAGTCAGATATAAAGTAGCCACCATATGTATATATAAAGTCTTTATATGTATATTGTGAATTTCAAATCTACTCCACCCTGTTCAGACCATTC
This sequence comes from Monodelphis domestica, assembly GCF_027887165.1. Taxonomy (NCBI): domain Eukaryota; kingdom Metazoa; phylum Chordata; class Mammalia; order Didelphimorphia; family Didelphidae; genus Monodelphis; species Monodelphis domestica. Next base: position 139,533,276 of record NC_077234.1, on the reverse strand, counting down.
TTTAGAAGATCGGATTTAGATATTTCCTGATCAATAATAATAGATATACTTGGAATAACAGAATCAGGTCTTGGAAACTACATTCTCCACTCTACTCAGTGTAACAAGATTAGGAAGGGATGCAGCAAACTCAATATTTAATTATTTGAGAATATGACCCTCAACAGACATGAGCAAAAAAGAAGAACAGACCTCTGGGTGGTCCTAGATCAAGCTAGAGCCACCATTGGGACATGTGAGATGCAGGAAGTGAAGTAGAGAACAGCCTCTGGAGTTCTCAGGACTTCCTGTGAGGAGGGCTAGGGTTCAGTTCAAGGCTGGTGCTTGAGGTTGGAGGAGCCCTGCAGACTGCTTTCCTTCAGATTGGTCACGTGAGTGATAAGGACTGATCCCTTTCCCTGCCTTGGCTATCCAAGACCCTAATGCCCACTTTGGCTCAGCCTGAGCCAGAGTGGTTTTGAGTTAAACTTCTTTCCTTCTCTCCCTCTTTCCTTCTCTCTCTCTCTCTTCCTCTAATACTTTCTTCCTCCTGTTTAATTAAAACACCATAAAAATTTGGCAGCCAACTTGAGAGTTTCATTTAGGGATTTCATAAGTAAATTCCTTGGGGACCCTAAATTAATATATATCAGTCTTTTAAAGTGATTTCAATATCACTATATGTATATACATATAGATAGATAGAAAGATAGATCTGATAAATGTCTGATTGAAAACAATTATAAAGACAATGAACAACTTTTTTTTTTCTTTTAAACCCTTACCTTCCATCCTGGGATCAATACTATGTATTGGTTCCAAGGCAGAAGAGTGGTAACTGCTATTTAATGGGGGTTAAGTGACTTTCCCAGGGTCACACAGCTCAGAAGTATCTGAGGCCAGATTTGAACCTAAGACCTCCCATCTCTAGACCTGGCTCTCAATCCACTGAGCTACCCAGTTGCCCCCCAATGAACAACTTTTTGAACCAAACCCATCCTCCAAGTGAGAAGTGCTCCTATTAGTTTTATTTCCTACGATGGTCAGAGAAAATGAAAAATAATCAATATGTCCTAAATTATTTCTAGAAGCTCTATTTATGCTGGCCAAGAACTGAAAAATAAGGGGATGTCCATGAACTGGCTAAGTTAGTTGTGGCATATGATTGTGATGCAATACTACTTCTCCATAAGAAATGATGAGCATTTTAATAAAAAACAAAAATGAAAACATGGACTTACATGAAATTATATAGAGCAAAATGAGCAGATGCAAGAGAACAATATATACAGCAACAGAAATATTTTTTGAAAAATAACTTATATATGTCCAACTCTAGGTAAAGAACAGATAAAGAGAAATAAGCATGACAGTGTTTTATATGGACATTTTTCCCCAAAATGTTTTCTATAGTTTAAAGAGAAGAGAAAGGGAGGGAGATACCTGGGAACATTAATGTAACTAACAAACAAATAAATAAATGTCCTAAAAATGGAAGGGTTCAAAATAATTTAAAACAAGTATTCTCATGATAATAATTATAAAATATTAATGATCACATGAAAAAATTGTCAAAATAACTACTAATAAAATACAAATAAAGTCTTTGTAGTTTTAATTCCCTCCAAATTGTCAAAGATAAAAAAACAACAACAGTATAATCAATGTAGAAGGGTTTTAGAAAGAGAAACACATTAATACATTGTTAGTAGAACTCTGAAATGTAATCACTATGGAAAGCAATTTGGAATTATGTTCAGAAAGCATTTAAAAGGTCCACAACTTTTGCCCCAGAGAATGCACTGCTAAGCATATATCACACAGAGGTCACCGATGAAAAGGAAAGGGCTCACGTACACCAAGAATATTTGTAGCAGCACTTTTCGCAGTAGCAAAGAATTGGAAACAAAGAAGATGCTCGGTGATTGGGAAATGGCTAAACAAACCTTTGCACATAAATGTAATACACTTTAACTGTGATATAAGAAACTATGAATTTGAGAAAGATAAAGAAGCATGGGAAGACATATATGAGATCATGTAGATAAGTAAGTACAATCAGACAATAATAAGCAAAATGATTACAAAATGTAAATAGGAGAATAACACCAATATAATAAAAACTGAATTCTGCAAATCACCTCTGCAAGGGAAAAGAGACATGATAAGGAAGGGTACACTGCTTTTTTTTTTTTTCAGAGAAAAGGGTTTGGGGACTATGGGTGTAAAGTGGTCATATGACATGGGTAAATGTGGCCAATTTAATAGACTTACTTACTGGAGCATAATATTCCTAGGCTCTGAATTATTTTCTACAATCTTTCATCCTATGATGTGATCTTAATCCTTTGATATTCTCTTCCTTATAATTTGCATATCATATCAGTACATTTTACATAGTATTGAAATAAGTAAGATTGAGTCTTTATCTTTTATTAATTGATCATATTTATAGTTAATTGATCTGGTCTTGTTATTGCATAAGTCATGATGCTTTATCTTTAAACTTATTTCAGAAATTCACAGTGAGTTAAATCCAGTTCTCTTGCTAATTTCTCTTCTCTTCTTGCCTTGAGGAAGTCTTCTACCTTTGAGGGATGTGAATGGAAAAAAGAGAGCTAAGTCTAGTGTTTTTATACCACTAAGCTGTCCTCAAAGAATGTCCTGTTTGCTATCCAAATGTCTAGGCTAATACCTCTGAATCTGTAGGTAGACTCAAGCAATGAACATTTCTATGTCACCAGATGGAAGGAGGGAGTTATTGGTAGTTTTTCATTTCCATTTCCCAACCTTTGTCCTCCATGCTTCAGCTCCTAACCAATCATTGCTTTTTTCCACTCATAATATCATGCTTTTATAAATAGTCCAAACTAGCTTTTCACCTCTGAATTTCTGTTCTTTGTTTTGTACTGCCTCAAACCTATGAAGAATGTCTCCTTGAATTAAGGGTCTTAACTTGCAGAGGAATTTGAAATCCTATTTATTGGTAATTTTGTGCTTTACTCATGAATTGATTTGCTCAGAATTTTGTGCATTTGTTTACCTTATTTTATTGCTATAGTATATCACATATTTACATTGAGTTTATCAAGGACAGATATCCTTTACAGAAGTTAGTCATTATTTTTTCTGATATTATCTCAAATAAATTACAGTACTTTTGTATATTTATTTAATGATTCATCTTCTAATGAATATAAAGGAAATGTGTAAAGATTTCTATGAGCCAATTGAACAATAATAATGGTTGTCATAACTTTGTATTAATTATAAGTATCAGATAAATATAAGTTGGTTGCTTTTTATAGATTTGTAGACATAATTAATATAGTTTGAATATTACAAAATTTTAATTGGATAGCTATTAGAAAGTAAAATTGGTAAATGAAGAACAATATATGGCACTTTGTAAGAGAATGATAAAACTTAGCTATAAAAAATGAAAAATAGTAGAAAGAAATGAGTCTATATAAGCTAATAACCTTCTAGGTGGTAGAAATTCAAATGCCAATCTATTTCACCTTTTGAAATTAAATTAAAGATAACTTTTAAAAATTCATTTTCTACCAAAATTTTTATTTCCTTTCCCACATTTAGGAGAACATGTCTTTTATAGCCATACTTATGTGCCAGTTAAGATAACCATCATGAACAGTTCTAAGAAGTGAAAAAATAAGTCCTTCCTTCTTTTCTCTCCACAATTTTTAGGCTACATTTCACAATAAATAGAAAGTGCTCAGAATTTCCAGAAATAAAATGTTGATTATATTGCTGTAATCTGCTCCAGTTAGACCACATTCAGAGGAAGGACACTGAGACTGGCCATGAGTACAAGTCATATTTGGACTGATTTTAGGAATTTGTGTTATTTACCTGCATAAAACAAAATTTAGGGAGTAGATGATAGCTAAATTCAGGTATTTAGAAGACTGCCACAGATAAGAGGACTAGATTTCTAGTCTAGTAGTAATGGCTAAAAGTTATACAGAAAAACATTTAAGTTTTATGTCATAAAATACACACATTCACAATTCAATCACATCAAAAAAATCAAAACACACAAATTTCAAAACAAGTAGAGTTCACCAAAAACACATGGAATGACTTGGAAGGCAGTGATTTTACCAGGCTTAGTCTGTGCCTGGTAAATATAGAATCTTTACAAATACTGGCTTATGAATTATTTATTTAAATGCTGGCAAAAGTTAGGTGACTAATTGTAAAGACTAATGTAGAAAAGATTATTTTGTCAGATTTAGATTAGACTAGACACATTTGGGATTTCCTTCCAGCTGAGATTTTGTGAAAAAAGGAAAATGTTATTAAAAATGCAATGTGAGTTTAGTTTTATTTTACTCTTTTTGTTATGGTTTAAACAGATGTTTAAGTATCTCCATTCTTATTGCACAATATATTTAGACATTCCTTGAAGGCAGTAACTGCTTCTTCAAAGAATCCTAGTAATAAACTTTTGGTTAAGGATTTCAACTCTTGGAATTTTTACAATACAATATTCCAATAATCAGAGCATAAAGTCATAGATTTTAGGTAGGGTGGGAACGTTAGAGGTCATCTTGTCAAACCCCTCATTTTAAGGATGTAAAAGGCAAAATCTAGAGAGGCTAAAATACAACGTGCTATGTCAGAGGCTAAAATTGAATTATATATACTTTTAGCTCCATCACCATTCTACCTCTATGCACGTTTCAGATTTTCCTCCTATTAATATGGTTTGAAATTAATCTGTACTTTTATAATCTTTTTTCTCTAGTCTAACACCAAAAAATAAAAGAAGACAACTAAAAATAGAAGTGAGCAGCAATATCTCAAAAGTTGTGAATATAAAAAATAGATATTAAAATCCAATTAATGCAATAAGCACTTGTTCCCCTTCCCCTTCGTCTACACATATCACATATAAGTATTATCTATTAATTTTGTTCAATGTTTCCCAATTATGCTGACCATACCACACTGCCACATTGACGTAACATGTCATTTTTTCCAAATCATTCTAAAGAAAAGAGCTGTGATTTTCAAAGTGTAAGAAGACCAAATCACTACCTACTTTATAAAAATACACAAGAAATGAGTGCTAAGTGTGATGAAAATAAATATCTGAAGCATGCTATAATGTTGAGTAAAGCTCATAATATAAAACACTGTTTTACTCTGAATTGAGAATTTGGCATAAAATATTGTTTATAAAACGAACAAGGCTTTTGTCACTAAGCTCTAAGGGAGGAAGTTCAAAATGTAGTTCTCAAACTTTTGTTTTTACTGAAGTAGGACAAATGTGAATTTTATAGTCTTTGCGTTCTACTTATTTTGCTGATGTGAACTGAAAGTGAGGAGTAGTGGGGAGGGGGAAGTTGTACAAAGGAAATTGCATAGTGATGAATTAGTCTCTCAGTGGACAGCATTGCTGCAGCCTAGAAAATAGGATACGGTTTCTTATTTATTCACATAGATATATTGGATGAACCTAGGAAATCACATTTGCTTTCTATGATCAATGCTTCCCCTGGATTATGTATGTCTTGAGAGGCAACATCCCATGTTAGGCAGAGGACCAACCTTAGAGTCAGGAACAAATATGCTCAAGCCATACTTTTGACCCATATTAGCTTTGTAAATATGATCAAGTCACTTATTCTCTCAGGGACCCAGGGAATTCTCTAGACCTGGGGAGGGAATTTCTATTTTTGGAATTTCAATCCTATTGATTAAATGACAGTTCAGGACCTTCTTTTGCAACCAATTTACAAAACTATCATTAAAAATAGTTTCATTTTCATAATTCTTTAGCAAAATAGATATTCAATATATCTTGCATCACAAGTGATAGATGCAAAAAAGATATGATCATACTATAATTGATGGAATTTAATTTAACCATAAATATATGACTTTTCTTACTTTGGTGACAAATATTTAAAATGATATTTGGAACAAAAGCTTTCCAAGTGATAGCCAATTACAAAATAGATATGAGATTTTTGACTTATCTTTCATTTCACCTAGAAAAAAAGAGACCTAGATAACAATGACAGTTTAGTATGCTTAAGGATATCTCCTCTTTTGAAACTACAAGTTATTTGTGGTTTTGATCTTTGTCCCCTTTCCTATGTTTACAGGGAGTACTAATACAAAACCTCTTCTCATTTGACCTTTTTCCTTATTGGATCAGTTCATGATTCAGGCTCCAAATAGAATTTTTAGGGGTCATTAATGGGCAGGAAAGAAAAATCAGGAATGCCTTTTGCCTAATGAAAACATATGTTAATAATAAAAATTCTGAAAAGAAAGTTTTTCCTAAAAAAGCAAAAGAAGGACTCCCAAACCAAGAAATAGGCAAGTGCTCATCAAAGTCACCTGTGATATCCCCAGTACAAAACACCTCATTTTGATACGTGGCTTTCCTTTATTATTAATACAGGTTGATCCAAAAGTCTTAGTGTAATTTTAAAATATTAAATTTTATCTTAAATTAAATATTAAGATAAATATTAAAGACTTAATGCTTTGCTAAGAAATGTGTGACTATATGATCCATATTTATAAATAACAATTATATTTATGTTATGCTGATTAGGACTCTTTAACTCCAACTGGACATTTCTGGACCTTTGCTCCCCCCCACCCCCAAATTGCCTTAATTAATTACATTTTCTTTTAGGGTTCATAAAATGAATATTGGTTGAAATAGTCTAGTAATTTTGATATTCATTTATTTAGAGGTTAGCAGTATTCATCAAAAATCAACTGTGGCTTTCAGGGAGGACTAGTTCTCTTCAGAACTATTCCTCCACCTTTGATGTCTACTTTTCACCTGACCCTCAGCTGTGTTTCCAAGAAGCTGTAAGTATGTTCAACAGCTACATTGCATGTAAAAGTGTATGGGCAGGCAGGCTAGATCAGGTTGATGGTAACCAGTAGCTCTCAAATTTGTCAGTGTGTTAGGGATGTGTCTACCCCAAGTATATGAAGACTTCTCCTGGAGGATGTAGAGCTTCCAGATATGGGAGAAGGTAAGGTCATGCACAGTCTGCTGAGCCATTACCAGTCATACTGACTTTTTTTCTAACCACTGGACTTCTTTCTATACCTCTGAAAGAGAGAGTGAGGATGAGGGCTTTGTGTAATTCTGCCTTACTTGAATCAAATTCATGCAAAAGTCAGCACATCACTCTGGTTTGTCATTGGTCCATTTTGAAATAAAGGAGGAATGACAAGAATACTTTAAGCACTGTTGTAGGCATTGAAATGATGGAAATGAAGCAGTCTTTATCCTCAAGAAATTCACAGTTTATTGCGGGAGACAGTACAATATTGAGTAGCATCATGTGAAAGGTCACACTTGAGCTGCATTTTGAAGTAAACTAGGATTTATAAAAGGCAGAAGTAATGAAATAATCTATTCTATTAACAGCAAATTCTATGAACAACAATTCTATAAACAGCAAGATGGTCATTTTGGCTGGGTCTAGAATCAATGAAGAAAAGTAATGAATATAAAACATGAGAGAAAAGGGTAAATTGGAGCCAAACTTTGAGGAACTTTAAACGTCCTCTTACAATGTAAACCTTTTTTGTGGTTTTGTAACTACTAAATTTCTTCATTTTATGATTATTTTTTATTTACTTAAAAATTAGATGTGTTGAATATTGGAGTTGGTAACTGTAGGTTCATAGTTCACCTTTGCCATTTATAACTTCTGTGTTCTTCATCCTTCCTAATTTACAACCTCTTTGGGCCTCAGTATCGTAATCTGTAAAACAATAACGGTATAAGAAATTATTTACAAAATTCCTTCCATTTTTGATCTAATAAATGCTTTGTTTATTTACTTAACAAGACACTGTATAATTTCTAGGGGACCTAATTTTTTGCATAAATAATTCTTGTTTCCTGAGGTTCTATCCTTTGCCCTCTTTTCTCCTTACTACATTCTCTTGCTGAACTCATCAGCTTCCATGGCTTAACTGTCATATCTATGCAGATGGCTATAGATCCAGCTTTAGTCTCCCTCTTGAGTTTGACTCTCTAATCAATAATTCCCTATTAGTCATCTTCAATAAGATGATGACATCTGTAAGTTGGTATGTTGAAAACAGAACTCCTTATCTTTCCTTCCACCATTCCCCTTTTTAACCTTTCCTATTTTTTTATCATAACCACCATCATTCCAGTCTCCCAAGTTTATAATTTATATCCAGTCATGTGTTTAATGCCATCATTTCTATTTTACATCTCTTGTATTTGACTTCTCTCTCTCTATTCAATCAGCAATCACTTTAGTGCAGTCTCTTATCTCTGCCTTAGATTATTACAACAGCCTGCTAATTAGTCTCCTTGCTTCTAGTCTCTCCCCACTTTAGTGGATCCTCCACAAGGTTGGCCAAGTGATTTTCCTAAAGTCAAGCTCTGACTGTTACCCTCTACTCAGTTTTGTCCAGTGGGCCCCCTATTGTCACTAGAATGAATTGAAAACTCTCTTTAGCTTTTAAAGACCAGTATAATATGACTCCCCCTTTTCCATCCTCATTATAAATTAATTCTGTACTCCGAAATCCAGCAAAATAAACTTTTTCTCTGTTATTTACACAACACTCCTATTTTATTCTCCCATGAGTTTGCACTCACCATCTTCCATCCCTGGATTGCATTCTCTGCTCATATCTGCCTCTTAGATCCCCTTGTGGTCTTTAAGAGCTGCTCTAGTACCACCCTGTACATGAAGCCTATTTCCTCAAACTGCTAGTGCTCTCTCTCCCAATCTACTATGTATTTATCTCACAAGTATTTAATCTCAATATTTATTCTGAATATGCTTATTCACACATTGGTCTTCTTTATTAAATTGTCAGCTTATTACTAATGTTATTGTTTTATTCAATGTGTTTTTATCCCTAATGCCTAGCATAGTGATTGACACATAGTAGGCACTTAAAAGCTTTTTGAGTGATTGGTAAGTAGTGGTTTCATATTGTTCTATAGTGAAATTTTGTTGAAACTTCTTTAAGTCTTTCAGCTTCATAATCACTGTGCTATGTTAAAAGGAAAATAAAAGCCCTCAAAATTCAGGTACTTCTTATGGATATTATTTTGTAATTGCTGGGCTTCAGTTAAATAACTGATGAATTACAGTTGTATATACACGGAAAAAAATAAACAAAATATTGGCTATAGGTTTCTTCCTCAGTTTTCCAAACTTGGTGTTCCATCCATTTAACAAAAATAATTAAAGACTTGATTAGACTATGTGAAAATAGTATGTGAATCCATTGTCCTTTTTTGTGTGTAAACTAAGTTATCATTCTTCCTGTTTATCCATAGGTCAGTCCTGCTTAAGCACTCTTTCTATAGACATCTCAGTGTCTTATTAGGAGCTCTAGCTGTCAAAAATAAAGCTTGAGTGCCTTGTTATACTACTGCCACCAACCCCCTGTTCCCTGCCAAGAACCACCAGGAGCCCATTTCCCTCACCATAGGAAGCAAAGCAGGACAAGCAGCAAGAATTCCCTTAGAGCAAGGGCTTCTGTCCTCCAATGTGGAATTTGTCTCGCTGCTCTCACCCACATAGAACAGAGTTAATTGTGTGGTGCTTTTACTCTGCATTTGACTCAGCACTTAGCATCCAGAAATACATGCCTGTTGTGATCCCACCATCAGTGAGATAGGAGAATACAATTAAACGTGTAAGTAAAGTTGAAAGCTGTTTTGCAGAGGCTAGCATGAGCACATTCTGGGATGTGGTGACAGAGGAAGGAGAGGTTTGGGAGGTGCAGTGGTCAATGGCACTCTCTTCCTGTCCTGAAGCCTGCAAGAAAGGAGCTGCTTCTCACTCACTGCTGAGCCTGTCTAACCAAGCCTGTTGGTGAGAGAAGGGAAACCTTTCGAATTCCTTTGGGAGTACCTTTTCTCACAGAAGAAACATACTTAAAGAAGATCTTTACTACTAACCCTGACCAAGAAGAAGCTTTATCCAGTGTCTGTTGTTGTGTGAGGGCTGAAGTCTTCACCTCAGACCCTGTTCAGCTGGGGTAAACTCAGTCACCTTGAGTTTTTCATCCTTAACCACCTTGGAAAATCTATCAACATCCCTATAAACCAACCAGGGAGGATTTCTTAGAGTCAGGCAGTATAGAGAGGGAATATTTAGCCAGAAGCAGGAAGTGTCAGGGAGCATCAAGATCAGGAAGATGCCAACTCCTCCTGGATTTAGGGGGAAGACGGAAGTAAGAGACCTTAAAGATTAGGACATCCTCACTCCTAAATCCTCCCTCCTTTCCTTTTGTTTAACTAATAAATCTGTTACTGTTACAACAAGAAGTTTTGAAGACTGGTTTGCACTCTGGCCCCAGTGTGGTAAGGCCAAATCTGTCTAACTTCACTAAAGGGGTCTGGGGTATCCCTTGGTGGATAACAACATTCATACACCTCAGTTTACCTGAATATTTCACCATCCATATTCAGAAATGCCAACAGAGCTGTATCTAATCACTAGAGCAAAGGAAAATCTAATATCGTTGACACAAAATCAGAAAGTAATGAGATGTAGTACTGCAATATTCTTCCTATTAGACTTATCTTTAATTATAGTATCTTCTGTTCCTCATATCCTTCCCCCAAAGAAACAGGTCCTTAACTTCAGTGATAGATGTACAAACATAATAATTCGTTAGGATGCAAAAGCCTTTTTGTATTTTGATACTCTTGCCATTAACTGAGTAAACCAAATACTAATGCATATATAAATTCTAATCCTTTCATCACAATAAGCATCTCATCAATTCAACTTCAGCTTTCTAAAGGCTTAGTCAAGTAAACATACACGGTTGAGAAGTGTTATGTGTCTTGTTTGGTCAATTAAGAGCAGAATTACTAGAATATCCAGTATCCTACAGTGACAGAAGTTTGCACGCAGAAAAAAGTGCCAGACTGAAGAGCTGATGGATCTGATCTCCTTATCAAGGGAGGGGTCCCCGGAGGTCTGGAATGTTAAGAGAAATTCTGGCTGGGATTTCAGTTGGTCTCTCAGTTTTGAGAAGCTGAAGAAAGTGGACTGATTAAGACTTTCTCTTGAGGGTTACCCAACTTTTCCTGCTAGTGACTGGATATTATTCCCCCCCCAACATTTCCCAGTTGAAAAGACAACTAAAGAGAAACCTGAGAAAAGAGATTGAGCTCTCTGTCAGACTCAGCTCCTGTTGCTCTGGGTCTGAACTGTGGCCAAGGGCCCAAACCCAGGGTCAGTCAACCTGATTATTTCTCAGGGGGCTCAGGCTGCAAAAGCCTGAGTCCCCCCTCCAAACTTGATTAGGGAGAAAAAGTGGTTAGTTAGAGAAGGGACCACCTTTTCTCCATTTTCCTTTCCCATTCTTTTCCCTGCCAACTATTTCTTTGTATCACCCTGAGATAATCTACATTAAAGTGGTAAACTTTTTCCAAAATTTTGAATCAAGGGTGAGTCGGATTAGCTTAAAGAGGGAGGGAACATTTAGTCTTTAGTTGTGGAGGAGGTAAAGGGGGACAAGAGCGAATCTGTGAGAGCAATCATATCTGAGAGGGAAATTCCTCAAAGCCACCTCTTTCCTCTCTGAACCAACCCTAAACATCAGCTATCTCTCCTAGATCCTATTTCTTTGATCACCTACTAACCTTCTCCATTACACTACTCTACAGATAGAGGCACACACACACACACACACACACACACACACACACACACACACACATTATAGGAATTTGTGTGTCTATGTGTATAAAAGAGAATACTAGATATTCCAGTAATAGGGATTACACTAAAATGCTTAAAACTGCAGTAAGAATTCTGGAATGTGACAAACACATATGTGTATGTATATAGGATAAGTGTATATACACAGGAACATATATATGTGTGTTTGTGCATGCATTTCCCCAGAATATGTATATACATGTGCATATATTCACTGGCAAATATGCCCATATATAGGTACATATATACACATATGTATACATATTTCTTAGTATGCATATATATATTTTCCATAGTATAAGTATATGTACATATATTGATATGTAATATTATCCTAATATATACCTCACTGAGGCAAAATGATACCAACATACATATATCTTTATATACATATGCATGTAATTATATTTTACATACAGATAGAACATTCCAGTAACAATGATAATTTTCCCAAAAGAAAAAGACAACACATATGTGCATTATATTCATACCTATGTTCATGCATATCTATGTGTGTGTATTGTTCATAGTTGTGCATATCTTGTCATCGTTTACCAAATTTTAGTTTAAGGAAACACATTATTTGTTTTAAGCTTAAAAATAAAAAGGGAAGAAAAAACTTCAAGTGTGCAATTAAAAAAAATAAATCACTTTGAATTAAAGAAATAAGGCTTAATAGTTATATTTTGGTTTTGAGTATAGAAAGGAAGCATTCCATCATTATACTCTAATGTCTCCATGATTTTGCTCATCTTTTTTCATTCATATATATATATATATACATATATATAAAACATCTATTAAAATCTGTTTAAAGGTCCATATAAACATGTGTGTATATCCATATATACATATGTGTATATATAGAGAGAGCAAGAGGAAAGCTTGTTTATAGAATCAGTTAAGGGTATGGATGTTTTTAACAATAAGTGTGAGTATAAGATATGGCTCTCCACTAATCATGATAAGCATAGAACGTTGAAGCCATGGATACACACTATGACCAAATTTATAAAAAGGAGACAGATTGATATAGTGAAAAGATGCTGAATTTGGAGTCATTAAGCCTGGGTTCAAATTCTAATTTTCTCACTCATTACTATTGCGATCTTGGACAAGTTGCTTTAATTCTATGGATGACAGTTTGGTTTCCTTTTTTTGGAAAAATGAGAGAATTGGACTAAATGACCTCAAAAATCCTTTTTGTATCTAAACTGGTGATTTTTCATCTTTGGTATGAAGAACTTATAAAAAACTACATACAGAAGTGTCTTGATAGTTAGTCATCCTCCTTCTTGTTTTCCAAAGCCTTTACCACGATGGAGATTTGATAAAAAGACTAGATTCTGTCTGCTTTAGATATCTGAATTCATCTCAACCTTTAAAAAAATACCACCCAGGGATTTATAGGTCATTCTTAGAGTAGCATGGCAGTAAAATGAGAAGTCACTGAGAGGTTACTGGCTGCACTGTGAGAGAGAGGACCCACACTGACACTGATAGTGAAACTACAGATCCATCAAAGGACTCCTACTAGGAGAAAACAGAAGAAAATAAAACCAAAGCCATAATTAAGCAGCATAAAGTTGTAGGTTTGTAAAATTCAAAAATCAAGTTTTTGAATTTTTTTCTTTGTTTTAATCATACCTGCACTCATGAATCCTAATCATGGCCACTAATATCCTCTTCAAAAACAAGAGCCAATTTTAGAAAGGAATGAGACAACAGTTTCAGGGCACATCTTTATTGAAGTTTATGTTCTGGTATATTTCAAAATCATGGGCTGGCATGACTGAATTACAACTATAAAAAGTTCTACATGACCAAATATGGTGGTACAGGTCTGCAAACCTTGCAACTGGGGAGGCCAAGGCTACAGCAATACCTCATTTGAAGACTTCTGAGTCATAGTAGGATTAAAGTTGATCTGGAGACTGTACTACCTCTACAACTAATATGGCAAAACCCTGGGAGCAAAGGCCCTCCTGAATGCCTAGGAAGAGGAAAAGTAGCCCAGGTCAGAAAAAAAAAATGAATCAAGTTAAACCTTCCAATAACTACCACTGAGATCAGGATCATTATTGACCCATGATCATAAGATTACTAAGGGTTTTTTTTTTGTATTTTGTACTCCCTTTGAAGTCCAATTTAGTTGTAATAAATCTTTTTAACACCATTCCCAAAGCCTTTATCTTCTCCCTTTACCAAATATAAAAATAATAATGGCGAGATATATAAAATAGTTAGAAAACTTGCTAATACAGGTTCAAAACTGTTAAGATATTTTTGATAGAGGTAATCAAAAGTATCTTCCGTGATGAAGTGAAGCTCAATGTGAATTTTCCTTCAGGGTGAGGTGCAAGGACACTACAGATACTCTTATTATAAACAAATATTTTTTGAAATATATAAGGATAACAAGAATTTCTAATTCTAAGGGATTCTAAATCCAACCAAATAAACTCCCTGGTTCCACAAGGAGCCTCTTCTCCTGTGTTTCACAAGCTACACTATTCCTCCCTGATCTGACTAACCCAAATTTATACTATCTAAATAAAAACTATCACTATTATTCTTATACTTCTTAGCTTTGTTTTCAAATTATAAAATAGCAAAGGCTAGCTTGTTGAGTCTCAACAATTAGGTCCAAAACAAAGACTAGATTTTTCTCTGGTCTTCTCAGAGGTAAATCAATCTATAAAAACCACAATTGGTAGTCAATAATGTTTTCCAAATTGGGAAAGGAAAACACTAAGTTCCTTCAGATCTTTCCCTCAGACATAGAGAGAGGGGCAAAGATGTACCTCCTCCAGCCCTGAGAGAGAGTCTCTGAGAGTGTGTCTCTGCCAAGGACCAACTCCCAACTGCCAGAGAGAGTAATTGACACAGAAAAAAGTTATAACTGTCAACAATTGAAATTAACATGCTCTCTCAGCTTTGCTTCAAACTCTAATTCTTTCTCAAACCATCCCCTTTACTTCTTATCTCTAAACTAATAAAACAATACTTATTTTCTAATATCATTCTTACACAGGAAAATCGGCTCTAGGACCAGATAACTATGATTCAGTTCCTAAAATGTTGCTCTATTCTCTACCAACCATATTATGGAAATAAATGGAAAACCACCTTCACAGTTTCTCATGAGACTACAGGTCCAGGAAAAATAGAGAACTATTTCAAACCCTTATTGGTTAGATTACGATTCTAAATTGGGTTATAAGACCCTCCAATAGTAAATAAAGACTTTTTTCTCTTATTTTTTATGGTTTATCTTTCTCCTTTAGCTTCTCTCATTTCCCAGCCTCTTCATTCTTAAGAGAATTGACTTGCAATGGAAGATATCTGATACCCTCTCTATTTCTGAGGTTTTTCAACACCTTCCTCTCTTCCCTAAACCCTATAGCTAAATGTTTTGACAGTTTAACAATATCTTTAATTAATAGCCTTGCATCACTTCAAGTGTTGTTTCTGTGATAATGATTGTGAATTTGGTTCTCTGATTTCTATAGGGCTTGATCTTTTCTGAGTAAAGACAAAGAATTTTTGTACATATTAAAATATAACTGGAAAATGTTCAACAAAAGGAATAGAAAATTCAGTACTGTATTTATGCAAATAAATACATACATATATATACACAGAGACATATACACATATACATATAGAGTTAATTTGTGGTATTCTAAGTGATTACGTGGCTATTTTTATTTGAGTTTGACACCAATGATATAAAGGAAAGACCACTAGGCTTGGAGACAGAAAAATATGGGTTTTTGTGATTGTTCTGCTATTTCCTTTATCCTGATATGGTGTGTGAAAGATGAAATGTCTGAGGAAATAGAGAATAAAGGTTTGCGCTTCTGAGTATATCTATTTATTAGGCAATGCATGCCAATTGCCGAAAAAATCAGGACCAGTTGCTTTCCTCAGCTTTGGCACTGGACCCTTTATAGGGGGAGGTAGATTTTTATACATTAAAAACAATTCATCAAATTTTATTAATTAATTTAAAAAATCAACCAGGATACAATATTAGGTCATCTGATTTCTAATTGGAGGAAAAATTAGGAGTTTTCTAAATAGGGAAAGGGAGAGTAAACAGGCACAATTTTCTGAAATAAGAAAAAGAGGTGTCCTACTTTGTCCAATTGTCTGTACATGATCATAGGAACATGGAAAAATTAACTTATTTTTCAATATTGGAGAGATTTTAGATAAGACAAAAGTGTTGCTTGATAAATGTAAATGTGAGAAAGTCTCTTGCATCAATTGCATATCTGATCAGCATAATGTAGATCCTTAGCTAAACTAAATAATAGAGATGTGATCCAGCTTCTCAGTCACTCACCTCTAGAGTCAAGCAATGCCATAGGATTTTCTCACCATTTGTAAAATTGAATAAAGATTGCCCAGAGGACAGCAATTGGATTAGACTCATATTTGAGTAGAAAGGGAACTGAACTGACTCCAGAACTGTCACAAGATGGAGTTAATGTGGTTAATTAAATTCCCATAATAAACCACTTGCTATCCTAATAACCTCAATTCCCTCACTGGACAATTCGTGTAATTTCTCTGTGTCATAGTTTGTTCCTCTGAACAAAGAGGGTTAAAATAGTTGAAGAAGGTTTTGGAGAAAAGAAAACTAAAAAAAAAATGAAAGTACTAGGCCAGCGTAAGTTGTTAGTCATAGTAAAATGCCACGGTCAGACATGTATGTGATGTGTTTCAATTCTCTTGGAACTACTCCTAATATCTTTACTGTCATTGCTTTCAAATTGAAAAAGTCTAAAATTTATCCCAGATGAAACTCACATAGCCTACAATTCACTCTGAAATACTCTCTCCAAATATACTTACAGACTGTATTTCTAGAAGGTGGCTGTCTACTACTCTCAGAGTTTTAGGAATAACCCTGAAAGACTGGGATTGTAGAACTCTCAATAAATCTGCACTGGTGTGTTTTCTATATCAGACATCCAGATTCCAATTAGATTTGATAAAAATTTATATACTGAGAAGGTTCTGGAATATGTTCAACTAGAACAGTAGTGAAAAAATATCCCCTCAAATTAGGGATATATTCTGCCCTTATATACCTAAAGTACATAAGGAGAGCGGGCTCAGACAAGGTACAAAGATAATGAGGCACCTGTAGAAATCCTCACTAATGGAAGTCTTTTTCACCTTTGTAAAGGACTCATTAAGTTCTCCTTATCTTTAGCATTCTATAGTCTGAACACATCAGTGCCTTTTTTGAGTCAATAGTTTGCATTCTTCTCTGGTATTATGGTTATGATTTTTGAGTAAGAGAGGAAGCAATATTCTTCTTTGCCTGTTGGTATACCCCTACAGATGTACGGCTAAAGGCCACTGGTTATTAGTAAACACAAAACTCCAAGAAAAGCAGTAGTTGAGGGTAAGTTATTTATTGATAGAACATGGACCCGAGGAAAAGTTCCCAAGGATTTTCTGTGATACAATTCCTGTAGAATATAATACTGTGATACAATACTTCTGTGATACAATTCCAATTTAATACTGTCTCACAGTCATTAACTGTCTACCTCATTTGACTTAGTGAAATACCCATTAATTATAACTTCCTTTCTTTTACCTACATTTGAAATCATGATCCAAGTATCTTATATCCAAAACAGGGACTTCACAGGCAATGTAGTACAAGAGCCTCATTTTTACAGAAAAGGAAACTGGGACACAAGGAATGTAAGTGAATTGTTGCAAGTCATACAAAGAGTAAGAATAAAAGGAAAGGTTTGAACTAAAGTCCTTTCATTTCAGAGTCAATGTTCATTTAAGGACCCTTATTTTTATAGAATTATTTGTGTTAAGAAATCTTTTCTTGGGCTAAATAACTAAATGCCTAATTTTATTATTTACTTAACATCTAAATCTAGTTTTGAATGTCAAGAGCAGTCAACTTTTGGTTCATTACAATTTATTCATTGTTAACTTGCTGTACTGTAATCTTAAGACACAACATTGCCTCCCTCCTTTTAACAAAATGTTTTCTAGGACCCTGGGAATATCTGCTTTCAGCTTCCCCTAGTAGGATCTAACCTTTGTTCTCTCTTCTTAGTGGTAGTTTATCAGCACTGTTCCTCATCTGGAGACTGCAACATAAGACCACATTTCTGTTAGGAGATTACTTCAGGGGCTAGTACAACTCAGAAAGGAAAGTACACATCAGCTGACAAGCCCACAAATGCTCCCTCCATCTCAATGAGCTAAAGGATTTAAGAGAAAATCCTGAAAATCTTACTCCCCTTTTGGTGGAAAATATTGAAGTGTTAATAACATCAATGCACAAAGATGATAAGTTAACTAATATTGCCATAAAATAAGTCTAATGATGATACATCAATAGCATCTCAATAAATGTTTTATTTTTTTAATTTTTTTAATTTTTAATTTTTATTTGGTCATTTCCAAACATTATTCATTGGAAACAAAGATCATTTTCTTTTCTTCCCTCTCCCCCCTCCCACCACCTCTCCCATAGCCCACACGAGTTTCCACTGGGTATCACATGTGTTCTTGATTCAAACCCATTTCCATGTTGTTGGTATTTGCATTAGAGTGTTCATTTAAAGTCTCTCCTCAGTCATATCCCCTGCACCCCTGTAGTCAAGCAGTTGCTTTTCATCGGTGTTTTTACTCCCACAGTTTATCTTCTGCTTATGGATAGTGTTTTTTAGATCCCTGCAGATTGTTTAGGGACATTGCATTGACACTAATGGAGAAGTCCATCACCTTCGATTGTACCACAATGTATCAGTCTCTGTGTATAATGTTCTCCTGGTTCTGCTCCTTTCACTCTGCATCACTTCCTGGAGGTCATTCCAGTCTCCATGGAATTCCTCCACTTTATTATTCCTTTTTGCACAATAGTATTCCATCACCAACATATACCACAATTTGTTCAGCCATTCCCCAATTGATGGGCATCTCCTCGTTTTCCAATTTTTGGCCACCACAAAGAGCGCAGCTACGAATATTTTTGTACACGTCTTTTTGTCCATTATCTCTTTGGGGTACAGACCCAGCAGTGCTATGGCTGGATCAGAGGGTAGATATTCTTTTGTTGCCCTTTGGGCATAGTTCCAAATTGCCCTCTAGAATGGTTGGATCAATTCACAACTCCACCAGGAATGAATTAATGTCCCCACTTTGCCACATCCCCTCCAGCATTCATTACTTTGCATAGCTGTCATGTTAGCCAATCTGCTAGGTGTGAGGTGATACCTCAGAGTTGTTTTGATTTGCATCTCTCTGATTATAAGAGATGTAGAACACTTTTTCATGTGCTTATTAATAGTTTTGATTTCTTCAATAAATGTTTTATTTACAAGCAATTTCTTTTCTGATTATTGAGAGGCAAGTATGGTGGCATAGATGAAATAGCTGACTTGGAGTCCAAAGAACATGCTTTGGAATCCTCTCACAGATATTTAGTAGTTATATGATATCTCTGATCTTTAGTTTCCATTTCTATAAACTAGGAGTAATAATAAAAATTAATTAGTAATCATAATAGCACATATTTCACAAGGTAGTATAGGGATAAAATAAAATAATGTATATGAAACATTATATTCATGGGAATTATATTACATATTAAAATTTTAGGTTCTTTAGGTAGCACTTATGTTTCACTTCTTGTTATGCAATAAAGAAGCATTATTAGAGTTGAGTTTATTCTTTTCAAAATCTACCATGCATAAAACAACCAGAATTATATCTGAGGCATATTTGTATGTTGTTTTTATTGGAGACAGAGAAAATAATGTAAATCTAGGAACATAAATCTTGGTTTATTGCCATATCCTATAGATTTCTGGTTTCAGATACTGCCAGGAATAAGTGCTAGATTCTAGCTTTATGGTAGGCCCTAGAGAGTAGGAAATTCCTTTGGAAAAGATGAAAACATACTCCAAAAAAAATTATCAGTAGCTTTAACTTTAGGGATTAATAGAACTAAGGGGACAACTTAGAATAATAATGTAAACCACTGAATAACAAGGATCAAGTCCTTTTTTTTCTTCCCAGCTTTGCAGTGCCTGGTACAAAATCTTGCACAACAGAGACAGTGCATTTGCCTTTGTTGAACATTTCTAGAGGCATTTAACCAGCCAGCAGTCCACTCTATCCATTTATTTTAGCCCATTAATTGTTCCACTTAACTTGAATTGCCTTGACACTTTAGTTTATCTTACTCCATTATAAGGCTATTTTTCCTTGTTTTCCTTGATCTCCCTCAGTATTCTTTAGTCCTTTTAGAGCTTCTTTAATTATATTCCATCTCATTATTCATAAATCTCCAAATAATATCCCAGTAAGTATTTGATTTGGATATTGTTTGAATTTTCTTCATTTTTTTCCCAACTTTTACCAAATCTCTCTTCCTCAAATCTGTCATACTTCAAAAATACTTTCAAGTCACCTAGGCTATTTTCTTCTCAGTTATAATACAGGTATTTCTCATACTAATGTTAAAAATTGTTTTGAAATACTGGGAAAATGAATTTACTTGCAATTTTCACTTTGTAATCTATATTTGGCAAATGTTGATAGTTTTTAGTTCAACATTTGATCTGAGTTAAGCATAATTTTGAGAAAAAAAGCAGTAGATGAGTAATATTAGATTTGGATTCAGAAAACTTACCCTTGAATTCTTTCTCTGCTTCATGCTTCTAATGTAACACTGCACAGGCTGGCATCACCACCTTTAGCTTCCAAGCTTCTTCACAATAAAATATGAATCTAATGAACAACACGATCTCTAATATCTTTTCACGTCTAAAATGTATTAATATAACAGTTTACAGGAATGTTTAGCATTTCTCAATTGAGTCTCTCCAAATGGAAACGTGATTTTTTTTGTGTATATATCTTTTAAAAAATTCCACTTACTTCAAAGGTCCATTTTCTTCTTTGTCTCAGGTTCTCAAATATATTCAGATGGATATGAAAAAAATGAATTTTCATTTGACAAATTAAAACTAGTGTACAGTACATTTAATGGTTGATTTAAAAATAAAATGTCACGGGGAAGAACAAGTATATATATATATATATATATAGTTATATAGTTATATAGTTATATAGTTATATAGTGAAAATAAAATATATGACAGAATAATAACCAAAAATGTTCAGTGATTCAGTGCTCTCACTTTCTCCTTACTGATGTGAGAAAGGACTTGACCCAATTAGAATAGGGACTTTTTTTGTTTTTAATCCTAAATGTAGTATTTGGACAGATGGGGAAGGAGCTATTATTTTTCTTTGAAATAAAACAAAGTAACATTGCTTCTACTTCCAAATATTATTGCGAATAAAACTTTAAAAAATATATCTGAAAACCCATGATGTGATAGAAATGTTTACTTATTGATCTTTTTGACTGGGTCTTAGAACAAAATATCTGATTATGAAACCATACTGTGAATAAATAAGTATGTTATATTGGAAACAATGTAATAGAATTATTGAATTTTGTTCTTCTGTGAATAATAGGGTCAGATTTAGAAGTCTGACTAAGTAGTCAGCCATGATTAGAGGAAATGAAATCAGAAGTTAATCATTTGAGTATAGTGAAATCACAAGCCTCACTAGTTTTGATTATATTTACAGATTCACTGCCCCCACTGGCTTTGACTTCTGTTCTACATAGAAAAAATATTCTATTTTTCAATCATATATACTACATTACTACAAAGTTCTCTGAAATTTTCTGTTTAGGATTTTAGAAAGTTTAAAGCCTTATAATAACATCATTTTCAACTTTTAGCCTATCCTAAACATTTCTTAGGAAGGTAGGTGGTACAGCAGCTAAAGAGCTGGGCCTAAAGTCAGGATGACTCATTTTCTTGAGTTCAAATCTCACCTGAGACTCAGTAGCTGTGTGACCTTGAGCATGTCACTAAATCTTGTTTTCCTCAGTTTCTTCATCTTCAAATGAACTAGAGAAGAAATTGTTAAGTGCTTCCATATCTTTACCAAGAAAACCCCTTAAAGTGACACAAAGACCTGAACATTATTTAAAAAAAGCAAAAATTTTTTCTGGATTATATGGGATTTTGTAACACATTACTATACTAATACTATAGCTAAATTAATTATTCAAATATATTACCAAATGTTCACCTTCCTTTTTTATACATTAACTATTTTATTGATGACTTTTAAACTGTCACTCTCTAACACATCTCCTCCCTGCCTCTTTTACCTCCCGTCCTTTCAAGACTCTCTAAAATAGGCTTCCCTTGTCATAAAGAACCAGAGTTAAGCAAAAACTTTGACCTCCTTACCAAGGGTGATTCCTCTATAGGCATTTTCTAGTGGGTGCATAGAATTTTCTTTCTATTATATTTGAAGTTCTTTCTCCTGGCTGCTTACAAAATTCATTGTTTGCCGTTATCTTTATTAGACTTAACACCATGTTAATCATAATGTTATAAAGATTGAAATTTTTTTCATTCTTTCTGTTCATTGTAAGGCAATCTGGGAATTCTTTTAATTGGGACTTCATATTCTGTTTTCAGAATTGAGAGGGGGACACTTTATTGACTAATTTCCTGCATTGTTTTATTTTTTTTACTCACCGGATTACATTCTTCTTAGAAACTTGTAATCTTTAAGTTGTATCTTCACATCCTGTCTTTAAATCTTCAAAATTAACAAGTCTTATTATCTAGAGATCATATGTATTTAAAAACTTTATTGCTTTTACTTTTCTTCAGATTGTCCTTCACCTCAGAATATTTGTATTCCGGCTACATTGTTTTGCTATTCACTTTTTGGAGAATCTTGAGACCTAGGATTCATTTTTTTCCTCTTTGGCTATTTAAGCTGTATTAGCCATAAATTCTCTTAAGATTTGTATTTCTCTCTTGAACCATTCTGGAATATCATGTAATTGTTCTTTGTTATCTTGGAAAATTCATAGATTTCCAAGTTCTATCAGTTTTAATTTTAATTTAGTCTTTAGATAAGCTTGTCATCTTTTAAATATTTTTGTTTTCATTTTGTCTTCTAATTTTAGTATTACCTTTTGGTTTATCTACTTGTGCACCACTAGATTTTTAAATGAACTTTCTTCTTAAAAATTTTAGTAGTTTTAGCCCTTTGTTCCTCATATTATGTCAGGAGCTGACATGTTTCCTTATATTTCAGTCATCTTCTGATGAGTTTGGTTTATCTTCAAAACTGGACTTCAATATACTTAGCCTCCTTTGGGTAACAAAATCCTTACCCCAAATAGCTTCTGAGAGTCTAAACCCTGCGCCTCCATTTTCAATTCCTTTTCCTTTAGGGACAGCACAGCCACATTGGCTGCCCATCTGCCTCTCGTCCTTTTGTTTTTAGTGCTATAGGTGGACTAGATTATTGGTCATTTCTTTTTTTTTTTAAATGTTGGGTATTTCTGGGTGAACATTCTCTAAACCATCTCTGAAACTTTCCAGCACCCAACCCAAAAGCTGCTCCAGGCAGAAGCAATTCAATTCCTCCTATTCCTTACTCACTCCCTTTTCTCTCCATCATCATTAAGTCAGAGGGCAGACTCAATTTCAGCTGTTCATTGCAAAATTTTAAGGTGAGAGAAGGAATGGATTGTGCATGGCAGTTTCTTTACCAGGTAGGAAATCTCTTAATAGTGCAATAAACTATAACTGTGCATCTTCTAAAATGTGGGAGGCTGGTGGGGAAGGGATACCAAAGGAGGTCATTTAAAGCTAAGGATAAGCATCCCCTACTATGAAAGCTGTTATCGTCACAGACATTTTTCGTCTTGTGGGTAGAAGGATAATTTCTCTACCTTAATTCTTGTTTAGAGGGTTAGTGGAGACTGCGAGAAATACCTTATGAACCATTTTGTTGGTTATTTGCCCCCTGAAAAACTGTCACTGCAATGTAAATAATGAACTTTGTTCTGGCATAGCAAGTTTCCTCACTTGGGTTTCCCCATATTAATTAAATTAAATATTCAAACTCTCCTTCCTTCCCACAAAGTAAAAACAAGTTGTTTGCTGTAGTGAACAGAGGACTGGCCATGGAGTCAGGAAGATATTGCATTCAGGTCTTGTCTCATGTGCATACTGTCTGGGTGAGCATGAGCAAGTCCCTTAGCCTTTAAGTATGCAGGAAACAAATACTCAGGCTAAATGGGAGAGTGAAAGATAAGCTACCCATCTTCTTCAGTAAAGGGACTTCTGAGCATTGATGGAGTGAAAACTCTGGGCCAAAATTTACATACTAATCTGAGATGCCCGTCGTACTTAAAACTAACCACAAAATACAGTACAACTGAATGATGTCATCTGCTTACATGTATTTGTCTTCTATCAAATGATGATTAGCTTATATGTCCTGCTGATTTTTATGGTGAATCGATAGCATTTTGTGCTCTTAAAGACATAGCACTAGTTATAACTTTTAAATTCCCTTCCCATTAAAAAAGTGGCAAACTGCATCTAGTCAAATCAAATCATCTTACAAATTACATGCTTATGAATGTGTCAGTCAAATCGCCTTTTAAATCACTGTTCACATCATCACAAGAGATTACATTGCTTAGAACTAACACATTTCTGTAGCAATGATCAGATGACATATGATATAAACAAATCAATATATCAAAACAGAGTTTGTTAAACTAGTGGCATATTGTTTAAGGAAAGAATGTTATCTTGCCTGTTACAAATGGAAATGAGGTTTCTTTAAAAATGAGAATATTGCTGCATAAAGCTATAAAATATACTACTTCTTATTCAAATATTAATAATCTAGTTTCATCATTAAGACCAGGACATGGATATATTCATTGTCGGGCAGAGCCTGATTGCTATTTTTAGTTACACAATTTCTGGCAGACTTCTGTATGTAAGAAATTAACAGATATAGTTTCCTGCCCCTTTTTCCTTAAACTATAAAATCAGGGAAATAGTAAATGAAGAAAAATGATGATTTTTGGAATAACAGAAAATTTACAAAAATGATAGTGTCATTAGAATATGTTTAAATAAAT
Organism: Monodelphis domestica; assembly: GCF_027887165.1. Lineage (NCBI taxonomy): Eukaryota > Metazoa > Chordata > Mammalia > Didelphimorphia > Didelphidae > Monodelphis > Monodelphis domestica. The sequence goes on along the minus strand of NC_077234.1, from coordinate 139,508,499 downwards.
GTTAGAACAAAGCACATGGGCTATTATAATGGCATTGGGTTGACTTGAGGATGTAAACAAAAATGTAAGGATGCAACAAAAGGTGACTAAACTGCTGAAGTGGGATTCAGGATGTTGAGTTTTGTAATGGAGAAAAAGGTTTGGAGATGATTTCCATCTTTAGACTTCCTACTTAACTATTAGATTAGCTTGGGCAATTCATTAAAAATCCTGTTCTTCCTTAAAACGAGGCTAGAGTGCATCATCTCTAAAATCTCTTTTGAACTAAATTGTCTCCCTTGCTTCCTTCTCTCCACCATTTTCCAGATGGTGAGAAATTTGATCTGAATTATACATGTATTGTTATGCAAAACATATTTCCATTTTACAAGAGAATTCTCATCTAAAACCAAAACCCAAAATAAGACTGTAAATAAATGAATTTGAGATATTCTGCTTTGATATACATCTGACTCCAACAGTTGTTTATCTGGAGGTGGATAGTATTCTTTGTCATAAGTCCTTCAGAATTATCCCAGATTGTCTTTCACATTGGTCATTGTACAATATTGCTCTTACTATGTACAGAGTTCTGCTTATTTCACTCTGCATCAGTACATGTAGTTCTTTCCAGATTTTTCTGAAGTCATCCTGCTTATCATTTTTTATAGCACATTAGTGTTGCATCACCAGCATATTGCACAATTTGTTCAGCCATTGCCCAATTGATGGATTTTTCACCATCACAAAAAGAGCAGCTATAAATATTTTGGTGCAAGTAGGTACTTTCCCCTTTTTATGATCCCTTTGGTATTAATATACAACAGAGTAATTAAAAGATCAAAAGGTGGGAGCATCTGGGCAGCTCAGTGGATTGAGAGCCAGGCCTAGAGATGGGAGGTCTTGGGTTCAAATTTGGTCTCAGACACTTCCAAGCTATGTGACCCTGGGCAAGTCACTTTACCCCCATTGCCTAGCCCTTACCACTCTTCTGCCTTGGAACCAATACACAGTATTGATTCCAAGATGGAAGGTAAGGGCTTAAAAACAAAACTAAATAAAACAAAACAAAACAAAAAACTTTACCTCATAGCTACTGGTGCCCTGGTCTTGAACAGTGGCCAGGGGGCCAAAGACCAGGGTAACTCAACCTGACTCTTTCTCAGGGGTGCCAGGCTGCCAAGGACTGAGTTCCCCAAAACTAAAGGAGGGAGGGGAAAAGAGTAGTTAGAGAAGGGACACCTTCCCCATTTTCCTCACCCATTCTTTCCCTGCCAGCCATTTTCTTTGTTACCCTAGTTGACTTAATTTATATTAAAGTGGTTATCCTTTCCCAAATTGTTTCAGGTGTGTGTGGGACAGCTTGAAAGGGGGGAGAGGCATCTTCCTGAGAAGAAAGCATTTAGGCTCTAGTAGTAGAGGGGGACAAGAGCCAATCTGTGAGAGCAGACATAGCTGAGGAGGGAAGGCAGAAGAGGGAAATTAACTAAAAACCCCTTTCCTCTCTCTGAACCAACCTTAAATCATCAGCTGCCTCTCCTGGATCCTGTTTTCTTTTCATCACCAACCCCTCCATAACAGTTTTCTATAAATATAAGTAAGAATTTTATCAGGGAAATTTGTTATAAAAATTTTTCCATTTTCTTGTTTTCCTTCTAATCTTAGTTACATTGGTTTTGTAATTTAACATAATGAAAATTATTTATTTTATATCTTAAAATGTTCTTTATCTCTAATTTGGCCATACATTTTCCCCTTCTCCAAAGATCTACCAGGTAAGCTATTCTATATTCCCCCAATATACTTATACACTCTTTATATCTAAATCATATACCCATTTTGACCTTATCTTCGTATAGTGTGTAAGATTTTGGTTCATACCTAATTTCTGCCATGCAGTTTTCTAATTTTCCCTTTAGTTTTTGTTAAAGACTTTTTCATCCCAAAAGGTGGGGTCCTTGGTTTTTATCAAACACAAGGTTGCCAAGGCCATTTACCCCCAAATTATTATGTATCTAATCTATTCCACTGATACAGGCTTGTATATCTTAGGCATTATCAGACTGTACTGATGATTACTGCTTTATGTTACATTTTGAGTTCTAATACTGCTGGGCACCTTCCTTTACATTTTTTTCATTAATTCTCTTGATATTCTTGATTTTTGTTCTTCCAGATTTTATTATTTTTTCTACTTTTGTAAAGTAATTGGTTGTTTGATTTGTATGGAAATAAAGAAGTGGATTAGTTTAGGTAGAATTTATTGCCATTTTAATAATATTATCTTTGCCTTCTTATGTGCAATTGATATTTTTCAAATGGTTCAGATCTGATGTTTGTGTGTGTGGGTGAAAACTGTTCTGTAATTGTGTTCTAATAATTACTTTTTTTTTTTTGTCTTGGCAAGTAGTTTCCTAGGTATTTTATATTGTCTATAGATATTTTAAATGGAATTTCTCTATCTCTTCCTAATGAATTTTGTTGGTAAGATGTAGAAAAGTGGATGATATATGTTGATTTATTTTGTATTCCACAAATTTGCTAAACATTGATTATTTCAACTAGCTTTTTACTTGATTCTCTAGGATTCTTTAAGTATGCTATCATGTCATCAGCAAAGAGTGATTATTAGGTTTCCTCACTGCCTACTTTAATTACATCAACATCTTCTCTTATTTGCAAAGACAATTATCTAGGATAATGTTAAATAATAGTGGTAATAATGGGCACTCTTGCTTACTCCTAATCTCATTGGGAAGGTTTCTTTCTTTTCTTTTTTTTAAACCCTTACCTTTCATCTTGGAGTTAATACTGTGTATTGGCTCCAAGGTAGAAGAGTGGTAAGGGCTAGTCAATGGGGGTTAAGTGACTCACCCAGGGTCACACAGCTGGGAAGTGTCTGAGGCCAGATTTGAACCTAGGACCTCCCATCTCTAGGCCTGACTTTCAATCCACTGAGCCACCCAGCTGCCCCCTTATTGGAAAGGTTTCTAAATGTAAGGGTTAAATTAGTAGTTTGACAAAATAAGAGAGCAGCTTTTAATAATTTTAGATTTAATGAGAATAGAGTAAAAAGGAGGGAAATAAAAAAGAGGTAGAGAAATAAACTGCCTAATATCTAACTAGCTGTCTTATAACTGCCATTAACTGACTATCATTGCATTTAGAAGAAAGTCTAGCTGATCCCCCTTCAGCTCAGCTCAACTGTAACCAATCATAAAATAATCACAAACCCAAACCACTAGCAACCAACCCACAACTACCAACCACCACCCAATGACCAACTCCCAACCCAAATAAGGTCCAAAATCCCCTCACAGTCCTGGAGCTGGCCTTTTATATCCCCCTTATTATCTTACTTTCTATCTCTCTGATTTCTACTTCCTTTCTCTGTGTGCTGGTATATCTTTACACATCTCTAGGGTAAAAGGACATCCTAGTCACCAATTAAATTAGAGAAAGGGATTAAGAATTCCCTTTTACATAGCTTATCTCCATTGCAGATGATACTTCCTGGTGGTTCTAGATAGATACCACTTATCATTTTAAGGAATTGTACATTTATTCTTCTTTTTCTTTTTTAGTGTTTTTAATAGGAATGTGTGTTGTATTTTGTTAAGGGTTTTCTCTGCAGCTACTGAGATAGTCATATGATTTCTGTTAGTTTGCTCATAAATATGGTCTACTGATGGTTTTCCTAATATTAAACCATCCCTGAATACCTGCTCTAAATCCCACCTGATGACAGTAAATGATCCTTGTGATATATTTCTGTAGACTCCTTGCTAGTATTTTACTTAAATTTTGGCATCTATATTAATTAGGGGGATTGGCTATAATTGTCTTTCTCTGATTTTGGTTTTCCTTGCTTAGATATCAGCACCATATTTGTGCCATAGAAATAATTTCGTAGGATCCTTCATTTCCTGATTTCCTAAATAATTTATAGTATTTTGATTAATTGTTATTGGAATGTCTGATAGAATTCAATTGTGAATCCATCTGACACTGGAGTTTTTTTCTTAGGGATATCATTGATTGCTTGTTCAATTTCTTTTTCCTGAGATGTGGTTATTTAAGTATATTCTCTTTTCTTCTTTGTTAATCTGAGCAACTTATATTTTAGTAAATATATTTGTTTCACTTAGATTGGCAGATTTATTGTCATATAATCGGGCAAAATAGCTGGTAATATTTGCCTTAATTTGCTCTTCATTTGTGGTAAAATCATCCTTTTAATTTTTAATACTGGTTATTTTTCTTCTTTCCTTTTACAAATCACATTAGCCAATATTCTATTTTGTTTGTTTATTCATAAAAACAATATCTATTCACATTTATTAATTTATTGTTCTCTTATTTTCAATTTCACTAATTTTCCTTTGATTTTTAGGATTTTTAATTTACTCTTTATTTGCCTATTTTCAATATATTCTTTTTCTAGTTTTTTTTTTTTTTTTAGTTCATGGCCAATGTATTATTCTGCTTCTTATCTATTTTATTGATGTGAATATTTAGAGATATAAATTAGCACCAGTTACTGCTTTGTCTGTATCCTATGAATTTTGATATGTTGTTTCCTCACTGTCATTCTCATTAATGAATTATTGACTGTTTCTATAATTTGTTCTTTTACACATTCTTTTTATAATTAGATTATTTAGTTTCCAATTAATTTTTCATTTTTCTTTCCATGGATCTTTATTTCAATCTTTTTTGTGTTATGATTTTAAAAGGTTGCATTCATTATTTCTCCTTTTCTGTAATTGGCTGTGAAGTTTTTGTGCCCTAATGGTCAATTTTTTGTATGTGCCATGTGCTTCTGAGAGGAAGTTATATTCTATTTCTATTCCAATTTTTTCTCCACATATCTATTCATTCTAACTTTTCTAAAATTTCATTTACTTCCTTCACTTGTTTCTTGTTTATGTTTTGGTCCAATTTATCTAGATTTGAAAGGAGGGTGTTGAAGTAACCCATTAATGCAGTTTACTATCTATTTACTCCTGAATTTATTTAATTTCACCTTTAAAAATTTGGAGGCTAAACCAGTTGGTGCATATTCTTTAGTATCTATATCACCTTATTATCTATGGCATCTTTTAGCAAGATGTAATTTCCTTCTTTATATCTGTTAATTAGATCTAATTTTGATTTAGATTTGTCTGAAATCATGATTGTTTCCTGTTTTATTTTTAACTTCAGATTATGTACCCCCAAGCTGTGAGAGTGGACCCTAGTAATATCAAAGTAATTGTCTGGTCAGAATCATTCACATAACCCCATGACTTCACCTGAGGTATTTAACCTCTCCCTGCTGTACTTTGTAGAAACTGCATGTCCTTCTAAGAAACTACTGATACAGGCATTCTATTAGAATCTGGGTTAGGTGATTATACATTGACATATTGATTTATCAGTATATAGAAAACTCTGTATAGATTCAATGAGGTAAACTAAATCTATTGTAAAAGAATGACAAATTATGTACATTCATTATGTATGCAAAAAGCTTATCTAATCCCTTAGACTATATCACTTTTTCTATATAAAACTAGCTGTGATCAATAAAATTTGCCATGATGCATTATCAGCCCCCCTGAGTCTATCTGCATTTCTTACCCTTTGGGCACCCCAATCAGGGGGTCCCTGGTGGCCTCTGACAACTGGTGCCTGACGAGGGGCATAATTCTTTAAGGGCTAGGCCTTATAGCGTTACTGCAGATCCTAGATGTGATGGGAGAGATGAATGGGTTTGGAATTGGGAGGGCAGCATGAGTCATGGATGGTGCATCAGGGTGAAGTTTAATTCATTAAAGCTAGTATTTTATTGGACAATATTATATAAACTAAAGGATTAGGTCATATTTTTTACATAGAGAATGGTGAGTGATAATTTACAATCTTAGTACAATGATTTAGTTTACCTTGCCAAAACTTAGGCAGAGATTTCTATAGGATAATAAATCAATTTGTCAATGTATAGCCATCTAACCCAAATTCTTATAGAATCCCTGCATCAGTAGTTTCTTGAAAGGACATGCAGTTTCTACAAAGTACAGGAGGGAGGGGTTAGAAATCTCAGGTGAAGACATGGGACTACATGACTGATTCTGGTCAGACCATGGCTTTGATTTTTCTGAGCTCCACTTTTACTACTGGGGGCTACATCCTCTTTTATTCCTTCTCTTTACTCCTGGATCAATTTCCTAATCATTTCTGGATCAAGTTCTTGGGTCACCATCCCGTGACCCACACCTGGTAAAGTAGGTGATGCAAACTCACTTACACTGATGTAGTCTCAAGTTTCTAATTTACCCCGTGATTACTCTCACCCTGTCCTGGCTTCTGGGTCAAATGTTTGACAGGAGCTGAGGTCAAGTGTGAGACCACAGAAGAGTAAACTTCCTTCATACACTGCTCACGATTAGTTTATGTTCTAAATGCATAGGCAAGTGATGGCCAAGGTAGTTTTTGTCTGTGGAATTATATACTGAATCACAGACCAAATTAAGGGCTTTTTAAAATGATATGTTTGCATGAGCTCACTCACCAATCAGGACCAAACCAGCATAGGACCTAAAAATCAGAATGGTTTAATTTCCATAAGTAGGGAACGAGAAGCATTGTGTCTCAAAGCTCAAACTATTGGCTAATAAGGTCATTGGAGGTCCATGCTAGAGTGAGCTATTCCAGGTGAAAAGACAAATAGGGACATGGTAGAAAGACAAAAGTAAGTTATCTGAGTTAGTTGGTTAGATTGAGTTTAATTCTTATCAATAATTTCCAACTAGAGGTGACTGAATGAAAGAGATGCTTTCCTGAGAGCATCCTTCATGAATGCATCACTACTGATACTTAATTTTGACTTTTAGAAAAAAATATGTATATGTGTATAATATTTAAATGCCTAAAATTTTTCTAGAGTGTTGAATTTTGATAAGGAAATTTCCTTTACCAATGAAGTTCTTTAAAGTAATACTTTAGAGAAATGTGTAAAGTTCTGACTAATTCATGACTCATACTGGAACATAAATGATAGGACAGACTTGATACCAGGTTCTTTTGAATTTCTATAAACTAACTACACCTCTCATATATAAATTCCTTCATCTAATGCTGCTACTCCCTGACTATTTTATAATGACCAATATGGACACATGTGAAAAATAAGTGACAGGTTATACAATTAATATATAGGTATACTTGTTATAAATACACAGATAAATTTAGTTATAATAAAATACACAAGTATAGCTAGGTATAGAGATATTCCTAAGGTATAATAAAAATGGGAAGCAATTCAGTACATTGAATACAAGCTGGCTTTATAAGAAATTATGCAATAGTACAGAATCTTACTCTGTGCAGACATTGATGACTGCATTGGCAGAAAGTCTAATCACATGGACAAAATCATCATTTTTAAAGAGCTTAACATTTAATGTATTTTTTCTCAATTACATGTATAAATTTTAACATTCATTTAAAGAATTAAATTCCCAATTCGCTACCTTCATGCCTTTTCTTTTCTTTTCTTTTCTTTTCTTTTCTTTTCTTTTCTTTTCTTTTCTTTTCTTTTCTTTTCTTTTCTTTTCTTTTCTTTTCTTTTCTTTTCTTCTCTTTTCTTCTCTTTTCTTTTCTTTTCTTCTCTTTTCTTCTCTTTTCTTTTCTTAAGAAAGCAAACAGTTTGATAGAGTTTATAAATGTATAGTCATACAAAATATCTCCATATTCACCATATTGCAAAAGAAAGAGGGAAAAAAGTTCTTCCCTCTTCCCTTTATATCTGTTCATGCAAGTCTTCACAGGTTTTTCTTTAAGTATCCAAATTCTCATTTTTTCATATCACAATAATAATCAGTTAAAATCATACATCTTGTTCAACCATTTTTGCAACTGATGTGCATTGCATCAGTTTCCTATTGCTTGCCACCACAGAAATGTTGCTATAAGTATTTTATATATATACATATATATATATATATGTATATATATAACTACTTTTCCTTTTCCTTTGATTTCTTTGTGGTATAGAACTAATAGTGCTTTTACTAGATAAAAAGGTTTGCTATTTTATAGCTCTTGGGCCATGGATCCAAATTGCTCTGCATAATGGTTAATTCAGTTCACAAGTTCATAAACATTGCATCACTGTTCCTGTTTTTCCACATTTCTTCCAACATTTGTGTTTTTCTTTTTCTCCCAGGTAAGCCAGTTTGATAAATGTGAGTTGGTGCCTTAGAAATGTTTTAATTTGTATTTCACTGATCTATAGTGATTGAGAACATTTTATTTATTTCTTATGACTATAGATACTTTTAATTTCTTTTTCTGAAATTGCCAGTTCATATCCTCTATCAATTTATCAACAGGGATTCATTTGTATTATGCTCTGAAAAGAGTGTATTTAAGATTTCTTTTTTCTGCATTTAGTAGTGAAGTTTTAATATCCTAATATATGGTCAATTTTTGAGAAAAAGGATGTATACCTTTCTAATCCAATTGAGTTTTCTCAAGAGGTCTAATATATATAATTTTTTCTAAAATTCAGTTCATCTCCTTGACTTATTTCTTTTTTATTTGCTGCTTAAATTTATCTATATCTGAGAGGGGAAACTTGAGGTCCACCATTATAATAGTTTCATTATATGTATCCTCCTATAACTCCTTTAACTTTTCCTTTAAGACTATAGAAACTATGCAATTTGGTGCATATCTGTTTAGTATTGATATTATTTCATTTTCTAAGTAACTTTTTAGCAAAATGTAGTTTCCCTACTTTATTTTAATTATATTTATTTTTGTTTTTGTTTTGTCTGAAAATATGATTGTTACTTCTGCTTTTTTTTTTTTTAGACTCAACCAAAGCATCATAGATTCTGTTCCAACCCCTTACTTTAACTCTGTGTCTGCTTCTCTATTTCAAATGAATTTCTTATAAATGACATATCATTGGATTCTGGTTTCTAATCCATTCTATCATCTTCCTTTTTATGGGAGAGTTCATTCAATCACTCAATTCAATCACAAATATAATTTGTTTATTTTCCTCCATCTCTTTACTCCTCTCATTAATCCTTATTTCTCTTTTTATCCTTTTCCTCTTCATATATATACATACATACATACATACATACATACATACATACATACATATTTTACTTCTGATCACTATCTCTCATAATCTGCTCTCTCTTCTAGACATACTTCCTTTCCGTATCCTATTCTCTTACTTCTTTGTAGGGTAAGATCAATTTTCATGCCCAACTAAATATGCATATTATTTTCTCTGAGTCAATCCTGATGAGATTAATGTAACAATATGATCTGCCACCCCTTTTTACTCTCTATTATAAAAACATTTGTTAACTTCTTTTACATGAGAGAATTTCCCACATACTTCTCCTTTCTCCCTTTGCCAAATATATTCCTTTTTCTTACCTCTTAATTTTATGTTTTTTAAATCATACCATTATCATCAACTCACAAAATCCTCTCTTTGAAGTAAAATCCAAACCAAACACATATGTAATGGCATAGTGCTCAGTCTTGAAGGAAATGTTAAGTGAGTTACTTCACCATTTTTTAAAGATTTGTTTATGGGAAAGATAATAGAAAATTTACCATACATAGTTCTTTTCCAGATATGGACCAGTCTTTAAAATGTGAAAATATGGTTTAAAAAGTGGTGGTTGGATTCACCTTCCAAGATTATTATTTGTAAAATGGTCAGAGATTACTTAGGAACAATTTTACTTATCAGTGAAGGGCTAGAGCAAATGGCTAGTACAGATTCTTTCTAGCCTAGAGATAGAGCAATTACCTGTTCAATCAATCTATTTTTATCTAGTCAAGTGACCTTTCACTTCACTTTTTAGACATAGATTCCTAGTCTCCAAAATGAGTGGGCTATCTTAATGAATTGTGTGAACTCCAGGGGGTGTAAAATCCTCTCAATCTTTAATGCCACAATGATCTGCTTCTATTCATTTTTACAGAAAAGATTTCTATTTTCTTGCTTTCAAGCACAGGATCACAGAGTGACAGTTTAGAGAGGCCTCTAAGTTCACCTTGACTAAACATATAAGTACAAAGATTATCTTTCCAATATACAAGAAAAGCAATAAGATTTTTAGCCATTGCTTGAAGACCATGGGAGTGGACACCATGGCTTCTAATGCAGGATGTTGAAGTTTGGTACAGCTCTAGCGCAACTTTTCCCAAAGGATATACCACATTCCACAATAAGTGTGTGAATTTTGCTTTCACATATCCATTAAAAAATTGATAAATTATAAACTACCTATTTAGCCTTTCACAAAAATTCATCTCCTTTTTACCTTACTAATATTATGACATATTAGAGTTCAAACTTATCATAATATAGTTCATTCCCTGACTCACCAGGTTTGGCACAGAGAAGGGTGAAATAACATCTTTACCCATGAAAACACAAATCCTCATTTTTTGTGACTCATTCACTTTTATTTTTGGTGCAGTAAGAAAGAGTGTAGTAAAGGAAAGGAAGGGGAGAAGTTGGGGAAGAATCTAGAGGTCCTAGCATTGGGTCTGGAAGCCAGATTGCATACGGAATATTTCTTATTACCAGTAAGCATACATTTATCATGAGAAAGATAAAATTGAGAAACAAGATCTGAATGTTTGCTTTTGAAGGTTGTGTCTTTGTTTAGCCTTAATTTCAAAATTACCTCTCTGTGATTTTTACCACTTACAATATTCTATTATTGATAACTATTATGCCACATTTTCAGAGGTTTGCATTTCAAAATTCCTAAGACTGTCACTGATTTTTCTAACATAGTCTTTCACAGAGTATAAGCCAACTGAAATATTCTTAAATACAAGTATTGGGAATTATGGTGAGGTACTGAAACAAAAAAGCATTATGCTATGAAAATTAGTCAGATGTCACATAAAGGCTCTAGACAATAACAATGACTCTCAAACACTTGTCTTTGAGATATTGTAATGTGTTAGAGTTAACAAATCCTTAATCCAAACCCAATTTCATTTTTTCATGTACATGTTTTCTCATCTGTTAAAAGAGGATGACACTTTTCTCCCTTTTATCTCAAGTTTCTTTCAAGAATCTTCTCTTTTATAAACTTAAATTTTCCTTCATTGAATCATGCACCTCTTAGTAATCCATAAAGGTCCCCCTCAGTATTTATCATGACTAGGTACATGGTTTAATTTTTTTTTTTGCTGATAGACCATTTTTAAATGAATGATATGAACACTGTGAAAAATCTAAACCTCATTCCCAATATATAGAGATCAAAGTCTCTGTTTTACTTAAGAACCTCTGCCAAAATGAGCATTTTTATCCAAGAAATATCTTTAAGGTGAGGATTCTTTAATTTTGTGCCAGTGCTTGACAGTGTGATAGGTTAACATTTCTCACTTTCTTGTTGATGCATTGTATGCTGCTGCAAGCTAATGATTGCTGCCTGAATAGGGGCTTCTAATGTTTTTCTTCCTGAATCCTATCAAAGATAACTCAATTTTTTGCTGATGGCAGATTTCCTTCATTTAAAACTGGAAAAGTCAAATGGAACCTGCATTTTTTTCCAACTAAGGTTTATAAGACTTGATCTTTAAAAAAAAAAAAAGTAGCAACAGACCTCAACTCTGACAGATAGTTCAGGTCCAGTCTTGGAGACTACTTTAATATTTTTATGCCTTCTCTGTCCCTAAGTCTTTCTTTAGGAATTTCAGAAACTGGCTCATGTCTTTCATAGGTATCAAACCCCTGTGATCCCAGAGGCTAACAAAAGCTGTAACTGTTTAATAGGTTAAAGGCAATGAGCAGCAAAGACATTATATTAGCAAGTTCCCCTTTTAGGGAACTATTTCTATTCCCCATCCCACAGAGATTTTGTTATTATGGTAACAAAAACTCACAGTCAAGCCCTCGAGGCTTTTAAAGTTCATCATAGGTTTTGAAGGAGGATTCAGGATTAGCTCTTCTATAGATTTATGTTCTTGAATATTTCCTCAGTCTGTGAGTTTTCTGTGTGGATTGAATAATTGGCAATTGCTCTCCTGTTCATGCAACTGTAGACCCTTCAACATTCTCACACTCTTTCTCAATCCCTTTTTTTCAGCCCATCTATAACAACTCAGGAGAGGGGAAGGCCATTTCCCCAAAACTTTGTATCCATTTCTATCCATTCTGCATAGATAATGTAGTTCTGTATTTCATTAACTTGCCTATATATTTGTTATTAAAATCATGGGCTTGGAAGAGGATATCAATTTCTTAGATATGATGATTGTCCTATTTACATTTTGTGAACAGAAAATTTTAAATAACAGAATGACAAAATGACTTGAAAGCATAATTTTTCTACTGACTGCATAGTATGTAAAATCAAAGCCACCCAATGGTATATAGATGCTTATTCCTGTGATGACATCAACAGACGAGTCTGCATGGTATTAACCTGCTAGGAAAAGAGAATATCTTTCCACATACATACATGGACATAGAGAACATGTGCAACTTGTAATATTATTTCATAAGAGTTCCCTTCTCTTGACAATTTCATTTCAATTTAAAGAATATCAAATTTTGAATTTCAGACCATTGAAGGTACTACTTAGTTTCCCAAAAGACAACCAAATCAATCTCTTCCTTTTATTTCTGTGATCATCTTACTCTCTAATTGTTCTCATTAATTCATTCAACAGTGTACTTATTAAATGCCTATTTGATGCATACTCCTTTGCTAATAATAGAGTATATATAAAATGTAGAAATAAGACTGAGATTATTTTTCAAGATGTTTATCATTTGGGGAAAGAATAAGACACAAATATGGATAATTATAATGAGGACTATTGTGTGAGGTCAATATTTAGGAGAATTCTAACTCAATCCATTTGGACAAGACCCAACATAGGAGTCATAGAATCACATGTCCCCCCAAAGTCCCGGTGAACATCCCCAAGTGTCCTTGCCAGCATCTGACATGAGGGTGCCACAGAAGGATTCTGAGAATAGTTATGTCAGTAAGTAATCATCTATTAAGTGTTAACTTTATGGTAGGTACTAAGTGCTGGATTTATAGAGAAAGGGAAAAAAAAAGCCCAACACAATATTTGTCCTTTAAGAGTTTACATCATAATAGAGGACAACATGGAAATAACTAGGTTCATAAAAGTTAAATACCAAGTAGACAGAAGGTAGTCTGTAAGAAGTAGGAGTTATCAACATCAGGGACTAGAAAAACCAAGTTTAGCCAGATCATAAAGTATACCATGGCAAGAAATAATATAGAATAAAGAGAATGAAGATAGGAGATGATTGTTGAGGTCCTTGAATGCTAACCTAAATTCAAAGTAATTAATTTTTAATTTTTGAGGAAACATAAATCTATTGAATAATATGAGGAGAGGAATGGCAAAAAGAATGTTATTTTGTGTGAGAATTTATTTTTCATATACTGAATTCCTAGATATTAGTGAGAAATACTGTGTGTATCTGTGTATGGGATGTGGGTAAGATACAATTTAATCTGCTGCTTTTGTGTGTGTGTGTGTTTTCTTTGTCCTTCAGAATCCTAAAGAATATTTTTCTGAATTTAAAATAATTTATGTAGTCAATTTAGAACATCATTCCTTGGTTAGCAGAATCATATTATCTCCCTCCCCTCTCCTTTCTCACCCTTCCAGTAGCTGAAGCACAATTCCACTAGGTATTACATGTGTCCTTGATCAAAACCCATTTCCATGTTATTGTTGTTTGCACTAGGATGTTCATTTAGCGTCTACCTCCCCAGCCATATCCCCTTGACCCATGTAATCAAGCAGTTCTTCTGTGTTTCTGCTCCTACAGTTTTTCCTCTGAATGTGGATAATGTTTTTTTTTTTCTCGTAGATCCCTTCGGGTTGTTCAGGATCACTGCATTGACACTAATGGAGAAGTCCACTACATTCGATTGTACCACAATGTATCAGTCTCTGTGTACAATGTTCTCCTGCTTCTGCTCTTCTTACTCTGCATCAATCCCTGGAGGTCCTTCCAGTTCCCATGGAATTGCTCTACTTTATTATTCCTTTGAGCACAATAATATTCCATCACCAACAAATACCACAATTTGTTCATCCATTCCCCAACTGAAGGACATCCTCTCATTTCCAATTTTTGCCATCACAAAGAGCGCAGCTATGAATATTCTTGTACAAGTCTTTTTCCTTATTATCTCTTTGAGGCACAAACCCAGCAGTGCTATGGCTGGATCAAAGGACTGACAGTCTTTTAGCACCCTTTAGGCATAGTTCCAAATTGCCCTCCAGAATGGTTGGATTAATTCACAACTCCACAACAATGCATTAATGTTCTGACTTTGCCACATCCCCTCCAGCATTCATTACTTTGCTGTCATGTTAGCCAATCTGTTAGTCTAGGCAATTTATATTATTATAAATATTCATCCATATCACTTAGATTGCTATGTTTATTGCCATATAATTGGGCATAATAATTTTTAATGATTGCCTTAATTTCCTCTTCATTAGAGGTGAGGTCTCCCTTTTCATCTTGGATAATGTCAATTTGGTTTTCTTCTTTGCTTTTTAAAATTATATTGACGAGTACATTGTCTATTTTATTTGTTTTTTCAAAGTAGCAGCTTCTAGTCTTATTTATTAAATCAATAGTTCTTTGACTTTCAATTTTATTAATATCTCTTGATTTTTAGGATTGCTAATTTAGTCTTCATCTGAGGATTTTTAATTTGTTCACTTTCTGGTTTTTAAATTTGCATGCCCAATTCATTGACCTCTGCCTTCTCTAATTTGCTAATATATGAACTTAAGGATATAAAATTTCCCCTGAGTACTGTTTTAATTGTTTCTATGATTTGTTCTTTAACTAACCAATATTGTGATCTAAAAAGGTTGCATTTATTTTTTCTGCTCATTTGCACTTGTTTGCAATGTTTCTATGCCCTAGGACATGGTCAATCTTTGTGAATGTACCATGTGCTGCTGAAAAGAAGATGTATTCCTTTTTTGTCCCTATTTATTTTTCTCCACATATCTACTAACTCTAATTTCTCAAATATTTCATTTACTGCTCTTACCTCTTTCTTCTTATTTATTTTTTGGTTTGATTTACCTAGATCTGATAGAGGAAGGTTCAGGTCTTCCAATAGTATAGTTTTTCTATCTATTTCATCCTTGAGCTCCACTAGTTTGGAAATTTGGATGCTATGCCATTTGGTGCATCCATGTTGAATACTGATATTTCCTCATTGTCTATACTGCCTTTTATCAGGAGTAATTACCTTCCCTATCTCTTTTAACTAGATCTATTTTTATTATGGTTTTGTCAGATATCATGACTGTTACTCTTGCCTTATTTTTATCAGTTGATGCCCAATAGATTTGGCTCCATCCTCTTACTTTTATCCTATGTTTGTCTACATTCAAAATGTGTGTTTCTTGTAGACAGCATATGGTAGGGTTTTGGTTTCTAATCCACTCTGCTATTTGCTTGTGTTTTATAGGTGAGTTCATTCCATTCACATTCAGAGTTATGATTACCAGCTATGTATTTCCCAGTATTTTGATTTCGGCTCCTAGTCTTGCCTTTTCTTCTTTCACTATTTCCTTCTACACCAATGTTTTGTTTTTAATCAGTCTCCCTAATTCCCACCCTTATTTTTGTTCACTTTCTACCTCCTCCCTTATTCCCCTCTTATTTCCTTTATAGTCTTTTTAAACCAACCCCCACCCTCTCACTCCTTTGTACTGTTTCCTTCCCACCAGTCTGTTTGTTACCCTTCTACTTCCCTATAGGTCTCAAATCAGTTCTCCACCCCAATGCATTTGAATGTTCTTCCCTCTTTCAATTTCAATGAATGTAAGAGTTGAGTATTTCCTATATCCAATCTCTTTACCTTTACAGTGTATTGATGTCAACTCTCAGGGTTGGGGAGGGGTCCCAAGACCTTCCTTCTTCCTTCCCCTTAAACCCAAATGTTCTCAAATTCTGGCTTTTGGGGGCTTACCTTTTAAGTTGAGTCTAGCAGGAGGGATTCTTATTTCTGTCTTGTTGTATGGTTTGATTTTAAGTTCCCTAGGAGCATTTAGTTTGTAATCAGTGACAAAGGGTGTTCAGCAATCTGAACTTTTGCTACCTTTATGCCATCATCTTGACACTACCTCCTCAGAATATTTTTCTTAAAAAAACAAACAAAATTTTGTTAATAAAAGGAGAGAAGGGATTTTACATCTCAGTTTGTTGATGGGGTAAGGATCTGAGGAGTCACCTCCTAATTAGTACTCTCCAATAAAATATGTCTTGGGATGTTCAAGGGAGTTGCTTAATAATGAGCTTCTAAAAATCTATGCCTAACACAGCTCAGGTAATCCCTTGGTAGCAAGAGAGCCATGGGGACCTATTTCACTTTGTTATGATTGTGGTCTAACCAATAAACCTTATATAATCAATATACTTATATTATTACTCAAAATCAGTCTCTTAAGATAATTTTAATTGTAACATTTAATGGTCACAAATGATAGAATAGAGTTGGCAAAGAAGAAAATAGATGTGAGAAGATAAATTAGAAAATTGTTGTAATAGAGAATCTCAGATTAGAATGATATATCAGAAGCCACTGAATCCAAACATTATTTAAGTAAGATCAACAGCAATTAGATTCCCATTCACTTTATGCTTGGATAACTCCAAAAATATGGAAGCTTAGGAGGTGGTATGCAATGATGTGAAAAATTTTAGAATGAATAGCTTTTGGTTGAATGGTGAAAACCACATTAAAAAGGCTTGAGAAGAGAGTTCACACAGAGGAATGGGAGAAATTAAAATAGGCAGACACCAGTGTCTAGCCCAATCATATACTGATAGATTATTTCAAAAAGTCCCCCAACCCACCTCATGTTTTGGGCAATATAGCTCTTTATAGAAAATCTTATTTTCCTCTGTTATATGCAAAAAAACTATTTAAAAAATTCTTCTTTTTAAGTTCTAAACTTTCTCATTTCTTCTAATGCTCTCTCCCACCTCCCCCCCACAATAAATAATCTGATGTAGATTTTACATGTGTAATCACATAGAATCTTTTTATAAATCAGTCAATTTTGGAAGTTATTTCAAATTTAAAAAATGAAGTATAGTATGTTTCAGCCTGCATTCAGATTCCATCAGTTCTTTTTCAAAAGTGTGATAGAGACATGAAGAGAGAGAGGTTTTGCAGGACTTGTGGACCAAGATGCAAGAACTAGGGTTCCAATGGAATGTCCCTAGTTGGTGGCAGTTTGAACTGACTGGGGGAAGGGGACTTTGTCTCTGACTGGGGGAAGGGAACTTTGTCTCTGACTGGAAGTCACTCTTTTTCCTTGGAGATTTGAAGCTGGCTGAAAGACATTTGTAAGACTGGTTTGTTTTGGGGGGGTTTCTCTGGCTCTGAGCAGTTAAAGTTGACACTAAGAAGACAAACTTGGCTTTTGAGATTTGGTCTCTGTCTCTCTGGCTCTGAGCAGTGGAAGTTGACCAGGGGAGAAACTTTTGAGTTGGTGGTCTATTTGAGAGTTGAGCTGGCCAGGAGAAAACTTAGATACTTTGAACTTTGTTTCTTTCTGGGGTTAAACTGAGAGATCTGGCTGATTTGTGAAGAAGAAGAAAGAAGATTTTGAACTGGTGTTGTCCTCTATCCTCCCTAACTGTCTCAGAGTCACAGTTTATGACTGGAATACTCCCACAAATCTTCCTAAAATTATCCCCATATTTTAGGGAAATCCTCATCCCTCTTACCTCAGTTTCCCTTCCTGTTATCCCAATAAACCCCTTGATTTGATAAAGGAAAATAAAAGAGAATCTTTATAGTTTACTTAAGTGGGGAGGGAAGGAACCAAAGGCTTCAAGAAGAACTGGGTGGCGAGGGTTGGAAAAGGGAGTGAGTGAGGGAGGAAGGAGGTAAGGAAATAGATTGATCCATCAGCAATCAATAGGGATCAATAGGCAAACCCCAGAATATCCTCCAGTATCTATCTAGAGCAGTATTCCTTGTGTACCAGCATCCCTGTGTGACAATATCCCTCAGGATTTCTCTGCTCTAGCTCCATTACAAATAAACAGGGTTTAGGTTCCTGTAGTAACTCTCTCTAGTCACAGCCAGCCAGAGAACAGCAGTCATTGCTGAAGAAACAGTTTCCAGTCAGTTTACCTCTCTATTTCCACAACTAAAAGTTTCAGTCAGTTTACTTCTTTTATTTCAAAAGGCAGATGGCATTTTTTGTCCTGAGTCTCTGGGTATTGTCTTGGATTTCTGCATTGCTGAGAATAACTAGGTCATACACAATTGTTCATGAAGAAAACTGTGCACAGTGTTCTTTTAGTTCTGCGTACTTCACTTTGCATCAGATCATATATGTCTTCCCTGTTTCTGCTATTATTCCATTACTTTCATATGCCATAATTTGTTCAGCCATTCCCCAATTGATGGACAACCCATCAATTTCTAAGCACTGCAATACATATTTTTGTATAATTAGGTCTTTCCCTACTTTTTTGATTTCTTTAGGATAC
This sequence comes from Monodelphis domestica, assembly GCF_027887165.1. Lineage (NCBI taxonomy): Eukaryota > Metazoa > Chordata > Mammalia > Didelphimorphia > Didelphidae > Monodelphis > Monodelphis domestica. The sequence goes on along the minus strand of NC_077234.1, from coordinate 139,489,937 downwards.
AGACTTATTAATGGTATTGATGGATCAAAGGGTATGCACAATTTTAGAGTCCTTTGAGCATAACTCCAAATTGCTCTCAAGAATAGTTAAATCAGATTGCAACTCCACTGGTAATGTATTAGTGTCACATTTTCTCCCAACCCCTCCAGCATTCATCATTTTTCTTTTCTGTCCTATTATCCATTATACATTAGGTATAAGATGGTACCTCAGAGCTGTTTTAATATGTATTTCTCTAATGAAGAGATTTAAATAATTTATCATGACTATAGATTGCTTTGATTTCTTCATCTGAAAAATGCTTGTCCATATCCTTTGAATATTTATCAATTTGAGAACATTTTTAATTTCATAAATTTGTCCTATTTCTCTGTATTTTTGGGAAATTAGTTCTTTATCAGAGATACCCACTAAAATTTTTTCTCAGTTTTTTTCTTTCCTCCTAATCTCAGTTGCAGGTTTTTGTTTGGTTATAGAAATGTCTTAAATTTAATATAATCAAAATTATCCATTGTACATTTTATAATGCTCTCTATATCTTATTTTTACCTGTGTTCATAGATCTGAGAGCTAGACTATTCTATGCTCCTCTAATTTCTTTAATGTACAATTTGATTATATATCCCTTATCTTGGTATATGTGAAATGTTAGCATACCATTTTCCAATTTTTGTCAAATAATGAATTCTTGGCTCAAAACATTGGATCTTTAGGTTCATCAAATACTAAAGTACTAGGCTTGTTTATTACTAGATTTTGTGTACCTAATCTATTTCACTGATCTACTACTCTATTTTTAAGCCACTACCAGATTATTTTAATGACTACTGCTTTTTAAAAATTTTTAGAACTCTTTCATTCACTATTTCTTTTTATTGGTTCCCTTGATATTCTTGACCTTGTGTTCTTCTGAATGAATTTTGTTATTATTCTTTCTAGATAGTTTTGGGGCAGTTTGATTGGTGTGACACTTAAGTAGATTACTTGGGGTGAAATTGTCAGAGGCATAATAGATTCTGCTCCAGTCCTTTACTTTTATCCTGTATGTGTCTCCCTGCTTTAGATATGTTTTTGTTATTAACATATTGTAGGATTTTAGTTTTTATCTATTCTGATATCTGCTTTCATTTATTTAGTGAGTTCATCCCATTCACATTTACTGTTATGATAATAAACTATATATTTCCCTCCATCTTCATTTATCATGTTAATTCTTCTCTTTCTTCTTTCACTCTGCTCCTCCTAATAATTGGTTTACTTCTGAATACTTTCTCTCCAAACTCATCTTCTATTATATCATTCCCACCACCCTTTCTCTTATCCTTGTTCTTTTTAAATTCTATATAGAATAAGATAGAGTTCTATATTCAACTGAGTATGTATATTGTTCCCTCTTTCAACCAATTGTGATAAAAGTATGGTTAAAGTATTTTTGGCCACCCCCTCATATTCCCTCTCCTCTATTATATAGTTCTTTCACACCTCTTTTAGTTGAGATAATTTACCACACTCAATGTATCTCTTCTATCTTTTCCCAATGAAGTCCTCTTTCTCTTAATTATTTTTTAAATCCTTATCTTCTGTTTTGGAATCTATACTATGTATTGATTTCAAGGCAGAGGAGTGGTAAGGGCTAGGCAAGGGGTTTAAGTGACTTGCCCAGGGTCACACAGATAGGAAATATCTGAGGCCAAATTTGAACCCAGGACCTCCTTTCTCTGGGCCTGGCTATCAATCCCCTGAGCCATCCAGCTTCCTCCTCTCTTATTTTTTATAATATTTCATTGTTCTTAATTAACACCCATATCCTTACTCTATGTATATTGCTTCTAATTGTCCTAATATTGCTATCTAATATTGATGAAATTCCCAAGAATTACAAGTATTACTTTCTTGTGTAGGAATATCAACTTTTCAACCTTATGATTTCTATTTCCTGTTTACCTTCTCATGTATATCTTGATTATTTTATTTGAATGTCAAATTTCCTATGTGGTTCTGGTCTTTTCATTCAGAGTGTTTGAACTTTATCAATTGCATTAAATATTTATTTTCCTCTGGAGGAATTATATTTATTTTTGTTGAGTATGTAATTCTTGCTTGTAATCCCATTTCTTTCCCTCCAAAATATCATATTCCAGACCTTCTTATCCTTTATGGTAAAAGCAGATAAAACCTGGTTTTGGCATCATGATATTTGAATTGTTTCTTTGTGGCTATTTGTATTTTCTTGTTAACCTCAGAGTTCTGGAATTTGGGTATAATATTCCTGGGATATTTCATTTGGAGTTCTCTTTTTAGATCTTAATAGATTCTTTCAACGTCTTCTATTTTGCCCTTTGACTCTAGGATAGCCAGGCAATTTTACTTAATAACATTCATCAGATATGATGCCCAAGATTTTCTTTTGATCATTACTTTCATGTAGTCCAATAATTTTAAAATTATCTCTTCTCCATCTGTTTTCTATGGTGAGTTGTTTTTCTGGTGAGAAATTTCATATTTTCTTTTACTTTTTTATTTTAAAAAAATGTACTTGTTTATTTCTTGATGTCTTGTGGAGTCATTAGCTTCCATTTACCCAATTCTAATTAAAAAAAAAAAAGATTTCCTTCAGTGAGGCACTGTATCTTCTTTTCCATTTGACCAGCTCTACTTTTTAAGGAGTTTTTGGATCAATTTTTTGTCTATCTTTTGCCATTTTTTGTCCTTCCTTTATCAATCTGTTACCCCTTATTTCATTATTTTCTCATATTGCTCTCATTTGTTTCCCTTTTTTTCTTCTAACTCTTATTTGGTTTTTAAAACACTTTTCAAAAAATTTCTTTCTGAAGTTCTTCATGGGCCTGATTGCTAGCTTATTGAGCTATTGTGGGCATCCCTGCTGGAATTGGGGGTCTTTGCTGCTGGTTTCTTGAATGGGGGACCTGGCTTAACTTCTGGTTTTCACAATGTGGGAACTTTACTGTTTGCTTGCAGGGTAGGGGGAGTCATTGCTAGATGGCCCTGGGGGTTGGGGCCTCACTGATAGCTTCCACAGGGTGGAGACTTTGCTGATGGCAAGGTGAGGTCCTTTTGCTGGTTTGCCCTAGAAATGAAGCCACATCCCTGACTTCTCCTGGGGTTTGGGGTTTACTAGTGGGCTGCATAGTGGAGGGCCTTACCTGTGGCCTGCCTATAATTAGGCCCTCTCTAGGCCAATGTCCACATAAGACCTCCCTACCAGTTTCTACTTTGCCTGGCCTTCTACTGGCTTTCTTTGGTTTGAGGCTTCTCTGAGGTGAGAGTGGGGCCTCACCTTGTCCTACTTGGGTGATGCCAAACCTGGCTCAGACTACCTGCTCAGGTATGAGCTTCCCTCCCTCCCCAGGGGAAAAAAACCCAATAAAACCTTCTCTTGTTGACTCCCTGAGCTCTTCTGGGTAAGAGAACTGCTTCACTCCTCCAAAATTTGATAAGTTTTTTTTTTTAAACCCTCACCTTCCATCTTGGAATCAATGCTCTGTATTGGCTCTAAGGCAGAAGAGTGATAAGAACTAGGCAATGGGGATCAAGTGACTTGCCCAGGGTCACACAGCTAGGAAGTGTCTGAGGTCAAATTTGAACCTAGGACCTCCCATCTCTAGGCCTGGCTCTCAATCCAACCAGCTGCCCCTGAGAGATTTTGTTTTAAAGTGGTTTGGAAGGGAATTTGGGAGAGATCAGGCAAGTGTTTCTCCTCACTCTATCTTGGCACTAAAAGCAACATATGTTTTTCAACTATGAAAGAAAAAGTGCTGGACTTTTTGGGAAAAAAGCAATAGGATTCCAATCTGAGATCTAAGAGGGTATCCATCAAATGAAGATTTATAATTAAAAGGAATGTGAGTAATATAAAGTGAACTTGAAGGTACCTATTTTGAAAAAAGAAACATTTATTCAATCAATAGCATTAAAGAGAGTCACTGCCCTTCTAAGGAACTTAGAAACCAAAGAGGGAAGACAACACCAAAAGTAAGCTAAAAAGCAGGGTTAGAAAGATGAGGGGAAAGAAGGCACCTGGGAGTGATGGAAAAAGTCCACAAAAGTCCATGATGTGTGGCCATGTGGGAAATGAAGAGGATGGTCAAAATCGCTTCCTTAATTTGAGGTTTTAGAGTTTATAGCATTGCACTCTAAATCAGAGGGCAATAGGATACAATTGAGATTTGAGTACCAAGTTTGATTGAATCTTGTAACAGGATAATTCCTATTGCTGAAGTTTCAGGGGTAAGATGATGAAATCCAAAAGAATAGAGCTAGGTGGAAAGTGAAGCTTAGCCTTTACTGGCTAACAAATAATAATTATATAGAAAATAAATAATATCCTCCTTCCTTGCCCTCCCACCACAGAAAAAGATACACTCAACCTTTTTTTCTTCTCTTTTCTTTTAGGAAGCTTTTATTTTAGTTCAAATATATCAAACATTGAAAGAGTAGTAGGAGAATTTTTTATGCTATAAGTGAATGTGGGTAAGGAAAATTTAATTGCCCAAAGACTTGTCAAAGAAAGAAGGCATTTCCCTCTGATAAGATATGACATCTAATTAAGGGCCACTAATCAAGGTATCAATGCCAACTGCTACCAATGCAGTTTTAAACTTTTGGTACTTTTTAATTTAATTTACTCTTTGAGAGAAATCCAACACTAGATCCCCAAATAGAATTATTCCCCAATTATATAGGGGCATAAGGGTGAGGGTCATGGGCCAATGAATGTGAGAATTGGAGAAGTGACTTTCTGTTTTGAAAGGTTTTTCTCAGGGTAGTCCCAAAGGAAATACATTTTGATTCAAGTCTTAAACAAAGTACTAAAAAGACATTGACCTAAAAGAAGAGAGAATATTCTAATTAAAATGAATGACATCAGTAAAGGCAGGAAAATAGTAACAAGCAAGTGATAGAGAAGAGGAAGGATAGGTTGGAATGATAAGGAAAATAATAAGTTTATAATTTATGGAAGTATGGTATATTGATTACAGTCTAGCCTAAGTGTCAAAAGTATCATGTTCAATTTGTCTTCTGACATATATAGGCTATGCCATTATGGGAAAGCCACTTAACTCATTCCAGGAAATGTTCCTTTTTGTTTTTGTTTATTAAGCCTTTTACTTCTGCCTTAGAACTGATACTGAGTGTAGATTCCAAAGCAGAAGATCAGTAAGGGCTAGGCAATTGGGGTTATGTAACTTGCCCAAGGTCACAAAGCTAGGAAGTATCTGAGGTCATATTTGAGCCAGGCTCTCTCCATTCTAGGCCTGGCACTCTTTCCACTATGCTATCTAGCTGCTCCTCCAGGGAACCTTCTATGACTACAGTGAAGTGCAGTTTGGGATCAATAATGGAAGAAGGACATTTTTCATCTGGAAATTTGAATACTAGTGGAACCTCTTGAGATAATAAATAAAATTGAATTAAATGTCCACAAAAGGGTAAATGTTTTTAGTGGTGATGAATAAGTAAAGGTAAATATATTCCAAATATAGTGAACTAGGAGTGGAGAGCAGCTATAAATGGGAAGTTTGGGCCCAGAGAAGTGTAATCAAGAGCTAATTCAAACCCATGTGAATTAGAGGTGAATAAAAGAAAAAAGTGTGTCTATATAATGACACACTACTAGAAACACATTTTACTGTTCCTCTTAAATTCACTCTAGAGAGCAGTGCTTCCCTTCCCTTCCCTTCCCTTCCCTTCCCTTCCCTTCCCTTCCCTTCCCTTCCCTTCCCTTCCCTTCCCTTCCCTTCCCTTCCCTTCCCTTCCCTTCCCTTCCCTTCTCTTCCCTTCCCTTCCCTTCCCTTCCCTTCCCTTCCCTTCCCTTTCTTTTCTTTTCCTTTCCCTTTCCCTTCTCATGTCCTTTTCCCCCTCTCCTCCCCTTTCTTTCCTTTCACTTTTTTTTATTTCTTTGTCAAACTCATATTTTTCCAATTGCTAAAACACTTCTTTTAACTACTCCCATTCGACCTTTTCTAACTCTCTCTGTTTTCCTTGGTCTCTTTCTTAAACCCAAACAAATCCCTCTACAATAGGGCAATAGTAACCTCTTCTCTTCATACACTGCTTCTAAATTCTGATACAAAATCCACTGCTTTACGAAAGCCTTTGAATGGCAATTTCCAACTAAAGGGGTCTCCTGAGCCATTCACCTCCAGGAGAAAAGTGTATTAGAAAAGGAAGTTTGCCATGAACAAAGCTAAAGAAAGAAAATGAAAACTAAAACGCGTAGCATCTCAATCTGACATTTTGTTATCCCCTGGTAGATAGTTGTACCTTGATGAGCTGCATGAGGCAAACAACAATTTATTTTGGGGGTTAGGGGAAAAGCCTTGAATTTCTTTTTTGAACACGATTTAGTTCATGACTGGAGCACAATAATTCTGAAATTAAAATGAGTGTGTAATAGCTTAGCAGTTTTCTCTTTTCGTGCTTTGTGAAGGGATTGACTTCATGACAGTTAAATTATTTCTGCTAGTCACAATTTGAGTCAGTCTTGTAAGGTTTTCAAGATTGACTCAACTACCTCCATGAATAGGTATTCATTATAGCTTCCAGCTTCCTGCACAGTATGATCAAAAATAGTGAATTTAATTAGCTATAAGTTGTGCATATAGCTTCTGTACATAGGGAAAAATGTAGAAGGAAGTGATATATAGTTACCATATGTACATATATACTATATACATATGTTATCCATATGTATCTTTTGCTATCCTTTATAATTATCCATCTGTACCAAGTCTTTCTTGTTACTATATTGTGTTAGATTTTCTTCCCTGAAGTCTTTTCAATTTAATAATTCTTAGCACTCACTCTTCATAACTCATTTCATTCTTCAAATTACCATACAAACATTAACTAATTAAGCTATACAAACTCTTGTCAGGTCAGTCCAATATTAACCTCTGCACAGTTCCATCAAATGGAGCTAAAAAGGATTATTTCTTTTGGAGCCTTGGGCATGTCAGTGGTTAGGAATTTTTAAAAAATAGTTAGTGCTACACTTGGTTGAGTGCACAGGGCATAGGTTACTTCATTACTGCCTCTTTTTTCCCTCTCATAAAAATGGCAGAAGGATGTGCCCGATGAAATTTGAAGTGAGGATGCTTGCTGTCCATGCCTTGGATTTAATTAAAGCCCTCCAAGTTTTTATTCTCCCTTGACTCTTGGCTTTATCTATTAGAACCGAATCAATGCTTTTCAAGTTTTTCCAAATGATAGTTAATAGACTGAAAACAATGCTGCATGGTAAAAATCTGATTTTTATTTGAAATCATGCGAACTTACAGTTTTCCTCATTTTTAGAAGAAACACAGAAATTTAAAGTAAGAACATTTAACATTATCACAACTTTTAGAAAAGAATTGCCTTAAACTTAAACATTTCTTGAGTTCTATTAGTGATGATTATTTTCCATCTTGTTCTATTTTAGACTTATAAAAGTTAACCTGAGAAAGGATGTTGTATAAAGCACAAAAGAGTGTAATGTTATGATTGACAGTGGTTTTGCCTGTCCATTGTATTTGATAGTGTATAGAATAAAAAGGAGCTGAATAGTGGGTGAAACAGAATACATTACTTGTCAGTTTTTTTTAGTGCATTTTGTTGCTTCTTCTAATATTCAGGATGGTTAGGAAATTTTAGTTCTAAAAACTTAATACCTTAAAACTGCCTTAGGACTTTTGGAATGCCTTATAAATATTTGATGCCTACTTAAATAAAATGATTACCTTCTGTCTTAGAGTGATCTCAAAACAGAAGAGCAGTAAGGGATAGGCAACTGGGGTTAAATGACTTGTCCAGGGTCTTACAGAAGTAGCTGAGGACATATTTGAACTCAGGACCTTCTATCTCCAGGCCTGATTCTCTATCCACTGAGCCACCTAGCTGTCTCTTAATGGCTACTTAATGGGACAGTTTCTAATAGATATTCTTTTTAGATGGACAATTATTAAAATACAGTAAAATTCAGTAAACCTCAAATTAAAAAAAAATTAAATTTCCTAGTCAGTGTTATTTGTAGAAGCAATGGGAAATGTGTTAGTTTAGAAAATTTGGGAATGAACAAGCAAAAATTTCAAAATAAATGCGTTCTCCAAAATAGTTTATTAACATCTCACACTATATAACAAATTAGGTCAAAATTATTACATGATTTAGACAAAAAGAATGAGATCTTAAGCAAATTAGGGGAACATGGGGAAAAAGATTTCCTGCCAGATCTGTGGATATGGAAAGAATATAACCAAAGAAGAGAAAGGATAACAAGAAATAAAATAAATCATTTTATTATATTGATTTATTTTATTTTTGCACAAACAAATCCTAAAGGAAAGCAGTAACCAGAAAAATATTATAGCGAATTCCTCTAATAAAGACCCTGTTTCTCAAATATTTAGAGAATGGAATCAAATTTATAAGAATTCAAGTCTTTCTCTAATTGATAAATGGTAAAAGGATATGAATAAGCAGTTTTTCAGAAGGAGAAATCAAAGTTATCTCTAGTCACATAAAAATGCTATAAATAACTATTGACTGGAAAAAAATGAAAAATAAAACAACCTTGAGGTACCATTTCACAACAATCAGGTTGGTTAATAAAATAGAAAAGGAAAAGGAAAAGTGTTGGAGGAGATGTGGAAAACTTGTGAAACTAATGTACTGTGACACTAGTAAATTTTTCTAACCATTCTGAAGAGAAATTTAGAACTATGACCAAAGGACCATAAAAATGTGCACACACTTTGATACAGCAATAGTACTACTAGATTTTTGCCCCAAAGAGATTTTTTAAAAAGAAAAAGAACATACATATGTATATATATATATATATATATACATATATGTATATATATATACATATTTTAATAGAAGCTCTTTTTTGTGGAGCCAAAGAAATGGGAATTGAGGGGATGCTCATCAAGTGGAGAATGATTGAACAAGTTGTGGAAATGATAGCTGATTGCGATGGAATATTATTGTGCTATAAAAAAATGACAAGGAAGGTGTTTTAAAAAATCCTGGGAAAACTTTTATGTATTGACAGAAAGTAAAGTGAATGTAATTGGTATGCATAAATACCATATTTATGTGTATATATATATATACATATCTGGTAACAGCAATATTGTATGGTGATGAACAGTGAATGATTTAGCTATTAAGATAAATGCAATCATCCAAGATGATTATAAAGGACTAATGATGAAAAATGCTATTAATGTTCAGAGAAAGAGATCATGGAGTCTGAATGTACACTGTGGCATAATTATTTCACTTTCTTTATTTTTCTTGCTTTTTTGCAGTTTAGTTAATAATAGAAATATGTTTTGCATGATTTTATGTATAAATTTTATGACATTTCTTGCCTTTTCAATAGGTGGGGAGAGTGAGAATTTGATACTCAATAATTTTTAAATGTATGTTCAGAATAAATAAATGAATAAGAAAAGAATTTTAAAAAGTATTCTGAGGTAAGATCATTCTCTGAAAGCTCATTGAAAGTATCCTTGAGAGAACTTCATTGACCAACAGGACAATAACTGTGTCATGCAGTTGAACAAGTTTCCAGAGTATTTTGATTTCATCTAGAAATAATTTAAAAATATTTTGATCTATTAAAAATTTCCAAAGCTTTTTTAATAAAGATATTTGACATGATAAAATATATTTAAATCTTCTCAAAATTTTATGATTTATTATTATATTCAGGCAATTCTGGACAAGTGTTATGCTTCTGATAATGATCCAGGTCCATTCATATTTATTTATCAAATTCTCTAGGACATTTTTGGGCTTTATGTTTGTGGCTTGGAAATGTGTTATCTGTTAGCTCATAAAAATTTGTGAGTTAATCATGAATAATTAAAGCCCATGTCTTTCTAGGTTATTGGCAGATACTACATTTTTTTAAATTGTAGACAATTCCTGCAAACTCAGTCATTAATTTACTTCTTGTTTACTTGTGTTATTTATATGCCATTTATTACTCATGCTTTACCTTGACCTCAGAGAGATGTATAATTATTCGAGGTAAGTTTGTGTGTCTATTAAAGTTATCAAGACACATAGGCACAGCCACTTCAAATTGAGTATCAGATAGCTCCACATACAATGAAAGGGAAAAAATGCTTAATTTCATTAGCACAACTATAAAAACAATTGTGAATTTAACTCTACTTCAATCCACTGGAGGTCTATAAACACCAATGTGGACACCTACAATTGCTTCTTTTTCGTGGAGACTTGCATATTCTCTCTGAGATCTTGTATCTGATATTCTTCAAAAGATTATAACTTTAGTCCTTTATCCCATCAATTTCTCTGTTTTTTCCCTGTTTTCTGCTCTTTTATCTTCTTCACCTATATCTTTTTGGTTCATCAAATGTGGGTTTTTTTATCATTGTTTCTGCATAAATTATCTTTTTTTTTGATGATGATCCTTATAATTTCCAGAAAATTATTTCTTTCAATTCAGTGAAATGGAAGACAGTTTTCAGTGGATGAACCAATTTTTTTTTGCACATTATCACAAACAATAACAGTAAATTCTTAAATGAGTGACAGGCTAAGAAGATCATATCAGCTTCTGAGTTTGAATCTTTTGGCAAAGTAAAGGACATTGATGGCAACAACTTTATTTTCTGGTTGTTCATCAGCTGTGGCCACAGTGCACATAGAAACAATTGTCAGGGTGCCTTATGATGGGAGCTGTGTTCAAAGATAGCTAGAAAAACTGAATTTGAAGTAGGACTAATGACCTGTAGGTTGCTGTTACTCAGCATTTGGTGCTGATGGCATGAATGAAGTGATGTATACTATGTAGTGATTATATGAAACATTACTTAATGTATAATAAAAAGATATTTCAACAATATCTATGACTATTAAAGAAAAAAACAAAAGAACTACTTTGGTAAATTTAAATTAATCAGTTGAAATATAAGTTGACCTAAGTGATATTTGAGGTCCTATTCAGCTTAAACATTTAAGATTCTATTATGTTTTATAGAAAACATTCTGATAATTGCTAATACTTCTTTATTTTTTTCAATTGTATGCATTGTTAACCAGGAACAATTTTGAATACAAACTATAATTTTGTCAGTTGATACTTTCTAGAAAAAAAGAATACAAGGAATAAAGCAATTACATTAAGTGCTCTAGAGTTTTTTTTTTGTTTGTTTCTTTGATATTAAAATAAGAATTTAATATATTATCATATATATAACAGCTATCCAGCTTACCTGGAAACAGGTTCAGTGGAGATAATTTCCATGAAAAATAAAACAAATTGAAAGGTTCTGGTACCAGATTTCAAGATCTCACAATCTAATAGAGGAGACAGTAAGCAAACATTAACTGTCTAACATAAAGACTTAAATAGTTCCATTGGTAATTTTTTTCAGTGTTCTATTACCTTGATTTTCAATAATCCTTATTTATATATGTTCAAAACAATGAATTTACTAGATGTTTATTGTAAAATAGTGAATTTATGTTTCTAAGCAAGTTATTAAACATTAGAATATACTGTTGTAGGGCAGTGAAGAACATTTTGGTTTACATTTCTATCCAAGATGCTCCCTAATCCTGACCTGATTTTGATTTTAATATCCTAGAAATTTTTAAAGTCCTTAGTAGCTATTGTAATTGTTCTATTCCTTGCATTTTCCCATTTATTACATTTTAAGTAGAAACTCACGTATCATTCTATTGCAAAATACTGCCATTTCAATTTTTATCATATCTCTCATATGTGTCCCATTCTCTACACTCATGTAAATACACTAGTTCAGTCCCTCCTAGTCTCTCAATTGGACAAATACAATAGCCCTATAATTAGTTTAGCCAAGTAATTTTTCTCTACAATACTGTTCTTATCCTGTAAATTATTTTCCTAGTTCTGGTTATCTTGCTCCATTTGTTATAGCAAAATAATAATCCATTATATTCATAAGTTATAATATGCATAACCTTTGCCCAATTGAAGACTACTACCTCAATTTCCAATTTGACTACTACATTATGAGCTATTATTAATATTTTCATGTGAAATTGGTGTTTTTGCCTTTTTTGATGTTGAGAATACAGGTCTAGTACTGATATAGCTAGATTAAAGAATATGCACAGTTTGTTTTGGGCATAGTTCCAAACTTATTTTTCGCCATGGCTGGACCAATTGACAGCTCTACCTGTGGTGAATTAAGTTGCTTATTTCCTCCAAGTAATTTCAATTTTTGTTATTTTCCTGTTTTTTTTTTAATCATTGGCATTTTCATTAGAATGAAATAGAGGCTCAAAGTAGCTTTATTTTGTATTTCTTTAATGATAAGTGATGGTTTAATATTTTTTCATGTTGTTGGTAATATTAGAGACCATTCAAGTTGACAATATTTTTTTTGTAATGTTTTCTTCCAAATGTTAAAAATAAATACCCTCCAACAAAATAATTTCTGGTGTGTAGTGATTAAATCATATTTTTGTTTATACTAATTCCCAAAACAATAGCAATTTACTTTTGATCTCTAATATTTATTGTCTCACTTGTTATTAATCCTTAGAGCCTAATCTGTAGGCTCATATATAGTGTAAAAAGGAAGCACAATTTCAATCGGGAACAAATTCTGAAAGTGAAAAGATATATTGGCTTAAGACTAATGTATTATAGTCAGAACTAAGTTAAGCTGACAGTAATTATTAATCTATTATATTGTCCAAATGAATTTGGAAATTTCTGACAGCAGAGGGCACTTAAGTATCTTCTCATCTTAACATAAAATTTTAAATGAGCACAAAGAGATAGTGTCTGTCTAGCAATATTAGATGCTTAGAGATATATTCCCTTCTTATTTGATCTTGATACTAATAGATGATGTCATTTTGTATTCCATTAACTCTTGCTTTTGATATTAGAGCAATTTGATGGAAAAAAATATAGGAAAGGGATTCAAGAGCTAAATGTTGATTTTGCCTCTGCCATTTTACAAGCTGTTGACTTTTGCTAATGTACAAATTAGTAGAGTCTCAACTATCTTATCTTTATTTTGAATGGTTAACATTTTATTTTTTATGGTGATTAATTTAATTTAATTTTTCATTTGAATTAATTTATTTAGTCAATTTAGAACATTATAAAAAGAAGTCAGGTCTGCCTTGCCTGTCTCTTAGAGTTGCTTCAGATATGTTGTCTTTCAAAAAAAGTTCATGCATAAACAAGAGACATGGTAGTTCCATTGCACTCTACTGGTTTGACTTACTTCAAGAACACCACAAAAGGAGTCAGGCTATTAGTTTCTAGAACTACATTTCATGTAGATTCTCTGTAATGATAGACTTTACATTGATTCTGAAGTATGAGGCTCTCTAGGTCCGGAGCTCACGTCTGATGTTTTTAGCATGAGTGACTTGGGACAAGACCCTTCATTTCCCTAGACCTTATTTTCCCTCAACAATCAGACACTAAACATTAGACTCCCGTTTTGTGCCAGGTACTGTGCTAAATGTCTGAGATACAAAAAAAAAAGGCAAAAAAACAGTTCCTATCCTTGAGAAGTTTACAATCTATTGGGAGAAAGAACATGCAAGCAGATAGATAAAAAAGCATGTTGTATAGAGGCAGAATAAGAAATAATGAAAAGATGGAAGGCTTTGGAATTAAGAAGAGTTGGGAAAAAGACTTCGTGAAGAATATGGCATTTTAATGGGGACTTAAAGGAAGCCAAAGAGATCAACAATTAAAGCAGAGGAGGGAGGACCTCTGTGAAGGGCAGTCAGAGAAAATTCCCAAAGTCAAGAGGTGGGGGGGTCATGTTTGTGGAATAGCCAAGAGGCCATTGTTACTCTATTGAAGAACAGATGTTGGGTGGTAAGCTAGGAGAAGGAAAGAGGGTAGTTCTTGAAAGACCTGGATTGATAGAGAATATTGTATCTTGGAGATAATAGGAAGCCAGCCAGAGTCTGTCTCATAGTAGGGGCCAAGGGTATGTATGGGTGGCAGTGGGGAGAGACTTGGGACAGAAAAACCCACCACCAGGCCATTACAATAGCCTTAAGTGAGGGAATAAGGATCTGAACTAAAATGGTAGCAGTGTCAGAGGAAGAAAGGTGTATATATATATATATATATATATGTTATATAGATGTGTGTGTGTGTGTGTACACATACATACAGATAAGATTTTTTCATTTTTTTCAGAATACGTCAGGATTATTTTCAACAACCATTTTTTGAAATTTTGCAATCTGCATTCTTTCCCCCTCTGTCACCATTCCACCTTCTCCCAGATACATATACTATAATATAGTTTGCACATATGTTACCATATGATATATATTTCCTTAATTTTTGTGTTGTGAAAGATGGCACATATTGCTTATGCTAGAGAAAAATTCATGGAAGGAAAAAATGAATGATGGTATGCTTTGGTATTCATAAGACTACATAAGTTACTTCTCTGGTGGCCTCTGTCATCATGAGAAGCTTGGCGGTGTCCTGCATCCTTGTTTTGCTAATAATACTTGTTATTCAGAGTTGATCATTATACTTTATTGCTGCTATTGTGTACAAAGTTCTCCTGCTTCTGCTTACTATACGTCCTTCTGTTTTTTTTTTTCATCATTTTGCTTATTGTTCATTATGGCAAAATGATATTACATTACAAGCATATACCACAACTTGTTTAGACATTCTCCAATTGATAGACATTTGTAAGAAATAATAAATCTCGATGAGCAACCTGAGTTGAAGGTTCATCTTTAATTGTGGGAAATTAGAGCTGGAGGTGTCACCATCATCAGCCAGTGGTAAAGACCTTATTTGATGTACAACAGCCTGTTTTATAGGCTCCTGACAGTCATTTAATAAAAGTGATTAATAAAACCAGATGCACAGAATATGTTACTAAAATTTAGGAAATATTTGCAAAAAGTTAATAAATTCCAAATGAGTTTTAAGACAAGCAGCCCACAAATGATCTTATTTTTCTGGCGATTTAACACCAATTAAGACGTCTCAATCTCTAGAATGCATGGTCCATGGTATGTCACAATCACCACTGATCATTGCAGTTTTAATAGTAACAATAATAGAAAATATGCAAAAGAATCTGATCAGGATATAATTTTCTGTTATCTCTAATGGATACCACAAATAATAGATGATGTAATCAGACAACTTATTTTACTGATTCTGGGAGTAAACTTAAAGATAAACCAAAAGGTGCCTCCTTTACTACTATGTTTAATATTATATTGTTAGGATTGTTATCTTATACACAGTTGACTACCTGGGTATAACTTTTTTCAAAAACCATTATTGTAGTTACCTAAAAGATTATGTGTGATTCCTTATTTGATCATCACTAGTAAAAAAAAAAAATAATTGTAGTGGTATTAATGGATGGAAAGGGGACATATCTAAGAGAGGCTTCAAATGTGAAAATGAAAGGCCTTGGCAGCAGATTTCATATGGAGGGGTGAGATAGTGAGTAGTTGAG
This sequence comes from Monodelphis domestica, assembly GCF_027887165.1. Taxonomy (NCBI): domain Eukaryota; kingdom Metazoa; phylum Chordata; class Mammalia; order Didelphimorphia; family Didelphidae; genus Monodelphis; species Monodelphis domestica. The sequence continues at coordinate 139,474,428 of NC_077234.1, read as the reverse complement.
GATATCTTCTTGAACAGGAGTCTGAGGGACTGGGAGTATGGATTGTTCTCTGTAGTATTAGAAAGGTAATAGGGGAGCAGAGCGTTCAAGGAGAAAGATAGTGAGTTCTGTTTCAAATATATTGAGTTTTAAGTCTACTGGATATCCAATATGAGATTTCTGAAGAGCAAAGAGAGATATGGAATGAGAAGTCAACAGAGCTATTGGGAGAGGGATTTGAGAGTCACCAGCATAGTGGAGCTATTTTGAGAATGAGAGCTAATGAGATAACTTGTCAATCCAAAACTACCAAATGGAACATAGGTATAATCACGTAATTCCCTGATATATATATATATTTTTTTTTGAAGGCCTCTAAATATATATATATTTACTAATTATTACAGGGGAAATTGAAGGCCTCGTCAATTTCCCCTGTAATAATTAGCAAATTTAGAGAATGTCATTAAAGACTCTATAACATCTTGCTCTCACTCACATTTTCATTTTTATTTCACATTACTCTTATTCATGTGTATACATGGTAATAGCCAAACTGGCCAACTAATGCTCCCAGAACTTAACATTTGAACACTGGATTCCATACTTTTATCTCTGCTACCCTTAAGTCTGAAATTCATTTATTCTTCACCTTCATCTCGTGGCATCACTGACTTAAATAAGTTCTACCTCTCAAATGATAACTTCATTGATTTCATTGTTTGTACTTTCTTCCTAAAATTACTTTGTATATTGGTTAACTGGTACATATTTTATATTTCTCCAGTATGATGTAAGGTCCTTGAGGTGGAAGAGAGGGTAGACAAAAGAAAGAAGATAACTTCCTGATCTTTAGTTGTCAATTACCAATCAAATATAGTCCCTTATTATTATTTACTACATGAGGCAATGTTTTATTATTTATCAAACAGAGCAGTGTGAACTGAATAAATAAATGCTTGTTTTCTTCTTTCCATTTTTCCTTGCTTTCTTCCTTCCCTCATTCTTTCTGTACTTCCAGTGACTTGTATATATTAGGTATTTTATATAGTTGTTGAGAAATTTTGTTTTTGAAAATAATTTCTTATCTTGGATTTCTGGTTTTACCTTTGTATATTTGGAAGTGGAATTTATATATATATATATACATATATATGTATATATATGCATATATATATACATATATATATGTATTCATAAGGATTAGATTTTTCAGAGAATTAAAATAGCAGAGCAGGTCCTAACAATAAAGTATTAATAACATTTTCAATAAGGACATTTTTCCTATCATTCGCTATTATCTGTCTATCCCTTTATTTTAAATTTTATTTTGAGTTCCATATTTTCTTTCCATAGCTATTAAGAACAACATTTTGGTAGCAGAGTGGATAGAGCATAGGGCCTGAAGTCTGGCAGTTCTGAGGTCAAATTTGTCCTTAGACATTAACTAATTGTATACCCTCAGCAAGTCACTTCACCCAGTTTGCCTCAATTTCCTCATCTGCAAAATGTTCTGGAGTGGGTAATGATGAACCACTGTAGTGTCTTTGCTAAGAAAACCTGAAATAGAGCCACCAAGAGTCTGACAAGACTAAAATGACTGAACAACAAACCTTAGAAATTATTTTCTTTCTAAAGTACTCATTATAAATAAAATTGAAGTCTAATTTAATGTTTATAACCAGAGTGCTTAAAATGTTTCAAATAATTCATGATTTATGCATTTTAAAAGTTCACAGTAATGAAGCCAGCCTGGAGAAGGAATGGGACACAGTTACTTGACAAAGAAAAGAGGCTGTTTCTTGTGTATTAAACTGTCCCAATAAAGAATGAATTGTCTCTTCATAGTCATTTAATTAGGAAAAGAGTACTTCAGTTTTATCACTTATATCACTTCTAACAAAATAGTGATGCTAATTGTGTTACTCACTTAATTATATCAGCAATTAGGAGAATATGAAACACTAAACTATAACTTGTCTTGTTGACTTTGAATAATTTTCCTGGAGTACTAACTGTGTAATAGTTTCCATTGTCCACGGACATATATAAGCAAACAAATGATTCAAAGGGATTCTTAGGTGCATAAACTGAATTTTAACGAAAAGTGACAGCATTTTTCAAAGTCTTGATCCTAGATTTTATCTATCCCATTAATACTCTGTGGTTCTGAAAGATCATGATTAATAAGCAGAATACAATTTTACTAATTTTATAATCCTTACATGTTTTATAACAATGGAAACTTAGATGTTCAGTTTATGATAAATTACAATAAATATAATACACATTTTTGCCTAATTACATTTGCAAGTATTATAGGATTATAGTATTATTAACTTTCAACATAAATTTTCTCTGTAGTTCATGGGTATAAGGAAAAAAAATGGCTCTTTAAATAACTATATTTTCCCACTCCAAAAGGAATTTAAAATATATAAACATATGTCCCTCACTTCATAACAGTTGTCATGTATATTATTCCAATGTATCTCACTATGAAATTACTAAGCCATGTGCCTTTTATTATCATAAATATCTGAATTTTGACTTTATTTGTCAGTATTTCCCCCCTTCATTCTCACTCCCATTGTTTATCCTTTTATGTCCTACCAAATGATATTTTATTTGCCCAAAAAATGCTTAGCATTGTCCCTGGTCCCATAGTAGGCACTAATATAAATATTTTTTTCTTCCCTTTCCCAGATCTATTCAATTCGCACTTTTTCATCTGGCATTTTTCTCCTTCATTTTCCAAAATGGCTTCCTTTGATTTTGTTTGGAGAGGAAAGAGGTTTTTGCTTGTGATAGTATTTGCTGCCTTTGTATCACTTTTATTTCACATGATATAATAAAATCTTAAATACCATTTCACTAATCATAAAAATTATTTCTTCCCATACTTCTCCCATTATCACTAGTAGTTATTGTTGGGTTTATAGCATATGTGGCATTGACAAAGATCTTGAACGTATTAGCTCCCATCTTGGTTCTTTTTCTTGTACAAATTGGATATGATTTTGACCTTGGAAGAGTAGAATAAATAATCAGAAAATGTAAAGGAAATGAAATCAACAGTATTATTGACTCAATCAATATTAACTCCCCAGCTCAGGGGGAAAGCAACTAATTCACAATCTTTGTTCTTTCACCAAATAGCCTTGAGTTCCTATATAAAGAAGGCTTTTCTTAGTTTAAGTTGATTACAGATGAAGATTTAATTATGTCCTTAAATTGCCTTTTTCATTGACAAATTGAATCATGATAGTGAATCAATTTGGAAAACACTTTTCTAAATACCAAAGCCTACATGAATTTAAATATATTATACGGCTTAATTTTTTTCTACATCTACAAAAGACTATGTAAGATTTCTGACATCTATCTGATAGCTTCTTTTCACTCCCATTTGACTATAACCAGTATTTAATAGTGTCTGAAGTCTTATGAATACTAAATTCTTGTAAACTCACTGACTAATAAGGGAGAGCTACTATCTCAGTTTTATAATGCAATGTTATCTAAATTTTATTATAATTATATTTATTTTGTTAAATATTTTCCAATTACATGTTAATCTAGTTCTGCTATACTGAGAGTGTAAAAGGTCTACCTCTTTGAAACAACTAATTCCAAATAATGGAATTACTTGTTTATTAAATTTAATCTGTATAATTAGGATGATTGGATTTAGAGCAAGAAGAAGCCACTACTATGATACCTTCACCTTACATATTAAAAAATTGCGGCCCAGGGAAGTTTAAAGTGAGTTACCCAAAGTCACACGGGTATTTAGTAATAGAGAATAGATCAGATTCAAACCCAGGTCCCACAATCCAAAATACATATTCTTTCCACTGACTATATTGCCTCATATGAGTAATTCTATAAATGAGTGTTTTTATATTCTAAAGGAGTTCAGGTGTTTCTCCAAGGGATCTATAAGGAAAAAAAAAATTCCTTAAGTTCTTTTTATAGAAAATAATTAAAAAAGGAAAATCTATTTGCTTTAAAATTGCTAAAAATAAAATTAAAGCACAATTCCACGAATATAACAACAATATTGATTTTGTTCTAGATCTGTGATATCAGTATAAATGCATCCAACTATAGGCATTCCATCCAAGAATAGAGATAAGAGAATTTTCTCTGAAGAAGTGCCTTAGGGGTATTAAGGTAAAGTGACTTACCCAGGATGCGAGATATAGTTACGGTTCTTTAACAGATTTTGGACCTAACCTTTCCAGACCACAAGGCTATCTTTTATCCATTATAGCACACTACATCACAACAACAATAAAAACTTATCAAAATTTCAGAATTCAGAACTATTTAAGGAGAGGTACAAATATAATACAGAGAAATTACATATATAAAATATACATTAACAAAAAGAGACTAACACACTTTCATGTAATCACATTTTATCTTGTAGCTTCTAGCACATTCCTGTTCAAGACTTGTAAAAGCTCTACTTTTTTTCTCTGAACTATAGGAATGAGTAAGAATGTTATCATTTAGTTTTTGCTCATAAGGAAGAGCACAATTAAGACATTTAGAAATTAAAAGCTAAAAGTTAGAAATAGAAGTTTCTTCTGTTTTTTCAATTGAAATGTTTATCTGTTAAAAACCTGGTAGACCAATTATAAAATGGCTGATTCAGGCTGGAAATGTAAATAAATATTATATTACTATTTATAACAAATTATCCATCTTGGTTTGACTTCCATAAATAAATAGATAAAGTAATTGATAATCACTTCCCTCTTCCCATTTGGAGCGACAGAGCCAACAAAAGATTAAGTTGAGGTATTCTTACTGTTTAAGACAAACTTAGAAGGTTGGAAAACTAAATCTCTGACACAAGAATGTGGGTTGATTAGGAGCCTGCATGGATGAAACATTAGTGAAAGGAATAGATGGTGGCAAGAGAAGCAGCTCTGGGAGCTCTCAGGTCAGAGACAATAAGGGGATGAGTCAACTCATTAGAAAGAGATTAGAGGGGATAGCTATTCTCTAGCACTTTATAAAGACTAGGGTGGCAATCCCATTGCCTGTACCCACTTCTGAGCGATAGTTCAAGAAAACCTGATAAAGAAGAAGCAGGTATTTGTAGAACAGCATCACTTCTTGTCCCAAAGGATTAGGGACCCCCCTCAAGAACCATATTACCTTCAAATCCAAAGGGAGATGGACTTCAAATAGCAATATCGCATCTGGACCCAAACCACCAGAAACCTTTACTAGTAAGGACCATGAGGCAGACTAGGAAAGCAGTAACCATACCTTCCCCCACATTATATCACCTTGGAAGCACCAAAACCTCATAGACTTCAAAAACTAACACTGAAAAGAACAACCAAACTTGGGGAATTGCCTCTGTCATCCCCACAAAAAAACAGAGTTCAAAGTTAACACAAATTATAAAATTAAGAAAACATATCAAATGAGTAAAAAACAACAAAAAGAACACACTAGAGATAATGCTATGGTGACAGGGAACATCAAGACACAAAGTAAGAAGAAGTAACTAAAGACAAAACAGCTACAATCAGAGTCTCAAAATAAAATGTGAATTAGACACAAGCCCAACATGAATTACTAGAAAAGCTAAAAAAATTTTCAAAATCAGATTGAATTCAAGAAGAAAGGCAAATGAATAAAAGCAAAAGGAAAAAGGGTGTTTAAAAATCTATAGCTTGGTAAAAGAGCACAAAAATGTTGAAGAAACTAAAATCTAAAAAAAATCAGTATTGGCTAAATAAAAAAAAGGGAGAAAAATTTCACCATTGAAAATAAATCCCTGAAAAACAGAATTGGTCAAATGAAAAACAAACAAACAAACAAACAAAAAACATGTACTAAAGCTCACTGAAAAAATAATAATTTAAAATTATAATTGGGCAAGTGGAAGCCATTGGCTCCTTAAAAGAGCAATAAACAATAAAACAAAGACCAGAGAATGAAAACATAAAAGAAAAATTTAAATATGTCATAGATAAACCAACTCATGTAGAAAATAGATTGAGGAGAAATAATTTTAAAATTATTGGAATTATGAAAGCCACAATCAAGGAAGCCTAGACATCTATTTAAAAAGAATTATCCAAAAAATAGATACAATATTCTATATCAAAGAGTAAAATAGAAATTGAAAGAATACACCAAATACCACATGAAATAGTTCCCCAAACAAAAATCTTCAAGATTGTTATAGCAAAATTCCAGAACTCCCATATCAAAGACAAAATAATTCAAGGAGCCAGAAAGAATCATTCAAATACCATGGAGTGGGATAGAATCCCACAGTATTTAGTGCTGCTAGAAGTATAAAAGGGAGGAGGGCTTGGAATGCAATATTCAAGATAGTAAATAAGATGAGATTACAACCAAGAATAATCTATCTAGCTCACCTGAGTACTATTTTTTAAGGGGAAAATGGAGATTTAATTAAGTTCAGAATTTCAAAGATTCTAAAGGAAAAGACTACAGCTGAAGTAGAAAATTTGACATTCAAAAAGGTCTCAATAAAAGGATGAAGAAGGTAAACATGAAGGAAAAATCATAAAAGATTAAAGTTAAACTGTTTATGCCTCTCTGTAGGAAGATAATAAATATAAGTTCTAATGACTTCATAATTATTATGGTAATTCAAATGATTCTACATATTCAGCGTGAATTATAGTGAGTAAATTATACTGCGATGAGGTAAAAAGAAAAATGAGTGGAAAGAATATGCTCTGGGAGAAGGGAGAAGTCAAGAAGAAAATGGTGATGAGGTGGAAAGTGTCTGAACTTCACTCACATATACATTGGCTCAAAAATGAAAATACACATACACACACACAGACCCACCCTCAATTGGGAATAGAAATCTATTTTCCCAAATAGGGAAGTAGGAGGGGAAAGGGATAAAAGAAAAGTGGAGGGGAAGTGACAAAAGGAAAGACAAATAAAAGGAGCCAAAGTTTGGAAGCAAAAAAGCCTTTGGAGGAAGGACAGAGCAAAAAAAAAAAGTGAGGGAGATGTAAAATTATCCTAAAATCCCAAGTTTAAGATCTTTTAAAGTACTTTTAGGAAAAGAAAATCACCAACACTTTGTACCAAGAAAATAGATCTTCTGGAGAAGATGCCATAAGGATATTAAAAGAAATCAAACACTGCATCAAGAGATCCAGAGTGGACTTTTGGATATAATGAACCCCCTTAAAGGGGTTGAATGTATCATTTATTCTGATTATAAAATCTTATGAAAAAAGGGAGTGCCCCTAATTGGTTTGTTTCTTTTTCTTCTTTCTTTCCCTCTTATCCTCTAAATTGTTATAATTCCATCTATGTAAGGTATAATATTTTATACCCCTCTATCTCTTGCTCATCTTCTACCTATCCAAATAATTTTAATAAATGTTATTTGCATCTAAGGACTGACTCCTATTTTAATCAAAACAGAGAAGGGTAAACAGGAGAAAATAGAATGGAAGGAAATACATAGTTATCATAAATGTGAATGAGAATATGAACTCATTCATAAAATGGAAATTGATAGAACAGGTTAGAAACCAGAATCTAACAACATGTTGTTTGTGATAAATATACTTCAAATACAGAGACAAACATAGCTAAAATAAGGGGATGGAGCAGATTTTATTATGACTTAACTGATGGAAAAAAAGGCAGGGGTAGCCATGATGTTTTCAAACAAAGCAAAAGCAAAAATAGAATTAATTAAAAACGATAAACAGGAAAACTATATCTTGCTGAAAGTCACCAAGAACAATGTAATATCAATACTAACCATATGTGCACCAACTGGTATAGTATCTAAATACTCAAAGAAAAGTTAAATAAATTATAGCAGAAAATAGACAGTATTAGAGGTCAGAATTTTTTTCCCTTGTTAAAATTGGATAAATCTAACCATAAATTAATTATAAAAAAGTTGAAAAGAGAAATTGAATCTTAGAAAAGTTAGATATTATAAACCTTTTTAGAAAAATGAATGGAATTAGAAAGGAATGTACCTTTTTTCTCAACTATTCAAAGAAAAATTAATGGTGTATTAGGGTATTAAAACCTCACATCAAAATTCAGAAAAAAACAAATTATTAAATCAGAGTGCAAACAAAATTCCATTCAATAACAAAAACTGTGGAAGCAGAGGTTAAGAATCAATATTAAACCAAATAGACTAATCATAGACAATGAGTGATCAAAGAACAAATTGTAAAAGCAAGTAATGATTTGATTTAAAAGGAGTGAAATAACATACACATGTGGGATGCAGCCAAGGTAGTACTTAGAGAAAATTTTATGTTTAAATGCATACATTAATAAAGGAAAGAAAAAAGACCAATAAATTTGAAATGTAACTAAAAAGAAAAGAAATGTGTAAAAAATAAATTTAGAAATTCTGATTTAAACAACAAATTAGAAATCTGAAAAACAAAGGAGAGATTAATGAAGCTGAAAGGGGAAAAAGAACTAACAAATAAAACTAAGAGTTAATTTCATAGGGGAAAAATAAAGAATAGAAGAAAAATTTGTTAATTTATTTTTTTAAAATAATATTTTATTTGATCATTTCCAAGCATTATTCATTAGAGACAAAGATCATTTTCTTTTCCTCCCCCCCCCATAGCCGACGCATGATTCCACTTGGTATCACATGTGTTCTTGATTCGAACCCATTGCCATGTTGTTAGTATTTGCATTAGAATGTTCTTTCAGAGTCTCTCCTCTGACATGACCCCTCAAAAGCTGTAGTTAGGTAGTTGCTTTTCCTCCGTGTTTCTACTCCCACAGTTTGTCCTCTGCTTATGGATAGTGTTTTTCTCCTAGATCCCTGCAGATTGTTCAGGGACATTACACCGCCACTAATGGAGAAGTCCATTACGTTCGATTATACCACAGTGTATTAGTCTCTGTGTACAATGTTCTCCTGGTTCTGCTCCTCTCGCTCTGCATCACTTCCTGGAGGTCGTTCCAGTCTCAATGGAATTCCTCCACTTTATTATTCCTTTTTGCACAATAGTATTCCATCACCAACATATACCACAATTTGTTCAGCCATTCCCCAATTGATGGGCATCCCCTCGTTTTCCAATTTTTGGCCACCACAAAGAGCACAGCTATGAATATTCTTGTACAGGTCTTTTTCCTTATTATCTCTTTGGGGTACAAATCCAGCACTGCTATGGCTGGATCAAAGGGTAGACATTCTTTTATCGTCCTTTGGGCATAGTTACAAATTGCCCTCCAGAATGGTTGGATCAGTTCACAACTCCACCAGTAATGAATTAATGTCCCTACTTTGCCACATCCCCTCCAGCATTCACTGCTTTCCTCTGCTGTCATGTTGGCCAATCTGCTAGGTGTGAGGTGATACCTCAGAGTTGTTTTTATTTGCATCTCTCTGATTATAAGAGATTTAGAACACTTTTTCATGTGCTTATTAATAGTTTTGATTTCTTTATCTGAAAACTGCCTATCCATGTCTCTTGCCCATTTATCACTACTAATATCAAACAATATAGAAACCTAATCAGCTTAGCCCATGGCTGTTCAGAACTTCTCACTTAAAGGACTTATTTAACTTTAACATCCCTTGTAATACTGCAGGATCGCAGATGTGTGCCACCACTATGTCTGACCAATGAACTTCCATTCACTTTCTGGAATCAATGGAAGATAGAATGGCAGCTGTGATCCAGCCTTTCCTTAGACTCTTCTAAGGTCTGATCTGTCCAATTCATATCCTAACAATGAATAGAATCTAAAAAATAAGTCTTTTTGTCAACAGAAATATTCCTAAAACTGAATTCATTTAAGAATCCTAGGGAAATGGTCACTTTTATGAACTTCTTTGGCATATAAAAAGTTGATTGAAATCTTTTTCTATTATTAAATGAAAAATACTTTGAAATTAGTGTTATTACAATTGTAGGCTATACAGAATGTTCAGGGAAAAATAATATTTCTGGTGTGAGGTCTTGTAAAGCCCTTTTCAGGACTGTTTTCCTCCTCTCATATCCTACTGCCACCTGGTCCTCATTTGTGGCTCCAAGAAGCTGTGGCATGCCCAGCAGTTATATATAGGTAGACAATCTTGGAAGATAGGTTAACATACATTAAGGATAACTGACCGACTGTTGGTGACTTCTGAGGAGTATCTACTTCAGGTCTGGGAAGACTACCATCTCATGGTGAAAAGGATAGATGAGAATATTTTGTTCCAAGGCCATGGAGGTTCCTGAAGCAGGATCTGTGGAGCACTTAGTAATGGGTTAGACATTGAAGAAGCCAATGCCATCCCTTCCATCCCAAGGTGTTTCCAGTCATCTTGACTTTTGTCTTGCTACTGAACTTAGATTACTATGGAAGAGAAAGTGATGTTGAGGACTTGGTGCAACTCTAACTCACTTAAATTCAATTTATATGTGAATCAAAAGACATCACTCATAGGGATTTTGGGCATTTTGAGGATGAAGGACAACAACTAATCATGATTATGTCATCTTTACCCATTGAAGCAGTATTTTCCTTATATATAATCCTAAATAATTATGTTGTAAATGAATAGTAATCAGAGAAAAGCAAAATAAATTTTAAGAACTTTAAACTTAATATCATATTTGGAAAATAAAAGTTTTTCTTATTTAAAAATAGTTCCTTTTCTTATTTATTAACATTAAAAAATGACCAGCTGAGTATTTAGGTAGATTATTTTTAGGCAATACAGAAAGGAAGAAAACTAAGAAAGATTTCAAATATCCCATCTGATTTTTGGCAGAATCAGATCTGAAAATCTTTCAAGTTTGATTTTCTCTCTATGTATTCTAGCTACACTATTTTATTTTGTTTTGTTTCCAGAAAATCTTTTATGATGTAATACTGAACCAGAGGCTTTGCAGTACAGAATAATTAAAACATTATTCATATAATGGACATAGTGATACTTTTTTGAGAGGAGTGTCAATGTTGAAGGACACACAATGATATATCTAAATTTATTCTGAATGAGAAAGTGATTCTTATCATCACAAGAATTCATTTCAACTGCTTCATTCACCCATTGATCTTTCCCCCATCAAATGAAACCCATTTATAAAATTAAGTGCTTTGCACTATAGTGTGAATCGATAACATTGCAAACTAAAAATCAAATATAAATCAACTGGATAAATTCAGGTATTATAGTAAGGGACTTGCAAACACTAAAATATTCAGGAAGCATGTATTGTTCCTAAGTAATCCTGTTGCTAAATGTTTGGAATTCTTTCTGAAACTCAATAATGTTCACATGGGTTAAGCAGTTCAGCCATTTATAGGATTAACTTTTTACTGAAAAGATAATTCTGATATATAATGAAGTACTTTTGCTTTAGTATTCTCTTATTTTTTTTTCTTTCTCATGATATTTTCACATCTGTGGTTTCTTTCATGAAGAAGAATGCATTTAAAGTATCCAATTTTTCTGGAATTTCCAGTTCCAAATTCCTATTTAAAAAGCAGGAACAAATTATTTTGCATATTTTATATCCTGTGCTAGTGAAACCCCACAATCTTGTTTTACACAGATTGTATTCAATCTAGAGTGATTGTCCTCCTTGTAAGTCATTTCTCTTTAGTTCATTTGAGATAAAGATAAATTATTTTAGCCCCATTTTCCCTGGAAAACTGTTTTAGTAGAGTTTTTCTGTTTTCATAAATATTTAGAAAAGCAACTCTGATTAATTAAAATACTCAATATCATAACAATGTTAGTTATTGATGAGTCTTTATTTTACTCCTTTTTCTTGACCTAAGAATATACAACACATGAAGGAATCAAGAGTCTCTAAACAATACAGAACAAAAAGGACACCCAGAAGAATGTAATAATCAAAACATCGGCTTTTCCTTTCTTTAGTTCCATTGTTACCTATGGAAACTTGTATAATCTTAAAATTTATGATAATATCCTAAGGGTTTTGACTCTTCTACAAGAGAAACAGCCTGTCCTTTAAATTGTGTTTAGTCTTCCATTCCTTTAAGAAATCTGAGGTTTCTTATACCTTCAATTTTCCATCCAGAAAGAAACGTGTAAGTTCTCCAAAGTATAGTACTATTGTAAGTGTTTGTGATCCATTAGGTAGGGAAATAAACTTCAGAATTCTAGAGAGACGTTTCATCTCTTCACACTGGAGTTAAGGTATATGAATAAATAATGTTAGTTATGGCAGAAAACAACCTGGTTTTACTCCTCTCCTTTTTAAGTCAATCTCTTTCTGCTTCTCCAGTTCTAAGAAATGTCCTTTATCTTTCTCCCTGTTAAAGTGGGTCTAAGTTCTTACAACACCCCACTTTTGCATCTGAATTTTGCCATCTTGTTTCTTGACCTGAAGGTTTTTGCTGTTTCCTTTCAATAGTTAGGACAAAATAGGTCTCTCTCTGTAGAATATTTGATCTTTGAAAAGTTGCCATTCATTGAGATACCAGAAGGAAGGACTACAAGCTCTTTCTCTGCCACCATTTTTCTTGACTATTGCCGCTTCTTGGGTAAAATGTTTTAGAATGCATGGATCTGCTATTGTTTCTTCATACCTACCATTTCTGTCAATAAAGAAACATTTTGGAGAGATAGCTTCATTACTAAATGTTTCTTATCTGCTATGTTCTTTTGACCTCTCTGGTCTCCAACAGATAATTCTAGCTAATCTGTTTTACCAATTTTATAATAATCCTAGTTCATTGTTGAGGCTCAGACCCACAGTAGTCAAAGCTAACCAATTTCAAATTCTGAAATTTAATCATCTATCCTTATATAAGTAGTAATTAGTTGACAATACTCAGGAGTAGGGTATTATCCATGTCTCATCAAAGGAATATCCTTATTCATCTCATATGAGGTATCAGTAGACATGCCCATGTTTTCCATAAGAAAATGGAATCAGAGTCCTTTAACTCAACTAATACATGAGGATGTGATCAAAGCCTGAAAAATTAATTCATTGCTTTCACATAACAAACTAAGTAGTCACTCCTTATCTTCCTCTAAAAATTAAATAGGTAACAATGTTCCAAAGGAAAAAAACAACACCACACATTCCTTGATGGAATTATTCCATTCTCAGCCATTCTATTCAAATCTTTTGCTTATGTATTCATGTCATAATCCCTAAGAGAATATCTTTTAAACAACTAAAAGGAAACAAGGGAGGTTGTCATTTATAAGAGAAATAAGCAAAATTGAAGAGAATTTTAAACATATTTCGGTAAAAATCAATTTAGAGCAATATATATAGCATTTTATAAGGGTATATGTTTTGTGGAGAGGATAAAATTTAAAAGGTTTGAGCATAATTAATATGCAGTTTGCTATAGTTTCAAATTAAAAAAATATTTCTGAAACAGACTGTTTCTCTTTCTCCATTCCATATGTATAATGAATATATGCAGAATGTGAACTTTGATTTAATTAAGCAAATTATTTTGAGTCGCTGAGTCACAAACTAAAATATTTTGGGGAAAAATAAACAGTAGATAGTATAGTATGTCAAAGTTAGCCTCAAATAGTATTTAAAATTAGCCTCAAATTATCTGCTGATGAATAAATTCTTCTTCCTCCTCTACATAAACCTATTGATGTGCACTGGCAAGATAAACTATGGTTTTCCCAATATGTCTTATGAATCTCATGACTTTTCCAAAATAGAAGGAATCAATCACCAGGACTTCCCCTCAATAATTTCTCTTTTCTCTGGATCGTGATTCTTACATTGTATTTAATAAAAAAAAAAGATTGATTTTAAATATCTACTATCTACTAGACCTTTCTCTGCTAGATGCTGGAATTAGAAAGAGAAAAGAAATAATTGGGCTTTTTTTTTTTCATTTAGATATTCTTAAATCATTTAACTTTCTTTACTCTTCACTGTGGGAGCCTTTTTATACTTACTTCCCCCCAATACTAGCACTTCTAATCTCCACCCTGACCTCCACCATCACAGAATCATGGAGTTTCATGGCTCAAAGATTAATGGGTGCTCTTCTTCAATGAAAAAGCAGATGACTTTCCCCCCTAGGCTTCTCCTTTTACCAGTTATCTTGATCATCTAACCTTGAAAAAAAGGTGACATGACAGGGTTGAGGGGAAAAAAAAAGTGCCAGAGACTACACTATTATTGAAGTTTTGTAATCATTTCTATATTCCTATCAGACTCTGACCTTTTGAAGCACAGTAATGAGAGAATTCTCCCACCTATGATACAGCAAATTTACGGCTGCAATTAGCCACTCAACTTTATGCCCTCTTAAGTCAGAAGGAGAGTATGAATTCAGTTAATGATGTTTTTCTCTGCCCTCTCCTAATTCTCTTCTTGTCACTTTGTTTGGCCTTGTGTTTAACAGGTAGTCTTTGTCATTAAAGCAGTATGGAGAAAAATCCTTAGGAGATGTGTTATACTAAGATTTCTAGTTAGCAGCATGAATTTTAGAGCAATTTTAGGGCATGCATGAGTATTAAGACTCATAAATAATAAGTTATTTCAATGATCTGTATTAATCTGGGTACTGATTTATTACTAGGGAGTACAGTATAGTTATAATAGGAAACCTATTTTATTAATCTATGAAACTCTTATTGATAGTCTAGAAAATGGGTATTTGATCTACTTGTAATACCCTAAATGCCTTATTAGACAAAAATCTCTTTTGAGGCATAAAGGATTTCTTAAGAAATGTCTACATTGTTCCAGGGATCAATGTAATTAGCAAATATACCTTCTTAAAAGATGATTACTTGAATGTCCCATTACTTGTAGTGGATCTCCTTTTTATTTGGAAAACATGCTGAAAATACTCTGGGACAACTAGAAAATACCTTTGTGAAATCATCTGCTTTTTCTGCACAGAGTTGAAGACTAATTAATTAATTTGGTGTTTCCAGGAAAAATATAGATTATATCCCACAATATCAAAATCTCATGATAAGCAAATTACCTTGTCATCTCCATAAAAGATTATTATATAAAAATCCATTAAATATATCCTTGAAGTCAATAAACAATAGGAAGGATTTATAAATTGTTGTATATATATAAACAAAGACATGTTTATATATAAAGTAGATCTTTATAATCTCACAATTACAAATACTTTGAAATGAGTAGAAAAATGGATGTTTTGCCATTTATTGATTGCAGTTTTAACCATATGTATAAATATGAATGTGTATGTGGACATGCAATAAACAACATCTGCCTCATAGGATTATTGTGAGGATCAATTGAGATAATGTATGTAAAATTGTGTACAAACCTTCAATAAGTTTATGAATGCCATTTAATAGTATTAATGTGGATTTTCAACGAATATGTAAGCAGAGACAAGAACTGCAAGGTCCTGCTTGCCTAAAAAGTCTTTCTGCTCATGTCTAGTGTGATAAAGGATGAAAAGGTTTGCAATTTGCAAAACTGTTGCAAAAAACTGAGAAATGCAAACCTTAGGTATGATTGACAGTGGCATGTGACTAAGGGTCACATTGGAGCCTGAACTTGGGGATCTGGGAAGATTCTATGACCAACAGTTTGTCTTCTGAGTGTGTCTGCTCTCCTTGAATGACCTAGTCTGCTCTCCTGGAAGTTCTTAAGAGAAGTTTGCCTATGATCAACAGAGGAAAGAGTTTTTTTCTGGATTCTGGCTGCTGGCAGCATCAGTCTGGATTTACTTGAACACCTATCAGCAAAAGATCCTGGCTCTTTTTGATTTGGACTCCTGTTGTAAGATTGGGATATTATATTTGGGAAGTTAAAATTTTAGTTTAGTAATATAGTTAATATAGTTTAGTTAGTTTTAAAATAAGAATAAAAATAAGTATATGCCTAAACCCTTATTCCTTTCCCTTCCCAAACAATAAAGCAGATTTATTTATATGTTTTCCTCTTGTTTCTCCCTTACCCCAAATCCTACCTTAAAACTAGTGATGAATTATACATATTTTGTCTTAGAAGCAGCATTATATAATGGAAAGCATACTGGCCGTGGAGTGAAAATAAGCTGGATTCCAAATCTAACCCAGTTCCTTATATCTTCTATATATCACTGCAATTCAATTCAATTCAATTCTTCAGTTTATTCATCTGTAAAATATAGAATTTAACTGAGGGGGATCTAATATGTCTTCCAGCACTCAATCTATGGTCTTGCAGTCTCTATTCAACTCAGAGAGAAATGACATAGCAACTTCTGACTACCTTCTCTGGAGTCATGATGGGGGAGGTGGGGTACTGTAGTTTGTACTGGAGAATGAACATGCCAGTAGAAATGAAATGCTGATCATTCAAGAAGTGAAGCAAATAAAGGTCTTTTTGGCTCTAAGTTACAAAGAAAGCAAGTGAAGGAGAAAAAATTAAGCTGAAATAGCATTCTGCTTCTGTCTTCAGAGAAAAAGATAAAACACAGATGCCAGAAGAAAATATAATCTTCCCAGAGGAAAGAAAAGAAGTAATAAAAGAAACCAGAATTATAGAACAGATGTTCAAGAAAGAGGAACTTTAAAAGAAAAGAGGCAAAATTGAAGTCTAAATTTCATTCATGTCAGAAATGGGGAAGTTAGCATAAATATAAGCAAATATCATACAACCATACACATACATACGCAACAAACTCTATCCAGAATTTAAATCAGTAAGCCTAAAAAGCCACTACTTGCTTAACATTAAAGTAAATACTGAAATAATAATATTTGTTATCTTAACTTCTCAATGGAAAGAAATGAAAATCAATGAAATGGATTTAGAAAATGGAGATTATAGTGAAAAACAACAATAACCTAATGCTTCTAGAGTATTAAAAATAGGTTGGGAAGACAGCAATTAGTTGGTTTTATTAGGTAACATTTAGGAAAGTGTTTAGGAATTTGGCTCAAAAATAATAAATATGTAAAGTAATTAAAACATGATTGAGGCAAACTTAAATGTTAACATAAAAAAATAGGGAACAATTATGTAAACTAGTGTCTGAAAGAAAACTTTTTATTTGATGTCTGTGTAACCTGGAAATGAGAAAGTGATGGTGAATTATGTTTAGCGCTAATTCTATTTTTAAATCATTATTATTAAGAGCAGGTATTTAACATTTTTAAAAAGTCCTGAAAATCAGAACAATTTGAAAACATCAGAGACACTTCTAGAAATATATTTTTTTTACCTTTTCTCCCCAAACAAATATGTAGGCATCAAAAGAGAAAAATTATGTAAAGTTATATGTGACTTAGTGTACAGATATATGAAAAGAAACCATTATTATCTAATTTATAGCTGTGGATATGAGGAGGGATTGGAGACATTCTTTAATCAATAATATGTATAGAGATTATCTATGTGGCTACAGTAGAGCAAAAACTAGATCCTAGGGATGCCTTGGAACTTACTAAAGAATAGGTTTAATTCAGTACCGTGAGTGCTGAAGAAGATAATAAGACTTGAAAGAGAACAGCCTAAAATTGTATTAATAATTTTGACTTCCAGGAAAGAAATCTTCAAAATGCATTCTTTTTCATTTAATGTGATATGCCACATATAGGCCATATGAGGATAATAAGGCAGAAAATCTCTACTGTATGATTTTGAGGGAGAAAATTTCCACCATTTGAAATATTTAACTTTGGTAAACACCAGATATAATTTGCCATTTCTCTGTTGTACTATTTACTGTTGTGAATCTTAAATTTTCTCAGACTCTTTCTTGGAACATTATCTTAAGGCTATGGTTAAGGTTATTCCCCATTTAAACAATGGAGGTACTTGATCAGGAATGTATTGGGAATTTTAAAATTACTCCACCCATACTTAGGCATACTTTAGGGGAAGATAAAGTAGTAAAACTCCTTAGTGAACAATGAAGGTACTTAACTCAACCTTATAGTGAGGCCAAAAGCCCTTAAGCTAGGTCTATTTTTAGATCTAATACAAAAAGGTGCTAAGTACATACAAAGGTCAAATTGATCACAAAAGGTCAGGCAACTGGCAAGGGGCAAGCTTAGCAAAGAGGTGTGAAAAACTCAGAAGTTTTAGTCTACCCAGAGAAGGTGAAAACTAAAAACTAAGAATGGGCTGTCCTAGGAAAAGCATCTACAGTGATTGGTAGACTTAAAGGGGAGGTGACACAAGAGAAAATTTTCTTTAAAAGGAAGGAGCTGGAGGGCTCTAAAATTAGTTCAGCTTTGGTAGCTGAATTGAAGGTCTGGAGTCAGAGGAGGCTGCTGGGTCTCTGAACACTAGAGTTTTTCTTGGAAAGATCTTGTGGTGAGTGATTAAAGACGTAGTTCCTCTCTTAAAAATAAAGGCCTAGGCCATTGGACTAGGCCCTAGGCTTTTCCTACTATTTCCTCTTACTTTGTCTCTTTCCCTTTCCCTTAATTCCTTCATTTATATAAATTAAAATATCCATAAAACCCAGGTGCCTTGGGTATTTCATATTGGGGAATTTTTCCCATGGCAACCACTTATTTTTTATATAAAATCAAGATGCTAAAAATTATCTTTACAGTTTGGGCAATTCACAGTCTTGAAAACCATATATATATATATATATATATTTTTTTTTTTTTGCGGTCATACTGTACCAATAAAGGAATGCAAAAATTTGTAACATTTTCTCTCCTCTCCTAACATGCCCATTCCCAGCCCTGTCCCTCCTCCCCTGCCATTTTCCATCCATCCCACTTCATGAAAATTTAATTGTTAGTTTCTTGGTATAGGAAACCCAAGTTTAAAAAGAAAATACTACTTCATCAAATAAAATTCACTTATTAATTCATTGATACATATCTATGATATTTAGAGACACACATTTTTAAAAGGAAGAATCTTATTTAGAATTCCCCTTTTATAAATACTATTAAATAATATAAATATAACTCACCTCTAATCTTTTATATGTAAAATTGTGTCATCCTTCCATTTTTTAAAATAAAAAATGTAATTCTTGGTAGCTGTTTTTAACTGATGTAGAAAATGGGAAAGCTGAAATGAGAAAGGAAAAAATCAGTATTGGAAAAAGAATCAAGTTATTGAAAAATTAATAGAATCAAGTAAAATATCAAGTAAAAATTCAAGAAAAAAGAAGCAGGATAGCACCAGAGACAGGATATATAAAGGATACAAAAGATTGAAGAATGGAAAGGATTAAAGACAAAATAAAGATAGTGTGAGAGTTATGAAAATGATATTGTAGGAGAAAGAAAAACAAACCAAAGATGATACAAAATGTAAGTTGCACAATTCAATTTAAGACTATTTTATCTGGAAAAATTTAATTAGAAAAAGAAGAATAAAAAAGTATTTGTACAAAGGAAAGATTTCATTACTTATGGGAATACAATATTTTAAAATAATATTGTGGCTATATTAAAGATGAATATTTTGATATCTAATAGTAGGAAAAGGAATAAAAATATGCATTATCAGTATGTGTATAAAAATAGAAATTAAACAAACATTTAGATTTGGAGGTAAAATTATGTGAATTTAAGTTATTTGTGAGTTTTAAAGAGAAATGTGAGTCTCTGAGAGTCAAGATGATATTATTTGAATCACTGAAGGATGGAAATCTATAGAGATTCTTCTCTATGTATCATTACCTGGGGAGAATGGAATTCACAGGAGAAAGGAAAATAGTCCCTGTACTCAAGGAACATTCTATTGAGGAAACATGGTACATAAAGGGAAGCTAAAAAGTGGGGGGGGGTTGAAATAAGGGTAGGAAGAGAAAAGATAACCAGACAGCATTTAATACAGAAAATTTAGAGAGTTAGGAGTGGAGCCTGTAGAGAAATACAGGCATGGCTGATCTGGGCATTTCCTCACAATAGTGATTCTAGGAGGAATCATCCAAATGGAGGAAAAGGACCTAAGGGCAAAGACTAATTTCCAAAGTGAGAAGTTTAGGGGTGAATTGATAGCCTAGGGTGAGGAAGAAGGATCCATGTATTTTTTTTGGGGGGGAGGTGCTGCAATTGTCAGGACTCTAGTGCTTATCTGATTGTCTGCAGCATCTGGTTAGTGGTTGTTATTGATCAACAGGAAGAATGTGGACCACTTCTCCACAATGACTTTCCCTTGCAGTAATGACTGGGGGGCCAGTCTGGAAGCAGGCTAAAGTTCTGGTTAATCCTGGTTTTTGGGTTTTTTTTTTTTTTTAGTGTCAACATCCTAGACTTTCTCTATATGGATTTGAGGAGAGATGGTGTAATGATACAGGTTTTTATGTATTGTAACCTGAGTCATCAATGCAATCTACTTTTCCACCCGATGAGAAAACTTCTCAAGAGTGAGGTTATGTTTTCATGGAGCTATGAAATTGAGATGGACTCAGCTGAATTAAGCTTGGCTTACATTGAATCATTACTGATAGATGCAAAGAGGATTAATTTCTTTGACCAAGAGGGCCAGGACACAATTTCTCTTCAGCATTACCTATACCATTCTAGAAGTGAAGCTCCTAATAAGGACTTGATCTTTGCTACTCATTTTGATTTCATAAGGAAAAACAGAGAAGCTTATTTATACTTTGGTGAACTATCCTAAAGAGAAAATTTGAGGGACGTCTGGTGGTTCAGTGGATGGAAAGGCAGCTTCGGAAATGAGAGGTCCTGGATTCAGATATAATGTCAAACCCTTCCTAGCTGTGTGACCCTAGGCAAGTCACTTAACTGCAAGCACCTATCCCTTACCACTCTTCTGAGTTGAGTAGCATTGATTCTAAGGTGGAAGGTAAGGTTTTTGTTGTTGTTTGTTTCTTTCTTTTTAAAATACACTGGATGGTGACTGAAGAGCTAGAATTATAAGTAGGGGAGTATATTTCTCCTCATTAGGGTTATCCTTAAACCCTGGAGCATTTGAATATAACTATATGTTGGTTGGATCTATTAATATAAGAATACATTTGAGTGAGCCAGGCAAGCCCAGAGACTGACTAGAATATTTGTGCATCACATAAAGCTTTGACTATATCCCCAGTGTCTGCTTTGTCTATATGCCACTACCCTGAAAATTCTACTTTTTTTGCAGAATTATATGAAGAAAAACAAGCAAAGAAAGAAGGAAAAGCGAGTGTTAGAAATGCACTTAATTAGAGGTAGGAAATTACGTAATCAGGGCAGCTAGATGGGTTCAATAGATAGGGCACTCAGCATGAAGTCAAGATTTGAGTTAAAATATGACTTCAGGAACTTACTAGCTGTGTGACCTTGGGGAGGTCACTGAATTCTGTTTACATCAGTTCCTCATCTGCAAAATGAGCCGGGGAAGGAAATGGCAAATCACTCCTATGTCTTTGCCAAGAAAACCTCAAATGGGATCACTAAGAGTCAAATACAACTGAAACGATTTAATAAGAGCACAAATTACACATCACAAAATGCTAGAATTTTAGAAAGAATCTCCTTTAATCCCCTACCTTTGTGCTTTCTCCAAAATCGTAATTAATGGAAGCATGAAAATTTATGCTTACTGAATTGGCCTTTTTTACTTTATCAGACTAACATACTCCATATTTTTATGTTAGAATTTATATGCAACACAAAATCTGAGAAAAAAACAACAACACACAAGCAAATAAATGAACAACCCTGCATAAACAAATAACTCATCCAATATTCTGACAATGAAAGATATAATTAAGCCTGAGTGCATTGCCACACTATAATTGGAAGTCTGACCACCCTGCTTCTTCTAAGAGTGGGCATGTTATAGGAAACAGAGCAGTTTTCCCTTATATTTTTCCCTTTTCCACATGATTTTTTTCTGAAATCTGTTTGTCCTTGATGTTGCTTCTGGGGTAGAAAGGAAATATAAAACCATGAACCACAGTTTCTCTTTTAATCCTGTTCCACATAATTCTTCTACCGAAAGAAATGCTTAGAGAACTACATTCCATCAAAATGTGAAACCATGCATTGTTCTAAGGCTTTCTTAATTTTTTCTTAAAGGTGATTTTTCTATATATTTTTCTATATATTTTCTATATATTTTTTTCTATATATATTTCTATATATTTTCAATATAAGCATTGAATAGGAAAGTGAATATAACATTGAAGGGCTCATTCTAACGTTAGAGCTTTCCTGCACTTGACAATATTGCTAAAGTCTTTGCCAATAAACAGTAGGAAAAAGACTAGATCCTTTGGTAATCGATTAAAAGGTATAGTGATGATTTTTTAACAACTAATTTCTACCCTCTCCTCTCCCAAGAAGTGGGCATATACACTTTTAAGTTTGATGTGCATTATTAATGTGTTTTTGAAAATAAACAATCAATAAAACAAGTTGTCAAGCTCAGATTGGTAATGAATGCTAATTTCCAAATTTTAAAATTTATATTGAATATCTATCAACCTTCTCTTTCCAAAAAATTCTGACTCTAAAATACCTCTGCCTTTAATGCTTTTGTCTTCTCTCTGAAATGATCTCCACATTCTATTATGAGCCATATTAAACATATCTATACACTTACATGCATATTATGTGTATATACTGTATATTTATATCATTTATGCCTATTTTATTTATTTTCTCCCTAATTAAGGTGCCAAGTGTCTCCTTGAGGATATGTATTTTTCCCAT
The DNA here is from genome assembly GCF_027887165.1 of Monodelphis domestica. NCBI lineage: Eukaryota > Metazoa > Chordata > Mammalia > Didelphimorphia > Didelphidae > Monodelphis > Monodelphis domestica. Next base: position 139,451,843 of record NC_077234.1, on the reverse strand, counting down.
GTTTTCCCCAAAACTTAACAGTATTTTTGCATAATAAGTACTTAATAAATGATTATTCATTTGATTTATCTTGAAACATGATATGTATCTCTGTGTGTGTTAAGGATGCCAATAACACAACAAAAGAAAGGGAAAAATAGTCAAAAGATATATAGGAGCACCACCAAGGGAGAAAAGTACAACAAATTTTTCCTAATTTTAATGGGTTTAAATATTCTGAAAATGGTCTTAAATATGCTAACACGGACAGATCATTTAGCTTTTCAGAGCTCCAATTTTCATTCTGAAAGATGGTTATATGACTGCTTCTACACACTTTACACAGCTGTCTGTGGATCAAATATGATACTATCTTTTAAATAGTAGATATATTGTTGAGATAAAATCAGTTCTTCTTGTATGATTCAGCATTACCACTAAGTTTCTGAAAAATGCCCAGGAAATACAGTTTGTTTTGTTTTCCCTCTTCCACAAATAAATATTAATTATAAAAATATGACCTTTTTTACAATGTCAGTGAATTGGAGAAAATTAGCATGAGATTCTTTATTGTCTTCAGTACCAGACAAAATATTAGAGAAATGGGCATGAAAATTAAAGAATGCAACTTTAATTATATCCTCAGGGAATATTTTATCTACTGAGATAAATATAAATCAATACCATAAAACATAAGAAACAAATAAAAAGGTTTTTCAGTGCTTATTATATGTCAAACACTGTGTTAAGGGCTTGGGATACAAGGAGAAAAGCAAAGATAGTTCCTTTTCCCAAGGAAATACTATTATATGTTGTGAAATTTATAAATTAATTTTTAATCTTTCTTAGTAACATATTCTTGAAGTGAAAAAATCAACAAAACCACAAATCCAACTGTGATTTGTAATGCTTTTTTCCAAATTATAAAATCAAATATTTAACAATCTCCTCATTCCATACCCTTAATCTTAAAATGTATGTCTTCAAATATCTCCAGATTATATATGTATATAAATATATAGATATGTATGTGTGTATATTACTATTTTTAATCTTATATAGACTATCTATATACATGCATAGATACATTATACATATACATATATGTGCATATAAACACACACATATGTACTTTAAGAATATTTCACAATTAGAGACTGCAGCCATAGAAGAGAGAATTTGCACATTGAAGGAGAGGAATTCTGAATCTTATTTCCTTTTTAACAATTAGTTTTCTTACTGATCCTAGCCTTTCTTCTAATTATTTCTTTCTGATTACATGGCTTTCTAATGAAATCGAGTAAAATAAAAAGTAGAACTCTCAGCTTCAGACAAACTTTTTAATTCATTTTTTCTTGAGCCATGTGCATTTCCACTCTACAGAATCTTTCTCCGATATTTGTCTCATATAAAACCATATGTCAAACTTCAAAGCAAGTCCCACCTACTACATGAAGATTAACATAATTGAATTTTTGATCATTTCTTCTTTTGATTGCCTATAATATTTGTATCTTTTTTAATGGTATGGGAGGGGAAAGAGAAATGATGAACCATATTAGAACTTCAAATGAAACTAATTTTTTTTAGGACAGTCCATCTTATTTATTTTATTTTGTTGTTATTATTTCAAATATTTATAAATCCAAGCAAAATAAGCATTTCCATATATAAAGAAAAAGAAGATATTACACAAATATAATCACAAGTCTCCTATTTGTTTAACTTACTTTTTATATCTACATAATATCCTATTCACAAGTGTTCCAACCCCTTTCCACCATCCCTGTCTCACATAGGATATCATCAGAAAGGCCAACATGTTCATATTAATTAAACCTTTCTTCTTTTATCTTTCTGTTTACTTTCTGGAGGTAACATTCTTAGTTTATTCTTCCAGTATCTGTTCTATGACCACGTATAATGTTCTCCTGGCTCTATTCATTTCACTGTTAATTATCTTCTGTAGTTCTTTACAAGCTATTTTAAAAAAAAAATCAGTCTGTTCATCATTTCTTATGGTGCAGTAGTACTCCATCACAATCATATACTAAAATTTGTTGAGACATTCCCCAATTGATGGGTACCCCCTCAGTTTCTAATTCTTTGCCACCACAAATAGAGCTGCTCTAAATGTTTTGGAACCTATGGGCTCTTTTCCTCTTTTCCTAATCTTGGGAAACAGGTCCAGAAATGTTATTGTTGGGTCTAAGGATATATAGTTTTATAACTTTTGGAGTAATTTCAAATTGTTCTCTAAAATGGTCAAATCAGTTCACAGCTCCACCAACAGTACAGTCGTGTCTCTGCTTTTCCACATCTCTAATATTTGTCACTGCTTTTTTGTAATTTTATTTTTATTTCATTTTTTTGGAATGAAATATCTCTATCCTTCTTATCCATATGTAAAGTAAATAAAATTTCTGTGCATCTCCTAATACTCATTAAGTATTTCTAACCATATTATGACAAATTTGAAAACTCAATGATTTGGATCTTCCAGAGTAGAGCTTCTTTTGCAGCCTCAAACCCCTGTTGTTGATAGTAATACATGAAGCTACACAATGATTCATTTACTTTTTTAATTCTATGGGGCATGGGGAGTAACTATGCAATTTATATTCTTTCCAGTGATAGTAAAATCATTGATAGAACATGACTTTGAACAAAGGAAATACTCTATAACTATTTGTTTAATTAATTTATAAAAATAATGAAAAGACACTTTGGTGGTTTTCTACATCATTCTCAATATTACTACATTTAAATACTAATCCTCAAAAAAGTAAGATATATAGAGACATTTGTACTCCAAAAGTACTGGTCTTCACTAATATCATACCTTTTGTATTATTTATGAGGACTTATGAAATTTTAGAAGATTAGTACTCAAAAGGATTATTGAGTATCAGTTCCTTTAAAGATGAGATAAATAAGGCCAATAAAGGTAAATAATTTACTTATATAGCCAGTCTGTAAGTAAATTGCCATTGAACATATCTTAAAAGTATTGGTTTTAATGTTTTTACTATAAGAAACAATATGCAGGATGATTTCAGAAAGCTGGAAGGACTTATGTGAACTGATGCAAAGTGAAGTGAGCAGAACCAGAAGTTGTAAACAGTAACAGTAATATGTTTTGATGAGTGACTGTGAATGACCTAGTTATTTTTAGCAATGCAGTGATCCAAGGCAGTCCCAGAGTCTAATGACGAAAAATGGCTTTTGCTGTTAGAGAAAGAACTGATGGAGTCTGAAGTCAGACTGAAACATACTATATTTTACTTTCTTCTTTTATTTGAGATCTCTTCTATAAAATGACTAATATGGAAAATTATTTTACATGATTACATATGTAAAATCTTTATCAGATTGCTTATATTCTGAGGGATGGGTTAAGGTTTAAATGAATGAAAGAAAGATAGTAAGAAAGAAGGGAGAGAATTTGGAATTCACATTTTTTCTCTTTTTTTTCTTGTTTACATCTGGTTTATTCTTTGATTTAATTGATTCACTTAATGCAGAGTCCAGGTAAGCTTCACTCATACATAAATGAGGAAACTGAGTGCAGGAAAAAGAAGGCTTTCTTTTTACCCCCAAAGGACACATAATGGCACTCAAACCTAGAATTTAGGTCTTTTGGCTCTCATTCAGTACTCTGCATAGTTGATGATGTTGTTGTTGATGACATTGATGATATTGTTGATGACCTTGATGTTGTTGACCTTGATGTTGTTGATGATGATGTTGATGATGTTAGTGATGTTGATGATTTTGGTGATGTTGAGGTTCATGATGATGATGATGATGAATGATGATGATGATATTTATGTTGATTGAATTTGGAGTTGAGGTTTTACTTTCATTTGAACCTTTCTGACCCTTATCAATATTATTATTAAAATGTTCTTGAAGACTGTCTCTAACCTCTTTCACCCTTCCATTATATTGGTCTTGTTCCCTTGTCACCCCATGTGCTTCTTTATGAAATATAAAATTACCCCATTTTATTTCTTGTCCCCTTTCTCTTAGTATTATCCTCTCTCTTTACCACCAGTTTTCCACTACATGATTTTCTTGTTTTAATTTATGTGCCTCTATTTCAAGATGACATATTTTGGTTTTTATTTTTAAGTTATTTTCCCAATTGTCTTTAACCTCTCTTGACTAGTTTTTGAATTGTGTTTTGACTTCTTCCAAAACATGAGTCTAATTCTCTGGAGTTTCTGCATTTTTGACTGGTGTTTCTTGATCCTCCTCTATTCCATTTACTTTTTGTTCATTACCTGAATAGAAGCTGTCGATTGTAATTTCTTTTTTCTTTTTCTTTATTTCTTTTTTTTTGTTGTTTACTCATATTTTTTCCTTCTTTCCCCCCTGTCATTGGCTGTAATCTTGCTCCTCTGGTTACTTGCTGGATCTGTGGGTTTGGGTATTCTATCCTGAAGGGGCTTATTCTCTGCTCTACTGATTGACTAGATTAGGCAGATGGAATATTAATGAACCTCAAGGTTAGATCTTCCCCAGTTGGCATCAGAAATTGAAGATGAAGGTGAAGGTGTGAAGGCTGAAGGGAGCTGTGCTTCTCAAACTATTATCAAGGTATTTCATCTTCTGTCATGGTTTCAGCCTTTGTCCTGGGATGGGAGTTAGCAGGATTATTACCCAGGCTCTCAGCACAGTCAGTGGGGAAAGGGTGTTGCATATTGAGCTTTCCTACCCTCTGAAGGCTTCTTCTCTGCCCTATTGATAGACTAGATTAAACCAGGGTGGGACTGATCTATAGAGTTGGATGTGCCCTAAAGCCAAAACCTTAAGAAGCAAAGATCCAAGATGGAGAGTAGTGGATGCAACTAAGCTCCACTCTCCTCTGAGCCTCTTCTCCAGCTGCCTCCATGCAGGCTATGGTTAGAGCCCTGAGCCTAGCACAACTGTGGCAGCAAGGCATTCCCTCTGGGCTGGAGCCCTCTCCCAGAGATTCCAGCAACCACCAGAGACTCAGAACAGTAGGTGGGGGAGGGGTCCTGGGACCTTCCTTCTTCCTTTTTCCTTAAACCTGAGAATTCAGCTTTCTCTGTGTACCTTTTAAGTTGAATTGAGCAGGAGGGTCCCCTGGCTCTGTCCTTTTGTTAGATCTGGTTTTCTGTCCCCTTGAGGTGCTTTGTTTCTGATTGGCGTACAAGGTTTTTCACAGAGGTCTGGACTTTTGCTACTTCTAAGTGACCATCTTAACTCCGCCCCCCCCCCCTTTGTCATTTTAGCTAGTCTGGTGAGTATGAGATGAAATCAGAGTTGTTTTGGTTTGCATTTCTCTAAACAGTAGTGATTATATAGATAGTAGATATACATGATTTTGATTTTTTAAATCTGAAAATTGTATGTTCATTTGTTTTATCCATTTATTAATTGGGGGATGGCTCTTATAATAAATTTGGCAAAGTTCACTATTTATTTTAGATATGAGATATCTATCTGAGAGAATGTCTATAATTTTTTCCCCAATTTTCTGCTTCCCTTCTAATCTTGGCAACATTTATTTCATTTGTCCTTTTTTACATTTCCCAATATTCTTCATCACTCCTTGACTCATAAATTCCTCTTTATCCACATTACCTGATAGGTAATATGTTCTCCATTCTTCTAATTTACTTATGGTATCTCCTTTTATATCTATATCATGTGTCCATTTTGATATTATCTTAGTGAATGGTGTATGATACTGTGTTTTAACTAGTTTCTGCCAAACTAGTATCAAGTTATTTCCACAATTTTTTCCAAACTGTGATCTGTTATTCTGAAATTCTGGATCTATGATTTTGTCAAATACCATGTTTTCATAATATTTTGCTGTTGTTTGTTGTATATCTGTTTTTCCCCCTATTGGTCTTTCTATTTCTTAGCTAGTAATGAAACAATATTTCTAAAAGTGCTTGGTCTAATACTACACACATGAAGAGTCTATATAAATTATTTTCCCCTTCAATTTCACTTTTTTCCTGCTATGCATCTGGGAGCAGAGGATGTTTCCCCTGTTGCCATAATTGTGTAGAAGTGATGGGAGAGGGGCAGTAATGAAGCACAAACACAGATCTATTCATATTAAATTAGTAGAAAAAAGGAACAAATCACTGATAGTTGCAGTAGTCATTAATTCTACCTTTTAGCACCTTGTCTAGTCATTACATTAGAATACTCTGTTATACATTATTGTTTGTAATATACATTTAACAGTTATTAGATTACTTCTATTTTTGTGTACATCTTCTATATCTTCAAATTATAAGCTTATTTGAGGATAAGAATACTGTGTATCTTTTGTTAATGTTATAATAATGTTCAATTAATATTGATGATGATCTAGGTACATCTAAAAGATTAAATAGGAATTTTCTGATCCCAATTATCTCTACATATTTAATTTAGTAAAAGTAGTTTAGTATAATTGTTATTTTTTAAAAAATATTTCAGTGGAAGAGAGTAGAATATTTTTCAGTACAGCTTTTAAAATTTTCCATCCAAGTAAGGTTATAATTCCTCTTCTCCTTCTAGACACATGTTTGTTTTTTTTTGCCACTGATTTCCTGAGAGTCCTGAAAATATTATTGAAGCAAAAAAAGAATTAAAAAAGTGATTTAATCATTCTGAGAAGATAGCATTAAAATGTTTATTAAGTTTACTTTTTTAAAAAAATTATAATCATGCAATATCCCAATGAGCTTCTTAAAATTGGATGTTGCCTGCACATGACTACAGATATCTGTTGATGTTTCAGGAAATGTTTGCACACACGTATGTTTTAAATATTAAAACTAATATAATTGTATAATTTGGAAAGGTACTGATTAATAGATTTACTAATATTCTTTTCAGCTCTATTTGAACAAAATTTGCTTTAAGACATGTGAATTATATATATATATATGTGTATATATATATATATATATTTAAAAGATGGCTTTCTAAATATTCCCAATTGATAAGCTGACTTCATAAAACAATGAAAAAATCCATACTTTCTTTTCCCTCAAAATATAAAACCTAATGATTTTTCTTACAAACAATACATGATTTCATAAAATGATTATCTTTTATCTTATGGCCCTGGAAGCTAATCTCCACTCTTTATGTTTTTTAGTATTAGAAATTGTAAACAAATACTATCATAATATAATTTTTCCCTTTATTTTCTTCAGAGAACTAGTTTTGGAGCATTTCAATTATTAAAATCAAATTACTATATAAATAAATTAGAGACACAATCTGGGTTGCGAGGCTGGTTTATTCAAGCATTTGTGTCCTGCTGTGAATAAAGTTAGTGTTCTTGCAACTGCTACAGGAAATTATAATCAGATTCCATGCTATATTGCATTTAAATCCTATCTGTCCTGTAGAAGAGGAAAACTGATACATTTGTCTTAGAAAAATGCTTCATTCTCACATACTCTTTTAGATTATACAGAATATTTTACTATATGTTGTTCTCTCTCTCTCTCTCTCTCTATCTATCTATCTCTCTCTCTCTCTCCCTTCCCCCTTCTCTTTTTTGCACTCTGACACACATATCATTTTCCAGTACAAGAATTCAAGAATTCTTTCAGTTGGCTGACTCACAAAACACAACAGTTTTCAAGAATACAAAATTATAGATGATCCAAATGATAATTTTTGAATAGTTGCAAAAAATGAATTGCATTAAAAAAGCAGATTAAAAAAAGAAGTAAGGAAATGCTCTGACAAGTTATGTTATCATGATTTAAGTCTTCAAGGTGGCATGCTAGTTCTTTGGCTAACTTTATGTACATTTATAATTTATGAGAAAACATGGACAAACATTTTGAAGAATGAGGAATCATGGATAGGTTTTTATTTCTATTGTCAGTGTGGAATCTAGAAACCCCAAACTCGTAGCCCAGTAAGATCTGATGAACCCCAAATTTTAGGATTAGCTAGTAAACTGGAGAACCCAAAGCTTGTCCTTGTTTGCTATTCCCTTGAGGATCCACCATGATGGGACTCTCAGATTAGTAGTTTCAAGACAGAATAGACCCAAGGTAAATGACTATTCCAGTTAGGTGGGGCTAAGCAAATGCTAAGCACTCTTTTTGTCTTAGGTAGTTTTCCCCATTGTATGAGAGACACTTTCTTAAGAAAACCCATACCTGGGCAGGGAATACCCTTTTAGTATCCATTGTAAGCAACCCCTTGTGACAGAGACTGGCACTAGAGGAAAAGTGCCAAGCTGAAGAGTATATGAAATTGATTACCTCAACGGGGAAGGGACCCCAGGAGTGGAATTCTGAGAAGGAGAAGACTGTGGTGGAGTGAGCTCTCAGTCTTGAGAAGCCGAAGAGAGAAGGTGGGAAAAACACTTTCTCCTGAGGGTTACCCATTTTTCCTGCTGGTGACTAGAAATCTTTCCCCCCAATACTTCACAATTGAAGGGACTTCTGATGAGAAACCTGAGCAGACTTTACCTCACCTCCTGTTGCCCAGGGGTGAATCAATCTGACTTTCTCTCAGGGGGCTCAGACTGCCAAGTCCTGAGTTCCCCCCAAACTTGAGGAGGGAGAGGAAAGGATTTAGATAGAGACAGGGACCCTCTTTTCCCACTTTCCTTTTCCCATTCTTCCCTGCCCATTATTCCTTTTGTATTATCTGATTGAGTTAACATTAAAAATTATCTGTTCCCCAAGCTGAGTGTGAGTGAATGGATTAAGGGGAGACCTTTTAGTCTCAAGTAGTAGAGGCGGGACAAGAGGGACAAGAGCAAATTGGGGAGAGCAGCTTTAGCTAAAGAGGGAAGGCAGAAAGGGGGAAATCTTCAAAGCCCCTCTCTTCTCTCTGAGCCAACCCGTTATATCTCCTAACCCTGAACCCTAATTTGTGGAAGGGAGGTTTCTCCTCCCTTTCCCCCTCTCCATATCGGAAGTCCAAACTTCCATTTGGGGTACAAACTTCTCCTCTTTAATCTTTTTTTTTAAATACATCCTTCCCTTATACCCTAGCCTCTAGCTATGATTCTTTTCCCAAGCTTGGTAGTATTCTGTCAATTTAGTTTGAACACTTCCATTTCCTTGTTACTGTAGTAATGTCAATCAATCATATTTCTCTGTCCATCAGTTTCCCAAAAGGTATATAAATTCCTCAAATTCTTTTGTTCCTTGGAGTCATCATTTTCGAGTGGTTGGCTCTCACAGGGGTCAGTATCCAGAGTAATAAGAGTTTCAATCATCACAACTCTGCATGGGTGTTAGCATGCAGCTCTGCATGGAGGCCCAATTTTGCACTGAATCCCTTTCCTTAATTAAAGAATGGCTATTTAATAGTTCTGTGTTTTTTCCAAGTTAACAATATCAATGATGTGAATATTCAAGTCAATGATATTGAAGACTCAGTAAAATATTATTTAATGCTATGAAGCTTACCCTAACCAATTTTCCAATATCCCACATTAAATTATAAGGAATTAATAGTTAATATTTACACAAGAACTAACACATTCTGAGATGCTGCTGTATTATCTTCAAATATTAAAATTAGCTAGAAAAAATGAAGGCATTTTACTGGATGACCTCTATGCTGCTTTCTAATTCTATGTTCTTATGACTTCATTATGACCTAATTTCTTAAATTGCTTATGACCTATTGGTGAAATCACTGGTAACAGGTTTGAGTAAAACACTTACTTCCAACTCTGTGTATGATATTTTTTTACCTTATTTAATCTCTCTGGACTTTGATTTTTCCTGTCTTTGAATCTACACATTTATTCTAAACAGTGTTCATGATAGGACCAAATGTTTTCAAGTTGCTAATGAAATCAATCAGGCTAAAAAAACTATGCTTACCTTGAAATGACAGAACTTTAAGTCATATTCTGAAATCAATGTATTAAAGGATAGCTTATGATTAGTTTTGTCATCTTTGAAAAAAATATTTGAAAATATATAAAATGAAACATTAGTCATTTATTATCCTACAAAATACATTTGCTTAACTTAATGTATTATTATAATATTCAAATCTGCAGTAATTAAAATAAAACTTATTTCATATGTAATTCCCAAAGAGAATTTTGTGTCTTAGAAAATTTGATTGTATTGATAAAAAGAAATAATATCCATCTTCTGGATATAACTTTCAGAAACTTTAGGGTGCTATATTTACCTTTTCCATTGGATGGAATAGTTTTATCTATGCCAAAGGGGGAGGGTATAGTGATATAATAATAAATGAAAGATTAGAATGACCATAGAAAAACTCATAAGAAAATCTTTAAATAAATTATCAGTTAAAATATATGAATTTTGTTCTCTGATGAACTAGTTTCTTGTTGGTGATGAGGATATCTTCCATTTACTTAGTTTTTTTACTGTTTATGTAGCACTTTATAAACTTGATTCTTTTAAACTGTATTTCACAAATTATCTATAATGAGGAATACCCAGAGTATAAGCAATATTTTGCCTTACTATAAGAAATGTTATTACTCAAGTATTCATCATGGCTATTAATCATAATAAAACAATATATAATTTCAGAAATGTAAAGTATATAATTCTGTAGCTAGTTCTGAATTTTTCACAGGTTACTGGTATATTTATAAGTGTTTGCTCTAAGGAACTTTTATTAAAATCTCCAAATTTTTAAGTATACTTAAATATACATGTATATATATGATTATTATAATGTATATTTGTATTATATTTCTATTACTTATATAATATGCATTTCTTTCCTTCAAATGTGACTTTTACAGAAATTCATTTTTTCTTTTGATGAAAAAGAAATCTCTGAATTTTTTTAGCAGAACTAATAGTTGATCTATGAAACTTTCTTATTCCTTCTTACCTTCACTTGTCCATAATCTAGGAATCAATTTAAGGATTGTATAGGAAATGAGAGAGAGGAATGGAATGTCTATATTCTATAATTTTAGTTTACTTCTTAACACAGACATTTTATTTTCACTTCTGAATACAGAAATCACCATCTGGCTTCTGGGCTCAGGGGAGGAAAAAAAGGGGAATGATGAAAGTATATTTTTTGCAATATACACTTACTATTTGGGCCAAAAATATGCTTATAGAACCTGCCACTAACTATGGTTATACATCAGATCTACTCAAATCATAAATAACTTTCTTCAATTTTTTTTTGCATTTTAAAATGGATTTTCCCTTTATTTGTTCGTACATTTATTTAACATATAGTCCAGAAAAGCTGATACAAAAATCTTCAAGATATGAAAATGTCAAGAACAAAATAGGTTTTTCTTTGGCCCCGAATTTAGTAGTTTCATTTATCTAACACTCATTTATCGCATTCATAAGTGCCAATATATAGCCCATAATGAATTTATCCCAGGCAGGCTGAAGGCAAGTGCTTGTACTGTGGTTCCTGCACCAAGCTGCAATTACCTTATGAAACCTGAAAAGAAAGAACAGGCCATCTTCACTTCCATGAAGATGAGACAATTCTAATTTGTAGTAATTTTTTTTTAAATAAGAAAGCACGTTACACTTCTTACTTCCAAGTTGCTACCACTGAGCACCCTGGAGGGTGAGATTTCCTATTTGCAAATTGAAAATATAATTTAGTTGTATAGTTGAAGTGACTATATCAAATCAAAAGATATTTTCCCTTCTTTTACAAATTGACTCTAAATCATTAATATAATTGAGGCAATGAAATAATGAATTATGACCTGAAAATAATTTATATTTTATCAAGCATTATTCCTCATAGGCTAAATCTACATGACCCACATGCTGGAAAAAAAAAAAACAAAGAAAGAAAGGAAGAAATTATAGATTTCAAAAGTAGTCTTTGGTCTTGACTCTGAAGGACACATGAATTCAAATTTGACTATTATTGCACATATGTTTTTGTTAAACAAAATATATATTCCACAAAGTTGCCAAAATGATCTTGCTAACTCACAAATATGACCGTATCTCTTTTTTCTTAAAAAAAACTCAATATTCTTCCTATTGTCTTAAGATAAAATAATCACTTTTTAGCCTGTCATTCAAAATCCTCAAAAAAAATTACTTCAATTTACCTTCCCAGCTTTACTTTTTACGACTCATCTTAAAAGATTTTTCTCTTAAAAATAAACTATTAACTCATTTTTCTATGTCCCACCTTTGTATATGTATATGACTTTCACTTAATACATGGAATATATTCCTAGTTGACACACCCATGTCAGAGATTATATTTTCCTTTATGGCTTAACCCAAGTACCATTCATACATAAAACCTGTCCCTTTGAATGAATATTCTCTTCCTCTGCAAATTCCCTTAAATTATAGCATATGATATATTGAAAAAGTAACTTCATGTCACAAAGATATGGTTCAAATTATCTTACCGATACATAACCAGTTTATATATTATAAGTAGCATAAAGTCTCAGTGCCCTAAGAAACTCCAAGACATGGTTATACTACTTGATGAAGGACCTTCCCCCATCTAGATTGAAGAAAATACAAGAATTTCCAAAATTCTAGAAGTTCTCAAAATACTATGGAATCAGAATTCTTGTTTTTCAGTCTCAAAGTTTCACTTCAGTAGAGCTCCTTGAGAGAAGGGATTGATTTTGTTTTTGTTTTTTAAAATTTTTATCAACACATCTACAGAACCAATCATGGTTTTAAAAATAGCAAGATGTCAGCCAGTCCTAGAGACGGGAGGTCCTAGGTTCAAATCTGGCCTCAGCCACTTCCTAGCTGTGTGACCTTGGGCAAGTCACTTAACCCCCATTGCCTAGCCCTTACCACTTTTCTGCCTTGGAGCCAATACACAGTACTGACTCCAAGACAGAAGGTAAGGGTTTAAAAAAAAAATAGCAAGATGTCTAGTAAAGTATATTGTGATTATAATCAGGTGTATATTGTCCTAGTTTCCATGTATTTCTAAGATTCAATAGACCTCCAAAGTTGAAAGCCTATAACTAATTCTAATAGGTGTGCATTTTTCAATTATTTATTTACTGGATATTATATATGTATATATATATGTATATATATATATATATATATATGACATAAGAAAATATTTTGAGTGAGCATTGACTATTACACCAGGAAAGTTCTTATCAATTCTTGACCAACAACTAAATCCTACTAATATGATAGGTTTGTTTTAATCAGATTTGGTTTTAAAAAAGTATTATTTTTCCAATCTTAAAAAATAAGGGCAGAGAGGTCAGAAAATTACTTCATATATTTCAATTTTAACAATAATAAGTATATTGAATAGGCCTTAAAAACTCTTTGCTAGTTTTCTTCTTAAATCACAAGATTGATTTTTCCAGGCAAATACCTTGTAAGAAAAGTAAATGTTTTGTAGGCATAATTGTAGCATCTCCAAGTATCACAAATCCCCCCCCCCCTTTCTTCAATCAAGGACACAGTTAAAATAAACTTGAACTCCAATCAATACAAAGGACAATTCTAATAACACTAACTCTAGAGGACTGATGATGAAGAATGATATCCACTTCCTAACAGGGAAATAATAGACTCAAGGTAAAGAATGAGAAATATATTTTGGGTCATGACCAATTCAGGATTTATTTTGTTTGATTTTTCATTTTTGCTACAAGAGCTCCTTCATCCCCACATTCCTACTTGCCTCTTTCCATTTCTTCCTCTCACCCTCCCTCTGTCTCTCTCTGTCTCTCTCTCTTTTCTTTCTTTATTTGCTCCTTCTCTACTTTTCTTCCTCTACTTTTTTGTTTCTTTCCTCTATTTTCTTTGTTCCTTCCCTTCTCCTTTCCTTCTGTCCTTCATCCCTTTTTACTTCCCTCTTTTATTTTTCCTTCCTTTTTTCCTTCTTCCTAAGAGATAGATTCTTTTAAACAACAAAACAGGAAAACTTGAGACTTTTTATATGATTCATTAACCAATCTCATCAAAATTTCTAGTATGGAACTACTATGAACATCAAAATTGATAGGAACAAGTTCAAGATTAATTCAGGACCAATCTTAAATGGTATCCTATGTTTATTTATAGTTTTACAAGTTATTATGAGTATAATATTAAATACTACATCAAGGGAAGGAAATCCTACTTCTACCTTTTTATGATGTGGTCTATGTATTTTAATAAAATTCATTGGCTATGGTTTTATCAGAACTATAATTAATGTATTTAGTTAACACTATGACGTGGGTTTTAAAGTGTTGTGATCAGGAGAACTACATTCCCCAATGTGCCCCAGGGGTCCCTCCTCCTTACTTCCAGGCATGGGATTGGTCTATATAAGGACCAATCTCACACCTAGGAGAAAACTTTGAATCCAACTAGGTTCTAAATTGAACGGAATTAGTTAATTTATGCTGGGGTAAACTCAGGTTTTTCTTATTTCATTAAAGTTAATCAGATAAAAGAAAGAGTTTTTATTTTATTCTTTTCAATGTTTTAAATAATCCTATAAAATGTCAAATTAATTCATCTATCTAGGAAGATATTCCATTTATGAACATGACTTGGATTCAGAAGAACTGGGTTCTTATCTCATTTTAATAGATATCTGATCTCAGGTAAATTGCTCAGTCTTTCTGAACCTCAGTTTTCAAAATTGAATAATGAGGATGGTAATAGAATCTCTTAACATAGAATAACCTAATTATGAGAGAAAATATTTTTTAATTTAAAAATGTAAGATACTACATAAACTTGCTAATTATTATTCAGCTGCCTCACCAGGTTTTCCTTATGCTTTAAATCAGACATTCTACTTCTTTCCTTTTTAACTGAGATTTTTACCCAATGCATAAGGTAGACAGCCTGCAACATCTGTCCTAAAAAGATATTAAGCTACAGTGATCTCTAATGCAATTTGGCACAGAAGCAAACATTTCAAGCAAATATTTGTTCAAGTGATTAAGAAGATTCAAACTACATTTCTGAATAAAATGTTGATTCTACCTATGGGCAGCTCTTTTGCTCATGTTTTCACAGCAGCAGTTTACCGTCTGCCTTGTCTGCCTCATTTCATATTTGTTAACTAAAGCATAAAGCTTTCATTTTAACCAATAACTTAAAATAACTTCAGGACCAGTAATTTAATCATGAATTCATAGTCTAAAGGCTTCTTTAAAAGTCTGATATCTGATGTTAACCATCCTGTCTTCCAGATGATAACATAGTATCTTTGCTTGGGCTAAATAAAATCTCCAAAAAAGAAGGCTCCTGGACTATTTGATCTCAGCCTCATTGAATCTTCATTGAGTTACATTTCAATATCATGCTTTCTCTCTGCTCTTAGAAAAATAATATAAGAAACTTGAATTGGAATTACATTATATATGTGTGTGTGTGTGTGTGTGTGTGTGTGTGTGTGTGTGTGTGTGTGTGTTTATGAAGCTATAATACAGCATACTCCTTTCTTCATTATATTTTGCCCTATAGACCATGATCACTCCTGGATGTAGTTTCAAGTGCAATGTTATCTTTGTTTTGTTTTAGTTTATATGTTTTCTTACATCAGATTAAATAAGTACTTAACTTGCAATATGACAAATTTCCCTTTGGATCTCAGATGACAGTAGAGCTTTATTCATCCATCAGAATTGGTTTATTTGTAAATGCTTAATGATAATGATGGGGTTAACTCTCCCCTCCCCTACTTTTAAATTTAATTATCATAAGTGTATACTCCCTACTTATATAAATGTTAAAATTAAATCTCAATAATAATATTATATTTTAAGAGATTTATTAATGATCATTAGAAATCAAGGAATAAAGAAGATACAAAATAAAGACCACATGTCCATGTTGGTTAGCCATTTTTTAGTCAACCCCACTCACCACCATCAATGCTGATTCTACATCCGAGAGCGGGAGCCTCCAAAGCCCACACTCATTATCCTCTATCTACAGGAAGTATTTGACAGGAAGTTAGTGGGCTCTTCTGATATGTAGTTCTTTTGGGGGGTAACAGATTTTCAATCATACACTTAACATATAAGTGGGAGAGGTCATCAACCCACATGCTAAAGTGGGTGACAACTCAGAGACAATTGACTGCCTATTGGGCAGTCCTAAGAAAAGTTATAAACTACTATTGGTCCCTGTAAAGTGGGAGAAGGCACAGGAAGTGTTGCAAAGAAAGGTCTTTAAAAGTGGCAAAAACTTCCTGTGAAGAGTCTTGCTTTGTTCTGTATCTGGATCATGGAGGAGCTGGTACTCTGGCACTTAAACTGCATTTGGTAAGACAGTTCTTGCATGTTCCCCTTTGGACTACCACATGGATGAGTGAAAAGCCTGACTCATTTCCTGGCTTCTGGAGAATTTAATTGCTGGAGAAGGCTGCATGGTTATTCACCACCATGTCCTCTGGCTAAAAGGCTCTCTGGCTGAGCATCTTCTAGGTGAAGGTTAACAAGCCCTGCCTGGTATGAACCAGGCCAGAATAATTATCTAAGTTTTATAGGATAAATACCTTCTCTATCCTCTTTCTCATTTATCTACTTTACTCTTTCTCTCTATTTTATAAATAAAGCTGCTAAAAAGTCATTTGAATTGACATATATTAAATTTGGCAACCACCTTCTCATATATTTAGTTCAAACTTATTTTTTAACCCTTATACCTAAAAACAGTTTGAATGAGTTTTATTCTGTTTTTAAACATAGTTTTCTAATTTTTACATTGTTTTAAATTTAATAATAAACCTCTCACATAGAACTACAAGTTTTAAGACTTAAAAGCATTGAAGGTCTGAGATGTGAAATAAGTTATCCAATGTCAAAAAAGGAATTTAGTGATTTAAACCAGATTTTATTCCAGGTTCTTTTAAACCCAAATAAGGTTCCTCCTCAGTTCTGAAAGTTAGTCCCTTATGATACTATTATCATTGATATGAACAATAAGAAACCAATTCAGAGCCAAATGAAATGAAATGAAAGAGTTTTTTCATTTAATTTCCTACTATAATCAAGGCTGGACAGGGTTGCTTAAAAATTGATATTTTTATTGTTCTTCTGGCCATTATCAATTTTTCATTTTCTTTGTATTATTATAATGACTTAATTGTTCAATGTAGTTCTTTACTAAATATATATGTATATATATATTTCAAATACATTGCAATTCAGAATGCATTCCTTTTTAGAAGAGCTCATGGCAAGTTCATATTAAATAAGTTCCTCCTTTCTGAGTAAAATTAAATTGAACTTAAATATCTACAGATTTAAACATTCTATCCTTGTGGTACTCATGATTCATTTTTAAGTCTGTTTTCAAAATACACAATAGTATTGTTTCCAAACTTGGAGCTTCTGTTGTGAGCTCACTTGATTTTTTTAAAATCAGAAATCCATCATGATTCTAACATATTTACAAGTAGCTATATAATTTTGCAAATAAATTAATTTAACTATTATTATTAATTACACATGATAGCTCAACTGTGAACTAATTTTTAGAGTTTGACATTGATTCATAAATCGTGATCAGATAGTACAATAATGTATAAAATTGAGAATATTTTATGATTTGAACTTTGAAAAATAAAGGAAAATAATAGTCAAAGGTCAACAAAAACATAACAACAAAAATAGTGATATTTACGCATGTAATTTACTCATTTTTTAAAAGTTTTTTCTTTCCTTAAAAAGTAATTGAGAAGGGAAAATACATCGGTTTTTGGTTCATGACTCAGTGCTAAATTTTGCATTACTAAGTAAAAAACTGTATTATTCTACATTTATCTTGGACACATAATAGTAACATAACTATTTGTGACAAAAATAATTTTGGACCTCAGAAGAACAGAGTGCTACAAGAAGCTAGAGATTCTAAAATGAAGAAATGAGTTCGTTTGGGTGATTGTTGACTTCAAAAAATATCAAGTAGGCCAGTTTCTTCAATGAAGATTACAGCAATGAAAATAATATTAAAGTAAGCCTGGGAAGCTGGGAAGCATATTAAAGGATTTAAAATGTTAAAAGGAAATAGTTTTAATTTTGTGCTAGAGTTAATATGATGCCACTGAGGAATCTTAAGAAGATTAGTGACATATTAAACTGTACTTTAAGAACATTATTTATGAGTTCTATGGAAGGTAGATGAGAGAGCAGAGAAACTATAAACTAGTAATTCAGCTTAAACTGACTTTTGCAGTAGTTCAATTGAGAGGTAATAAGAGCATGATTTCAAGAGGTAGTCATATATGTGGGAAAAAGTGATATATGTGTGAGAAGTATAATAGGTAGAATATAAAATGTGTGAAATTTGATTTATGTCACATTTGAGTGAGAAGAAGGCATTTAGGAGAATCCTGAGATTTCAAATCTGATTATCTGATTGATTGGTGCCATTCTCAAGAGAAACTGAGAAACGTACATGTGTATATCCTTTATTTATCTCCTGAGAGTTCTCTTTCTCTCTTTATTTCTAATCTAGTATCATATCTTTTCCACATTGACATTAATATTGATATCAATATCAACCTATTTGAAATTATATAATAAACTTGGGGTATATAGATCTATGTAAAAAATGTTACTTATGCCATGTGTAATGTATGAAAAAAGAGACCCTAAATAGAATCCTGATGTTGGATGAAGAGCTAGCCTGGTGGGGGCAGCTGGTAAGGAGCACTTGAGAGTGAGCAAAAGTATTCTGGGAAAAGGAACTGGGAGCTGAGAGGATTATTACCAACTGAGGGCTTCCAGCCTTGGAAGAAAGGGAGGAAGAACTTTTTCCTTAGGGTCAGAGGATATCTGAAGCCACAGGAGGGAGAAAGAACCTGATTTCCATACTTGTTGTGGACATGTTTCCATCTAGAAATCCTTCATAACTCCTCTTTCACTTGACAACAGTTACCCAAGACTCAGAAGGGATTTGGCTGGACTCTTTGACCAGAGCTTCCCTCTTCCCTTTGGGTCTCTCAACCTTGCCTTTCCTTGGACTAAATATTAGGAACCTAGTTAAGTTATATTAGGGTAGAGATATAAGAAGCAGTTAGTTGGGAAAAGGGGTCGAGGCTCAGAAGCCTCCAGCCTCAGTCTTTGGAAACCAACTGCTGTGAAATTAAATTTTCATAGCATCCTCTACCTCTATCCTCTTCCTTTATTCCTTTAACCATATTACCCATTCCTTTAAAAAAAAATCCTTAGTATAAGTTTGATTTGGGTTTGGGTCTATCATTATACTAAGAGGAAAGATCAGTCAATTGAAGACAGGATTTAAACTGAATCCTATCCTTGTCTGTGGCAAGACAGACCTTAGGTTGGCATCATCCTTCCACAGAAAGATGTTTGATTGGAAGTCTCTGTTGCTCTGAACTGCTGGCAAGGAAACCTGAGAACACTCCTTCAGCTTGTGTCAAATAATAATATTCAAAGGAAATGGTCAGTTAGATTGTCCTTTGGGAAGTGGGTTAGAGAAGTCTTCCTCCTTCTCTGAGGTTGCCTCAAACCCAGGTGTAACTAACCTTGAGGAGGGAGAGACACTGCCATCTCTCTCTCTCAACCTTGCTGTTTGTTTCTCAGCATCCATATTGCCCTTACCTCATTTCTCTCAACTCTTCACTGGAATTCACATCTTTCCAGTGAAAAAACCTACTCTACCCTCTCCTTTTAAAGAGAAAAGAATCTCCCTTTTCTTCTCCTTTACAACTGGCACCCTAGATGCTAAGGACAGAACCATTTTCAGTCAGTGATAGTTAGAAGAGACTGGGGGAAGGGGTAGCCATCTTGGAACAGAAGCTTAATCTGACATCCATTACAGCTCACTCCAGGGGGTGGGGGTGGAGTTGCCTAAAGGGCCAGATTTAAAACAACTTTTTTACTGTGAAGACGTTTTGGGGATAAAGGGCAAAGAATCAAGGTACAATACAAATATGTACAGAAAGGTCTTACTAATCTGTGCAGCTCTCATTATGGTGGCACAGTTGTTTTGGTGCCTGTATGACATAATCTTTAATGTGATGTCCAGATAGCACAAATAGGGGACTGGATAAACAATGAAATTAAAGGTGTATGGCCAATCTTACCTGTCATATATGGAACAACAATGTTGGTATGGAAAATCTTTACCACCTTAAGAAAGGGAATAAAACTAGTCTTGGCAAACAAAACAACAATGATGATCCCAAACTAGTGATGGTTCTCAACCAAATGAATACCATGACTGAACTATACCAGGGGTTGATGACAAAACTGGACAAAATGGGAATGAGCAATGGTACCAATACACACAAGGACACTGACAATGATTGTGATGAGGTCAAGGACACTATGCCTACACTAACCATCAGGGTCTACACTGACAAAGTCAGTGCAGACAAGGGAACAAACACAGAAGCTACAAACAGTGGGGGTGCTGAAGGGGTACAAAACATCCTATCTTTCCAAGACTATGCAAAGTTAAATGCTGTTTCAAGGGTGGTTCTCATGAATGTCCACAAGCCCTTTTCAGCAGCAGACTTAGAAGGCTTACGTAAAAGAATGCCCAAGTTCTTTATCAAACCATTCCATTGTCTTAAAGAGCTAAAAAGAGCATTTAGGCTTTATGAACCCAATTTTTCAGATATAGAGATCCTTTTACAAGAACTATTTAGTCCTGCAGAGAAAGCCCAATTGATTAAAAACCCTAGGGATGACCAAAAACTTACAAGCTGGCCAGAATTCCATGTTGATGTTGAATATTCTAATCACCAGAGCTTCTCTTATCTTAAAAAAGCTAGGGAACATCTCCTAGAAGCAGTAAAGTCCTTCTGTACTCCTCCCAACTCATGGAGCAAATTTGAATGGATCCATCAGCAATCCCTTCTATTTATCTTGACCAACTCCTGGAAGGGGCTGAAATCATATTAGGGCATAGTGATCAAATATTGCAGCACGTGGGGAGACAATTCCTAAAAGGTTATACCACCATAATCAGGAATTTCTTCTGGCAATCCTGCCAGAGATATGACTCCATGAAATTAGAAGAATTAAGAGAGTCAGCAGCTTACTTACATGACACTAACAAAATACAACGGAGGGAAAAAGATGACCAAATCAAAGAGTTAAAACAAAAATTAAAAGATGCAAATGAGACAATCAAAAAGAAAAAGAAGAGGTCAAAAATTTAGCTACAATGAACACATTCAAGCAACCAAGACCTCAGTATCAACAAAGTAGGCAGGCAGCTCCAAAAAGGTGCTTCTTGTGCCAAAAGCTGGGTCACATAGTCAGATTCTGCCTGCAGAAAGCACAATATGAACAGGGCAATGGGAGAAGATCAAACTATAATAACAATAACAATTACAATCAATTTAAGGGCAATAGGAATAATTACAGGGGAAACAACTATAGCAACCACACAACAAAATGTTGTAATCATTGTGAGTTAAGAATGCAAACGCCTGACTTGGAGACAATGCAAAGAATGATTAAACAGGGAACACAGCCAAAATATTCATCTGTGGAAGCAAGTGGGAATAAGGACAATACTTTATGAAGCCAGGAAAAAGCACTGCCTACATCAAAATCTGGGAAGGAGTGCAAAAGACATTCTAAGGCACAAAAATTATTGGCAGAATTCATAGTGGAGGAAGCAGATTATGGGGATGCAGAACTTACAAGGAAAAGCTTAAAGCAGTGGGAAAAAGAGAAAGAAGAGAGACAAATAGAAAGAGATATGTTAGATATTAAAAACAAAATCTTTGAAACATAAGGAACAAATAAGGGGATACAAGAAAATAATGAGATAAACAAATATCAACTCAAAAGATATTTAGAAAAAAATTTAGGTGCAAATATGAGAGTGTAGCATGCAACATGATTTATGTCAGAAACAGTATAGCAACAAGTTTGCAAGAAAAACAAGATCAGGAAAAGGTTCTGCAAATCCCAAAAGACTGCAAACAAATAGAGAACAAGGGACAGCTGAGTTAGAATCCAATTTGGGACAAGAAATAGGTTTCATCATCCAGGAATGTATACCCCCACATTCTGGAGTACTAGAGCAGATTCCTACCCAAGGAATAACAAATAACAAAGAACAGAAATCACTTTTAAACTCAGAGACATAAAACCTAGAATATCACCAAAGAATAACAAAGACACACTAACATTTCCAACAGCTAATATACATTACCTAACTCGCAACAGAGAATCAGACAATGATCCCAAATACCAACAGGAGATAATAGGGGAAAAGAAGAACTGGGAATTGGAAGGCACTGTCATAAACTCAACTATTCATTGGAGTTCACATCTTTCCAGTGAACAAACATACTCATCCTTCTTTTTTAAGAGAGAAAAGAGTCTCCCATTTTTTCTTCTACTTTACACGTATGATGTAATAAATAAAGGGAAATTTTAGAGGACACCCTTGGATAATTGTAACACAAAGGAGTCAGAGAAGGATGGGTTAGAAATGCAAGAAGAGAAACAGAAATAAGCAATGATACAAAAACTGTTAGAAGATAGAGAATCTGGAAGGAGAGATTAGTGAATACCATCAAAAACTGTAGAAATCAAGAAAGAGGTATTCTTGGACAGATAGTGGAGAAAGTGTATGGATCTACCTGATCTCTAACAAATTGCTCTCCAAACCAATTTGATATAGTGCCTCAAAATGAATTCTGGAGTAATAAAGGCCCCAAATTACTGGAGGAGAGGAAAAAGACCCTAAAAATCAAATATGAGTCAGAAGAAAATTGGGAAAAGAAGTGAGAATGACACAGGAAAAACATGAAAAAAAAGATTTAACAGGTGGTAAATAGTAACTAATAAAAATAATGAAGAAAATGATAAATTAAAAATCAGAACAAACCAATGGTAAAAAGTGGCACAAAAATCTTCTAAAGAGAAAAACCATTTAAAAAACAAAATTGACCAAATGGACAAAGATATACAAAAATTCCTGAGAGAAATAACCTATTGAAAATTAGAATTGGCTAAGTGGAACCTAATGACTCCATGGGACATTAAAGAACAATAAAGCAGGGGTAGCTAGCTCAGTGGATAGAGAGCCAGTCCTGGAGAGAAAGGTCCTGGAGAAAAAAGGTCCAGTCCTAGAGATTTTCTAGATATATGACCCTGAGAAAGTTATTTGACCTCAATTTCCTAGCCTTTTCCACTCTTCCACCTTGCAACTTTTACTTAGTAGCAAGCCCAAGACAGAAGATAAGGGTTTTGTTAAAAAAATTATATATATATATATATATATGTATATATATATATATATATATATATATATATATATAACAGTAGGAAATGGGAAATATCTTATTGTAAAAATAATTGACCTAGAAAATAGATCCTAGAAAATAGATTTTTACCTTCCAGGGGGAAATGTGTATTGCATTCCTAATCAAAAGACCACCATAGCTAAATATCAAAATTTTCTCAAAACTTCAAAGCTTGGAAGGTTAAAAATTAAACAGAAAAGAAAAATCATAAAAGATTCAGTAAAGTTCAACTGTTTGCACCACTAGATGAGAAGATAATACTTGTATATTCTATGAATTTTATTATTATTAGGACAGTTGGGATATAATTGATAGATGACATGGGAATGTTTCAAATATAATGGGATGAGATAAAAATAAAATTAAAGGATGAGAAAGGAATACATTGGGACAAGGGGGGAAAGAGAGACAGAATGGGGTAAATTTCACATAAAAGAGACACAAAAGAGCTTTTGCAAAGGAGGGTAAGATGGGGGAAGAGATCAATTTAACCTTACTATCATTGGAATTGGCTGAAAAGAATAATAACCACACTCAATTATGTATAAAAATATATCCTACCAAAAGAGAAGTAAGAAGGAAAAGGGATTTTTCCACATCCCTTCTACCATTTGTAGTTTTAGTTAGACTGATGGATATGAGATGATATCTCAGAATTATTTTCATTTCTGTAATCATTAGTGATTTAGTGCATTCTCCCCATATATCTATATCGAATTTTGATTTCATCATCTGAAAACTGTTTGTTCATATCTTTTGCCCATTTATCAATTGGGGGATTTTTCTTATTCTTCTAAATTTGACAAAACTCTCTATGTAGTTTAGATATGAAGCCTTTATCTGAGAGACTGTTTTTAAACTTTTAACCCAACTTTCTACTTTCCTTCTAATCTTGGCAACATTTTTCATTTCTACAAAACCTTCTCAATTTGGTGCACTCAAAATTATTCATTTTATACCTCAAAATTTTCTCCATCTTTTGTTGACTCATGAATTCATCTCCTATTTAGAAATTTAGTAGGTAATATATTCAGTGTTCTAATTTACTTATAATATCTCATTTTATGTCTAGATCTTGTATATATTTTTATAAAACCCTTACTTTCCATGTTAGAATCAATACTGTGTATTGCTTCCAAGGGAGAAGTCTCACAAAGGCTAGGCAATGGGGGTTAATGACTTGCCCAGGGTCACATAGCTAGGGAATATCTGGGGCATGATTTAAACCTAAGACCTCCTGTCTCTAGACCTAACTCTCAATCTGCTGTGCCACCCACCTGCCCCTTCTTGTATACACTTTAATCTTATGTTAGTAAGTAGTGTAAGAAACTCTTCTATACCTATTTTTCTGCCAAAATAGCTTCTAGTTGTCTAAGCAATTTCTTAACAAATAGTGATTTGTTACCCTAAAAACCTGGATTTTGGCTTTGCCAGGTATAAAGTTATTATAATCTTTTCCTGCTATTTCTTGTTGTAAAAATTAAATTATATCTCTAATAATAAAAAATATTATATTTTATGAGGTTTATTAAGGAATTATTAGAAATCAAGGAATAAAGAGGATACAAAATAAAAACCATGTGCCGATGGCTGATTAGCCCATTTAAAATCTCCACACTTAGCTTGCCACTATACTTGCTGCATCATTTCAATGGAAGTGAGTGTGGGAGGTGTTACTGCCAGTTAAATACCAATAACATGATCTTGCCAATGTGGATACTCAGGAGAGATTATAGGGAATTCTGGGAAATACCAAGAACTTCTTGGGATTGAAGTCTAGGGTTCAATAGCTCCATTTTTGCATTATATGTCTGTTTTGTATCACTGATTTACCTTTTTATTTCTTAGCCATTTCCGGTTAGTTTTGATAATTACTGCTATATAATACATATTAAAATCTGGTACTGCTAGACTTTTGTAAAGGATAATTTTAGTGTCATGACTTAAAAATCTAAATTTAATTTGGTCACCAGGGAAAATACCAAATAATAAAATACCCAAGTCAGATGGAAATTTTTATGGTGATTTAATTGATAAAGTGGAAGAGATTAAGAAGAAGGAAGGGGCTAGTACTGGGTGGGACAATTAGGAGATCTAGAAAATAAGGTTTTGAGTGTGAAGTTGGAAGGAATCAGCCTGACCTCCAAAAGGGCTCAGCTAAGGTGCCCAAACCTGAATCAGCTCAAGGGCAAAACTCACCATCAAACCCAGACAAATAATTGACACCACTCCAAGATGTCGGACCGCCTAGCACGCTACCAGCCAGAGTCGCCTCTCCAGAGAAAGAGGAAGAGAGAAGAAGTGACGTGCCTTATATAGACAGTTTTTCATCACTTTCCTGCATCTCATCTATATCAATGATAGCTTAGCTTGACTTAGGACAGCCCAGGGATCTGTCTGCTTTTTCTGCACATGTCTGTTGAAGGTCATTTCCTCAGGTAATTAAATCTTGAATTTAGTGCAGACCTTCCTAATCTTGTTAACCTAAGGAGGGTGGAAAAATGTAGAGTTCCCAAGACTTGATTATGTTAGTCTAAGTATCTCTATTATTTTTGATCAGGAAATAGCTAAATCAGATCTTCTAAAGTACAGTCTGATTAGGGTGGAATAGTTTTAAAATTCACACTTCCTTCCTTTACATTTCAAAAGTGAATTCTTTCTTGACCTTTTGTTCTTCTATATGAATTTTATTATTTTTAACAAGTTTTTTTCAGAATTTAATTGGGATCGATTTAAATAAGTTGATTAGTTTAATTATGATTATATTGGCTCTGTCCATCCATGGACAATTAATATTTCTCCAATTATTTAGACCTGAATTAATATGTAAGAAGTTTGTTCTATAATTACATTCATCTATTTTCTGGGGTTTTAGGAGCTGGTATATTTGCAGGAACTTTATTCTACCTGTGGTTATTTTAAGTGGAATATTTGCCTCTATCTCTTCTTATAGGACTTCCTTAGTTAAAACATTGTAGTTGAATATATAGGATTTTTCACATGTAATATCATATCATCTTCAGAGATAGTTTTATTACCTCTTTTCCCATTTTGAGTCCTTCAATTCCTTTTTTATTCTCATATTACTATTGCTAACATTTCTAATTATATGTTAAATAATATTGGTAAAAATAGGTATAGTTTTACTCCTAATTTTACTGAGAAGACTTATCTCTGTTACAAATAATATTTGGTGATATTTTTATCATTTTAAGAAAAAAATCCCTTTATATGGTCAACATGAAATCTAGGAACCCCAAACTTATGGCCTAGTGGGATCTGATGAACCCCAAGTTTCAGGACTAGCTTATAGATTGGAGACCTCAAAGTTTTTACTTGTTCCCTGTTCCCATGGGAATCTACCCTTAAGGGAATCCCAGGCTAGCAGTTTCAGGCTGAGTAGGGGATACTCAGGGGAATGACAATTGTAATTGGGTGGGACTACGCTAAGAACCCTCTTTGCTTTAGGTAGTCTCCCCTATTGCATCAATGACCCTTTCCCAAGAAAATCCACACCTGAGTTGGAACCATCCTTTAGTATCCATTGTAAGCAACCCCTTTTCTTACAAGCTAGTGTCTAGCTATGATTCCTTTCCCAAGTTTGATTGTATCTTGTCAGTCTAGTTTGAACACTCCCATTTTCTTTGTAGTTATTGTAATGTCAATCATTTTTCCCTGCCCCAGATTCCCCAAATGGTACATAGGTTCCCCAAATTATTTTGTTCCTTGGATTCTTCATCTAGTGTTGTGGCACTCCCAGGGATAACATCTCCAGAGTCCAGGGTTTATGCCCTGAAAAAGTTGTGGCACCAGACTCTGAGTAAAGAATTAAAAATTGGACTTATCCCTAGCCTGATTAAAGACTTGGTTTTTCTGACTCTCTGATAATGCTGTGTTATTTCCAAGTTAACAATATGTATACTTTCCATAATTTTTAAGAGAAATAGGTTTTGTATTTTGTCCAAGGTTTTTTTCTGAATCGATTGATATAATCATATTTTTATTGCCTTTGTTATTAATATTTTAATTATGTTGATAGTTTTCATTATTTTAAACCATCCTTTCATTCCTGGTATAAATCCTATTTGATTACAATGTATTATTTCTATGACATATTGTTGTAGTGTCTTAGCTAGGATTTTTGCATCCATATTTATTCATGAGGTTGATTTACAATTTTATTTTATCTGTTTCTGCTCTTCTTGGTTTAGAAAATATCAACTTGGGAAAAACACAGAGCTACTAAAGTAGTCAGATAAAACCAGTCTTTAATTAGGAAAGAGATAGGTCCAATATAATCAGCTGATATTGCAGAGCCAAGCACCAAAATACTACACAGAGTCAAAATCCTGGGGCTCTGGGAACAGTATTTCTAGGAGAATGTACCCCAGGGGAATATTCTCCAAAGAAACAATAGAATATAGGAATCTTATATACCTTTTGGAGAATTCAGGGAATCAAACATACACTGACAGGTTGTAAGCAGGCTTGGGAAAGAGGCCATAGCCAGAGGCTGGGGTATCAGGGAGTGGTCTACTTACAAGGAATAGTAAAAGGATGGTTCCTGCACAGGTATTGGTCTTCTTTGGAACCATATCTGATTCAATGGGGGAAACTTCTTAGCATTTGATTAGATATGCTAGCCCCACCTAAGCTGGGATCATCAAGTACTTTAAGATCTAATGTTCATTGAAATGGGTTAGTCTGGGACTTCCCTCAGATTGAATTCTCAGGGGACACAGGCAAAATTGGGGTCTTCAGTTTTCAAGTGGACAGTAATAATACCATATTTGTTTTGTAAAATGAGTTTGGCAAAACTGCTTGGACTATTATTTCAAATAATTTATTTTAATATTGAAATTAGTTGATCCTTAAGTATTTAATCAAATTCACTTTTAAGTCCATCTTGTCCTTATTCTTGTTTATTAGGAAGTTTACTTTTGTCTTTTTCAATTTCTTTTCTAAAATATTTTTATTCAGATATCATATTTCTTATTCTGATAGTTGAGGCAGTTTATTTTTTGTAAAGTATTCTTTTCTTTTACATTATTACATTTATTGGCATATAACTGAAGAAAACAATTCCTAATAATTGTTTTAATTTCAGCTCTATTGGAGATATATTTACTCTTTTCATCTTTACTGCCTATAAATTTGATGCCAGAAATTTTCTTCCTTTTTAGTTAGATTGATCAATGGCTTATCAATTTTGTTGATTTTTTCATAAAAATTACTCGCACATTTCTTCATTAATTTACCATTAATTTTTAGGATTTCTAATTTGGTGGGGTTTTTTTCTTTTTCTAGGTTTTAAAAATATCATTCCCAATTCATTGATCTTTTCTTTCTCTATTTTATTAATATAAAACATTTAAAGATATAAAATTTCCCCCAATTAATGCTTTTGCTGGATATCATAGATTTTGGTATTTTGTCTCATCATTCTCTTTAAGAAATGTATTAGATGTTCTTGATTAATATATTCTCAGTCACACTTTCTCATATCTGTCTTTAGCTTTGGGAATAGTGTGACGGAGGTCCCAGTTATACTCTGAAACATATATCTTGGTTGAAAAGCAACTGTCTCTAAATATTATAATTTTCCCACCACTATCACATCTATACATGGCTCCTAGCCTCTGTCTAGAAGGAAATTATCATGTTATTAGAGTCATTTCATGTTGGGAAAAGGTAAAATATCTGACTGCTTTTCTCAGGCTCTGGTGGAGGAGTGGAGGTGGTAGATTTTCCCCTTAACTAGAAGGATCTTAATCTCTGTGCTTATTTAAAGGTGCCATTGTGGTGTGTATTGTTGGTCCTGCCTGGGGACAAACTCCCTTATGCCTCATTGATTATGTCTTTAGTGACAATGCCTCTATTCTCCACATTTATATAATCAGTGAGTACATACCCTGTATATAAAGTTATGGCATGGCATGTAAATTATAAATAGTACTACAGTTTAGGATTTTTTTTATCCTGCATTGAGATTAAATTTGACTTTTTGTAATTTCCAACTATTAATACTGATCCTATTCTCTTTGCCCAAGCAAAAGCTTATGTTCTCTTCTACATAACAATTCTTTGGCACTATAAAAGTAGTATTATGGCATACATAAGCCATCACTTTCCTAGGCTAAATATATCCAGTCTTTTGACCAGTGTTTATGACATTATTTCATTTCTTTTCCATTCTCTAGACCATCTTATGAAATTTTTGGTTGATCAATATCCCTTTTTATATGTGAAACCTCATCCTTTTGTATAATAATTCAGATATTGTCCAGTCAGATCAAAGATCAGCAAGATGGCAACCTCCCCATCTCTGGGCATGATGCAATGCATTTTCATTCAGCCTTAATTTGAATAAACTCTTTAGCTACTTTCTAAGTGTTGGTTGATTTTTAAATGATCTAGTTTCTAGACATTTCTACCTACCTCATGCACATTAAACCCATGTTTAAGACACTATATTTATCTCTATTAAATGTGTTCTTATTAAAGCAGGTTGATCTGATAGTGGATGGAATGTTGTAACTGAAGTCTGAAAAATCTTAGTTCAAATTCTACCTCAGTCACTTAGGAGCTTCATTACCTAATCTCAGTTTTCTTCTCTAATTTGTAAAATGGATCTTATATAGTACCTATTTTATTAGGCTATTATAATCATAATGTGGCATGAAATATATAAAGCATTTTGTAAGCCTTAAAATATTCCATGAATGTAAATTGTTATTATGATTATGATTACTATTTGTTATTATATTCAACCTATAGTTCTCATCTGTCAATAATGTTTTGGAACCTGAATCTTTTGTGCAGTATTTTTCCAATTCCTCTGAGTTTTGTTACCTACAACTAGAATAATGGAATTAAAAAAACCAACAACAACCTTCTGAAGTCATAGATTGAACCTCTAACTGAACTCATTTATCTCCTAAGAATAAAGTACTGATCATCTTACAAACTTTTATATGGGTCAAGTTCTTTATGAGTATGCATTGTTTCTTTATGTTTTATTTTATTTGGTTTTTGAATCCCCAGTCCCTGACAAAGACCTGACATGTATTAGATGCTTTTTAAATGTTAGGTGATATGATATCAAATCATTTATGAGTGAAACATTCTTCAATACTTTCAGTACTGAAAGTGGATCAATATTGTAATCTTTGAATATGAAAAAGTCAATACGCAAAGAAAAATGATTATATATATCATATATGCATTTAGGCAAAGGAATATGCTCATCAGGTATCTATTTAAAGATAGTCTGCAAAAATATTTATTGGAGTAGTAAGAAATGTTTTTTTCTTCTCTGTTTTTCTTTCTATGAAATAATACAGTGGTTAATGATAATCTGTGTGAAAAAAACAAAAAAATATAAATAGTGGAAAAATATAAGCAGAAGTAAGAATAAGGGGAACTTTATAAAATTTCATAAGATATCCTGGTACAGATAAGCACAGTAGCATGTGATAGAAAAGGGCAATTAGTTCACAATTTAATTACTGATTTCTCATGCAAGCACTCAAGTGTTTCTTTTTATTTATTTATTTGTACTAAAAGTGCACAGACCTATTACATAATTACAGATAAAGGGCAATGCTGATTTATATCTGTTCATCATAAGCAGTGCATCTTCACAATAAATGACTATAAGGTGTGCGTATAACATTAAAATGCTCTTGCCTGCTGTGGTTGCACTTAGCTAAAGTCAGTAAATTATGTAAGTATACTCTGATTCCCCAAAACATTAACTGTTTTATAACCAAAATTCTTTTTTCTCATTCCTTTAGGGATTTAAAAAATGGGCATATGTTCACATACACACACACACACACACACACACACACACACACACACACACACACACCATACACACAAGTTTCTAAACAGACTGTGACACCTGGAACAAATTCTGGTGGATCTAAAACATGACTGCTCTTTTTCCTGGTTATAGTACACAAGAGACAAAGAAAATGAGGTTTTTAAGGCTGTGGAATTTGAAAGTAAGGATGTAAGAAGGAAGCAGGATTTGTAGAGTATTAGAGTAGTCAGGGAGTCAAACACGAAGTTATGGGAAAGAAGAGGCACATGAGTTTGAGATGGCAACAGTGAGGATCTTGACAAGATAGAGTGAATGTTAAAAAAGAACTAGTTGCTGACTGATGTTAATAGAAGGAATATATAAAAGTGGACTTGGAGAATAAGCAATATGACAATTATTCATTTTTGGTTTGTCCCAATGATTTGGGGCTATAAGAGAAGGAACGTTACCAAGACTGTAAGACCAAGAATCATATTTGAAAGAAAAGATTAGTTGTTAATGAGCCCCCACAGATAGCTCAACCTTTGGTTCCTTGAGGTAAGCTCTAGGCTTATGTTATTTTTACTAGTCTTGGGATTGATCAAAAAGATCAACATATCTTTGCCTCATTATCTGGCAATTCAGAGTGCCCTCTAGAAAAATCTCCAAATAAATTTTGTCCATGTTTACACAGTTTTAGTAACATGGTCTTAAGCTATCATGCAAGCCCCAAAGCTAAGAAGTACATTTATTGGGTGCTGAACAGAGAGATGAATGGAGCTTTCATTAAGGGCTTATTTTATATCCGGCATTATGCCAAGTTCTAGGGATATAAATATGAAGGAAGTCCTTTTCCTTAATGAGCTGACATTCTGTTTGGGGAAGGCAACACATAAAATGGAATTGGGAAGAGGTTGGAGGAAGGTGTGTGCAACAGCACAGTGACTAGAGTGCTCTTTTAAATCAGAATAATTTGAAAACTTACCTTTCTGAGTGAGATGACTGATCAAGAGCTAAGGCTGTATGGAGGTAGTGAGTGTTAAAGATGACATCTGGATAGCCTTAGAATACAAAAACAAACAAAAAAATCTCAGGATACCACAAAGAAATGAGCAAATTAATAGCATGAAGTAAAGACAATCAACTCACTTTTCTTCTCTAGATGTTGGTGGTCATTGTGTTTATACACAATCTATCTCTAATATAGATTTATAAAACTAGCATGGAGTTTGGACTACCCATGGAAGTGACAAAAACTTTTAACTGCTGAACAATATTCAATATATTCTTTTGAGTCCTTCTTTCCCATGAGGAACCCTCTGAAACCCCCAGAGAGAAGAAAAAAATAGAGCACTTCTTTTTCATCATATCCTGACAGTTTGAATAAATCATTATGATAGCAAATTACAAAATTCCAGTTACTTGTTCTTTCATTTGTTGACTTTTGGACCCTTAGTCATGCTCTGCCTAATTCTCTGAGCCATATGTTGAATTTTTCTATTTTTTCCTAAGGGACACACAATTAAGCAAATCTAATTGTTTTTGGCTATAAGGTCCTATTCCTGGACTCTCAGAACTGAGGTTTCTTGTAAAGTTGTCCTGAATGCTGGTGCTCCCTAGGAAATCTCTCTTCTTTTTCTAGAAAGCTGGATATTTAAATCAGCCTGCCCAAGAACTGTCCTCCTACAAAAAACTGAATTTCAAGATTTGCTTTTTTTCTGCAATATCTATTTGTTTTTCCCCATATTATCCTATTAATGTTTTTACTCATTTCTTAAATTCCCATTCAATCTGCTATATTCTCAGGATACTTTTGGAAGTAGGAAAAATGCAACAAATTTTTTTTTTTAATTTTAATCCTATTTTATAGTCCAGTGCAAGAACCTGAACCAGCTGATTCATCTTAGAGTCAGCCTCATTCTCTCACTGGGACGTCATGTTATTCTTTCAACCACAATTACAGTTTTGCCTATAGACCACAAGATATAAAGTTTGTTTGTGGCCTATAGACAAAACTGTAATTTGACATATATGACCAAATGAGTAGAAATATAATGCAACAGACATAATGTTAACTTGTGGCTTAATATATCAGTATGTGGCACAAGGCATTCCTTTCTATAATAGTTTGAAATCATTGCTTATAAATAATATTTTAGTAGGTGTGCAAATAGTCAAGTGTCCTGACAAGGACTAACTTAAAAACTCAATGAATCAGACAAAACAGTTATAACCTCATCTTAATATATGGATAGGAAGAACTCAGTACTAAAGAACGTTTTAAGATTGTGCTTTGCCTGCATTGGCCAAGGACTTTTTAAAGAAAAGAGTAAATAAAACAGGGTATTTTTGCCTTACCACATCTTAATTGATTGTTTTTCAAAATGTCTCTTTATAGAAATCATTCCCTTCTCATATTTTCATTAAGGATGCCAAAAGATTTTATAAAAGATGAGAATGGAATCTCCATTAGGAATCCCTGATATCTTTTACCTTTGTTACATAAGGGAATGGGTGAGTTGTTTGGTTAACTAATAATTTTATTGACAGTCATGGAAGTTAAACTCAGGAAATAGAGAAAATGAGGTTTTAAGATATTAAGAACTGTTATGAAATGTTTATACTTCCTTATCTTTTTTATAACACATATGATAAAAATTAATGAAATTAGAAGGCAACCAGCCTTTGATTAGTGTGAGATTTAAAATGGTTGAGGTCTTAAACTGTAGTGATTAAAATAGTGGAAGATATAAATTGTGATAGAAAGAGAGGGTGAGTAAATTTGACTGCAGAAATATGTTTCACTACCGTGTCTTGGGTTTTAAAATCAAATATAAGGTGGTCGCCAGGGAAATATTCCCAATTATTCAAATACCCAAGTCAATTGGGTTTTATAGAGGTTTTAATTAACAATACAATGAGTAATCAAAGAAAGAGAGAGAGAGTAAGAAAGGAATAAGTATGAAGGGCCTCAAGCCAATATGGCCTAGACCTGAGTCTTAAAAGAGAAATCAGTCAGTTTTTTAACACTCACCACAAGGTCTGACTAAACAAGGATACTAGTGACACCAGGCCAGGGTCCTTCCTCAAAGAGTCTTCCAGCCAGGGATTGTTTCAAAGGGCCTCTCTCAAGAGCCTCCAGAGCTCCTACCCCAGAGGGACAGAGCCCCTCAGAGGAGCTCCTCAAGGAGCTCTCCTTCAGAATGAGAGTCAGAATCCAGATCCTTTGCTCTTCTCTGAGCTCTTATTTTTAAGGGCAAAATCTCCTCTGTCACCTCCTCTAAGTTCTTACATCTACCAATCACTGTAGATGTTTCTAAAGGACTGCCCATTTTGAATTCACAGCTGAGCAGTTTTAATCTCTTTAGTAAGTCAGGAAAAAATGCTGCTGTGTCGACAAATTTCATTAAGAAAAAACCTCTGGACTTCCGGTTAAGATGGCGGCTTAGAGAAAGCTGAAGCTCAGATCTCCGGAAAACCCTTCCCGACCGATCTCAAACTAGAAGCTCCTAAGGCGCCGAAATTCAAAACGATCAACAGCACAGACCCTGGGAACCCTCCTCCTGGACCTGGACCCGGTTCAAAAGGTACGGCTCCCCTTAAAAGCCAGAACCCGAGATCCCTCGGACCTCAGGGGTAGGAGCGCAGAGTCCAAGGCTCCCGGAAGCGGCAGCCGCGCCGGGCTCAGAGAGCAGGGTCTGAGGAACAACAACCCTCAGGGTCTTCTACCCAAGTCCCAGTCCGGGTGAAAGTTACTGCCTGGGGCTTCCGCTGCAGAGAGCTGGTCGAAACAACAGCAACCCTCAGGGCGGGCAAGACAGCCTCACGGGCTGGATCCTGCTATCCAAGTCTCAGTGAAAGTCTGTGCTCTCAGAGCTTGGGGAAGCTGCAGCCCATCCCCCCGCAGGCCAACGAAACAGCCTCACGGCAAGCGATTCTGAAGGCAACTTCCGGAAAGCGAGCCAGGGGGAGAGTGTGGCCTCGTGGTCCGACCCTTCCATTCCAGTTCCAGTGAGGCATATTCAGTTTAACCCAGGGAACGCTCATAGAACCAACATCTGCCCAGGACTAAAGCCTCTGATCACCAGACAAAGACAAGAAAAGCCAATCCTCCACGTTCAGAGATGACAAACTCCACAGAAGCACAGAAGCCCCAGAATACCAAGAAAAATAAGAAGAAAGGGGCGACTCTGGACACATTCTATGGAGCCAAAATACAAAATACAGAGCAGATAGAAGAAGATATACAAGAAAATTCTCCAAAATCTTCCAAAGGAAATAGAAACTCTCCACAAACACATGAAGAATTTGAATCAGAAAGGACCAAAAAGATGGAAGCCCTCTGGGAGGAAAAGTGGGAAATGATGCAAAAGAAATTCACGCATCTACAAAACCAGTTTGACCAAACTGTAAAAGAAAACCAGGCTTTAAAGCAAGAACTAATAAAGCAAAGCCAAAACACCAAGAAATTAGAAGAGAACATAAAATATCTCACCGACAAGGTGATAGATCTGGAAAACAGGGGGAGAAGAGAAAATTTAAGAATAATTGGACTCCCAGAAAAGCCAGAAATAAACACCAAACTGGACATGGTGATACAAGATATAATCAAAGAAAATTGCCCAGAGATTCTAGAACAAGGGGGCAATACAGCCACTGACAGAGCTCACAGAACACCTTCTACACTAAACCCCCAAAAGACAACTCCCAGGAATGTAATTGCCAAATTCCAAAGCTATCAAACAAAAGAAAAAATCCTACAGGAAGCCAGAAAAAGACAATTTAGATATAAAGGAATGCCAATCAGGGTCACACAAGACCTTGCAAGTTCTACTCTGAATGATCGTAAGGCATGGAACATGATCTTCAGAAAGGCAAGAGAGCTGGGTCTCCAACCAAGAATCAGCTACCCAGCAAAACTGACTATATACTTCCAAGGGAAAGTATGGGCATTCAACAAAATAGAAGACTTCCAACTTTTTGCAAAGAAAAGACCAGAGCTCTGTGGAAAGTTTGATACCGAAAATCAAAGAGCAAGGAATACCTGAAAAGGTAAATATTAAGGAAAGGGGAAAAATGTTATCTTCTTTTACTCAAACTCTCTTCTATAAGGACTACATTTATATCAACCTATGTATACTAATATGTGGGGAAAATGTAATGTATAAATAGGGGGTAAAGAAAGACCAAATAGAATAATGGTTCTCACACAAAGATTCACAGGGGAAGGGGAGGGGAAGAAAACTCCTATAAGAAGGAGAGGAAGAGAGGGGGGGGGGGGTTTACTTAAACCTCAATCTCAGGGAAATCAACTCTGAGAGGGAAAAACATCCAGATCCATTGGGATCTTGAATTCTATCTTACCCAACAAGGGTAAGGAGAAGGGAAAACCAAGGGGGGGAGGGGGGGAGGGAGAACAAAAAGGGAGGGAAAGAGAGGGGGGAGGGGGAGGGAACAAAAAGGGAGGGACTAAAAAGGGAAACATCAAGGGAGGGGACAAGGGGGACTGATTCAAAGTAAATCACTGGACTAAAAGGTAGAGCCGAAGAAGAAAAGGTTAGAATTAGGGAAGGCAATCAAAATGCCAGGGAGTCCACAAATGACAATCATAACTTTGAACGTGAATGGGATGAACTCACCCATAAAACGTAGACGAATAGCTGAATGGATTAGAATCCAAAACCCTACCATATGTTGTCTTCAAGAAACACACATGAGGCGGGTTGACACCCACAAGGTCAGAATTAAAGGATGGAGTAAGACCTTCTGGGCCTCAACTGATAGAAAGAAGGCAGGAGTGGTAATCATGATATCTGATAAAGCCAATGCAAAAATAGACCTGATCAAAAGGGATAGGGAAGGTAATTATATTTTGTTAAAAGGGACTCTAGACAATGAAGAAATATCATTAATCAACATGTATGCACCAAATAATATAGCACCCAAATTTCTAATGGAGAAACTAGGAGAATTGAAGGAAGAAATAGACAATAAAACCATACTAGTGGGAGACCTAAACCAACCATTATCAAATTTAGATAAATCAAATCAAAAAATAAATAAGAAAGAGGTAAAAGAAGTGAATGAAATCTTAGAAAAATTAGAATTAATAGACATATGGAGAAAAATAAATAGGGATAAAAAGGAATACACCTTCTTCTCAGCACCACATGGCACATTCACAAAAATTGACCATACATTAGGTCACAGAAACATAGCACACAAATGCAAAAAAGCAGAAATAATGAATGCAGCCTTCTCAGATCACAAGGCAATAAAAATAATGATTAGTAATGGTACATGGAAAACCAAATCTAAAACCAATTGGAAATTAAACAATATGATACTCCAAAACCGTTTAGCTAAAGAAGAAATCATAGAAACAATTAATAATTTCATCAAGGAAAATGACAATGGCGAAACATCCTTTCAAACCTTTTGGGATGCAGCCAAAGCGGTAATCAGAGGCAAATTCATATCCCTGAAAGCTCATATTAACAAACAAGGGAGAGCAGAGATCAATCAATTGGAAATGCAATTGAAAAAACTCGAAAGCGATCAAATTAAAAACCCCCAGCAGAAAACCAAATTAGAAATCCTAAAAATTAAGGGAGAAATTAATAAAATCGAAAGTGATAGAACTATTGATTTAATAAATAAGACAAGAAGCTGGTACTTTGAAAAAACAAACAAAATAGACAAAGTACTGGTCAATCTAATTAAAAAAAGGAAGGAAGAAAAGCAAATTCACAGCATTAAAGATGAAAAGGGGGACAGCACCTCCAATGAGGAGGAAATTAAGGCAATCATTAGAAATTACTTTGCCCAATTATATGGCAATAAATACACCAATTTAGGAGAAATGGATGAATATATACAAAAATACAAACTGCCTAGACTAACAGAGGAGGAAATAGAATTCTTAAATAATCCCATATCAGAAATTGAAATCCATCAAGCCATCAAAGAACTTCCTAAGAAAAAATCCCCAGGGCCTGATGGATTCACCTGTGAATTCTATCAAACATTCAGAGAACAGTTAACCCCAATACTATACAAACTATTTGACATAATAAGCAAAGAGGGAGTTCTACCAAACTCCTTTTACGACACAAACATGGTACTGATTCCAAAACCAGGCAGGTCAAAAACAGAGAAAGAAAACTATAGGCCAATCTCCCTAATGAATATAGATGCAAAAATCTTAAATAGGATACTAGCAAAAAGACTCCAGCAAGTGATCAGAAGGATCATTCACCATGATCAAGTAGGATTCATACCAGGGATGCAGGGCTGGTTCAACATTAGGAAAACCATCCACATAATTGACCACATCAACAAGCAAACTAGCAAGAACCACATGATTATCTCAATAGATGCAGAAAAAGCCTTTGATAAAATACAACACCCATTCCTATTAAAAACACTAGAAAGCATAGGAATAGAAGGGTCATTCCTAAAAATAATAAACAGTATATATCTAAAACCAACAGCTAATATCATCTGCAATGGGGATAAACTAGATGCATTCCCAATAAGATCAGGAGTGAAACAAGGATGCCCATTATCACCTCTACTATTTGACATTGTACTAGAAACACTAGCAGTAGCAATTAGAGAAGATAAAGAAATTGAAGGCATCAGAATAGGCAAGGAGGAGACCAAGTTATCACTCTTTGCGGATGACATGATGGTCTACTTAAAGAATCCTAGAGATTCAACCAAAAAGCTAATTGAAATAATCAACAACTTTAGCAAAGTTGCAGGATACAAAATAAACCCACATAAATCATCAGCTTTTCTATATATCTCCAACACAGCTCAGCAGCAAGAACTAGAAAGAGAAATCCCATTCAAAATCACCTTAGACAAAATAAAATACCTAGGAATCTATCTCCCAAGACAAACACAGGAACTATATGAACACAACTACAAAACACTCGCCACACAACTAAAACTAGACTTGAACAATTGGAGAAACATTAACTGCTCATGGATAGGACGAGCCAATATAATAAAAATGACCATCCTACCCAAACTTATTTATCTATTTAGTGCCATACCCATTGAACTACCAAAATACTTCTTCACTGATTTAGAAAAAACCATAACAAAGTTCATTTGGAAGAACAAAAGATCAAGGATATCCAGGGAAATAATGAAAAAAAACACATATGATGGGGGCCTTGCAGTCCCAGACCTCAAACTATATTACAAAGCAGCAGTCATCAAAACAATTTGGTACTGGCTAAGAAACAGAAAGGAAGATCAGTGGAATAGACTGGGGGAAAACGACCTCAGCAAGACAGTATACGATAAACCCAAAGATCCCAGCTTTTGGGACAAAAATCCACTATTCGATAAAAACTGCTGGGAAAATTGGAAGACAGTGTGGGAGAGACTAGGAATAGATCAACACCTCACACCCTACACCAAGATAAATTCAAAATGGGTGAGTGACTTAAACATAAAGAAGGAAACCATAAGTAAATTGGGTAAACACAGAATAGTATACATGTCAGACCTTTGGGAGGGGAAAGGCTTTAAAACCAAGCAAGATATAGAAAGAATCACAAAATGTAAAATAAATAATTTTGACTACATCAAACTAAAAAGCTTTTGTACAAAGAAAACCAATATAACTAAAATCAGAAGGGAAACAACAAATTGGGAAAAAATCTTCATAGAAACCTCTGACAAAGGTTTAATTACTCATATTTATAATGAGCTAAATCAATTGTACAAAAAATCAAGCCATTCTCCAATTGATAAATGGGCAAGGGAAATGGATAGGCAGTTCTCAGATAAAGAAATCAAAACTATTAACAAGCACATGAAGAAGTGTTCTACATCTCTTATAATCAGAGAGATGCAAATCAAAACAACTCTGAGGTATCACCTCACACCTAGCAGATTGGCTAACATAACAGCAAAGGAAAGTAATGAATGCTGGAGGGGATGTGGCAAAGTAGGGACATTAATTCATTGCTGGTGGAGTTGTGAACTGATCCAACCATTCTGGAGGGCAATTTGGAACTATGCACAAAGGGCGACAAAAGAATATCTACCCTTTGACCCAGCCATAGCACTGCTGGGTCTGTACCCCAAAGAGATAATGGACACAAAGACTTGTACAAAAATATTCATAGCTGCGCTCTTTGTGGTGGCCCAAAACTGGAAAACGAGGGGATGCCCATCAATTGGGGAATGGCTGAACAAACTGTGGTATATGTTGGTGATGGAATACTATTGTGCTCAAAGGAATAATAAAGTGGAGAAGTTCCATGGAGACTGGAACAACCTCCAGGAAGTGATGCAGAGCGAGAGGAGCAGAACCAGGAGAACATTGTACACAGAGACTAATACACTGTGGTATAATCGAACGTAATGGACTTCTCCATTAGGGGCGGTGTAATGTCCCTGAACAACTTTCAGGGATCCAGGAGAAAAAAAAAACACCATTCATAAGCAAAGGATAAACTATGGGAGTGGAAACACCGAGAAAAAGCAACTGCCTGAATACAGAGGTTGAGGGGACATGACAGAGGATAGACTTTAAATGAACACTCTAATGCAAATACTATCAACAAAGCAATGGGTTCAAATCAAGAAAACATCTAATGCCCAGTGGACTTACGCGTCGGCTATGGGGGGTGGGGGGGAGGAAAAGAAAATGATCTATGTCTTTAACGAATAATGCTTGGAAATGATCAAATAAAATATATTTAAAAAAAAAAAAAAAAAAAAGAAAAAACCTCTGAATAATTAGTCAAGTATGGGGTCCATTCTTGAAGAAAATATTTTAGTATAGGAAGAAGGGAAATGAGGCAGGATCTGGTTATCAGAATTTCAACTTTTGCAGCAAAGAGGGACACTTCTTGAGAGTTAATAATTTCTTACTTCTGGGGAGTAGAGATTTTTATCTCTTCTTATTTTCCCTTCAACCATTATACCTTTCAGTAAATTCATTCATTCATTTAGCTAGGAAAGATAAAATAGACCCACAGGGACTACTAGCAATGAATCAAGAGAAGAGATAGCTTTCAAGAGTGTGAGTTTACATTCAGTTGAGAGTTGAGCTCCCTACCCAACTATATAAAGGCAGAACAACATGAGGAATAGTGTTAGAAGCTGGTTTTAATCACGTGTTCCCTAATAGTATCTCTCTACTAGTGTACTTTATATTTGTGTTAGTAATCAGAGATTATACTCCAAATAGTTTTATAGCTATTATCATTACTTTCCCATCTCAGTGAATTTACCTAATTGTGTCTACTCGCCAATTATTAAAGAAGAGCACAATAGTGGGAATGGGTGGATAATGAACTATAGATTTTGTTGTATAGAATGAGTACATTAAATATTAGATCATTTACCTCTGAAGAATACAACTTGCTAGTGTAATTTCAAAAGTAAGGGGGATGGATCCTCCTATCATAAAGACTGTTACATTAAAAAAATTATGCATGTAATGAGTAATTTTTTATTTTTCCTTTCTTTTGGTATCTTCCTCTATGAATTATTTAAAATACTAATCCCTTAGTACTTTAGGAACTGTAATTTCTATTACTATATGCCTCCTTTGCATGATTCATCAAGTGAAGATATTATTCATAATTCATAATATTTTTCATAATTTTACAAATTGAGTTTCTTCTCTTTTACATTATGTACTGGGGCATTAAATTTCTTATATGATAATTCTACTATCATAGATAATGAGAACAGATGACTATAGAAATATTGGCAAATCTCTTTCTTTCTGTGATAATTCTTGTTTTTCTTCCAGTTTTATCTAAAATACTCTGGGGAAGATTTGGCTTAGTTGAATCTCAAACCATGCTGCCAACTCATTTTCTCCTCCACTGCCTTTTAGTAATTTTAAGCCAATATTGGCTACCATGTACCTCTGAATGGGAAGAATATCAATTGCTTATTGACTGAAGTGATTTGGGGACTATTTTGGACTCTGTGATGACTGCTTTATATCAGTTAAACTTCTTTAATAAATAGTAATGATGATATTCAATATATTTGTCTTTATATCTTCCTCATTTTTTCTGAATCAATACTTTATTTTTTAAATATAGTTATACTATTCAAATTTACAAGAACATCTTGTTTTTTTTCTTTTCATTTAGTGTTGATTTTAACTTTGATAATAGTCTGAATACGTCTAAATCTAAAACACAAATTTTGGAAACATTTATCAAATTAACAATAAATTATTTATCATTTCTTCAGTTTAATTCAGTGTTTTTTTTTTTTTTGTAAAACTATTGAGTCTCCAAGAATATATTGGTATGTTGTGGTTCAATCATTTCTTTTGTGTCTGACTCTTGACCTCATACTGGGAATTTTTGGCAATGATAATGACATACTTTGCCATTTCCTTCTGCAGATCATTTTATATATCTAGAAAGAGGGACAAAAGAAGGTTAAATGACTTATCAAGGGTCACATAGCTAGTATCTGATGCCAGTTTTTAACTCAGGAAAATGTCTTCCCATCTCCAGGCTTGATGTCCTATACCAGTGATGGTGAACCCTTTAGAGACCAAGTGCCTAAACTGCATGTGAGCATGAAAGCGGAGGTAGGAAGCACTCTCAATGGGCTGGTGGGCAGAGAGGGGGGTGATGTGAAAAATATCCTTAAGGTGCAGTGGAGAGGGGGAAAGGAGCAGCCCTCTCCAGCATACATGCCATAGGTTTGCCAGTATGGCCCATTGTACCACTTACCTTCTCTTTGCTGCTAGGCTTCTTTTTAGGAATAGTTGCAGCTTCTTTTATTATCAATAAATTTCCATTATTCTTTTCTTTAAATGTATAATAAAATAAAACATATTTTAAAGTAATTTAGAGACAAGCATTAGCAGCTGGGTTCACAAATGGACAGAGTGCCAGGTCTTGAATTAGGAAGACCAATCTTTTTAAATTCAAATCTGGCTTCAGAACCTTATTTGTGGTGTGATAACAGTCCAATCATTTAACCCTATTTGTCTCATTTTGCTCATCTCTAAAAGAATCTGGTGGAAGAAAGGGCAGACCATTACAATATCTTTTCCATGAAAGCCCCTGAAAGGGAGTCATGAAGAGTCAGGAACAATTAAAACAACTAAACAGGAGAACACTGGAGAAAGATTTTTTTTTCTAAGAAATGCAAATCTAGATTTAATTTTTTTTCTTGGATTTCAACATAGATTATGTTGATGCAAATCAATTTGGCCAAAAGAAATCTAGAAAGTTAAACTTAGAAAACTGTTTACTTTGACAGAAGATTCTGTCACTAAATACAAATTTTCTTGCCATTTTTGTTTGAAAATATGATATAACTCTAAAATATTTTCATGAAACCTAGAAGTCTTTTGATAAGGATATTACACTATTTCTTTGCAAAATAATTTTGTAATATTTTATTTCTGAAATATTTTATTTCTGACAGTCTTATTACTCTTCTACTCTAGAAAACGTGATATGTATATATAAATATATATTAGTGCTTATGTGTGTATCTATATATGTATCTATCTATCTATGTGTTTATGTATACATACATATATCTGGGGATATACTTCCTCAAGAAGAGTATGTTCAGAGTAGCATAGCAGCTATTAATATGGATTTTAAACATTCTGTCCCTTTTTAACTAAATTTGCTTTTGCTACTCTCAGACTTGGTCATTGTCAAATGTCCAATAGTTTGATCTTAAGGATGTGTATATTGAAGACAGGGAAATATTGATATTTCACTATAAATTAAATCAGAAGACCATAGAGGGAAAGATGAATACAAAGAAGGAACATTTCTAAGTTTAACAACGGAAGACATAATTGCCACAAAGAAGGAATGAAAATAATGTTTGGAATGTTTAATAATAAGAAAAAATAATTATAAAAGT
Source organism: Monodelphis domestica (assembly GCF_027887165.1). Classification (NCBI taxonomy): domain Eukaryota; kingdom Metazoa; phylum Chordata; class Mammalia; order Didelphimorphia; family Didelphidae; genus Monodelphis; species Monodelphis domestica. The sequence goes on along the minus strand of NC_077234.1, from coordinate 139,407,952 downwards.
ATATGAAAGTAATCACGTGAGAGTTGGATAGGTATGGATCAAAGCATACTATCTTTCACTTCAGTGTATTTATAGCTTTATTTTGGGGTTTTGGTTTTGCATGGGTATACTCTTATAACAATGACTAGTATGGAAGTGTATTTTACATGATTAAAAAAATCCTTGTAACTCCAGGACTCCTGGTTGGTACTCATTAAGTTAGTGTTTGTTGTCAATCTGAATTGGATAATACCTCTCCGAAATCTAGACTACTGACCTTTTATTGTCCCAGTTCCCATAACTATATTGAACAGTATATAATGCAAATTTTATATAGATAGGTCTTGGAAGAATATTCCAAAGTCAAGAATTTGTGATTTCCTAAATATGATATTTTTCTGTATTAATGGAAACATAGTATCTTGAATAAGAAAAATAGTGGGATCAGTTTGCTTTGACCTATCAGAGCTTTAAAAAATCCCTAAAGATCACAGTCTAGTCACTTCTCTTCAAGTTCACAGTTAAGGAACTAAATCTCAGAAAGGTGATTTACATAGAACTTGGATATCTTATCAGATGGAACTTATCAGAACTTGGATACAAATTCTGATTCTGAAACTCTAAATTTGATATTTTTATCACTGTGCCATAGAATATCTGAAATGGCAGAAAGGACTAGGTAACATTAAGTTTACTTCATACTCTATTATTTTATGATTCTATGAAAATGTTGTGGACTATAGAGGTATACCCCTGGGGTTCAGGAAGGATACCTTTTGCAAGAATGCAAGTCTCTAAAACTTAAAGCTTAAAAGGAAAGGGAGAGATTTATTAGTAATGTTGATTTTTTGGCCAGCAAGACTTTTGCTCCCTGAATGCCTCCATTCTGGGGTTTTTATATTTTTCTATAGCAGTGAGGGCATGACTCTGGAGCAAGGAGTTGGGTGGGGGGAGGTTAGCCCAAAGGCATGGGGGGTAATTCTCATCATTTGAAGGATGAATGAATGTGCTGTGTCTCTTTGTCCATCTCAATTCAATGGTGCAATCAAAGGAGGGAAATCTCCAAGGTCAGGTATTTGGGATTGGGAGTCACAGGGCCTACTGGAGAAGAGGAATTTCCCTGATAATAGTTTGCCTGAGTTTCTAGGGATACAATGCACATGCTAAAAAGAAATACTAATTATATTAATTAATGATAAATATTTATAATTTATGGCTAATGATCACTGCACAATTTTTATGCATTGCATTAATGTAAAATTAATTTAATTTTGAGTTTCATCAGTTTCTATATTCTATCTGTGGATATATAGTCATATGATGATTATAAAATATACCTGTTGGGACACAATATTAAATAATGAAAATGAAGATCAGATCAGGTAGATGATTAGGGAGCTAGAAAGAATAGGGAAATAATTTTATAGGCTGATGTTTTCTCTCTCCATCTTTGGAAGGGTATCATGGAATCAAAGGGTGATAAGTGAAAACAAAGAGTAAAAAAGGCAGTTAGAGGAAGAATGGAATTATTCAATTAAGAATAATAATAATAAACCTAGTGCTAAGAAATAGACTAATGTAAGTCTCAGAAATATTTCCATGTTTCACTCAGTCACCTAGAGCTTCCTGGTTCTATCATTTACCCATCCACTATAATAGTATTTGAGAAGATTATGAGAAGATTGAGGTGAAGGATTTGAAATGTCCTCCCTTTCCAAATATTTCCCACAAATAATAAAAAAAAATCCCCATAGAATAAGTGCTAAAGGAGGTAAAAACTGATAAAAGTCTGTAGTGAAGCAAGTAGCCATTGACAATTAGGGAGGAAGGTCTTTGACTTCAGTGGCTTCCATCTCAGTAGATAGAGCAAATACCCCAGAGGAAACAATGGAGAATCAAGAAATGTCAAGACCTGGGGGCAAGAACAGCAGTTTTAATTCCTTTATTGAATTTAGGAGCTTTCTGAGATTGTTTAAGGGCTGAATCACTGTCAAAATGTTAGTCACCTCCAGGAGAGTCAAGTCCTGGCTGTTGTCACTGGATGGGGGTAAGAGGAGGTGAACTGCTTGCTTGTAGTGGCAGAACTTCTAGGAGGCTCTAGTTGAATCACCTGAGTCCAGTCACAGAGTAGGGTTTAGCAGGAGACCAAGGATTATACATGAACCTGGACTATAAAAATTGGAAATAAGACCTAGGAAATAACAAACAAAGAATCCTGAAACCTGAGGCACTATAGCATTAAGCTAAGAATGAAGCCCATTACACTGGCTATGAAAGGAGAGAGAGCCCAACTTTTGAGAGCTATTATGTGGACAGAAAATACATGGATTTGAACTCACAGGACTCCTATATCTAAAACAGCAAAGAAAAATGATAAATAGTCACAAGCTCAAGAGCTTTTGAAAGAACTTAAAAAGACCTCAAAAATCAAATGAGTGGTTAAGGGAAAAAAAAGCCACATAAGATTTAGAAAGCTATGAAAGAAAGATCATACAACTAGGAAAAAAGAAATACAGAAAATCATGAAAGAAAATAATTCATTTTGAACTAGAATTGTACAAGGGAAAATTAATTACTTCCAATGGCAATAAGAATTTTTTAAAAAGTATCAAAAGAAAGAAACATTAGAAGAGAATATGAAACATCTTATCACAAAAACAACTTACCTGAAAAATAGAACAAGGAGAAATAACATAAAAGTTGTTGTGTTCCCAGAAAGTTATGATAAAAAATGGTTAGACAATATACACCAGAAAATCATCAAGGAAAACTGCCCCCAAATTCTAAAATCAGAGGCTAAAATAGACATTCAGATAAATCATTGATTACTACCAATTACCCCATGATGAAAATGCACAGGAACATCTTTGCAAAGTTCCATTACTTCCAGATTAAAGAGAAAACATTACAATCAATAAAAGAAAACAAATCAGTTTAAATACAGTGGACCTACAATCAGAATAACAAGAGACTTAACAGCTTTAACATTAAAGGGACAAAGGACATGGAACAATATATTTTGAGAAGAGGAAATGGGTTTACAGCCAAGAATAACATACAAAGCAAAGCTGAACATAATTATACAAGCTAAAAAATGTATATTTAAATAATTAGGAGGGAAATCCAAAACTTAGTAGAAAATTTAATCTCTAAGAAACATGAAAGGTAAATATGAAAGACTAATTATAAAAAAACACTTATTTATAATTAATTACTTTTTATATGGGAAAATGTCATCTATATCCCTTACTAATGGCATGATTAACTTGGTAGCCTAGAAGACCATATATAGATAGAAGTCTTCATATAGAATTGAATATAATGGAATGAGCTAATTAATAATAACAATAATAATAATAGAGCAGGAAGAGGGCAAGTGGAAACATTATTTTATATAAGAAAGAAATATAGCTTAGAAGGGAGGAGGATATATATACACATGTATAGGTGACAATTGTTAATGTCTTCTTAATATATGATGAAACAGGAGTGGAAAAGGGATAAACCACAGGAAAGACCAAGTGTCTCCTTAAGGGATTAAGAGAAAGGAAGACAAAATAAGAGAAAATACAGTAAGAGGATAAGAAAAGGGAAGATTCTTAGAAGGCAGTATATATCAAGAAATGGGAGAGATAAAATGAGAGATAAGGAATGGACTCCTAGGACAAGATAAGGAAGAGATTTTTAGAATCAAACTCATGTCAGGAATTAGAACTGCAGCATCAGGAACATATATAAGGGATTTTTGGAAAGACAGATTGGATAAAACTAAAACTAAAGGGAAAGAGATAAGGGAGAGATATTTAGAAGGTGGAACAATTTAGAATTAGGAAGATAAATATCAAGGACAATGAAAATATTCTAAGAAGGGTTATAAATTGGATAAATAGTGGGTATAATAAACTGCATGTGTGAAGAGGGATATGGCAAAAAGAAAGGACAAGAAGAGCAGTGAATAAAAAACAGTAGTAATTATGACTGAGTGTGAATGGGATGAATTCAATCATAAAATGAAAAAAAGATAGTGGAATCAATGAAAAATCAAACCCCCAAAATATATTGCTTACAAGAAAGGTACTTAAAATGAGAGACACACATAGAGTTAAAAAAAAGACTGGAATAGAATATACTTTGCTTCTACTGATTCAAAGAAAACAGATATAGTATTTACATTCTCTGACAAAGTTAAAGCTACAATAGATAAAACAAAAGAGATGATTAGGGAAATTATATTATGTTAAAATATATCATAGAAAATGAAGCATTATTAATATTAAACCTATATGCATTGCACCAAATGTTATTGTATCCATATATTGAAAAGAAAAAACATTAAATGAGTTAAAGGTGGAAAAAAATTTTAAAAATATTTTGAAACTGTTTCAATTTTTGCCTCTCAGAACTAGATAATTCTAATAAAAACAAGCAAGAAAAAAACTAAAGGCAAAGAATAAATCTCAGATAACTTAAATATGATGAATATCTGGAAAAAATTGAATGGAAACAGAAAAGAGTATGCTTTCTTTTTGTGGCACATTACCTTTACAAAAAAATGGCCATATATCATGGCACAGAAAGGTTATAATTAAAAGTAGAAAAAGCAGTACTGTTAATTGTATCCATTTCAGATCACAATGTAACAAAAATTGTATGTAATAAGGGACCATGGGAACACAAAGTTAACACCAATTTGATATAATATGAGTTAATCTTAATGAATCAGAGCTTTAAAAAACAAAAAATACAAACAAATAATTTCATTAAAGAGAATGATGAGACAATACCTCAAAAGTTATGGGAGATAGCAAAAGCAGTAATTAGAGGAAAATTTATATTGTTGAATGCTCATATTTAAAAAGTGAAGAAAAGCCCAATAAATGAGATGATAATTTTAAACAAAACCTAGAAAAAATCCCCAAATGGACACTCTATTGGAAATCCTAAAAATTAATAGTGTATCTAATAAAATTAAATTCAAGAAACCCATTGAATTAATAAAGTTTGGACTTGGTTTTATGGAAAAAAATCAATAAAATAACTAAACCACTAGTGAACATGATCAAAAAAAGAAAAAAAATCACTCACATAAAAATGAAATGGATAAATATACCACTAATGAAGGTGAAATTAAATAAAATTTAGGAGTTATTTTGCTCAGTGATATGCTAGAAAATTTAACAATGTAAGCAAAATGTATGAATATGTATAAAAAACTAACTGTGAGGAGCAGCTGGGTTGCTCAGTGGTTTGAGAGCCAGGCCCAGAGACAGGAGGGTTCAAATCTGGCCTCAGACACTTCCCAGCTGTGTGACCCTGGGCAAGTCCCTTAACCCCCATTGCCTAGCCCTCACCACTCTTCTGCCTTGGAACCAATACACAGTATTGATTCCAAGATGGAAGGTTAGGGTTTTTTTTTAAATATTTAACTGTGTACTGTCAAATTTAACTGTCAAAATAAAAATTAGCATATCTAAATAAACCTATTTTAGAAAAAGAAATTAAACAAACCATAAATAAACTTCCAAAGAAAAATATAAGGGCCAGATGAACTTCCAAGTGAATTTTATTAATTATTTTAAAAATTAACAAATTCCATTTTTAAATAAATTGTTCAAAATAATAAGTAATTAAGGAGTTTTTCCTAAGTTCTTTTATGAAATAATTATGGTGCTGATAACCTAAACCAGGAAGGCCAAAAACAGAGAAAGAAAATTATATAGCAAATTCTTTTATAAATGTAGATTCAAAAATCCTAAATAATATACTAGATAGAATACAACAATATATCACAAAAAATATACATTGTCACCAAATAAGGTCTCTAATGGGAAGCCAGGAATATTTCAATATGAGGAAAACAATAATCATAATTATTTTTATTAATAACAAAGTCAATAAAAACACATGAGTATATCAATAGATGCAAAAAAACCTTCATTGACAAAAATAAATTACTCAAATGGATTTTTTCTAAAAATAATTATAAAACAATCGCCTAAAACCATCAGCAAATATTGTTTGTAAGAAGGATAAGCTAGAAGCCTTCCCAATAAGATTAGGAGTGAAACAAGGGTTCCATTATCAGCAATATTATTTAACATAGTCTTAGAAATGCTAGCAATAACAGTAAGAGAAGGAAAAGAAACTGAACAAATCAGAACAGTCGAGGAGTTAATAAAATTATCCCTGAAGATGTCATGATGGTGTATATGGAAACCACTAGAAATTCAACTATGAAATTAATTAAAAATGATCAATAATTTTAGCAACGTAGTAGGAAAAATAATCCTACATAAATCGTCATCATGTTTATGTCCTTAAAAAAGTCTTCCAAGAAGACATAGCAAGAAATACTCAATGTAAAATAACCAGAGATAAAATAAAATAGCAGAGAATATACCTGTCAAAACAAAGCCAGGAATTAGATGAACATTATTATAAAACACTTTTTATACAAATAAATTCAGATCTAAATAATTAGAGAAGTATTAATTATTCATGGATGCACAGAGCCAATATAATTAAAATGGCAGTCCTACCTAAACTCATCTACTTTTTCAATGTCCTACCAATTAAATTATCAAAAATATTTTATTGAGCCAATAAAAATAATGAAAAAATTGTTTTGAAAAATAAAAAAAAATTCAGAGTATAAAAAAATCAAGAAATTGTAAAGGAATGAAATCTAGTACCTTTAGATTTTAAATTCCAGTATAATATAAAATGGCAATTATTAAAACTATCTAATACTGGATAAGAAATAGAAAATTAGATTAATGGAACAGGACAGACAAAAAACAAATAGTAGTAGAAGTTTTTATCAGTGTTGTAATTTACAAAAAAACATAAGATTTTGGGGACAAAATTCAATATTTGGTAAAAAAATTTGGGACACCTGGAATGTACTTTGGAAGAAACTAGATGTAGATCAATATCTTACACCATTCACTAATATGAAAAAAACTGGTTACATGATCTAGACATAAAAGGAGATGTCATAAGTAAACTAGATGAACAGAGAATATATTTCCTATCAGATTTATTGATAGAAAAAGACTTTATAAGTCAAGATGAATTGGAGAGCATTGTTAAGAAGTAAAATAGATAATTTTGAATACATTGAATTGAAAAATATTCATACAAATAAAACAAATGTTGCCAATATTAGAAGAAAAGCAAAAAATTTGGGGGGAAACTTTTTTATAGACAGCTTGTCATATAGAGGTCTCATTGAAAACATGTAGAGAACTTTGCAAAATTTAGATGAATAAGAGTCATTGCTCACTTGATAAATGGGCAAACAATATGAACAGACGATCTTCTTCAGCTGAAGACATCAAAGCTATATATTGGCATATAAAAATGCTCTAATTCATTACTTAGAGAAATGCAAACCAAAACAATTGAGAACTCATCTCCCACCCATCAAATTGGCTAAACTGACAAAAGGGCAACATGATGAATATTAGAGGGGATGTAGAAAGATAGATATACTAATACACTGTTGGTGAATTTTTGAACTGATCAGCCATTTTGGAGAGCAATTTAGAATTATACCCAGAGTGTTATAAAACTGTGTTTACTGTTAGACTAAGCAATATCTTTGGTAGGTCTATTTCCCAGAGGTCAGATGAAAAGGAAAGAAATAACTCATATCTTCCAAAATATTTATAACAGCCCTCTTTTTGGTGACAAAGATGTTGGAAAGGCATGGAGGCCCATAATTTGGGGAATGGCTAAGGAAATTGTGGTCTGTGATTGTGATGTGATACTACTGTCAGCCATAAGCAATGAGCAGACTAAAAAACAAAGCAAGAACAAAAAACTTGGAAATATCCACATGGGAAAATGAACATTGAAATGAGTAGAACTAAGAAAACATTATACACACCTAGAGATTTAATATTTGAAAAATAACTTGTGATTTTTGCCTTAAGAGAATGAACGAACACTGGAAACATGAAAGACGCAATGTATATATACACATCTTTCTCCTCAATGATGTCTGCTATGATGTGGGAAAAGGATGGAAGAGCTGAGCCACTTATAAATGAATTCTATTAAAAAATAAGTGCCTTAAATTGTCCTAAAGTGTTATAATATGATCTTAATAATTAATACTAATTATTAATAATCTTAATATATATTTGTGTAATAAAGTAATTTTATTCAATTAAAATATACGGTGCAGAAAAATCCTGTTTTACATTATATATGAACAACTATTTTACAAGAATGTGACTAACTAAATATAGTGAAAAAAAACCATAAATAATAGTGTGATTTTCTTATTTCTACTCTACTGTTCAGTCTCTGTACCTCTAAATTGATATCCTGATAAATATATTATTATAATAACTGGCATTTATAAGTTATTTTGTGCTGAGAATTGTTATAAACAATTTATAATTATTATGTTATTTGGTCCTTACGACAACCCTAGGAAGTATTTGCCATCCTTTAGTTTATGAGGTCCTTGAGGACTGAAAACATATTTTACCTCCTTTTGTAACTCCATTGTGTAGTGCCGTGCCTGACATATAGATAGGTGCTTAATACATGTTAATTGATTTATTGCTAGATGACATTTTCATTCTAACCATGAACATATTCTCAAAAGTAACTGTGACATCATGGATCACTGAAAACGCAACCTTAGATCTAGAAGAAACCACCAAAAATATTTAGTCTTAATACCTTCATTTTACAGATGAGGAAATTGTGTTCCAAATAGTTTAAATGAGGTGCTTAGAATCACAAGTAGTGCAGAGTCAAGAGTTGAATCCTAGGCCTCTGATACCAGAACTAATGCTCTTTTTCCTGTACTATGATTTAATGGTGAGTATGAGAAACCAACCATTCTTGCCATTCTCATGCATTTCTTATTCATGACTTACCTTAAATTTACCACAGGAGTCAATCCAACATACTGGTAATATTCTTTGAATTTGTTTAACAATTAAAATAGATACAGAACAGAGTATCTGCCCATGCCTTTACATTTATTCTTCATATGTGGTCTTTCTTTGCTGCTGATCATGTATTTCTTTGATGACATAATTTACACCGTATTATTTTTTCTTTGCAATATATAACAGCCTATTCATTTTTATCAAATACTTCTCTTGTTCTTCTGGTGATGCAATTTCATTTCTCAAAAAACTGTAATGTCCTATGATGAGCAGACCTGTAGTACTAAGAGAAGAATATTTCCTGGAATAGCTTGCTGTTATTAAGGAATATTCACAACCTCTGAAAAAATGAAGAAGAGTCCTAAGTGCATACATATTGATGCCTATAAAAATAAGACCTGTCTTTTCATGTCCATATTATACCATCCTATACAGATAAATATTTCTTGATTCACTGATATATATGACCTTCCCATCTTTGACTTTAATCCAATCTTTATACCCTCCAGTAATGTTGTAGCAAATTTAGTAATTGAGGCAAAAAAAAAGTGAGACATAATTGATGAGTAATATATGAAAAAACTACAAAAATACCAGTCATTCATGACGATGTGATGGTATTCTGCTATATAGTATAATGTTTCTACACCTCAAAACCTAGCTCAGTATGTTTTGTAGCAATAAAATGCAAATATATGTAAATACAAATTTGTTTTGCTGAACAACTCAAGCTGGATCACAATTTACAGCCGAGATATAACCTATAAATTTATGCATAAAATGACACTTTCAAATTGTATTATGAAATATTGTATTTTCATGCATAAGAATTGACAAATATCTATAACAAAATAAGCCTCTGGTCTGTCATTTTTTTTAAAGCTAGGTTATAGAGTATAGTCTGAAAGCATTCAATTATTTCTCCCCTGCTTGTCTGTATATTTTTGAAACAATTTATCAGCATTTTCATAATCAATACCTCAAGAAAATAAACTGTTTTGTGAATGATATCTTCCGTAAACTGACTACAATAAATAAACACATTTATGCAATTACTCTAATTAATCCTTTGATTATGTAGATATAACTTTCACAGTATTTATTTTAGCAACAACATCAGGCATATACCACTTCACTAGGAAATTTTAAACACAGATGCTTCGTAGGGGTATCTTGAGTGAGAAAATATTTGGCAATACATTTTTACCAGGGTGCAAATCTCCCCTTCCATTCTTAGAATGCAAATACACAATGTATTGAAGAGAGTTGCTATGGTTGTTAAGAAAGGGAGCCAATAGAATATCCCCAAATGAATGTTCTTTGTGAGCCTATATGATAAAACATGCCATACTTCTTTTTCCCCAAGGGATACAATGGTATAGTACTTTTATAATGTGTTGAAGAAGAAAATAATATAACCATATATGTGGCAGTGGATGGATCTGGTTGAAGAGAAAAGAAAGTATTTTATTATTATACTATGTGCCACCATTTACTAGTTGTTTATCAATTATGTTTTCCTGAGTTACTTTGGATAGGCAGTTCTCTCACCCTTTGGAAATCATAAATTACAGGATCCAGAGAGGGGAAAGAAAAAAAAATCTACTTGTTGACATAATTTCCTGATCAGTACAACTTAAAATTAGGCAAAAGGAAGATTTTCTCCACTATGCCTGAAAGATCATACTGTTGCTTCTCTCCTGAAGAGAAGGAAACCAGGCTCATTAAAAATTTAGGTCGAGTTGGGGAAAATTAAAAATTCTACCATTCACCTACTTAGTGAAGTTAATACTTACTATATATAGTAATTGAATTTTTTTAGGAAAGGCATAGCCAGCTTTTACTTTCTTCCAATTACACTATAAACCTTGTCTTTTATATAGGGTTGGTCAACATAGAGGAGAAGAAAAACATCATCATAAACTATCTTTTCCAAAATTGGGATTTTTGTGTGAATATGTTAATAAAAATGAATTCAGTCATTTAGTAATATTCTTCAAAATGATTTATTCAGTGGTGATGAGCTATTTTACAAGACATAGAAAATAATTCCACTCCTCTCTCCTGCAGAAACCAGATTCCATTAATAAAGTGAAAACAATTTCCTTTTGAATTCTTGAATATTTGTTTCAGATCAGTGTGTACTGTCAAGTTAAGAGTAAATTTACAGCCAAAATTCTGACAAATAACACAGTTTTTTTATCTCCATGTATTTATATTGGCTTACCCCCATGCCTGTCCAATATATGTTCTCCCCTGTCATTGCTATATCTTGGAATTCCTGGTTTCCCTGGGAACTCATTCATGTACCCAATTCTACATGAAAACTTTTTTGATTTATCAAATTTATGGTGCTCTGTTTACTAAATCTCTCTTGTATTATTTTCCTGTATGTTATCTACAAGCTTATGCATATACATAGTGTTTTCCCTATTAAAATATAAGGTCATTGAGTATAGATTGTTACAATTCTGCCTTTGTGACTAAGACTTAGCACAGTGCTTATTATAGAGTGAGCAATTAATGAATGTCTTTCAACTATTTGATTGAACAGGTAGAAACTGAGTTGACCATTTCACTTATCCTGATATTGAATACATAATTATTTAACGATACATATGTACTGGGAGAGAAACTTACAAATCAAAATGTAATTTAATAAAACAGACAGAAGGTTTTTTTTTATGTTCATGCCAGTAAACTTCCATGAAGGTAATTCTCCTTTTTGATTTTAAAGAAAAAAAAAACAGACTATAAATACAAGCTTGTTGAAAAGTCAGTTTTTCTATGCGTCAATGATCTTGGAAAAGGATGACTTGACCATCTGTAGCCGAGACAGAAAAGTTTTTTTCTGGCTGCTAGTAGATCCTGATAGAGAAAACAGAACTGCAAAAGGGGTAAGAAATGGCCCCTACTTGGCTTTCTGTTAGGGGTCACTTTATTTTTAATTCAGAGATAATCTGATAAATTCCTGTCAAGTCTTGTTGACAATTTCTTATTTTAGAGGGTTTCCTACTATCTTCCTTGACCTTTTCCCCTCATCTTTTTACTCAGTTGTTTTTTCTTCTTCTTTTTACAGTGCTAACCATTTCTTTTTCCTATCTGGTTTGGTGGAAGTGTTAGGTTGTGATGATTACTGAAAAAAAGAGGTGACTCAGTAATTATCATAAATTCAGCATGTCTATTCCCACATTCATTCCAGCGGAGGGGGGCACCCTATCCTGCTAGACATCTATATTAACAGCCTCAGGGGCATTCTGGACCTTTCCTTTTCCCTCATCTTTCTCTTGTCTAGTAGATTCTATCAGTTAATATATCTTTTTTTTTTTTTAGTTATAGCATGTCCTTCATCTATCCTCTTTCACTACTGACACAGCTTCTCCCACAATCCAGGTACTTGCTCTTGTTGTTCAGTCATTTCAACTGTGTCCAACTCTCTATGACCCCATTTGAAGTTTCTTGGCAATGATTCTAGAGTTATTTGTCATTTCCTTCCTCAGCTCATTTAATAAATTAAAAATCAAGGCAAAGAGAATTTAAATGACTTGCTTAGTGTCACACAACTAGGTTTTGTTTGAAGCCAGATGTGAATTAAGGAAGATGAGTCTTCTTGAGTCCAGATCTGGCACCCTTTCATTGAGCCACCTACCTACCCAAGGCATCCATTACTTCTTGGCTAAACTTCTATAATAGCTTCCCATTTGTTCTCCCTGCTTCTAGACTCTTCTCTTTTTAATCCATCTTTCACATTGCAATGAACTAGATATGTCTAAAACACAGATTTGATCATGTTGTGCTGCAACCCAGGCTTCAATGATCTCCTCTTGCTTCTATGTTAAATTAAAAATGGTCAGCTACTTATTTATACAACTCTGTAAATGAACCCCCATTTACTATTTCAGTGCTGTTTTATACTACTACATTTCACATACTCCACTTCAGGAAAATTGGTATGCCAACTATCCCTACTACATGACATTTCATATCCTTATTTTGTAAATTTTTTTTTCTACTTAGTCCCCTATTTCAGGAGTAAATCCCCATAACTCTTAGAAATTGTAGATTTCCAAAATTTTGTCTATGCATTTAAGAGATTATAAATTATTGTATATTCCCCAACCTATTAGTGTTCTTTCCAAGTTGAAATACTTTATATATATATTTATATATGCATATGTCATATATATTTTCTTGAGTATAGGAACAATAATCTTCTTATCTTTGTAGCCTAAAAACCAAACATAACATAGAGGCAGGATAGGATAGTGGATAGAATAATGACCTTAGAATCAAGTAGATGAAATTTTACTCATTACAAAAAAAAAAAAGATATTCACAATTATAAAAGGAACAGATGGAGTCCAAATGCAAATTGAGAAACACCATTCTTTATTTTTTCCATTACTTTTTTCTAAAATAAGCAGTATCTTTTTTCCTAACAGGATGAACATGGAAATATGCATTATATGATAATATATGCACAATCTCTATCATGTTACCTGCCTTCTTTGTAAGGAGTGGGAGGGAGAGAGAAACAACATAGATTGTGATATATCAGAAAATGAATCTTAAAAAATTTCATTGACATGTAATCTAGAAAAAAATCAAAATTTGTTATAATATAAAAGAAGGTATAGCTTTAACTTTTACATTTAACAAACATTCTAGGTTATATTAGGCAAGATGATTCACTTTTATATGCCCCAGACAGGTCTCAAAGATTCTAATTTTAGATTAGAATTATATCTACATTATTAGAAAGATTTGCTTTAAGAGGAATTCTCTAACTTTCTATATCAATGAAATCATGTTTCTCACCCCCCCCTCAATATTGTAGACTTACATAAATCTTTGAAGAAAGCTGTATTTATTGGCAATTAATAATGTCTGTTAGATGTTTTTTTCCCAACTGAACAGTTATTTCTGTTTTAATTGTAAACAACAAGAAAATAGTGGGTTGATAATAAACTTTCATGTAAAAGTGACTCATTCTAGAGTTTTTGATAACCAAAAAATGGATGCTAGACATGAAGTGATGGAAATTTTATATTTTAGCAATGAGAATAGCAAAAAGTTCAGACAATTTATTTAAAAGAACATACTTTTCAAAATGGAAAAAAAAGTTTTTTTAAAAATCAAAGTGTAATTTCCCAGGATATACTGCTGTTGATGAGGAAGAAAATAAGACTATAGGGAGAGACACATCTTGATCAGAAGCTTTGATGAGTTCAGATGGTAAAATGACATCAAAATGATGGAAATAAGTGTGCAACTAAACAGTGGTAAAATACTGGTATGGCCTATGGTAAAACTTTCAGAGATTTAAATCCCCAAATTAGCTTAAATAATTGCAGATGTATTGGTAAGTAACTATTAGAGATAAATAATAAAGGAATCCAGGAAATGGATGAATTAAATAGGAATGTGATTTCTAAATATTATACTAAAAATAACAATAATGAAAGATGATTCAACAAATTATAATGATCGTTGAATCTTTTTTTCCATTCAATAATTATTTAAATGACTTCATTGAAGAAATATGGCATATTTATTAAAATTTCAGAAGAAAATAAATTGGGACAGTAGTTATTACACTAGATGGCAGAATAGGGATATAGAAATGTTTTAACAGACTGGAATATTTGACTGAATAATGAAATCCCATAAGAAAATACAAGCAAATTTATGCATTTATATAAAAATCAAATACAGAAATATGAGATGGAGAAGACATGCATTTATAGTTGAAGTTGTATCCTCACTTGTGAAATATTGGATCCTTGAAGTATGAAAAATATCTGAGATATTGGCTATGTTTAGAAAAATTGATTAAATTGTAGATCATCAATCAAAATTTTGTATGTCTATTTCTTTGGTACTTGTTTAAATGTCTAATAATAATTGGGAAAAATCATTATGATTATCAGCAGTAAATTTTAAAAGCTATTTACAAGTTTAATGTTGAATATCCCATGGTACATAGCATATTTTAGATCATTATAAGTTAAAAACAGTATGGCCCATATATCTTCTGATTGAGTATCCACTAATTCAGTTACCAGCAGTTAACCAGTGAACAGCTGGTAAGTTTCCAATTGCCCAACAACTGATTACGTAGTGTAACAACGAAGTTCATCCACTAGCCCAGTACATGACACCTCTGACAGAGAAACAGAGAGACAGACAGACACAGACAGACATAGAGAACTATTGTTTGTCCTTTTTAAATGAAGATCAATGACTTTATGGGGAGATGTCATGACTTAGGCATGAATTGGTTTTAAGTAAGGTAGAATTGCACAAAGTCATTATAGCCTCATTCTATATTCCAGAGTTATCAAAGTCCAGTAGCAAGACAAAAGTCAGCATAACTGTCAGTGGTCCAGAATGCAGTGGATGATCTTTGCAACTTTGATGTCTGATGAGGCTCTAAGCCCTCCACAGCTTTGGCTTCAGCTGTCTTCATAGACTATAGAATACAATATTCTCACTCACATCTTCCACTGAAGAAAGTCTTCATAGGCTTGAGATAGGCATCCCCTTAAGTCACCAGTGAATTTGTGGCTCACTGTTGACCTTCAGACTGGGTAAGCCCATCTGCCAACATATTTTTGTCAGGGTATTTCTGCTGTGCATTCTTGGAGCCACAGGTGACAACTGAATTCCAGGTGAGCAGCAAATGTGGACAAACAACCCTGAAGAGGGCTTAGCAAACCTTCCCACCAGAGGTGCTAATCCTCTTTGAATATCCCCATACCTCAAAAGAGAGTGTCATACTGTATAATAATATACAACGTACATTTTTATTACCATATTTAATATGTAATGGTACTGTTTTGCTCTGTGTTTAATTTATTTATCAATTAAACTTTGTTTACATGTATGTATGTAAATTTAAAAGAAAATTACATAATATATGGTGTGTGCTTATACCTGTGGCTTCAGCCATTCATGATAGGCTTTGAAGTATTTCCCCTGTGGATATAGGTACCCTAATGTATATGTGCTTGTGATTTAGTAATGCTGATTATTTTCAATAAAATGGCCTTAATTTTATTATGTTCTTTTATGACTAAAATACTCTACAGAGCCTTTAGAAAACAAAACAAGTACTCTGGAGGAAAGTGAAAAGGAAATCATAGATTCTTAGAATTTACAGAGGTTAAAGAGACCTTTGAGTTCCCTTTGTGAGATTGAAGATACATTAGTTTTTCTATTATTTTCTGTTGCCAAATAAGAGGAGTCATCTTTTCTTTTTTCTGGAGATAGAAACTAATTAGAAAAATAGTACTTTGCCTTTAAAACATAAAATGAATTTTATTTAAAATTTAAAAATAACTTACTCTTTAACTCTACATAGGGTATTAATTTGTGAATTAATGAATATTAGTCACTACTAATGTCGTGCTTTCCTTTTATTTTTGTTTCTTCCCTTCAACATAATATATATGTACATATATATATATAAATACATGTACATGAGTACATATTTATAATGCCTATGTTTGAATGCCTGTATTTTTTGCCTATATATATGGTAGACATAGTTATCCTATGGAATAAATATACCTCATATTTTGCCCAGGTTCTGGTACATAGTAAATCCTTATTAAATGCTTGCTGACTTCATATGAAATGTAGTTTCATCTCTAAGAGATTTGATTTTTTTCAAGTTTTCTTTAATCATTATGGGAGAAAAAAGATGGGAGAAAAGGTGTACTTAGTCTTTATTTAATCCAAGTTCTTATTTTTTTATAGTTCTGCAGTTAGATATGAAAGAAGGAAAGAAGGCAAAGAATGCAATAGGGTTTAGAGGAAAGACAATGAGCAGATCTAGATTATATGTTTTTTGTTAATGCAATTTTGGACAGGTCAAAATTTTCTGATTATCTCATCTCTATACCTTTCTGACTATCTTTTAAGGGATCATTCAAAATTTGTTACAAAAAGATTTTCATGATACAATATTTTAACTAGTGCCTAATTACTAATTGTATACATGATTTAGTGGAAGTAGAGTAGAAGACTTGGAGAAACAAAGCTCATATACAGGTATTATGTTTAATGTATGGTGGCTTTATGATCATGATTAAAACAAACAACTTTTCAGTGTGCAAAGTTTAAGATTGATTATAGGTCTCATATGTATGACCAGTATATGATGCTACCATCCCGAAAGTTCCTTATTGTTGTTCTTTGGTTGATTTTAGTCTCGTTCAACTCTTGGTGAGTCCATTTGGGATTTTCATGGCAGATACAGGATCGAGGAAAGGTGTGCCATTTCTTCTTCCTCATTTCATAAATGAAGAAACTGAGGCAAATAGAAGTTGTGACATGTCCAGGGTCACACAGTTAGTGTCTAATGTCAGATTTAAACTTTAGCTTTGGCACTCTATGCAATGTATTACTTAGCCACCCAGTAATTCCTTATATGGATCAAATCATAGGTCTATGTTCTTCCTTCCTTCTCCTTCCTTCCTTCCTTCCTTCCTTCCTTCCTTCCTTCCTTCCTTCCTTCCTTCCTTCCTTCCTTCCTTGTTTCTAACTTCATAAAAGTGGAATAATTAAAGTTTAAATTTGCAATTCTTTATGATCATCTATCACTTTGATTATATTAAAAGTACAGAACTTTGTGAAAAGGGGGGGGTAATTTTGTTGGCCATTTGTGGGAAAGGAAATCTTTCCCTGACCACTGCAATTTTAAACAACATTTATATCATTTAGAAGTTATGGTTTTATCCCATTATTTAACCATCTAATCACCTTTTTTTCATTCTTTCTGTTCATTCTTTATGTTGTTATTTAATTATATTATTATTTATTGTTAGGTGTCTATGCCTTTGCCTTTCTTTTTATTCCTTTAAAAAAAAGCTTACTTTATATATTAGAATCAATATTGTGTATTGGTTCTAAGACAGGAGGGTGGTAAAAGCTGGGCATTGGGAATTCAGTGACTTTCCCAGTGTCACACAGCTAGGAAGTGTCTGAAGCCATATTGGAACCTGGGACCACCCAATTTTGGTCCTGGCACTCAATCCACTGAGCCGTCTATGTGTCCTCTGTCCTGATTCTTCTAAATAGTTGGCAATTTTCTTGCAGAGGTGGCAGTGCCATCTTTTTTTTTTGTACTCTAATCACTCAACTGTCCCCTGCCCTGCAAATCACAAATAGCTAGTTTGGAGGGTACAAGAGAGGAGTCAAGTGACTTGCTAAAATTAGAAATACTAAAAAGTACACATAAGTATTCAAGCTTCCCAAGTTGCCTCTTAATGTTCTTTCTAATAAACCACATTTTCCCTGGTATAATGCAATAGCATTGTAAGTTTTAGATGTGTTTATACCTGTTGGTATAAATAGGTCATATAACAGGCTTGACTTCAATCAAATCACTGAATAACTCCAAGATTCAGCTTCCTTCTCTAAAAAAGGCTATTGAATTAGTTGATCTTTTAAGGTCATTTCCAGCTTGAAATTCACATATCTAAGGAATTATATGTAAAAATAAATGCATGTGTGAACCATGCATGCCTATATATATGCATGTATATATGTATATATTTACATATGTGAATGTATGCATACATGCTTTTTATATCATTTATGGTGTTGTGTATGCATACATATGTGGATATATACATAATCACTTATATATCTCTAGGCTTATATGCATGATGACATGTCAGTATAATTGCATTAATATGTTTTTATGTATAATTCTATAAATATTTACATATTCTTTTTATTATTCCAGGCTTATATTCGGTCACAACTGCATTATTTGTCCTAATATATATCAAGGCTTTTTCTTTCAGATTCTTCTTATTTTTGTATCTTATTAACAGATTCTGTTAATTTACAAAGGACACCATATTCTACTTCCCGATACTCTTTGCATGCAAGACAGTTTGCTAAAGACAATAAAAATTCCTAAAGGCTAAAATATTTATTGAACTTTAAAAAAGCAAAACTATTAGTCTCTGGGTTTACTACTGATAATTAAATTAAATATTCAACTTCCCAAAGCCATTCTCAAAGATAGGCACATCTACACACAGCCTGTTTAGAAGCAGATAGGAAGTATCATTAGCTCTAATCAGCTGAGTAGCCTGTTTACATGACATAAGAAACAGTAACCACAGAAGCATAAAACTCTGCTGGACTGATTTTCTGAAGTTCTTATAATCCTTATACTGAAGATAAGAGAAAATTATGAAGAGAGAAAAAGTCCACAATGCCCAGAGCATGCACAACCACTGCTATACAACATGGTAATTCCTCAGCATGTCAGAGAAACCCAAGAGATAAGCCACTATGTAGCCCAGCATGATTGAAGAGAGTCCCCTTGGGCCCACATAGACATTGCAATGAAGAGAAACACAAGAAGGATAAAGGTACTTCGAGAATTTGCTCTTCCTTTGCTTGGTCTAGTGCCAATTGAGACACAGTTTTGAGATTCATCTCAAGTATTCATAAAGACTACTATATACAAGGGACTTCCCTAGGTATTAGAGAGACAAGGACAAAATTGATACAATTTTTTAAATGTTTGCATATACACAATACTGCAAAGATACAAGGATTTTATGTGAAGCTTTCTAGTTTAATTATTTGGGGGAAAAACATTCTGTAGCTGAACATTTTGGAACAAAATTTATGAAAGTAAAAACTCTAAGAGGTAAGTTTGGAAAGGGAGGATAGAGCTAAACTAAATCCTTTTATATATATTTATAGAGACAAAAAGGAGAAACATGTTTTTCATCAATAGTTTGACTTGGTTTGATGTCAGAAAGATTATTTGGCCACTGAACAATGATAAAAAAAGGAGAAACTATAAAATTAGGACAACCAATTAGGCAACAACTCTAAGTAATTTGGAAAATTGTTAAGAGAGCCTGAATTAAGATAATGCTCTTGGAAGTTGGGTGAAGAGATTGCTTGAGAGACATATTATTGAGGTAGAATCAATAAGACTTAACAACTGAATGAATATTAGGAATGATGTAAAAGGAAAAGTCAAAGATTCATTCAAGCCTGAATGATTAGGTCTCTAAAAGAGACCCAAGGAAATTTGCAGGAGTGGATATAATGAATATGAAAATAGTTGTTTGGTACTAATGAGTTTGAAATTCTGATAGTATTTCCAATTGGAGATGACCAACAGTGATTCCAAATTAGAGTTCAGAAAGGAAATGAACACTGTATCTCTTGATTGAAGGGGCAAGCTATTTGAATATATGGTAAGAACCAATGATCCTAGAAAGGAGGATCACATCTTTTTTTCAGAAACTATAAAAAAAGATAAACAGGACATGTGAAGATAGATTTTAATTTCTAGAATTGGGGAAAAGAGGTAAATTATGATAGGTTGCCCGAAATTTCCCAGTGTCAAATAAAATTTGAATAATTAATGAATAAATCTGTTATATGTAAAAACACTATGTTAAGTGCTCTGAATAACATATAAAAAGGTAAGAAAATTTCGGCTTTTAATGTCCTCATGTTCTAATAGAGCAGATGTACTTATGGAAGATTTTACCGACAAAGCATATAAAATATTTCCTTGCTCCTTTGGGTGTCGCTGGTAAAAATATTAATTTATCTTCTTTAATGTTTTTCCAACTGATAAAATCTTATCAGTTTCTGATGTTAAAACATTTGAAAATCTCAAGTTCTTTGTTGGCAAGAACTTCCTTTTTTAATGAGAAAGAAGTGACAGGTGATGGTGTATAGATAACTTGAATATAAAAGAGAAATTTTGGAATAGTCACTTCGTAACATAGACCAAGATACATAATGTTTGTCTTTGTCATTCTCCTGTTTCCTATACTTCACATCTCTTCCATGTCTTCATGGAGAGAGAAAGTAGAAAGCCCTAAAAGTCCATCCAGAACTTATCTCCAGATCCCATCTCCACCATTATGGCCTTGCTTTTAAAAGCATCTTCATGTCTTCTAATTCTAAAGCCAAGAGGTGGTGAAAAAAATATAATTAAAAAATCCACAAAAGTCCCTGAACAATCTGCAGGGATCTAAAAAAACACTATCCACAAGCAGAAGATAAACTGTGGTAGTAAAAACACCGATGAAAAGCAACTGCTTGACTACAGGGGTGGAAGGGATATGACTGAGGAGAGACTCTGAATGAACACTCTAATGAAAATACCAACAACATGGAAATGGGTTTGAATCAAGAACACATGTGATACTTAGTGGAATTGCGGGTGGGCTATGGGAGAGGTGGTGGGAGGGAGGGGAGGAAAGAAAAGAAAATTATCTTTGTTTCCAATGAATAATGTTTGGAAATGACCAAATAAAAATTAAAAAAAAATACAATAAAAAATGAAAAAATAAAAAATCCACAAAAATTTGTAGTTGCAGATCCATGAAATTTGGTAATGAAATAACTTGCTTGAACATAGAAGTCTGCACTATATGATTTCTGCTGAATTACACAGTCATGCCCTTGCAAACATGTACTGAGTTCCACTCTAAATGCCAAAATGTTAAATTGAACTGACAATCTATGTAGTATGATAATTTTTCAATTTGTGAAAGATTGAACTTAAAAAAATTGGAACCCCCCAAAATGTTATTGTGGTAATGGATTTAATAGCAAAGTTTCTATGTGAATAAAGGGGGTTTTTACTAGATATGTTGAATGTTCTGTAACTCCAATAGGGAAGGGACTAGCTGTAAGAAATAAAAACATTAGGGTCATCATCCTGAGCTGAAGATCAAGACTTTAATTGTGGAAATTGAGGCTGGAGATGTCTTTCACATATATTTAAACTTTGTAATTTTCTTATTGCCTACAACAGTCTTGGGCAAATAGAAGGCGCTTAGTATGTATTTGTTGTAAGATAGCAATTCTACTTACAAGGAGAACACTTAATTTTAAAAATTACTTCCTGTGTTACTTTTTCTCTAAAAAAATTTCATTTATCACAGTATATATTGCAAAAAAAAAAAGTCTCTTCATTGGTGTAGGGCAATAGAATATAATGGGTCAGTTACTTAATAGACAGCATTACTTTTAATCTTCTCTCAAGTAAATCTATTAAAGAGAACAATTTTACAACATTCCCCTCCCCGCTTTTTTTTCCTGGAGAAGAGTTTGTGTTTCAAAAGTAGATTGAATTCACAACATTGTGGTCATTCAACCTTTGGAGCACTCCTGTTTTTAATGCTATTTTTAAAAACATGGCTCTAGTCATAGGTTGGGACCAGCTTGGACTTGACTATTTTCTTGAACAAATCTTAGCACAATGGGTCAGAAAGCAATTGTTTATCACATCAGTCATATCAGCCTGTGCTCTCCCAAACTGCTCTGGCCACATGGAATACAATTGTCCATAAATGAGGCTTATTGTCCTTAAATCCCTCCTTAATTTTATACTAGTGTCTCATATTTCACTGTATTCTACAATAAATATCCAAGAGATTTAAAAGATTATCATCTTTGACTATTTGTCAAAAAATGGGCAGTCTAAATTTTATTTATTTTCATTTTATTATTACATTTTCATTTTGAAATATATTATTTTAACCTACTTAAACAGGTAGAAAACAATAGACTACATCTAGATAAAAGTAAAGGAAAGATAAAGGAAGAGATGTAGATAATGGAACTGTAATAACTTCAGAATGGATTCTGCTCTACAATATAATTTCATTAATTACCCAATTTAAACTGAAGTGTTGTTGGGTTTTTTTTTCCCTCATATTGTGCAGAGATGGTATGGACACATATCATCAAATTTCTCTCTGAGAAAGTGGGAAAAGAAAAAGAGGGAGGAAGAGGAAGAGGAACTGTAGCAGAACAGAGAGCAGGAAAGGAGAATGAGACAGAGGGAAAGGGAAAGAGATTGGGAAAGAGGAAGTAAAGGGTGCAAGTGGACCATGGAGGAAGAAAGAGTGAGAGATGGAGAAAGAGAGGACAGGAAAATAGAGAGAAGAGGAAGATCTCAATAGTGAGAAAGAAAAGGTGGGGGGTGGGCTGGAAAAAATGAGAAGAAAAAATGGGGACATATAGAGAGATAAAGTGAAGAAAGGAGGGAGAGATGGAGAAAGGGGAAGCAAAAGGGAGAACCTCCTTGCTTTAGCAGATAGCTCATGGTGAAAAGGTAATGCATGTTGTCTTGCTATGGGGAAGCCTGTAGCTATTTTTTCCAGTTAGATTGCACTTCTTGTGCAGCCAGTTCCCTTGTTGTCTCATTGAATGGGCTGGTTCCCACTTTGCTGTTTCTTTGCTCTAGGAAATGTGAAAAAGTATTTTGGATTGTTCCTGGGTTTTAGTTTAAGATGTCCTTTTAGAATCCTTTAGGGACCTCATGCTGGGGCCCTCCCTGCCCAAAACTGTGCTGTGCCTGACCCTTCCCACTGCAGAAGTGTCTCTCCCTCCCTGAGTGGGAGGTCAGGGCCAGGCTCCCAACCACCCCCAAGCCACCTCCTGTGCCTATGCAGCCTCACCTCAGTTGCTTATTGGGCTGTGACCCAAATGGGAATGGGAGCAGGGGCAGAAGGAACACAGTTAACCTTTGTGGGTTGGGGCGACCCCTTAGACTGACAGTTGGGTGGAAAGGAAGGCAGAAAGTGGAGATCTTTTAGAGGTTGTGGCCGGCCTGGTGGTATGAGAAGATACCCCCCCCCTTTTGCAGCTGTCCCAGATGGGAGAGGGAAAAAGAGAGGAGGTAACCTGAGGGCACCTCTCTGAGGAGGGAGTATGTGCAGAGGGAAGGGAGGTGCAGGGAGTCTGGAAGAGGGGGAAGGATGCAATTGCGGCTATATTCTCTGAGCTACTTTTCCTTCTCACCCCAGTGAGATATATCCCTCCTGCTCTTCTCTCTTTTTTTTTTCTTTGTGTGTATGTGTGTGTGTTGGGGTGGGGGGTTGAAGCAGCACAACATCCTTTACTCTGCTATTTAAGCACCCATCATGTAACTCCAGCTCCACTGCAATCACTCTAACACTATGACTGAGACTTGCATCTGGACAATGGGCAATGGAACTGCCAAATGACTCCTGCTCCTACTTGTGGTACTAGCTGCTGGGTTCCGCTGGAATTTCTTCCTTTCTAGGGGTTCATCTTCCTCAAAAAATGGACACTGGGGTGCTTTTCCTGCTGCTGCTGCTGCTGCTACATACCTCTATGTACCTCTAAACTTAAGAGGCATACTTTAGAGTCTAAAGAATATAGCCATCCCCATCTCAGCCCTGCTTGCTGCATTCCAGGTTTTCCTCTACCTTAAGAGTCCAAAGACCTCTCTTTTTCTTCTAACATGCCCAGAACTGGATAAGGCTCATTTGTACCTTTTTGTTGATTATTCTGATCAGAATTCAGTTTAAGGTATACTAAATCAGAATTGGTGAAATATTGGCAAGTGGGCAGAACTGGCACTGGGAGAGCTGCTTTATTCCCACTCTTCCCAGTGCCTGAGGACATTTTTTTTTTGCATGCTCCACCCCTCTGTTTAGCCTTCCAAAGCAAGAACTTCCTCCCTCAGCAATCTGGGGTAAAGAAGGGTCTCATAGACAGCCTGAAGGTGCAGTTTGGGTATCCGAACTTGAAAACTTTCAACACTATTCTATAGAATTTATCCAGAAGGGTAGGTTGGGAAAGTTCATTAAAATGTTGACTTCATTCCACCTCCTTGGCTACACTCCTACTCCTCAATCTTTCTCAAGCTACATATCTGTTCTGTTGCCCCGTATTATAGATTCTACCATTACACATCACCTTTTTATGCCCCCTTTTCTCTACTTACACTGTGATCTTCATAGACTAGACCTTCTTCACATCATACTTGGTCTACTAAAGTAGCCTTATTAGTGTTCACGTATTTCCCCAGTATACCAACTGACAAAATTATCTTCCTAAAACTCAGTTCTAATCATGGACCTCCAGTAGTCATTAAATCCCAGTGGCTTTCTATTACCTGTAGGATCAAATATAAATAATTCTTAGGGGTTAAAGCCCTATATATATATATATATATAATATTAATAATACATAGAACATATGCCTAACATTATTATTAAAGCCCTTCCTACCTTTTGAGTCTTCTTATACTTTACTCTCCTGTTCTTTGGACAGGACACTCCATTTACATGCTTTTCATTAACTGTCTTCCATTCCTGGAATGCTTTCTTTCTTTGTTATTCTGTCCTAGCTTCCCAGGCTTTTTTAAAATTTGAGCTAAAATCGAACCTCTTAAAGACTTTTCCAACCTCTTAAATGTTAATCCTTTACATCCTTTCTTTTAAGAATACCTCAATTTTAGCCTGTACTTTAACTGAGACTTTCATATCACTTAATAACTATTTATCTCTGTGTCAACTTATTTTTAATGTCTCCATATCAATGTAAGAGTCCTGAAAAACGTGGTTTCTCAGCTTTGGGGAAAGGAGGGACCAAGTGAAATGGATGTTAGCTTTAATTAAGCAACTGTATACAAATAAGTATAAGATTGTTCCCTATTAGTTTGCTATTTGTTTCCGTAGTAATTATGTTTTGACAATATCAATGAATGTATGGTTCCTCATCATTTAGTATAAAAATTGAATTTAGCTAACCCAAAAAGTACTTTGGAAACTAACTGGGAACTCAGAATGTTTCATGGCTTCCATATCAATAGCAACATTTATACCCAGTTATCTGTTACATAGTTATATACATATGCATGTAGTATATACATGAATCTATATATTCAGATATGCATAAAATATCTGATTTAGTTAGCTAGATGGTCCAATGGACAGATAACTACATTTTGAGTCAAGAAGAATTGAATGCAAATCTATCTACAAAAATCACTTACTTAGCCTTAATTTCTATAACTCTAAAATGAGAATAATAATAGGATGTCTCTTTTAGAGAGTGGAAAGGAAAAATGAGATAACATTCATAAGTATACAGGCAACTTTAAAGCACCATGTAAATCTTAGCTCTTAATATCTGAATACCCTTGTATACATACAATGATGAGTTTATTGAATTGAAGGGGCTAACATTGTTAGACCTGCACTGAAAGAAGATTATTTTGGCAGCTGAGTGAAGGACTTATTGACAGATGATTTGTCAGCTGAGATAAATTAGAATCATTTAACATATCTCCACATGGAACTTAAAGATTCTGAAATGAGTGACACATAATTTTAAAAAAGTTGATTCATTAGCATTTTACAAAGAGATGAAAAATTTATATTGGATCACATAATGTTAAAAAATTAGTGGTCTTGAAAACCCAAAGAACTCTCGCATTTTCCGTTGCCGTGGAGTATCCTCCCGTGATCTCCTTTACAAATGGGCTCTGTGGCCTAGCGCCCCGTTCTCCCGAGCCAAGTCACCAGTGATCGTCCGCCGCAGCCCACTGCTTGACAGGGGCTGCTCGGGAGCCGCCACTAAGATTTACATCATCTCAAGAAGAACAAGCAACATGGCAGCAATCCTGTCCAGCGGTTCACTTGTAGCAACCCATGACTACTACCGAAGGCGTCTGGGTTCCACTTCCAGCAACAGCTCCTGTGGAAGTGCTGAGTACTCTGGGGAAGTGATCCCCCACCATCCTGGTCTTCCCAAATCAGACCCAGGCCACTGGTGGGCAAGCTTCTTCTTCGGGAAGTCAAGTCATCCATTCATGACAACTGTATTGGAATCCCCAGAGAACTCAGGAACTTTCCAGGTTGCTCATGGCACGATCACCTGTGACCTGGCTCAGGAAGTCATGAGGAAGCGGCATGTCAGCGAGCCCAGCAAAACCACCACCGGGCCTTCTGCATGAGCAGCAGCACCTTCCTGCTGCTCCCCACCGCTTCTGAAGTGCGCTAGGCATCAGAGCCCATTTCCCCTCCCTTTCCCTTCCCTTCCCTTCCCTTCCCTTCCCTTCCCTTCCCTTCCCTTCCCTTCCCTTCCCTTCCCTTCCCTTCCCTTCCCTTCCCTTCCCTTTTCCTCTCCCACCTTTTCCTTTAGATTAGATTGGCTGCTTAAGCATAGAAGTAGTTGTGCTGTGTGTGTGTGTGTGTGTTTTTTAAAGAAAACAAAAGCAAAACACCAAAAAACAAAAGCAACCACACTTGTTACTTTTTTTTTTTTACTATCCAAATCACCTATGTGCTTTCCAGCAGCCTCAGTAACTTTGTTTACTTTGTTACTCAACAGAAACTAATAAACTCTGAGCAGCCTTTAAAAAAAAAAATTAGTGGTCTTAAAATATTTAGTCTCTCCCTTTTAACTGATGATCTACCTTTGGCATGGGAATTCTCAAAAATGACTTTCAGGAGGAGTGATGGAGGAGCAATATACACAATAAATGAGAACTGAACCAACCGGAAGAAGGTAAGGTAAGAAACATTAAAGACAGGAAAGTGTTGATCATTGGGAGGGGGGGCATAAATAAAAGAAAATATTTTCTTCTGCTTCCAATTATGGACATGTTTAGCTAAGGGTAGATGCAAGAGAGAAAGAAATACTAACTCTCCTACACAACAGCCTACTTGTTATTGGAACTTTATCTTACTTAACAGATTTACTGCAAAGTCTCTTTGGGCTCATGCCTGCTTGATGCAAACAAATTAATCTTGATTTTGCTACTAACAGTTTCTCAGGTATATGCCATAAACTCTAATTCAGGAATTAGTCAGCAGCCTCAAGCTCCAGACTACAATGGTAGCTTTAAATGATATGAGGAAATAGGGGTTGGGGGGGTCACCTGAGAAGCAATTAAAACTGATAAATAAACATCAAAGTGTGATGAAAAAGCATACTTAAGAAGAAGTAAAACTAGAATATATCTATTGAGTTTTTACATAGAGTTCTTTTTCTGGAATCCTCTTTTAAAATTACAATAATTCTAAATAGAAGGTAGTTTGTATATATCTTAAAATGTAGTTTTTTGAGTAAATTTTAGTCTTAAAAACACTTTCAGTGCTATCATTTGGGTTGCTATAAATCGTCTCTTTTATTATAATCCTTTATTTTCAGAGATTGACTTTCTTTCATATTCTTCTCTGAACAAGCTTTGTCAATCAGATGTGTTTTTATGACTGAATCTTCTATCTGGCAGCATAATTTTTAAAATGTTATCAAAAATACCTTTTCAGTTTAATTTTTAAAATTATATCCTGAAAAATATAAAATTATATCCTGCCTCCAAAAGTCAAAAAGCATCTATGATTTTATTTGGCACAGTACTCCTCAACTACAATTTCTGAAACTTTTTAATCATATATTTAGGTCTACATACTATGGCTTGCCCAACTTGATTTGGATTATTCCTTTGATCATTCTTATGCTTTATTATCTTGACAAGAAAAATCAAGTAACAAATGTTTCATACCTACATATGATATGCATTACCTTATTTTAAAATTTTTACTCATATCTTTTTAACATTATAATTTCCTTATAATGAATAAAATCAATGTAGGAGAAGGAGAAAATTATAATTTATCAAAATAATAGATCATTTGGATCAGGCAGGCCACAGAGTGATTCATACACACAGTCCTCCATATTTGCAAAGAGAGTGAGGTATCTTTTCTCCTTTGTTCTCTGAAAACATTGTTCTTTGATCTAAAATCACAGTCTTTACTATTAAATATGCTAGTGCTCTTTTGCCCATATACTATTCTATTTATTTTGTATATTCTTCCAATTCTGCTTTCTCTTCTGTGCATCATTTCATGTATCTAAATATTTTTCTCTAAATTCATATTCATAGTTTCTTGGTGTATGATATTATTCCATTACTTTAATGTTCCATTATTCATTTGGATATTCCCCATTTGATATTGTACCTGGAGAATTCATGATAATGAGAAAATAGTTTAATAATATTGCAGACCAAAAAAATGAATTTTTAAAAATCAACAGCATTTCTACATGAGAATAAGAAAATTCAAAGAAGAAGAAATGGAAAGGGAAATCCTATTCCAAATAATAAAATATATGGAGATCAACTTACCAAAGTACCCAAAAGCCTTTTGTAGATTCTTTTATAAAGTATAAAATAGGATCATATATAACCAGAGAAATATTCAATGCTCATATCAGGGTCATGTCAATATGATAAAATTATAATCCTACCAAAATTGTTTCATATTTCATTATAAAAATATTGAATTGCCAAGGCAATAATTTATTGAACTTGAAAACATAACAAATTTATGTGGAAAAATAGAAATATAGAATATTAACAGAAATGAAGAAAAAAGTATAGATGAAGACAACAACAATTTCAAATCTCAAACTATATAATAAAGCAGCAGTCATTAAAAACATCCGATATTGTTCATAAATGGAAAATAAATCAATGCAACAAAGTAGACAAGGAAGAATTAGAAACAATAGAATTCAATGACTCAGTATCAGATAAGTGGAAAACATTAATCGATTCAGGTCAAAACTTATTTGATAAAAGAAAAAGCTAGGAAAACTGGAGAACAATCAGGAATAAATTAGCCTTTTACAAGTACATTACATTACACTTCCCTACACATTCTAGATGTATACATGACCTCAAAAATCAAATATCAAGTTAAAAAAAAATGGAGAGAAATGGTTTGTTTACCTCTCAAAGCTAATATAAGAGATCTGTCCTTAACAAATAAGAAACAGAGGTAATTACAAAAGATAACTTTGCTGACTTGAAATGGAAAGCTTCTGTAGATATTATTATATCTAGGATAACAAAAAAAGTATCTGAGTGAATAAAACATTTTTATTCAACTTCTCTGATAAGAATTTGGCATCTGAAGTTCATATCATATCATGATATTATTTTACATCATATTATAAAATGTTATGTTTTATTATATTGTAGTGTAGTGTAGTTTAGGATAATGGTGTATTATTATTATTTATACATTATGTTTATATATCAAGATATAGACATTCCCAATACAAACATCAAAGGATATGAAGATATAGTTCTCAAAAGAAAGGCAAAGTAATGGTGCAAATCACTAATGACACAAAAATTGTAAATCAAGATTATCCTGTGTTTTTTTCAAACCTTTACCTTGCTATCTTTGAATCAATACTGCATATTGGTTCCAAAGCAGAAGAGCAGTAAGGTTTAGGCAAAGGGGGGGAGGGGTAGATGACTTTCCCAGGGTGACACAGCTACAAGTGTCTGAGGCCAGATTTGAACCAGGATCTCCTGTATCTAGTCTTGGCTCTCAATATATTGAGCCACCTAGATGCCCCCTTCCTGAAATTTTAGCTTCCACTCTGTCCATAGGAAAAAATGACTAAATATATAGCAATCATCAATGTTGCAGGGATTGTGGAATGGTAGGCATATGAATACATTGTTGTCATAGCTGTGAAATGATTCAATTATTTTGGAAAGGAATTTGGAATTAAAAAAAAGTAACTAAGATCTCTATGCCTTTTTAACTGGAGACTCCATTACTAGACATTCCCTTCAAGAAAGCCATTAATGAAAAGAAATTCCTTATAAATTTTCATTGTGCCACACTTCCTCTCCAAACAAGCTTTCTGAATCAAGCAAAATTTAGGGTGTGCAGTGTGAAGTTCACAAATCAAGCAAACTTTATTGGGCCAAACTCTCATTTATCTCTAATCATTCTCACTGACCAAATTTACAATATAATTTCTCACTTTTTACTGAACTTTGTTTCATTGAGATCTGTCCCATATGTTCCTAATACTGAATTATCCACATAATATTTGTTCTCTCACATGCTTATAGAAGGGCTTAGAAAATGAAAATAGCTAGTTGATAAATAGAGACTATTGTGCCACTTTAATGTGGATATCACATCACCTCAGAAAATGTCAAAATATACATCATAATGGAAGTTCTCATGCTTTTATAGCATTTTAATTGTTGATGCTTTTATTAAATCAATCCTTTTGGTTCAATGTTTCCTTTGCCCAACATGTTTCTGTAGAACCTCAAGTTTCTGAATCATTTTTATTTTATTAGCATATCCAATAATAGTTTTACTGAGAATTCACTATAGCACAGAGATTAAAACAATTACTTCACTGTTAAGTTAATGGCCTAATTGGTCAATTTTGTAAGCTATATTCAATGGAAAATCTTTTTGATGATGCTTTATAGAGCTATGACAGACAATATAAAAATTAAGACTGTAAAGTTTTTTAGGACATATTCTATTTATTTGCTATAGAAAAAAATTGACATTTTTAAGGAAGAGATTTTACATATACAAGAAAATGGGATATTTTTCTTTTTTTTCCTCTAGAAATGAATATCCATCAATACTGGTAATTTCATGAAAATAAGTATGCTATTGAGATATCCAGGTAGAATGTTGAAAATGTTAATTTTATTATTTGTATTTTTGAAATATTTTGATATTTAAATAAAACATTAAAAAGTTATTATTTTTTATACCTCTGTTAAATGACAACTTTTAATTTAGTATATTAATGTAAAGATTCAGTTCCATGTAAACACATCAAATTAAATGATAGACCTTAATTAAATTCTAAAATCAATTATTGGATGTACATAAAATTTTCTATATGTATGTATAGATACATGTGAACATATATATCTAAAATATTTTATATCCTTGAAGAAAACAAAATTTCATAAATGATCACTCACTAAGGAATATTTAAGCCCATGAGTCTTCTAAAGTAAAAAAAAAAGATCCCACAAATACTTAAGTTTTTAAGACAATGAAGTAGATAAGTAAAAAATTGATTTTTTAATTTTACATATTTTTATGTTATTATTACTGTTATTGAATAATAAAAATAAAGATAATAGAGCTATTATCAGTACTGGTTAATCCTATAGAGAAATAGAAAGGAATATACATTTATATAGCTTGTATTATGTGTCAGATACAGTAGGTGCTAAGCACTAAATGTTTTTTATTTTGAAAAAAATATGATCTCATTTGATCCTCACAACAGTCCTATGGAGTGGGTACTTTCTTTATCTCCATTTTACAATTATGGAAACTGAGACAAACAGTTTAAGTGACTTGCCATGGGTTGATCAGAAGTGTCTTAATCCAAATTGGATATTGAGTTTTACTGAATTCAGGCCCAGCACTCTATCTACTGTGTCACCAGAGGTCTAAATGGAAATTTTTCCTTGACAACATTAAATATTGATTGTTATGAAAATTAGAAATCATTTAAATACTTTCTAAGAAGAGGAGGAGAATGAAGGGTGTCTATGAAGACAGGAGGCAATAAATTATTAGATTAAGGGCAGTATTTAATCCCTTTTAGATGGCATCAAATTGATGTAGGAGGGCCTACAACATAACATCATAAATTAGAGATCCAATGAAAATTCTTATTGTATGTTAAAATTTTAATTACTTTAATATAAACTTAATAACTATTAAACAATAAACATACATAAAAGGGAAAAATTCTTAACATGAACATTTAAGCTTTAACAAGGCAGAACTAAATAAATTAACAGAAGATAAACAAAGTAAATGTTACATGCCCTCCCAAGCTTGTAAAAATTTCTCACAGTTTTCACTCTAAATTCTTTTCCTTTCTTATTTTACTTCTCCATATTTCATTTTTCTGCCTCTTCTTCTTTCCTTTCTCCATAAAACAAACATATATACTTTATTTCTTGTGTTTATAGTACTGTTTCATCATATTAATATAACATTTTCTTTAGAAATATCCTGATTGTTGGATGTAAATATTTGAGAGTTTTCTCCTCTTTTTCTTGCAAACAGAGAAGCAAGATATGGTGAAAGATGCCTATTATCCCTGTTACTCTAGAGGATGAGATTATGGGATCTCGAATCACAGAATTTCAAGCAGTAGGCAATCAAGTGCCCACACTAAGTCTGCAATTAATATGTTTAGTCTTCCCATGTTTTTACACAACCTCTCTCTCCTTACTTGTAAGACCACCAAACTACCAAAGAAGAGAAGAAGCTGAAGCCAGAATTAAACAGAACAGGCTAAAGCTTCTGAGTTTATCAATATTGAGGGTCAAGCAATGAGTGGTCTTCAGGCCTGAGAAAGAAAAGGAGAACCAGTCTCAGAAGAAATATATATGTACATATATATTTACATATTTACCCAAATATATACATACATCTAAAGAGAGATGGAGGTAGAAACCGAAACAGAGAAACACTAGCTATGATATTCTTTTTACAATTTGGCACTTTTATTACCCTCTACTCCCTTTTTAGGGTATCTTGGGGCCAGAGAAAACACAATGAAACAGCCATGTCAAAAGCCTGGATAATTACTTTAATTCATTGCAGAGACTAATAATTTAATTTATTTATAAATTGATAAAAAACCCTTTCTGAACTCATCCTCAAAGCCAACATTACATTTCTTTCATTTCTAGTTTCTTTAAATACTTATTTTTTTTCCAGAAAAAGCCAAAATGTATTTCACACTTCATGATTCTTACAAATATTTGAAGAGGCACAAGGCAAACTAAATAAATATAATGAGGAAATAAGAGTTTCCCTTAACTCACATTTTTTTCCTTAGAGGATATTTCAGTGAAGTGGTGAATTCTCTATCTCCATATAAATAAGTTCAACTTTGACTTGCTGTGTCAAAAGGATTAAGTGCAGTACTTTTCATAGACTGTTCCCCAGTTAAAGGCTTATTGGCTAACTATGTTTAAACATGCCTGGGCCTTTGGTAAAGCCACTCTTCGGTGAATAAAATTGAGTAGAAGATCTGAAGACCAACAAACATACAAGAAAACAAGGTCTGGGTATCAGAGAAATTTAAGTTTCAGCCAGTTAAGTCAGGGACAATAAACATATATTATAAATGAAGTAGAAGTAATCTCTATCAAGAAAGAATTAATAAAGGCAACAAAGTTAGATCTGGGAACCAGAAAGCCTACAAGCAATTAACATTATTGCCATGACCCTTGTAAGGGAATGTCTGGGCCCTTTTTGCTATGACTACACATAGCCTCCCACAAGTCTAGCAAAGAAGAAACAATTCATAATCTGTAAGATATTCCCTTTTAGTTGCTAAGAATAATTTCTAACAAAATTGATTTACTCGTCATTTCTTAGTTATAAGACTTTGCTCCATTAGTACATTAGAGAAGAGGTGAAAAATGTGAAGATAATAATGATCAAAGGGTTAGTTAGCCTTTAATTGTGCTCAGTCATGTGTCTGAAATACCCAATCATCTTTCCACTTTTGCTGCTATCAAGAAAGTACATAAGTTGAAAAATCTATTAACCTGTCAGGTACATACCTGATTCAAATGAAAAGCAAGGGAGAGGTAGAATGTTCCCTATTCTATAGATTTACATGTCTTGATGTGCCCAGAAGTCCTGGGAAGGAAAAAATTACTTGAAAAAAACACTTGAATGATTTATTTTACCAGGATAAAATTGGACCAAGATTCAGAGAATATTTTAAGCTCATTCTCTCTATTCCTTAATAAATAAATATTTAGTTGTCTAATCCCTAATTGTATGGACTTAAATTATTTTCCATTTTCCCTCCCTGAGGTCTTTTTTCAAGGTCATTTGTTTTTCTATTGAAATTTTTTTCCTATAATAAATGTATCTCAATAAATACATCTAAATCAGGGAGACACAGGGGACTAAAAGAGAATTCATGATGAGTCATATAAAAGGAACATATTCTATAGCTCTTGTTTCTTTAATATAGAAGCTACTAGACCCTATGTAATTCTCTATGATATTTTGAATTGCTGGTTATACCTGTACTTTCATATAATGCATATTTCTGTATTGCTCATGTCATGATAGAAGACATATCACATGTACAATTGAATTCACATGAAAGAAATAAAGTAGAAGATGACATGTTTTGACTTGCACTCAGACTCTAATAGTTTCTTCTTTCACTGTGGATAGCATTTTTATCCTGAGTCCCTTATGGTTATATTGGAGATTTACTTTGCAGATAATGGTTTAGTACTTTACAGTTGAGCATGTTTGGTTACTGTGTTCATTGTTCTCCTGGTTATGCTCACTTCACTTTGTATTAGTTCATATGTCTTTCCACATTTTTCAGAACTCATCCTGTTCATCATTTCTTATAATAAAATTGCATTCCATCACAACTAGATATCACAACAACTGTTCATTCATTTCTTGAATGATGGACATCCCTTCAGTTTCTGATTCTTTCTCTAAGAAAAATTACCTAAAATATTGTGTAAACATTTTAAATAAAATACTAGCAAAAAGCTTACAGGAATATATCTCATGGATAATACAGTATGACCAGAAGGGTCTTATTTCAGGAATGCAAAGATTATACAATATTAGGAAAACTATTAAGTCATTGACCATATTAATAACAAAACCAACATAAATCATATGATTATAGGTTAATAGGAATAGAAAAGCCTTTAATAAAATCCAGTACTCATTCTTTATAAAATATTAGAGAACATTGGAATAATAAATGATACTTTTCTAAAAATGATAAATGACATCTATCATAAACTATCAGCAAGCATTATTTGTAATAGAGATAAGCTAGAAGCCTGCTCAGTAAGATCTGAGGTGAAACAAGGATGTCCATTACCATCCCTGCTATTCAGTAGAGTACTGGGAACAGTAGAGTACCTGCAAAATAAGAGAACAAATAACTTGAAGAAATTATAAATATAGGCAATGAATAAATAAAATTATCACTATTTGCAGATAAAATTTTGGTATACATGAAGAATCCCAGAAAAATCATATAAAATATGAAAGAAAAAATTAACATCTTTAACAAAGTTGAAGAATATACAATAAACTTATATAATCAACATTTCTGTTTACCACTGACAAAGTCTAACAGCTAGATATTGAGAAATCCCATGCAAAACAAAATGATGATGACATAAAATATCTGGTAGTATATCTCCCAAAACAAATCCATCAACCATATGAACACAATTACAAAGTATTTTGCACACAAATTGCTCATGGATAGACCAAGCCAATATAACAAAAATGGTAATTTTTAACTGATTTATTTAGTGCCAAGCCAATCTAACTACAACAAAATCATTTTTCAAATTTAGCAATATAATAAAATTAATTCTCAGATATATCTTCCTGTTCATAGCATTTAACATGTTACCAATTTAGAAATAAAGTATAATCTTATAAATATGAGTCAGTTCTCTAAACATTTGAGAAATTATGTCTTCAGAGATCCTTGCTATAAATTTTTTGCATTTGTTTCCCTTTGAAACTTGATTGCATTTGTTTGTTTTGTACAAAAGCTAGAAAGGCAGAGGTTGGTGAATCTCTAGAATTTCAGTTTACTGATTTGAAATGTTCTGAAACAATCATGTTATATATATATATATATATATATATATATATATATATATATATATATATATATATATATATATATATATATATATATATATATATATATATATATATATATATACTTCTAAGCATAGCAGCAATATAGTGAGAGCTTATGGAGAGGGGCTATCTTAGGAGGAGTAAATTGTCCCAGGTTGCAAATGGAGTCAGTAAAGTGCCTGGAAAGGGTCTTTAAGTGACCTTTGTGCTTCCAGAATAAGTGAAATAGAGACCAAGTCTCAAAAGAAAAAAAATTGAATAAGCCATCAGTGCTCTGTAAAGGTTAAGCTCCTATGAATTGTCTCCAAGATCCCTGTAATTGGGTCATCACCTTTCCAAAGTCACTTTACTAACCTTCATATAATCTCTTGCCTATTAAAAACTAAAAACACTTGAATCAATTTTGTTTCTTAAAGTTACACTACTGTCATTTCTTTTTTCATTTATCCTGGATGTGCTGAGAGTCTTCCTTATGCCTGAATACCTCTCTTCCTTTTCTTGACTGATTCATTCTCTATCCATATTCTAACATATAATTCTAGTGACAATAGTATTTTGAATTCTTTTCTGATCACAGAAATTCACAATTGGAAAGGACTTCAAGGGCTATTTAATAAAATACATGGGTGGCAAAGAATCAAATATAGAATGTTCCCAGAATTTCATTTGAGACCTATAGATGGAGAGAAAAAAATTACAATTGCCCCCCAACTCTTTCAACTTTAGTCTCAGTTTAATTTTTAGGAAGGATTTTTGACTCCCATAAAGCCTTAATATCCATCTGTTACTTCTGCCCTATGATCTTAGTATCTATCCTATGAATAAAGTAGAAAAAAGACTATTCCCTTTTCTTACTATTTACAAATTTTCATCATAGCTTTCCTCCATTTTGTTACCAAAATAATATTTCATTTTCTTTAATTGTTCCTGATTTGGGCAAAGCTTGAGGTCCTATCTATCATCATTCTAATCCCTTTCCTCCAGCTTGTCTTTATCCTTACTAAGATGTGGCATCCAAAGTTTAACACACTAAATCTTATATGGTCTGACCTCAGTTACATGCATTATACCATCACCATATCATGCATCTCTTAATGAAGCCCAGGAACTCACATCTAATTTAGTAGACAGTACATACATAAATACATATATACATGAATATATTTAATATATATAAGTATATATATTTACCTTAAATAGTTGCTCAGATATATACTACAAAGTGAAAAAAAAGGTTATAGAATCTTGGGAGGCTGACACTTAACTGTTATTAAATCAAAACTATAAATTAGTTACTTAAAAAATAATAGATTGGCTAATGGCTAGGCTTAGCTATGCAACTAGGCACCTTTCTTTCTCTTCAATTCCAACTTTTATTATCTAACAAATAATTATGAATTAATATACAGTCTCCAGAGAATTTTATTCTTAACAGTAAGTTCCTAAATATATTTGATGATGATTGTGATGGCACTAGAGAAAGAGAAGAGAAAGAAAAGATTAGAAAAAATAGTAGAGGAATAAGGAATGGACGAATATTCTTTTTAAAATTAATTTATTCAGTCAATTTAGAACATTTTTCCTTGGTTACAAGAATCATATTATTTCCCTCCCAACCCTCCTCCTATCCTACCTATAGCCAATATGGAATTTCATTGGGTATTACATGTGTCCTTGATCAGAACCTATTTCTATGTTGTTGGTGTTTGCATTACAATGCTCATTTAGAGTCTACATCCCCAGCCATATTCCCTCAACCCATGTATTCAAGAAGTTGTTTTTCTTCTGTGTTTCTATTCCCACATAGTGTTTTTTTCTCATAAATCCCTCCAAGTTGTTCAAGGATCACTGCATTGCCACTAATAGAGAAGTCCATTACATTAGATTGCACCACAGTATATCAATCTCTGTGTACAATATTCTCCTGGTTCTGCTCCTTTCACTCTGCATCTTTTCATGGAGGTCATTCCAGTTCCCATGGAATTCCTCCACTTTATTATTCCTTTGAACACAATAGTATTCCATCACCAACATATACCAAAGTTTGTTCAGCCATTCCCCAATTGAAGGGCATCCCCTCATTTTCCAAATTTTGGCTACCACAAAGAGCACCACTATGAATATTCTTGTACAAGTCTTTTTCCTTGTTATCTCTTTGGGGTACAAACCCAGCAGTGCTATGGCTTGATGAAGGCTGAAGGCAGACCTTCTTTTAGAGCCCTTTGGGCATGGTTCCACATTGCCCTCCAGAATGGTTGGATCAATTCACCACCAGCAACGCATTAATGTCTCTACTTTGCCACATCCTCTCCAGTATTCATTACTTTCTGTTGCTGTCATGTTAGCCAATCTGCTAGGTGTGAGGAGATACCTTAGAGTTGTTTTGATTTGCATCTCTCTGATTATAAGAGATTTAGAACCCTTTTTCATGTGCTTATTAACAGTTTTGATTTCTTCAACTGAAAATTGCCTATTCATGTCCCTTGTCCATTTATTAATTGGAATTTGGCTTGATTTTTTTGTAAAATTGTTTTAGCTCTTTATAAATTTGAGTAATTAGAACTTTGTCAGAGGTTTTTGTTATGAATATTATTCCCCAATTTGTTGCTTCCCTTCTAATGTTGGTTGCATTGGTTTTATTTGTACAAAACATTTTTTAATTTGATGTAATCAAATTTATTGATTTTATATTTTGTGATTTTTTTCTAGCTCTTGATTGGTTTTTGTGTTTC
This sequence comes from Monodelphis domestica, assembly GCF_027887165.1. Taxonomy (NCBI): domain Eukaryota; kingdom Metazoa; phylum Chordata; class Mammalia; order Didelphimorphia; family Didelphidae; genus Monodelphis; species Monodelphis domestica. Next base: position 139,369,009 of record NC_077234.1, on the reverse strand, counting down.
CTTTCCCAAAGATCTGACAGGTATACTATAATGTGTTCACCTAATTTGCTTAGTTTCCTTCTTTATATATAAGTCATTCACACATTCTGAGTTCATCTTCGTATAGGGTGTGAGATGTGGATCCAAGCCTAATCTCTCCCATACTGTCTTCCAATTTTCCCAGCAGTTTTTATCAAATAGTGGTTTTTGTCCCAAAAGCTGGGGTCTTTGGCCTTTTCATGGACTGTCTTGCTGAGGTCATTTACCCCAAGTTTGTTGCACTGATTCTCCTTTCTCTCTTTTAGCCAATACCAAATTGTTTTGATGACCACTGCTGTATAGTACAGTTTGAGATCTGGGACTGCAAGGCTTCCTTCCTTTGAATTTTTTTTATGATTTCCTTGTATATCCTTGATCTTTTGTTCTTCCAATTGAACTTTGTTATGGTATTTTTCTAATCCAGTAAAAATGTTTTTTGGTAGTTCAATGGGTATGGCACTAAATAAGTAAATTAATTTAGGTAGGATTTTCATTTTTATTATGGTAGCTCATCCTACCCATGAGCAGTCAATGTTTTTCCAAATGTTTAGATCCAGTTTTAATTGTGTGGAGAGTGTTTTGTAGTTGTGTTCATATAGTTCCTGTGTTTGTCTCAGCAGATAGATCCCAAGTATTTTATATTGTCTAGGGTGATTTTAAATGGAATTTCTCTTTCTAATTCTTGCCCCTGAGATGTGTTGGAGATATATAGAAATGCTGATGACTATGGTGATTATTTTGTATCCTGCAACTTTGTTAAAGTTGTTGATTATTTTAACTAGTGTTTTGGTCAATTCTCTAGAATTCTTTAAGTAGACCATCATATCATCTGCAAAGAGTGATAGCTTGGGCTCCTCATTGTCTATTTTAATACCTACCATTTATTTTTCTTCTCTAATTGCTACAGCTAGTGTTTCTGGTACAATGTTAAATAATAAAGGTGATAATGGGCATCTTTGTTTCACTCCTGATTTTATTGGGAAGACTTCTGGTTTGTCCCCATTGAAGATGATGTTTCCTGATGGTTTTAGATAAGTACTATTTATTATTTTTAGGAAAGGCCCTTCTATTCCTATACTTTTTAGTGTTTTCAAAAGGAATGAGTGTTATATTTTGTCAAAGGTTTTTTTCTGCATCTATTGAGATAATCATGTGGTTTTTGTCAGTTTGCTTGTATATGGTCAATTATGTGGATGGTTTTCCTAGTATTGAGTCATCATTGCATTCCTGGTATGAATCCTACCTGGTCTTAGTGAATAAACCTCATGATCACTTGCTGGAGTCTTATTGCTAGTATACTATTTAAGATTATTGCATCTATATTCATTAAGGAGATTGGTCTATAGTTTTCTTTCTCTGTTTTTAACCTGTCTGGCTTTGGGATCAGTACCATATTTGTGTCTTAAAAGGAATTTGGTCGAACTCCTTGGCTTATTCTGTCAAATAGTTTGTATAATATTGGAATTAGTTGTTCTTTGAATGTTTGATAGAATTCATTTGTGAATCCATCTGGACCTGGGGATTATTTCTTAGGGAGTTCTTTGATGGTTTGTTCAATTTCTTTTTCTGATGTCGGGTTGTTTATTAGTCTAGGCAATTTACATTTTGTTAATATGCATCCATATCACATAGATAGCCACATTTATTGCCATATAATTGGGTATAATAATTTTTAATGATTCCCTTAATTTCCTTTTCATTAGAGGTGAGGTCTCCCTTTTCATCTTGGATACTGTCAATTTGGTTTTCCTCTGTCCTTTTTTAAATTAATTTGACCAGTACTTTGTCTATTTTATTTGTTTTTTCTAGATACCAGTTTCTAGTCTTATTTATTAAATGAATAGTTCTTTGACTTTCAATTTTATTGATTTCTCCTTTGATTTTTAGAATCTCTAATTTAGTCTTCATCTGAGGATTTTTAATTTGTTCACTTTCTAGTTTTTAAATTTGCATGCCCAATTCATTGACCTCTGCCCTCTCTAATTTGTTAACATATGAACTAAAGGATATGAATTTCCCCTTGAGTACTACTTTGGATGCAACCAATAGATCTTGAAAGGATGTCTCATCATTGTCATTTTCTTCAATGAAGTTATTGTTTGTTCTTTAACAGAATTTGGAGAAATGTATTGTTTAATTTTATATTAATTTTTGATTTGCCTCTCCATGTAACCTTACTAATTATTATTTTCATTGTATTGTGTTCTATAAAGGTTGCACTTATTACTTCTGCTCTTTTGCACTTGTTTGCAATGTTTTTATGTCATAATACATGGTCAATCTTTGTGAATGTACCATGTGCTACTGAAAAGAAGGTGTATTTCTTTTTGTCCCTATTTATTTTTCTCCACATATCTACTAACTCTAATTTCTCTAAGATTTCATTTACTTCTCTTACCTTTTTCTTATTATTTATTTTTTGGTTTGATTTTCCTAGATCTGATAGAGGAAGGTTCATGTCTCCCACTAGTATAGTTTCTCTATCTATTTCATTCTTGAGCTCTACTAGTTTCTCCTTTAGAAATTTGGATGCTATGCCATTTGGTGCATCCATGTTGAATACTGATATTTCCTCATTGTCTATACTGCCTTTTATCAGGATGTAATTACCTTCCCTATCTCTTTTAACTAGATCTATTTTTACTATGGTTTTGTCAGATATCATGACTGTGACTCCTGCCTTATTTTTATCAGTTTATGCCCAATAGATTTGGCTCCATCCTCTTACTTTTACCCTATATGTGTCAACCTTCCTCATGAGTGTTTCTTGTAGAGAGCATATGGTAGGGTTTGGGATTTTAATCCATTCTGTTATTCCCTTGAATTTTATGGGTCAGTTCATTCTATTCACATTCAGAGTTATGATTACCAGCTGTTCATTTTCCAGCATTTTGATTTAACTTCTAGTCCTGCCTTTTCTTCTTTCATTATTTCCTTTTACACCAATGTTTTGTTTTTAATTAACCCCACTAATTCCCACCCTTATTTTACATCCCTTTCTACCCCATCCCTTTTTATTTCCCTCTTATTTTCTTTACAGTCTTTTTGTACTATCCCCCACCCTCTCCCTCTCTTGTACTAATCCCCTCCCCACCAATCTGTTTGTTACCTTTCACTTCCCTATAGGGCACAAATCAATTCTCTCCCCCAATGGGTTGGATAGTTTTTCCCTCTTTGACTCAGTTTTAATGCACATAAGAGTTGAATATTTTCTATCTCCAACCTCTTTACCTTTCCAATGTATTGATGTGCTCCCCCCCCACGATGAGCTTCTTTGTGACATATAAATTTACCCCCTTTTGTTTCTTTTCCCATATCTTTTAGTATTAACCTCTTTTTTTAGCTCTAATTGTATATATGTATATATATATATATATATACACACATACACATATATATATATATATATATTTAGGTATACTTACATCTATATACATATTTATGTACTCCCTGCAGTTGCCTGAGCTCTTGCTCCTCTCATTTTTTTTTTTTTGTGGTTTTAGACTTTTCTGTCAGCCTTCCCCCTTGGAACTTTTTCAGCAAATCTCTAGTGCATTCTTTGGGGGAGGGGTATTGGAGCTTGAGCTTCCCTGCCCTTTGAAGGCTTTCAAGGGATTAAGTCCATCGGGTTGCTGGGTGTGCCCTGAGGCCAAAACCTTGGGAAGGAGAAGGGGCCAATATGGAGTGTCTCCACTGCTGCAACCAGGCTGCCAGCTCTGAGCATTGTGTTTCTTCTCTAACTACTTACCCACTGCCTGTGTTGGACACTGAGCCTGAAACAGCTTTGCCCTTAAGGTACTCCCTCCAGACCAGCACCTTTCTCTGTCCAGAGGTCCCAGCTGCTGCTGGAGACTCAGCACTCTAGGTGGGGAAAGGCCCCAGGATATTACTTCTTCCCTCCCCTTAAACACAAGTGTTCTCAAATTCAGGCTTTTGGGGGCTTACCTTATAAGTTGAGTACAGTAGGAGGGTTCCTTGGCTCTGTCTTATTAGATTTGATTTTCAGTCCTTTAGGAGCATTTAGTTTGTAATCGGTAATGAAGAATTATCAGAGGTCTGAACTTTTGTTGCCTCTATGCCTCTATCTTGACTCCAACTCCAAGGATGAATGTTCTTAACAATTGGAGATATTAAATGGCATGTCAAATCACCAAATTGATCTTGAGCAGTTGAATATTTAATATAATAATGTATGACAGCCATCTCAATGTGAAACTAGTTTCTCTTTACAGACACATACACATACACACTTTACATTTAATCATTGTTCTATTCCCAATGACTTTGTGATATCCTTAATCTCATTCACAAATTTCACTTTCTTAACATTCATTTAGATATGAGAAAATAGAACTGAGGTGGAAACTTAAATGTAATAATTTTGATATTTTTAAGCAGCCAAAGTAAAAAGTTGCAGGGATGTTTTTATAAGAATGGGTAAAAAAGCTCACAGATATTTTCTGAGTTTTAAAAAATTATTATGGAGGGGACAAAATAGTTTTAGTATGCCCATTTAACATAATATAATTAATATTTTTCTTTACTTGTATACATAAATATTAAAAAATATATACCTTTCATTTGATGAGTCAAAATTATTTCACATTATTTCAATACATGGAATTAACTCAATGATAATTTGCATGTCTTGGGAAATTCTACATTAAAAGAAAAAAATAGGGCTTTTCCCCTTCCAGAATACTCATCACATTCTTGAATTTTAGCTACAGACATATTATAATAACAAAATATTAGAAATCAGACTTCTAGGGGAAAAGCAACTTGGACTATATTGTACAGTTAGTCCACAGTGAAACTAGATAGATTATAACACCTATTCCAATACACCAAAAATTCTGATGAGATTTGATTTCTGTATTCCCTCTAGTTGAATAATCGACCACCTTAATAATTATTATGAAAAAGAAATGATCCTTGCTAGAAACAAACTTCTTCCAAAAACCTCTACAAAAAAGATTAAAATAGTATATCAAGGAAAATATCTTTGATGCTGTTAGTTAGCCTAATCTGATTTCAGCTGGACAGCAACAAAAAAAAACTTAGATTTTTGCTTATTTTAAAAATCCAATTGACATGATGAAGAAATAATTATTTTCTTATCCCATCTCCTTTTTATTACTTGTGATTTTGCTGGTATAGGGAATCACACAACTCATTCTATTCATACTTATCAGTACATTCTCTGTAACCTTGTAGTCTAACAGAGTTTCCTGGACCACTGAGTGACTTGCCATGGTGACACATAGTATAAGAAATGAGACTAGGAACTAGGTCTTCTTGACATTAAGACTATATTCTATATTTTGGCTTGTTGATTTTTATATAGTTTATATAATTTTTGCATGAAATTAAAATGAAAAAATTAAAAAAACCAAAATTATGACTATATTTTTTTACTTGTTAAAAAACTGTTTCATACTGATATTAAGAACTTTGGACTATCATGTAGAACACAAAAAAGACTTAAAACCACTTAAAAGAGTTTTAGATGATTGAAATGGCATTATATTTGTAAAAAGAACTCCCCCACTCTACTTACAAATATGAGCAACTTCTTTTCAACTTAAAATATTAAAGAAGCCATTCTTAACCTGAAGCTTCTGAGAAGGTATGTATGTTTACATGCAATTATGCACACAAGTGCACGTATCTATAAGCATATCAAATCAACTGTTCTGAAATAATTACATATGTAAATATACCTACCAACTAATTAAAATATAGATTTATACTTTGTGATATGAATAGATCTCTATAAGACTATTATTATCCTCTATATTTATGTATTTGGAAAGATAAACAGATATAATTATAGTTATCTATTTCAATATAATTTGTTCCTTTTGTAAACTATTTTTAGACATTTAAAACATTATTTTATAAAAAGAATCAATATGCTTAAGAGACTTCCAAAAATGTCCATGACAGAAAAAAATATTAAGAACAACTAATATGGATTTTGGGGGGCACTGAGTGGTGAAATGTTTTTATCAGGGTCACCTTACTAATACATGATGCATGTAAGATTTGAACCTGTCTTCCTGATGTTTAGACTAGCTTTCTATCCATTATACTTTGCTATTATTATCAAAATTACATACATTTAAAATACATGCACTTATATATTAAGGCCAATAAGAATACTTTTTTAAAATTACATTTCATCCTTACATCAATCAGTGAAATAGGTAGAAGAGTTATTATCTTTTTTTTAATAGAGGAGAAAACTGACCTATTATAAGAAAATAAGTTTTATTGCCACTTAAAATTAGCAAGGCTCAGCATTGGGACAACTATCAGAATTTCTGATTACAAATCTGTATTTTACCATGGTAACATTTTAAAAAACAATGATTAATTATTGATTAAAAACATCTTCTATTTATGAAACAGGATTATAATCTATGTAGGGATATAGAACATACATGAAAAAATATGTGAAGCAACTTATTTAGTACCATATCAAAGCATGGGCAATTGTTTTGTGGGGGGAGGGCATTTGAGAGGGAATAAAATGAGAAGTCAGTTGAAGTCACTTGAACAATGATTCCTAGAGGACAGTTATGTTTCAGTAAGATGTATTAAAATATTCAATATTGAATTCCTTACATTACTGTACATTTTTCTCAATCTTTGATTAAATAATTTCAAAAGCAACACTCTCTCATTTCCTCTGTATGCAAACATTCCAGAAGTGCTCCTTAATTAGACATCTCTGAGTTTGACCTGCCTTTTTCATTTGATAACTATGAAAGTAATTCATTCGGACTTCCTCTATAATGCTATCATTGACCTTCTTTGACTGAAATATCCAACTCATGCTTTTTTGCTCCTAGTTTTTATAGTATCAGCTTTTATATTGAACTTAGAATATTTTACTAAGAACATTTGAATCTGTCAGGATGGCAAAGACTGAAAGATTTCCACATTAAAATAAAAACAATTTTTATGACATTATTTCCAATATACTTTCTGGAAAATATGAGCACATACTTAATCTTCAATAAGTCCTCAAATTCAATTAGGATGCCACTTGTAATCATGATAATGAATATTAGCATAATCAATTTACCAGTCTCTGTACCAATTGCTTTCTTTCTCACCTTTTGTGCCCAATTTTTCCTGTAAGAATTAAGGGTAAATCCCTTCTGTAATTTAAATTGACACTTGAGATGCATTATTATTTATACTGTGAAAACAAATAAGCATATTTACATAACTAAGATTTCAGCTATTTCCCTATGTTTTTTTTTTCCCAAATCCAGGAAAGCACAGTTGGAGATCATTCTGTTAGATAGGTTATTAATAAAAAATTCCCTCTTCCTTTTTTGAAAGAAAAATTAATCTATAAATATGGATAAAATACATAATCTTTGATGTCTATAATGTACGTATAAAATTAGATAAGCCATGCTTATTACAAAATGTATGATAAAAAACAACATTCATTTCATAAATGGATAGGTTATATCCATTACAAATTGTATTTCCTTCACAGGGGTATAAACTACTTTTATATATATTTCTTATTGATCAATCTCTGCTGGGAAAATTGGAAAGCATTTTTGTCAACATAAAGCTTGAATCCATCATCTTATATATCCAATGCAGTTAGGTGGCTCAGTAGAAGGTTTGACCTGGTCAGGAGACATAACTTCAAATCTAGCCTCAGAGATTTATTAGATTTGTTTCACTGAATAAGTCATTTAATTACTATTAAATATTCTATATTATTGTTACTAGATTTTAAAATTAATTTTACTATATTACTAATTTTAAAACTTTTTTCCTTTAACACATTAATAATATAACATCCATTTCCCAGGACTGTTATAAGTATCACAGCCGATAATATTTGTAAAGTGGTTTCCAATAAGGCACCATATAAATGATCATTGTTATTATCATTAATAATAATTAGAAGTATTAATATTATCACATTTTATAATACTAGAAAGCTCCAAATGGATATGTGACCTAAATATAAATAGCATTATCTTATTAAATAGTGGATCCTAAAAAGAAATACTTGTCACAAATTATTGGGATCAGAAGAAAATAAGCCCAATAAGTGATAGAAAGGTCATAAAAATAAAATATGTAATATTGCAAAGGATGTAATAAAAATAAAAATAATAAGATTTAATATGTGTACATGAACAAAATCACTACAAATTGACTTTAAATATAAAAGAAATCCATTAAAAACTTTAAAAAAAATTTTGACATTTAAACTAATTGACAATTTAACAAATATTAAGAACTTTAACACAGATTTAATACAAATTTGTAAACTTAAACATCAATGTTTTAAAGCAATGATGAAATGATAGAAACATTTTTTTCAAAAATTCACTCTTGACAAGAATTAAAAATATTTTATTTGAACTAATAATAAGAGAAAAACTAAACAAATGGTTCTAAAATATTCAATTTCAGCAAAATGGTAATGTTGACACAAATGGCCTTCTAATATACTATTGGTAGAGTTTTCAGTTAATACAAGTATTTGAGAAAATGCTTAGGAACTTGTTGCAGAAACCTCATGAAATTCTCATATCTCTTGTCACAGATTCTACTGCTAGTCACAAATGCCAAGGATGTCAAAGAAAGGTTACATATAAACCAAAAATATTTACAATAATATACACATTGTGATAGCAGAAAAATAAAAGTAATAATTAAACCTCAGAAATGAAAAGTGGATACCATGTTGTCATTCATATATTAAAGAGTAGATGTATCCTATATGTCTATACTATAATATATACTATATATATAATCTATAATAAGATTGTGGTATAAGAAATGACATGAAAAAATATCAAAATAAGGAGAAATATTTATGAACTTATAAAAATGGAAGTAAAATGACCAGAAAACAATATTCTTTATGATTAAAATTATTTAAAATACAAGAACATTAAAATTAAATCTTGGAAAATAGATGGGCAGCTCTGCTCTTTCCTTGGTAAATTAGGAAAGAGAGAGTAACTCTGGATAGTATATTGCAGCAATGTTGAATATGGACTAAATTGTATTGCCATTGACATAATTATTATGGGTGGAATTGGCAAGGATATTTACATTGAAATGAATGGTTCCTAAAACCAGTTAATTTACCATTCTTGTTAATGGGTGAAACTAGGTGGAATGTGTTATTAAAGACAAAGGTGGGTCTTTTCCCTGGGGCATGGAAAGGACTCTGCTTAATTGATGGATTGACTGAGCATAAAGTTCTCTGACATGGGAATATCTTTGAGTATCTTCGAATGTGCTAATTACCAGGGATACAATTAAGGGAGTGGATTTCCATGTATTCATTCCCCTGGGCTATCATTGGCAAGTAAAAATTGTAGCAAGGGAAGGAAAAGCAGCAAGAGGATAATTGACAGGGCTGGATTCTGAGAGCCACTGGGTCAGGTTCTAAACTGTTGAAAGGAACAGGTGTCCATGAGTCAGTTTGAAGCTGAAGGTGAAGCCTGTAAGGTGAAGATCTGATCTCTGCTGAATTCTCCTGGACATCTAGAAAACAGCCTCTTTGAATACCACCATACAAGAGTGAGAGAACATATACATACACTCTGGCTGACAGAGTAAAAGTTGGAGAAAACCTCTTTTTCCCTGGGACAATTGAGGACTCAGCTGGATTCCTGTACCTGACCCACCAAGGACTCCCTGTGTGTGAGAAATCTGGTTCCTTGTTGGACTTACCCTTAGGAAACTTAGGTATTTAGATTAGAATATTTAGATAGTGGGTTTAATAACTGGGTAAATTGTCAGTTGCTAGCATTTTCCCCTCATTCCCAAGACCTTTCCCTTACCTGTCAATAAATTCAATTTTTATTTATATGTGCTTTCTCCCTCTATGTAACCTTCCTCCCCACCCCCCTTTCCTAAAAAATCATTCTAGCAGTTTGGCAAGCGAGCTAGGTTAAGGACTTAGAAATATAGAGCCAAGAGTTAATTAGACTAGAAGAATACATCTAGCAGTTAGCAGGTGGAACATTCTACCGTGAGGGCCAGGGGAGCTCTGAAACTCTAACTGACCTGGGAGAGACATTTAAAGTTTAAACAACCTTCTTTTGCCACTTGATATAAGGGGCCATATTGAATTTTTTTAATTAAAAAATTTTTTTTTCCATTTCCAGTATTGTTTGTTAATAAGGGGAAGACAGTGGAGTTTAAAAACACAGATTCACTTGTTTATACACTGTTGATCATGAATGTTAAAATGTCTGGGGTCATGTTGATGGATCTTTTGGTAGTATTATGGAAGTGTGCTCTGCACAACCCATACATATTGTTCACACTATTCCACAATGTATGTTATATAGGATTGGATTATAAATGGATGAAATGCCTCATGTCAATAACTATACAAACTTTCTTGTCTTATATCCCCATGTTATGTATTTGTCTTTGTATTATGTATAAGTGTAGACTGGTGTTCTTTCTCATTGGCAAATGGTTTAAATAGTCAATGGTTTATTTAACTAAAGATTCTGAACTCAAACAAATGTTTACACTCATGAAAAAACGATTGGACCAGATGGAAGGGTTTATAAAAGATTAAAGGTTTAGGAATCCTGGATATGTTTGTGGGGAAAAAACAAATTACTTCTGCAACTGGAAATCTAAGCAGATTACAACAGGAAGAGGTTGAAGGGATGGTTACCTTATTTCCTCTAAGAGATTTCCCAATAGTTTCAAGGGATGAAATCTTCCAAGTTAAGACACATAAAAGGTTCACACCAAAGAACTTGGAATTGATAAAGAAAAGAACACCTGCCTTTATCGATGAACTTAATAGGGTAATTAAGGAAAAGAGGAGGGCTTCTGATTTATTTGACCCCTATTACAATAATTTTGCCTTGTTAATGAAGGAGCTTTTAAAAAAAAAGGGAGAGAAATAAGTTCATAGAGGAAACTAGGCAGGATCCCTTGTTAACACCATGGCCAGAGGATTATTCTGACACTGACGTGAATAGCAAAGCCCAGTATGACAGGATGAAGGAATGCAAACAGGCAATAATAGAGGTCATGGATAGACATACAAAGAGACCAAATGCATGGTTCAAATTTGAAGGAATAAAATAAAAATCCACTGAAACACCTACATCATTCCTCAACCGAATTATTGAAGATACAGAGACATACCTGAACATGTCCTTGAAGAGGGAACACATATAAAGAGAATCTTTGTAAAACATGCTATTCCCAAAATAAAGATATTCTTTAAAAACAATTATCCTTACTAGGAAGAGATGGAACTTAAAGATATTAGAGGAAAGGCTACATACTTGAGCACAGATAATGAGGATAGATATGAGGATAGAGAAACTAGTGGAAGATCTTAAAAGAAAACTTAGGGAAGCAGAAATTAAAGCTAAAGAAAGTGAGATTAAAGAGGTTAAGGCTGTGGCTGCATTAAGATCAATGAAGCCTAATAATTATTATAAGCCTAGGATAGAAGAGCAGGTCCCCAACATTGTTTCCTTTGCAATAGGATTGGTCTTTTTGTAAAGGAACATAGGTACAGAGGTCAGTTTGCAAGGCATATGATCAGGTATGGAGGATTTAATAGTCAAAATAACTGGAACAACAATAATAACTGGAATAATGCTAATAATGTTTGGAATAATAATAAATATTCAAGAAGAAATAATGGAAATGTGTGTCAAAATGACTGTTGCCAAGGACCCCAAGCACCAGATCTGAGCACAATGCAGGACTGGGTTAACTCTAGAGCAAGGCCAAAATATAGTCAGGTGGTTAAGGGTGATCAGAGCAAGGGAACATGTTCCTTATGAAGGTTTCCCCAGTGTACCTAAGTGATAATGAATTGAGAGAAAATGAAAATGAGTGTAATGGTAATAAGATTAATAAAGACATAGATTGAATTAAACCATAATATAATTAGTAGCAACAACATAAAACATAAACACAAATATATAAACAAAGTTAAGTTACATTGATTCACTAGTTAAAGGAGTAGCTAGGGTACTAACACTGTTATAATTATCTATAAATTAGTTAGTTACTAACAAAACTTAGTTAGATACTTAGTTTAGTATAAGAATATAGGTAGACAGGAGAAATTTGAAGTTAAAAATTTAATTAGGTGGAATGAGTTCAGTATTGATGTAAATAAGGACTGACTCTCTGATACAAACGGCCTTTATTTTTTGTATTATTTTAATTTTTCACTGTATCCAGCTCTTGCCCTTTCCTGTGTGAGAAATATTTTTTTAAAATATTGAATACATTTTTTAGTGAAAAAGTATTTCCATAAAATAAAACATAGGAAAACAATCTGGCATTATAGGCAATACTCAACATTCATTGTTCCAATATCTAAAAAGAAGAATGGTGAGTTGTATTATTTCATTTCTTGTATAGGGCCAAGTTTGGTCACTGGAATTTATTTGCATTGAATTTTGTTTGGTTTACTACTTTTGTTGTTGGGATAATTGTACATATAGTTTTTCTGATGTTACTTACTTTATAACAGTTCAAATAAGTAGTTTCATGTCTCTTTTATTCATCAAGATCATCATTTATTATAGAATATCAATATGCCATTATATTAATATACCATAATTTGTTTTGTCATTCACTAATTGATGCATAATTGTTTTGTTTCACATTCTTTGCTATGACTAAAAAGAGCTTTCTTTTATCATATAGCTTTTTGGTGTATATACCCAGCAGTGTAATCTCTATATCAAATTCAATTCCAGAATATTGTATGTGACTAATTCACTCACCAGTAATAACTAATTGCTGTTTCCTTATTTCTCAAATCCCTTTATCACTGGCCTTTCACCTATTTCTTAAGATTCCTATCACTTAGCTAGAAGTATATAAAAATCTCTCTATTGTTTTTAACTTAATTTATCTTATCTTTAGTTATCTGGCTTATTTCTTCATATAGTTAAAGTTTAAAATTCTTTTCAGAAAATTTTGCTCATGTGCTTTGACAGAAACTTTATTTATCCACTTGACTTCTCTTTTTATCATAGGGATCTTAGTTTTCTTTACAGAAAAGCTTTTTCATTTGTTATCTGTTATTGTCTCATAATATTTTTTCACTTGCTTTACAACTAGTAAAGTTACAATCTATTTTTAAGAGTAAGATTTTAAATATTCATGTTAAAATCAACTTTGAATGTACTCCAGAGTATATTATATAATATTAATTTTTAAATGTTTCATGCTTTGATATTATTTAAAATCTTAAAATTTTATTCCTATTTCATTCCTATGTTTTATTATTACTATTTCTCTTGATATTTTATATCTTTTGTTTTTCCAAAATTGTTTTATTAACTTTGTATTGCTCTCTACAAATTATTCATTTGGAATTATGATTGTATAGCAATGAATCTATTAATTAATTTTGTAACATTTTAATATTTATCATATTTTAATAGTAGGCCATCAATGAACATTTAATATTATTCTGGATATTTAAATTTTTATATTTTTATTTCTTTTAGTATAATTGTGTAATTGTATATTTAAAGGTACTTAATATACTTCGGTAGAGTAACTCCTAGATAATTTTACATTTTGTAGTTATTTTAAGAGGCATTTCTCTTCCTCTTACTGCCCCCTAAATTTTGTTAGTAGTTCAAAAAAAGGGTATTTATTTTGTGGGTTTCTTTAATAGTATGAAATTTTAGAGATACTGTCATCAAAATTAGTTTTGTTCTCATTACTTATGATTTCCAAACTTAATAATCATGTCATAAGCAAAAAAAAAAAAGATCATTTTGTTTCATTTCATATTTTATGCTTTTACTTTCATATTACTTTATTGTTTGTATTATATAACAATGTCAAGCAGTAGTTGGGAAAAAGTGTTTCACTGTTTTTTTTTTCTTCTACTTATTAGGAAAACTGTTGTTTAACTACTGCAAACAAAGTTATATTTTAAAATTAGTTTTTTTGTTTAAATTTTTTTTCAAGTCAACATCATTCTGAGCAATGCTTAAGAGTCTATTTCCCTAATACTAATCTTTTAAGTCCATATGGTTATGTATTTATCTCTATAAAATTTTATTTTATTATGTCTTGCCCATCAACATATTTTAGATGTGTCTTTTATTCATCAAATTAATGGTGACACCTATTTTTCACCTCCAAATTTGTTAACAATAACATATATAACTTGCTCAGAGTAAATGATAAAAATATAGAAGAGAATTATCCAGAGTATAAACTCAAGGGCATTTTAATGAAAGTTTAAACATAGGTTGACATTAATCTATTAATCAACACTATATATCCTATCATGATATAATAGTCTCTTACAAAATGACTTCTTAAATTTAAATTATACAATGAATAAAATTGCAATGAGTCTGCTAATTGTATTGAAAAAAAAACAATTTAGTTGGGCATCACTTAATCCTATAGGATCATGTAATGATAACTCAAAGTGAACTTAGAAACCAACTAAATAATCTGATCGGTATTTCATATATTAAAAAAATGTTAAGAAAGGTTAAATAACATGTAAAGGTTACATGATTTGCAAGGGCACAGGTTATTCAAATTTAGGTTCTTTGATTCCAAATCAAAATATTGGTTCCCTTTCAAAGAGTATTAAAGCTCTATTTTTGGTACCATCCCAAAAATATTCCAATGATTATAAATTATGCTCAATAGTTTAAATAAGTCATAATATTTCTCCTTCTGAAAATTCAGCAAATGTTTATTTCCCTCTATACATTTCTCTCACAAACTGTCCACACAATTGATAATAAGATTTCAAAATCAGTGATTGCAAATTTTAGTAGTAATAGATTGGGAGGCATAAGCAAAGTAGCAGAGTAGAGAAGCACTTGGGCAACCTATCTCAAATTCCCTTCCAAACCATTCTAAAATAATATCTCAAATCAAATTCTATAGTAATAGAAGGTTGAATTAAACACTTTCCCACCCAATATTAATTCAGGAGATTAGCAGGAAAGATTTGTCTGATGGTATGATGATTGACCCAAAGATGTCCCAGAAGTAGCATAGCCATCTTTTACTGTGGGATGGTCCAGACTCCCACAGGGGATGGAGTCTTGGAGGTGAGATGGTGTTAGCAGAATAATGAATGGGAAACAGCTTTCATATTCATCCCATAGCACAGGTTTCATAGAAAAATTGCTCAGCCTTTGCCTAGCCTTGGCATTATTTTGATACATCATTGTTACATACATACTTGGAACACAGTTTCATTTTTTAACATGCATGTTTCCATAGATTCTAACAACAGACATGGAGCCTAAGGAGATAGTCAACAAAACACTTTTGCTAAGTATGAGGTCAAAAGGTAGAATCAACATTGCCCAGTTTTAGGATGCGGAATTCTGAGCACAGATTTGCCAGAAGTTTTATGCCTAGAAAAGAGGGTCCTAGTTAAGTGGGTATATAATGAGGATTAGTTTTAATTTTGTAAGTGGAATCTCCTGGAGATATTCTGTGGAGACAGAGTGGGACATCTGTATTAACCCTGCAAGCATGTTGCCCTCATCTATTGTTTTCTGCAGCTAAGTAAGAGCAATTCCTATATTAAGGGGATGTTAGTGAGAGAAGAGACACAGGCGGGGGTGGGGGGTGAATTGGTGTCTTCATCCTTCCTAGGAGCAACTTTGTGACCGCCTGGTTTCCACAAGTGACCATGCCAAAGTATTGGGGCTTGATGGACCCCCAGCAATCTTTGGGCCCATTATTATTCTATTTAACATAATTTTCCTGTTGATTAACTCCAGCTGGGGTGACTTGTTAAGAATTTCAGAAGTTCTAAGACAATGGAAGATAGAGATGCAAAACAACCAATCTGAAGGAAATCACAAGCAACCCTTTTCTGGCACTGTGTTCAGGACCCTGTTGCATAACCCAGGTTTTATTCTGAGTAACAGTCCCAGAGCCAAAATGAGTGAAAACACTTGCAGCCACAGAGGGGAAGGGACCAGGTTATGGTGTCAAGGTAGAAAAGAATGATTGTCATCACTCAAAGGGGAGTAGATACACTATTCTCAATTCCATGACAGAGGGAAGCACTAGAAATTATACTTCAGAATGGAAGATAACTTTGTCACAGTCCAAGGACCCTGGGGAGTGTTAGTGGTTATGGCTACAAGGGAACAAGGCCCAATTCTGTGTAAAGACCAGAGAATCAGCTAGCAGTTGCTACACTTTTATTTATAGCTTACCACCTTGGAAGCTCCAAAAACCTAAAGACCCTCAGAGCTAACTCTGAAAAAAACAGCAAGAAAGTTAAAAATAAAAAATGAATATATAAATAAGTTAGAAAAATAAGCCAACAAAAACAACAAAAATAAATTGACCATAACAAGTTAGAGTGAAAGGAAAATCAAGACATAAACCCAGAATACAGCTCTGTGAAAGCAGCTATAAGCAAAGTCTCAAAGAAAAATGTAAATTTTATACAAACCCAGTGAAAATTCATGGAAGGGTTCAAAAGGATTTTAAAAGTTAAATAATAAAGACAGAGGACAAATTGGGAAAATAAATAAAGGCAATATAAGACAATTACCAAAAGAGAGTCAATAGGTTGCTAAAAGAGAAAAAAAAATAGTGAGAATAAAAATGCCTTGAAAACAGAATTGTTCATAGAGTAAAGAGGCACAAAAATGCATGGAAGAGAAGAATCCCCCCAAAAAGCAGAATTGGCTAAATGGAAAAAAAAAAAGATTTCTAACTGAAAAAAAATCCTTCATAATTAGAATCAGGCAAATGAAAGCTAATGACTCCATGAAACACTAAGAAAAAAATAAAACAAAATTATAAGAATGAAAAAAATATAGGAAAATGTAAACTACTTCATTGAAGTTGAAAGAAAAGCTGGCCTAGAAAATAGACCCTAGAGAGATATTCTAAGTATTACCTGAATTCTAAGGATTACCTGAAAGGCATGATCAAACAAAAAAGAAAAGGAACTTGAACATCATGTTTCAAGAAATTATCAAGGAAAGCTGCCCTCATATTCCATAACTACTGGGTAAAAAAAGAAATTAAAAGAAACCAGGAAACACTACCTGAAAGAGACCCCAATGTGAAAACCCAACTAACATAATTGCCAAAACCTGAGCTCCTTCATAGAGGAAAAGATATTCAAGAATTCCTGAAGGCAAAGGTGCTAGAATTATAAACCAGAACAACCTACCTAGGAAAAATAAGTATAGATTCCGGGAGGAAAAAGGGTTTTTAATTAAGTAGAGGCCTTTCAAGCATTCTTAAGGGAAAGACCAGAGCTAAATACAAAATTTTATGTCCAAGTGAAAGATTAATGGAAAGTATAAAAAATAAACCAGAAAGAAAAATCATGAGAAATTCATAAAATTAAATGTTCACATTCTTGTAGGGGAAGATGATAATTGTAACTGTCAAGAACTTTGTCATTAATAGGGGAATTACAAGAAGAATACATAAGGAGTGTCACGAGTATGAGATGACTATGAGAAATGATTTCCAAAAAATTAAAAACAAGGTGTAAGAAAATGTTTCAAATGAGAGAGGGGAAAAAAGGTTTAGAATGGCAGAAATAGTCTCAAATAAAAGAAACATGAGTTGAAGAGCTTTTATAAAGGATGGGAAGATAGTTGATAGACAATGTTTAAATCTTACTCTCATTGTATTTGGCTCAAAAAGAGAATAACATTCATTTCTAGTTTGGCATAAGAATCTGTCTTACCTTACAGTGAAATATAAGGGGAAAAGGCCACAAAGAAAAGAAAATGTAGCTAATAAAAAGGAGGAAAATTATGGGAGATATAGATTAGAAGCAAATCATACTTTTGAGAATGGACAGGGTAAAAAGATAGAGACTGAAATGTACATAAGGAAATTAGTTTTGAAGGAATAGCACTATTAATAATCAAAACTATGGATGTGAATAAGATGAACTCAACTATATAGTAGAAGTAAGTAGCAGAATAGGTTAAAAACTAGAATATAAAATATGTTGATTAAAGGGAAAACACTAGAAATCAGAGAGACATATGATGTAAAAATTAGGTTTTTTAATTAGCAGAGTTTATTATGTTTCATCTGAGAAAAAACAAACAAACAGATAAGGGTAGCAATCATAATCTCAGAAAAAACAAAAGCAAAAATAGATCTAATTAAAAGAGATAAGAATGGGGACTATATTTGGCTAAAAGACACACAGACAAATAATATCAATAATAAACATATATAACCAAATTGATAAACATCCAAATTCTTAAAGGAAAAGATAAATGATTTACAGAAGCAGATAGACAGTAAAACTTTACCAGTGGAGAAAGTGAATTTTCTACTCTCAGAATTAGATAAATTAATACATAAGGAAAAAAGAAAAAAAGTTAATTAGGAAAATTCAATTAAGAATGCCAATTGAATTTAAGAAACGATAGATATATCTCTATAGAAAACTGAAGGAAACAAAAAAGGAGTATGCCTTTTTCTCCATAGTACATGTTATCTTCACAAAATTTAACAATACATTAGAATATAAAAATATCACAAGAAAAACTCAATTAAAAGCATTCCTTTCCAACTAAGGTGGAATAAAAATTTTATTCCATAAAGGATTTTGGAAACATAGAAAAAATAAATTTCAAAGAACATAATCTAAACATAATGAATTCGTGGGTCCAACAATGTTAAGAAATGTAGAAAAACAGGAACACTAATGCCCAGTTGGCACAATTATGAACTCATCCAGCCATTCTGGAGAGCAATTTTGAACTAAGTCTAAAGTTTCATCATATTGTGCATACACTTTGACTCAGTAATACCTCTTCTAGCTCTATATCCCAAAGAAATCAAAGAAAAAGTAAAATGATCTTCATGTGCAAAGATGTTTATAGGAGCTATTTTTGTGTTAGAAAATGATTGAAAATAAAGAAGATGCCTGCCAATTAGGGAATGGCCAAAAAAGTTGTGCTATACGTTATTATGGAAAATTATTTTACTATAATAAAGTATGATTTAGGATGGTTTCAGAAAAAACTGAGGAAGACTATATGAACTGATACAAAGTGAAATGAGCACAATAAAGAAAAGGCCTTTTAAATATGCTCTCCTGATAGTGTTTGAATGTCAATTCAAGTATAAAATTTTTACAACCTATATTATTATTTTAAATTTTTTTTTCAAAATGGGTAATATGGACACATTTTACATGACTGACTTTACATGTATAATCTAAATGAAATTGTATGCCTTCAAAAGGAAAGGCAAGGGAAGGAGGTACAGACTTTGGAAATCAAAATTTTAAAAAGTTAAAATATTTTATATATAATTGAGAAAAATAAAATAAATAAATATGGATAAATGACTAGATTCTTTCAACAACTAGCCTTATATTTTATCTGGACCATATGATTTGAATTTATGAGAAAAGTTACAACTTAGCTCTCCTTTTACTATTTCTTCCAACATCTTAGATTCCCATTCCATAATATTAGTCTTATATACCCTTTTAATATAAAATAACAATAATGAAATAATAATGAAACACATATACATATATATCTGAGCTATCTATATGTCTTTCTATATTTATGCATCCAACAAAATGTTAAATGGGGATTTTTATTCAACCGATAGTCTGATTTATCTCTTTTGTATTGCTGCTTGATTCTATAGATTCTAAAAACTCTAGTCCTTTCTACCTGTGCCTTCCTTCTAGAAAGATTTCAGAATTCAAGATTCAGTTTATTTTGTAGTGGGGATGATACTGCAAATAAGAATGATCATGGTAAAGCTACTGGCAATATTCAATAAAATGTAGTGGGCAGAAAAACTCTAAATGTTGACGAACAAAGTGGCACTGAGGCTAATGGCTACATGGAGTCGGCTCAATTAAACATACACAGACACACAGACACACAGACACATATATTTTTAAAGCTTTTTGAAAACAAATTTACCTCTGCGTGCTTGCCTCTTAACTATGTCTATTATATATAAAAATTGCTTTTGCATGCAAATTAGTTTCCAGAATCAAATGGATTTTTTATAAGTTGTCATTTAGGAACAGCTGAATACTGATGATGGGGTTCATGTTGTTTTCATCCCAGAGCTGTAAGTGAATGGTTTCTGGTTTTCAAAAATGCTAATAATGCTTTTAGCACTGTTATTTACATGGCTAAGTGCTTTGGAAGTTGTTTTGCATTTATCAGGTGTCAGAATGCAATGTAAGAATAATGAGAGACAAGGTAAAAAATGCAGTAAAAGCAAATGACTACTATCATCAACTTTTCAACCTAAAATTATGGAAAAATCTATTCTGAACTGTATTATAGGCCATAAAATCAACAAAAATTATTTAGAAATCTGAATTAGATTTTCTGAGTGATAACACAATAAAGACAAATGTCAGTACTCACTATTAGATGATTGCAAAGTAAGATGAAGATGAATGTAACAATTTGAGAGGAAAATATTTCAATCTATTCAGGTGACTCAGTAAAAGGCTATTCTATGTTGATCAATATAAATTATTAGTAACAAAATACTTAGAGATAGTTAAATGAATCATTTTCTCTCTAGTTGCATTGTACTGGAAAGCAACATGTATAAAGTATTACAGTATTTCTTTGGTCATGGGTATATTGTCTTCTTGTTATCTGTTATTTGCAATAATTTCATTGTTAAAATGATGGATTTTGGTGGATTCTATTAGGTGTGAATTTTTCTATAGCTTTTCTTTTGTAAAATGTGTATATCAATACTTTTTCTCAAGTTAGAATCAAGGTTATTTTTGAAATGAGAGCAGTTCATTGATATATTGTAACGTAGATTGGAAACTGTGTTTTAATAGCTTACTAATAGGACAATGAGAAGGTAATAAAAGGATTAAGTCACAATTGACTAGATTAGAATTGTCAGTGAAGTTAATAATACTATGAAAATTAATTATAACATAATTAATCGATTAGAGAAATGCAGTCACAACAATTCTGACATAATCAAACTCATCTCAGCTTTATTAAAATGATGAATATGCAAAACGTAAAATATAGGAGGGGATGTGGAAAAATTAAGAAAATGTTGGTATAAATATCAACTAATCTGACCATTTGGGAGAAAAATCTGGAATTATGTCCAAAGAGTTATAAAACCTTTTTTATCTTGTGAACCAGCAATACCACTATTAGGTTTGTTTCCTGAGGTAATGAGGGAAAATGGAAAAGAATCTACATGTTCTAACATGTTTATAGCACCTCTCTTTCTGGTGGCAAAGAACTGAAAATTTAGGGATATCTTAGGAAATGGCTAAAGAAGTTCTTACATGATTGTGATGTGACTTTTGTGGCTTAAGAAATGACCTACCTGAAATTATGAAGATCAAAATGAGAAGAAACAAGGGAGAATAATCTACAGCAACGGAGATATTATTTGAAGAATAACTTGTATATGTACATATGCTGATAGAGAATTGATAAATAGAAACAAATAAGACAATTGTACATATATATAATATTTTGTTAAATGATGTTTTTTTTTTTTTTCAGAGCAGGGAGGGGAGGCATAGAGGGAAATTCCTGAGAACTTTAATGTAACAAATTTAAAAAATTATATAGTTTAAAAGGAAAATCAATTATACACATTGCTTCTATTCATAAATAAAATTCAACTTTATTTGGTTGAGGAAACAATTTTATTTAGATAAGCAAAATTTAACTTTATTTGAACAAAAGAAGCCAGTAAAAATATCAAATCATTCTTTCATAAAGTCAGGCAGTTCTTTTGTTTTAGTTATTTATAATAAAACTTTATAAAATATAATATGTAGTTATTGATTATTAATTTAAAAACTCACACATTGAAAGAAAGCACTATGGGAATACAAATACTGTGGGATCACTCAGGGTCGCATGGCTGTGTTATGAAGTATATGAATCAGTTTGCAAAAAAAAAATATGAAAAAATCCAAATAAAAGAGAAAAATAACTTATGGATGAAATACAAAATGTAAAAGTCTTATGTCTAAAAAAAATCTAAGTTAAGAAAAAGCAACTCTATAACAGGTCCTTGAATCAGGGCCCAATTTAAATGATTTAACCAAGTATGTATTTACCCAATCAGTAGCCAGGACTATAGAAAGTTTGCCACACCATGAAATACAGAAAAGGGACAAGATTATAAAAGCCAAATTGGAGCCAAATTGGAGATACTTGGTAGAATGTGGGACAAGGAAGACCAGCCTTTAACACATGTTAAACAGCCACAACCTCAAACCCCAAGCAAGTTCTCTAGTCTTGGCTCAAAATTATATCACTCCCACTGGGATCTGGTCTCTTTGACCTTGTGCTCCATAGGCACTATGCAGTTGCTCTGTGCTTCTTTAGCACTGTGCAATGGCTCTTTCTGTATTCTCTTCTCCTAGAACCAGACAGAATCTTTAAGCAAAGTCCCATATTTTTTTAAATAATCAATGTCATTATTTTTATAGTCTAAAGCTTTTAGGGTATGCATTAATATTAGAACAAATTTATTTAAAACATTACTGCAAAAAAATAAAGAAAAATCTCAATACTGTTTACATGTACTTCAAATACAAAAAGGAGAGAAAAAATAAAACTCAGATACTATATTGCACATGCAATAGAAATCAGAGTTTAAAAAACGTTTTAAAAATAAAAAAATATATAGCATAAAATCAGTGACACAATGTAAGCCATGTGTGAGTACAAATGATTTTCAGAATAAAACAGCAACACAGTAAATAATGCATATTCAAAGGAGTTCCAAAGTCCCCCAAATTCACAATAGCCTAGTTAATTACATTAGCAAACAAACCCTCTATCATATTTCATATAAGTTTCTGTATGACATTAAAAACCTATGAATTGATGGATATTTGTCACAATTTTTACAGATGCATCAATTCTTTCAATCTTGGTAAATATAATTTAAAACAAAAAAAAAGTTAAATAAAGAAAAACTTATTTGGGTCTAGAACATCATCAAGAAAACTAGATTGTTTTGGTGGAAGTAAATTAAAATGAAGACCTTTACAAGAGCTCTTTTTTTTTGTTTCCTGCTACATAGAAACACCTTGATAGGAATATTTCTTAGTTTCTCTAGCTTTAAAACAACATTCTTTACTAAATATATATATATATACATATATATGTGTATGTGTGTGTGTATAAATATTTTTAAAATCATTCAGAAACTACTAGTTAATAAAATTATTTCTAAAGACCCCTTAGAATTACAATTAAATTTGTAGCTTATTAAATTATCTAAAGCTTGTATATAGCTTTTGATGAAGTTCATCCATCATCATCTATGTGATAATACACAAAGGCAACATGTCATCTTCGATGGATCTAGTGGAAATGGTTTGGGCAAGAAAGACATTCATGGGCTTATATAGTGATATTTTGTTCTTCAGCAGAGGTAAAGGTACAACTTAAAGATCAATATAGTCAAAACATAGTAGCTTAAAATGACTCAGAATTACAGAAAGGTATTGACTAGATTAATACAGATATACAAAAAAATTAAACCTTAAGAGAGTCAGTAAGTGCAATAATATAAACAAATGAGAAGCTGCAGACAGTGCAGTCAAAATCCTTTTCACCAATCCCAATAGACTTGTTCACTATTATAGAAGGAGAATAAACTCAAAATAATTAGCAAGAAACTTCCAAATCTCTTTTAAAGTTACCTTCCTCTCCCCCTTTATTTATTATCCATTAGATTTCATTTGTCAGAGGTCAGAATTTCCTCACAGAAGCACAGGGCAGAATCTCCACTCTGCATGTTGAGAGCATCTAAGACTTTTAGAACTTTGTCAAAATATTTCTTGTTGGTTTGGGGCCTAAGTAGCCTAACTTGTGGCATATTCTTGAGGAGAAGGAAATAAAGTGGGAAATCTCCAATGAAAATAAAAAATACCAGGAAAAGAATTAAGCATATTCAAACTTCACTTTTTAACTCTACCAACTCAAACTGCTGTTTCAGAGTTTCAAGCATGCTTTGCAATAGCATTTTTCCTGAGAGATGCTGAATGGAATTTTTTAAAGAGTAAACAGAAAGAAGCAAAACTTTGAGGGAAAATAATAGCATATTTGCATATGAGAGAAAAAATACTTTTCCTTGTTGTTTTGGGACAAGAGAAAGAAGGGAAAAATAGGCTTATTCCCCAAAACTTTCTTCAAATCTATTGATTTGGAACTAATTTCCCTCCCTGTGATAAACCTTTACTAGCAACTTTCTAAACTAGGAGTCCAGGATCAGGTTTTAAAAAATCTGCTTGAAAATTAGAAGGTGTGGGGTTCTTTTTTCCACCCTGAAAAATGGCTATGGCAGGCTAGAAACTCACACATGGAGTGTGGGAAGGGATTGGGGCAGAAAGATTTTTATGTCACCCTCTGTGGAAAAAAAAATGGCCCCGATAGGCAGGCTCTTGTGGTGGGTCTGGTCTTGGCAAGGGGAGGCTCCAAGCTGGGTGGAGAGCAGTGAGGAATTCTGGCCAAGCAGATGAATAGGAGAAATAGCAGGCAGGGGCAGGTGGCAGGTGACAGGGCAGGACAGGAGCTCAGGCACACCCTGTCACCAAACTCTCATGGTGGTCAGCGACCAGGCAAACTTACTATCTTTACTGTAAAGTTATCTTCTCAAAAATAGTTTTTAGAATTCATTCTCTTTGTGGCAAGCCAAAAATGTGGGTTTTAAAATTAATAATCAATAACTAAATATTATATTTTATAAAGTTTTATTAATAATAACTAAAACAACTGCTTGACTTCAGTCTGGTTGCAGGTCCAAGAGAGTAAGAGTAAGAGTTACAGCCACTTAAATACAATCATGCAAAATGTGGTGATGCAGGAAAAAGGAATTTTGGGAAATATTAAGGGACTTCTGGGGAATGAAGTCCAAAGGCTTAAAATCTCCATTTATATAAATGTGAATAGCATTCTTTCATATTAGTCCTTCAATAGTGTCTAAGTTTGTTGCATTGCTATTAGCAGCAAAGTTCATTACATTGTATTGTTCCTCAATGTATTACTTTCTGTGTACTATGCTCTCCTGGTTTTGATTTATCTGGAAACTGCCTATTCATGTCTCTTATCTGTTTATTAATTGGGGAATGGCTTGATTATTTTTGGACAATTGATTGAGTTTCTTATAAATTTGAGAAATTAGACCTTTGTCAAAGATTTTTTATGAAAATTGTTTCCCCAATTTGTTGCTTCCTTTCTACTTTTGGTTGCATTGGTTTTGTTTGTACAAAAGCTTTTTTAATTTAATATAATCAAAATTATTCATTTCATATTTTGTAATATTCTCTGTCTCTTTATTGGTCTTAAAGTCTTTCCATTCCCATAGATCTGACAGGTATATTATATTATTCTATGTTCACCTAATTTACTTATAGTTTCCTTCTTTATATTTAAGTCATTTACCCATTCTGAATTTATATAGTTATTACATGTGAGATGTTGATCTAAACCTAATCTCTCCCATACTGTTTTCCAGTTTTCCCAGAAGTTTTTGTCAAATAGTGGGTTCTTGTCCCCAAAGCTGGAATCTTTGGGATTATCATATATTATCTTGAATAGAACATATAACCCAAATCAATTACATTGATACTCCCTTCTGTCTCTTAGCCAGTACCATTGTTTTGATGATCAATGCTTAAAGTTTAAGATCTGGTACTGCTAGGCCACCTTCCTTCATATTTTTTCATTATTTCCTTTAATATTCTTGACCTTTTGTTCTTCCAAATGAATTTTATTATATATTTTTTTAATTCAATAAAAAGGGTTCTTTGTAGTTCAATAGGTATGGCACTAAATAAGTAAATTAATTTGGGTAGGATTGTCATTTGTTTTATATTAGCTTGTCCTACTGAGATATAGAAATCACTTTAAAAGACTGATATATATTAATTTAAGGTCGCCAAGGAATTCAGCTATGTAATTCCTAAATGAAAACTCAAGTCAGCAGTCAACCTTTTATGGAGTTTTTAATTACAAACAGGAGGAAGAAAGGTATTAGAGAGAGAGAGAAAGAGAGAGAGAGAGAGAGAGAGAGAGAGAGAGAGAGAGAGAAAGGGGAGAGAAGGGAATAGGGCTTAAATACCCCCTCTGTTTAGGCTGGGCCAAAGGCCCAAGCCCTTAGATAGCTGAGGCAAAGACAAGAGATCAATCCCTATCACTCATGTGACCAAAATGGAGAAACAGTCTCCGGGGCCTCCACCTCCAGCCTCCTTCAGAGCAAGTCCTCCTCTCAGACCTCTCCAGGAGCTCTCCCTCCAGGACCTCTCTCCTCTCTGACTCCTTCAGAGCAAAACTTCTCAGAGCAAAACCTCTCAGAGCAAAACCTCCTCAGTCCTCCTTCAGAGCCACCTCCTTCAAGGACCTCAGACCCCACTATCTTTAAGGAAACAATCTCTAAATTCCCTCCCCTCAGTTCTCACACCTACCAATCACTGTCTATGTCTCCCCTGTGCCAATGGTGGCTCTAGCTTAACCCAGGACTGCACAGAGGTCTGACCCCTTTGCACATGTCTGTTGAAGGTCATATTCTCAAATAATTAAATCTTGATCTTTGCTGCAGCCCTTCCTAAATCCTTTTACTCTGAGTAGGGTGGAGATTGTAGTTTCCAACTATCTCTATTGTATCAATTCTAAAATCAATCATGACTCAAAGAACTTCCTGTTCTATGCTTAAGCATAGGTCAAAGCCCTTTCCATTGTTTAGCAAAAGGTTTCTGTCCTAAAGTAGTCTTAAGTAGGGAGGAGAAGGATCCTCCCATGCCAAGGGGTTTCACATTCCAATAGAGTTCTTACTATCAGTAGGAAATTTTTTCCAAGTATGAAATTTCCCAATGGTGAAATTTCCAACATTCATAAGTCTAAGAAATTTTAAGGTTTACACTACCCAAGAGCAATTAATGTTTTTCCAATTATTTAAGTCTAGTTTTAATTGTGTGGAAAGTATTTTGTAGTTGTATTTATATAATTCCTGTGTTTGTTTTGGCAAATAGTTTCCTAAATATTTTATATTGTCTAATGTGGTTTTAAATGAAATTTCTCTTTCTAAGTCTTGCTCCTGAGTTGCATTGGACATATACAGAAATGCTGTTGATTTATGAAGGTTAATTTTGTATTCTGCCACTTTGCTAAAGTTTTTTATTATTTCCACTAGCTTTTTAATTGATCCTCTAAGATTCTTTAAGTAGACCATCATATTATCTGCTGAGTGATAGCTTTGACTCCTCGTTGCCTATTTTAATCCTTTCAATTTCCTTTTTCTTCTCTAATTGCTACTGCTAGTGTTTCTAGTACAATGGTAATTAATAGAGGTGACAATGGGCATCCTTGCTTCACTCCTGATCTTACTGGGAAGGCTTCTAACTTATTCCCATTGCTACTTATGCTGGTATGATAGTAGTAAACATATGATGTTCAATATTTTTTAGGAAAGGTCTATCTATTCCTATATTTTCTAGTGTTTTAATCAGAATGGCGTTTGGTTAATGATATGGTCAATTACATGGATTGTTATAAAACCATCCTTGCATTCCTGATATAAATCCCAACTAATCATACTGAATAATACTTGTGATAACTTTTGTAGCTTTTTAGCTAATGTTTTATTTAATATTTTTGCATCTATGTTCATTAAAGATATTGGTCTATAGTTTTCCTTTTTTGTTTTTGATTTTTTTGGGTTAGGAATCAGTACCATATTTGTATCATAAAAAGAATTTGGTAAGACTCCTTTGCCTATTTTCTCAATTAGGTTGTGGAGTATTGGGATTAATTGATCTTTAGATGTTTTATAGAATTCCCTTGTGAATACATCTGGCCCTGGAGATTTTTTCTTAGAAAAATCCTTGATGGCTTATTCAATTTTCATTTCTGAGATGGGATATTTAAGTATTCTATTAATTTATAGTTTTGTAAATATTCAATAATTTAAATTAGATTGTCATATTTATTGCCATATAATTGAGCAAAATAGTTCTTAATAATTACTTTAATTCCCACTTCATTAGAGGTTAGATGACTTTTTTCATTCATGATACTGTTAATTTGGTTCTCTCCTTTTTATTGATTAATTAAATTAACTAATGCTTTATCTATTTTTATTTATTTTTTTCAAAGTAACAGGTCCTAGTCTTTATTAATTCAATAGTCTCTTTATTTTTAATTTTATTGATTTCTCATTTGATTTTTAGGATTTTCAATTTGATTTTTCTTTGGGAATTTTTAATTTGTTCTCTTTTTCCAGTTTTTTAAATTGCATGCCCAATTCACTGACTTCTTTCCTCTCTGATTTGTTGATATATGCACTTAGTACTGCTTTGGCTGCATCCCAAATTTTTTTGATATATTGTTTCCTCATTGTCATTCTCTTCAATGAAATCAGTAATTGTTTCTTTGACTCACCAGGTTTTTATAATTAGATTATTTAGTTTCCAACTAATTTTTCCATTTGTCTTCCATAAGCCCTTGTTGATTATGATTTTTATTGTATTATAATCTGAAAATGAATTTATTATTTCTTCTCTCCTAAATTCTTAAAAGTCTATTAATTATCCTCTCAACCTCTCCCTCACCTTAATACTCCCTGTCCCCATTCCCCACTACTTATTCCCTCCCAACCTCTCCTTAGGGTAAGATAGAATTTTATAGCCCAATATATCTGCCTGTTCTTTCCTCTCTGGATTGATTCCACTGAGAGTAAGTTTTAAGTATTACCTATTACCACTCTCTTCCTCCCCTTCTTATAATCATATTCTTCCCTCCCTCCACCCCCACGCAACTCTTTATGTGGTATAAATTTATGCTGTTTTACTTCTTCCTTTGAGTTTCTCTTAGTACCATCCTCTTTTTTGCCCCCCTCCAATTTTTTACATATAATTTTAAATAACTTACTAATACAACTTTTGTCTATGAATATTTATTCTATCTACTATGATGATAAAAATAATTTAAGAGTTATAGATATCATTTTTTCCATATAGGAATATAAACAATTTGACCTTATTGAAGCCCTTAATTTTTTTTTTTGCTTCTTTCCTATTTATCTTTTCATGATTCTCTTGAATTTTGTATTTTAATGTCAAATTTCCCATTTAATTCTGTTTTTATTTCTTTAGGAATCCTAGAAAATCTTTTATTTTATTAAATGTTCATACTTTTCATTGAAAGTATTTAGTCATTTTTGATGGGTAAAAGAATAACATTTTTATGATATAAGCTCATAATGTATACTCTGTATACATGCTAAAAACATAAATAGGACACATAGTAGTAGAAGCTTCCCCTATTTCCCCACAACAAGGATTAGTTAACACTATCCTTTTGACTTGCTTTTTGCCAGTATTCTTTGAACAAGCTTTCTGGTCACCCAAAAGCATAAAAAGACCTTCCCATATGTAATAAAGATCATTTTAATAGGTGGATATCTAAAGACATTGTGAGAATATATATCTTCTGTTGTTAAGGATTTCTGTTTCCATATGGAGAAAAAGAGCATCTCATTCTAAGAATGTAAGTGACCTAATATTCTTGTTGTGTAGGAAAAAATAAACCTTCCCCTAATAACTGCTTAATGATTCAAGAATACTTCATTTTTTTCCATCAGATATGAATAAGTTACTTGCACCAGGCCCTTCTACAATGAAGAGTTACATGAAGCATTACTTATTCCTATCAGTTTTTATTTTTACTTGGTCATTAAGTTTTGAAAACATTAATGTAGTCCACATAATTTGGAGATTATTTATATTTGGCACAACAATGTAATTAAAAATGATTATTTCTGTTTTTCATATTTTTTCAATAGAATTAAGATATAGGAAGTCCTTGAACTAATCACAATCCTCTTCATCTTCATAATTTCCATTCTCCTCATCATTACTATTGTTTTTGGTGTGATTATCTTATTTCCCTCATCTTTTTGCATGAATCATCATAGGAATGCCCTTATTAAATACATAATAATCTGATGACTCTTAGGTAAGATGATCTTGTATGAAAATTCTCCTTCCATTTCAATTTTCTTTTTCACTGATTTTTTATAATAAACAACAAGCAGTTATATAAATAGAAGCACCTTCATTGAATAATTTCTTGCTTAAAATTTCATCAGGGGTCTTTTATCCTAAATAGAATGGTTAATCTATGAAACCCAAGGGAAATTAGAATCTTCTTAAATTCAGCTATGTTGTCTTATATGCCTTTTAAGAAAAAGGTTGTCTTTTGTTTTTATTTAACATACATTTAGTAATATATTCTTTCCTAAGAAAAAATTTTAATAGAGGAAGTGAGGTTTCAAGAACACTAACCAAGATATCAACCAAATTTGTCATGCTGTAGAGTGTCCATATATTCCCTGACCTTTGCTTATATGTGAAGTAAAGGAGTCCCTTCTTAGGAGTCAGTCAATACTCAGTCATTATAATTTCACATTTCAATGATTTATATGTGGTTATTTTTATTTATATTGTAGTATTCATTCTATAAATCTTTTTCTTGGTCCTATTAATATTACCTGGCATCATTTCACATGTCTTCTTTGGATTCATCACATGCAGAATTTCTTTCAGCAACTTAATATTCCATTATATTCATGTACCATAATTTGTTAAATACTCCTTATGTCTATGAAAATCTACTTTGTTTCAAGTTCTTTACCACTACTAAAGGACTGTTCCAAATACACATGCACATATATTCATATACATACACATTATCTCTCTCTTTCTGTACATCCATCTATCCAATTCATATCTATTTCTATATTTCTGTTATATGTCTTTCTGTTACTCTGTCTCTGTCTCCTTCTCCCTCTCTTTCCCTATCAACTTGTCTTTTCTTTTTGTCATTGTTCTCCTTTACTTTTATACTTGAGCTGAGATCTTTGTATTGAAAGATATATGTGTTTTAGTCACTTCTATACTTCTTTCAGTCAGTATTAACTAGAAAAATGTCTTCAGTGTACTAGGCCCTTAAAATTTAATTTGAAATCAGGCTGTCAAGTTAAGCTCCTGGTTTAATTTCAGATAGTTGGATCTTGAAAAATTGCCATCTATTTTGAGAAAAGTAAAGCTCCCAGACTAGTCTTCATGCAGTTTTTCATTCATTCAAAACAAAACAAAACAAAAATAAAAGGTAAAAAGGATTTGGCAAGATAATACAATATTGATTCAGCATAATGTTTAGAATATAAAAAATTACTTCAGCTTCCTTCATTAAAGATTTTATGATGATTAGGCCTTTCATCAGTGAACCATATGCCCCTTGGTGGTTTCTTTTGGTAATGAGAACTAGTTGAAAATTCTGAAAACATAACTGTCTTTTCATCTGGTGTAAAGGTCCTGAAATGTATACGTGTTCAGCCTGACAGACAGTATTTCCTCCCCATTTATGGCTATTTAGGCAATTTTTTGAGAGGCTCTGAGTATATTACTATATCAGGAAATTCAGAAAAAGAGGTCAATATGAGGGGATTTCACTAAACCCTCATCTAAGAGAAGAAAATATGATAGGGCTTGGGGATTCTTGGTTTTATCTGTTTATCTATCTATCTATCTATCTATCCATCCATCTGTCTGTCTTTCTGACTCATCCACATGTATATAGATAATAATATTTCAAAATGCATTTCTTCATAATTTGTTGCATTTTGTGTATTTTAAAATTATTCTTAGAAAATATCTATAGACTTCCCAAGACTGCAAAATTTTTACATGATGGAAAAAAAGGTTAATAACTTCTCCACTCTAGAACAATGGAGAGTAGTCCCTTTGGGAAGGATTGGTCCTATTGTAAAGAAATAAGAAACATTTTGGAGTTGGAACAAAGTTTTGCATCACTTCTAATTTCAAAAATGATGTTCCCTATATAGATCATATTCTTAACTTCATACTATGTGACAATTCTCAAGCTAGTTAAAACCATATGGATATACTGCTTCCACATAGCTATCTCTCTGCAATTTTCATGCATTTGGGAAGAAAGGAGGAAAGCCATAATTTTTTATTATTTGGAGAAATTGATAATCATAATAATAATAATAATTGATAATAATAATAAAATTGATAATAAAACTAAAGGGTATTCCTCAGTCTGT
Source organism: Monodelphis domestica (assembly GCF_027887165.1). Taxonomy (NCBI): domain Eukaryota; kingdom Metazoa; phylum Chordata; class Mammalia; order Didelphimorphia; family Didelphidae; genus Monodelphis; species Monodelphis domestica. The sequence goes on along the minus strand of NC_077234.1, from coordinate 139,336,852 downwards.
CATGAATATAGTAGATCTGGATATCTGCAGAGGAAGATGTGACTCCTGAGTCAAATTAGGAAAGGAACTCAGGACATGACCTCTAACAATAGGGAGAAAAATGAGCACCTTGAATGAATGATTAGAAGATGTGAATTGTGGGTAATTTAGAGAACACTGAATGGCAAAGTACGTGTGGAGAATGATTCATTAATTTATTGACCCAGTAATGGAAAAAATTACTCCTCAAAGGGGAATGAGGATCCTCTATCTACCTTTACTCTCTGCTAGTGAAATCATAGCATCATTCTTGTTCACAATAGTGGTGATTTAATTTCAGTCTTAATGCTTTTTGGTTATTAGGTAAAGGGTAGTGGTGGCTAGGGAAAGGTAGATAGGGGCAGAATCCTTTTGGATTGGGGCAAATATATTTAGTTCTTTGGATATTCAACAGAAAAGACCAAGATGGCAATAAACAGGGAGTGATAATTCAAGCTTTCTTTGATTAGGCAGAGAAGGTAAATGTGCAGATAATATAGATGGGACACAGACAGATGGCAAGGAAATGGGGGAATAGGATGATGGAAAGCTGCAGATAGTGGGGGGAGAGAATAGGGAGAAATAGAGGGCACAAAATTCCATTTATCTAATCATGCACAGGATTTCAGAGTGCCTGGGCAGCATGGAAACAGCAAGGAATGCAATGCTTGAGGAAGTTTAGGATTCCATTTCTATAGAGTTTGGGAGTGGACAATGTACTAACTCTTATCCATTCCACTTTTATCTTAGTCAATTAACACATCAGCATCTTGGCATTATCAACACTATCTTAAAGTTAGTTCATTCACATAACATGCTGCAAATTTTACTGCATATGCCTAGAGCCTATCTGTCACTTACAGATAAAGGAAAGTTAATGGTTCTGAAGGCTTAGTACATGAGGTCCTCCCTGACTTTCTTTAATTTAGCACACAGTCTCAGTATGTGGCCTCGGTTAATTCATGAAGCAGTTGAGACAATTTGTAAGTAACTGTTATTTTTCTCTTAATTTATGGGATGGTGTAGAAGCAATTCCTCTACCCCCCCCACCTTTTTCAATCCCACTTCCCACTATCATTATCTTATCCTTGATATTTATAAAGTTATTAAACTAATTGGGCAAGGGGATACACAATGGTTAGAGGGACTTGAGCAAAATACAATTTTAACACACTTTGCAAGAACAAAATAGGAAATTAGACTTACTCTAACCCAAATTCATGAAATCATGCACTTAGGACTCTAGCATGAGAAACTTCTACACTTTTGGAATATGAAACTTGGAAATGCTATTGGTAATCTTATCAAACTGGTTAACTATGGTAAATGTTTGTGATTATACAATGTATATTGATTTTCTTTTCTTTCCAAACTATTAATTTAAGATATATTATGACCAGAGAATTTTCAGTTACAATTTGTGCAAGGCAACTAAGCTATCCCTTTGGTGTGACTTGCTTGGGATTCTGGGTGAAGGAACTTTAGTTAAATGAAGTGTAAAACCAACATAAAATAAAACAAACCCTTGACACACGTTTACTTAAATAAAGATATTTTAAATCTGTGTTAGATTAGTTTTCATAATGAGTTGGAGATATAGATACCTTTTTCTATATCTCAACCAAACATTTATTAACATATTTTCTTATGTCTCATTCTGAGGTGGTAGTGTCTTTGGGTGATAGAATGTTGGAAATATTCACATTATAAATGTTAACTGAATATCTATGATCCACAGACTAACTTACCTAAAAAAAAGATGTCATCTCCTATAGGTAGAACACTAAGCAATGATTTTAATTATTCTCAGACTCAAATTACTTTATTAAATCATTCATTAATAGAAGTTGTCATTTTTGGCAGTGAGATAGAGTGCTAGGCTTGCCATTATGAAGCCATGAGTTCAAATCTTCCTCATACACTTACTAGTTGAGTACCTCTGAGGAAGTCACTCATTCCAGTTTGCCTCACTTTCTTTATCTATAAAATGAGTTGGAGAAGGAAAAGATAATCTACTCTATTATCTTTGAAAAGAAAATCCTATATGGAGTAAAAAATGACCAGATAGGTTCCAAATGGCTCAACAACAACAACACCATAATTTGCCCCAATAAAAGGTATCCATATTTATAAAATCAAAGATTCTTGGAGTATGATAGTAAAGATACACTGTTCCAATCCTAGATAATGGATCATTGGCTAGATTGGAAGTAAACTCTTTTCCTTTCTCCTTCAAAGGTATAAGCAATACCTCAAATATACTGGATTTAACTAAAAGTTGAAGCAGTAGAGAATGATGTAGAGATATGTAATCATGTCTTCAGATGCTCAGAACCTATTGCCAAATTTCTAAACAAGATAATATTTTGTTGTTCAGTCATGTAAAATTCTTTGTGACACTATTTTTGTTTTTTGTTAATTAGCAATTATATTGAGATTGTTGGCCATTTCCTTCTCCAGTTCATTTTATAAACGAATAAGTGATGTAAACAGGGTTAAGTGAATTGCCTGGAGTCATACAGATAGTAAGTGTCTGAGGCCAGATTTGAACTCAGGAAGATTCAGACCCAGCACAGTATCTGCTAGGCTACCTATCAGCCTCCACAAACAAGGGTTAGCTCTGAACTTTTAAAATAGTATCCATAATGTTAATTTTGCATGTGTATATTAATATTTTTCCTCTTCATATGACAGAATGGAAAATTGTAGCCACTTAGTACCATCCACATTCATATAGACTGCCATATTCTTCTTTAATATACCCTGAGAATCAGGTGACAAATATTAGATTTCAAAAGCAATATTAGAAGCCATTTCAGCCATAGTTTGTTTTTTTTAAACATTTTCAAATTTATATGAAACCTTTTGGCCTCTAAGAATCCTTTATAGAATATACTCACTTAAAATGTATGCCAATTCACTAATTCAAAGAAATAATCCTGCATTTCTAACTTTACTATAATTCTTTTAACTCTTTCAATAAAATAAATAAATTTTGGATTAATAAACATCTAGACTCCTAACCAGTTTAAAAAAATTATATTTTCAATTTATATTGATGTTTTACATTATGGAACAAAAGTTATTTGCATATTACTATATAAATACATATTCTAAAAAGCATCATTCTCATTTCTCCCCTTTCATCTCAATCTTATTTTTGTGCCTGCCTATTTATGTCTTTCTCTTTCTTTCCACATAAAATCCATTTTTCTTTGTTTTCAAATTTTAATAGCTTCCTTCTTAACTTACTAATAGAAGTTGGTCAGTCAAAGAGCCTATTAAGTGTCAGGCATTGTGCTAAACCATGGGAATGCAAAGAAAAATAAAAACAATCAAATCCAGTCACTGCTCTGAAGAAGCTAACAGTCTAATGAGGGAGACAACATGAAATCTTTCATGTACAAACATGATATTATAGAATAGAGGCAATCCACAGATAGAAGGAAAAGATTGCCTCCTCTCCTCATAAGACTGGGGCTTTAGCTGATATGTGAATGAAGCCAAGAGGCACAAATAAGGAAGGATATAATTACCTGTCTCTGGGTCTTTCTTTTTTAATTTCTGTTATCTCTGTGTACCTATTTGTTCCCCTTTCATCCTTCTCTTCTTCCTCATTCTTCTTTTAATTCGTATCTTTCTCCTCTCCTATTTTATTCATATGTAATGGGCCCATATTAGGGATATTTTTTTCTGTTTACTAATGCTATTCACCTTAACTTCCTCAGTATTTAGGGCCATCATTATTAAAGGAAACAATCAGATCATAAAACCAATCTTTGTATGAAGTAGTTTCAGTCATACAAAAGAATAGTTGTGTAGAAAATCTATTCATATATTGCTGCTTATATTGAACATAATTCTACTGCATTCACAAAGATGAGGTCAAAACTATGCAATGTTATGATGTATTAATACACTCTCAGGTAATACCACTCAGGAATTGAAATATAAACACTCTAAAACCAGCAAAGCCATGGGTAAAATGCATGACTTCATCTCTACTAAAGAGATTGGGGTGTCATGTAGTTATCACTGAATACTGGAAGTAGAGGTTGTCATGTGAACATCCAAGAAGAAAAGAAATCAAATGAATATTTTGTCAATGAAAGAATTTGAAGAATTCATATTGTAAGAGTTAATTTAGTGTCCAATACTTAAAGTATCATTTTTATAAAGTTTATTATCTGACAAAAACATGTGACTAAGTTTTTTACCTTTTCAAAAATCCCTGTTCCACCAAATCCTCAACAGGAAACAAGGACATGAGAGATAGAACTCCACACAATTTATAACCTGTCTACATCAGCACATAATGACAGGAACTGAGTGGAGTGCTGGAAATCATAGTTTTGCTGGTGATCATAGATTTTAGAGTAACAGATTTAAATTACAGACCCCCCAGGATCCTTTGGGAAACTAGTCTCCCCAATGGATCATGTAAACATAACCAACTTATAAATTATAATAATTTGGGGATGAAAGGAGAAAGAGAAGAAAACCAGTGAATGCTAGGCACATTGACAAAAAGCCAAAGAGGGGAAGTCACCTTTGGCATAAGAGTATACATACAAAATAAATGTGTTACAGCCCCATAGTCAAATCAATTATACTTCACTGTGGGTCTACTGATGCTGTGGAGGTTTCTTCAGGCATCTTCATGTTGCCTTCTTCAAATACTTCATCTTCTAGATTCAAAGAGTTATTGAGTTCCTTTTTCTGTAATGTTTCTTTCTTAAAAGATGGTTTAGTTTTATGACAATTATACAATATCCAGTAACTCTGAATGAGTAATTCAGAATAATATTTGGATAATTCAGGGACATAGATAATTCATGATGTTGATTCCAGAGTTGGAATTGTCATACCCAGCCCTCTGTTGCTTGCAGTTTATACTTATGTTTAAGCAATTCTGTTTTAGGGCAACATTTTTCATTCCATCCCATTTTTCCTACATTTGGAGTGTCCTTCCACCTGCCTCATTGGTCTATTCAACTTTTTGAATAGCTTTAATTATTAAGAAATTTAGGCCTATGTTGAGCTGAATTCTATCGTCCTATAAGTTCTCTTCAGTTCTAGTCTATTCTCGTGGAGTTACAAAAATACAAATTTTTCGTGTCTTAAATCTTGTAGTCTTTTGAATATTCAAAGATAGCATTTGTGACCTATAAAGTATTTTATTTTCAAATTTAATTGAAATGAGTATATCTTCCTCATCTCTCACTGTATCAATTTGTAATCAGCAAAAATAGTGAGTACTGATTAAAATAGAAATTCTTAACTGGAGTATCTAGATTAGGAAGAATGAAAAAGGATCACATTTTAGTATATTTATATTTACATGCCCTATTACAACATCAGTGAAAGTTTTAGAGATTGCGTACCCAAATTGCACCTTTAACCCACCTGTGAGCCCCCAGTCCCTGCATTTCCCCAGACAGAGGAAGGAGGAAACACTCCCATTGGATTCCTGGGAAGAGGTATGGGGCATGCAAAAATAAATGTCCTGAGGCACTCTGGAGAGGGGGAACAGAACGGACCCCTCTGGCACACTAGGGCATGCATGCTACAACTTCACAATCTCTGTCCTTTAGAGAACAGTCCCAGAAAGTGAAATTTAAATGTAGGATCTTAGCAGGTAGTCCAGCTGATCACCAAAATAAAACCTCATTATGATATATAAAATAGTTTATTAGAGATGTTTGTTAATACTTTCTAAATTTCCCCCTATTTAATTTCAGTGTATTCTTCCAGATATTCTTATATGAAGAAAAACAGAATGAAATTATTATTGGGTTTTTTTTCCAGAGACAACTTGTTAGAACCTTCATTAAAGCTAATTGACTACCTTTGAGTCTACTTTCTCAAACCAAACAACCTCTAATTCCTTCAAACAATTTTCATATGGCATATACTCAAGGCCCTACACTATCCTGATTTCCCTTCTTGGGAATAATCTCTATCTTATGTATTTCCATGTATTCTGCAGAACACAGCGGAATATTTTCCTTTCTATTTACTCAAACCTATGAGTTTCAATGCATTCCAAAAAATCTGAATTTTTCTTGTGCAATCATGACAAATAATGAGGATTGAATTAATTAAAACCTCCTGATTTTTTTCCATATTTAACCATTTCATGCCATCTTGTACATATTAAGTTAATTTTTGAATTGCAGAAAATAACCTTGGAGGTAGAAAGAGAGAATCTGGTTTGCTGGGGTGAGATTGGAGCACAATATGTAGCCAGTCCAAACAGCCTACAGCAACACTGGCCCAAGCAGCACCTGCAAAAGCCAACAGCAAGCCCCCAAACTCCACATCTAGTCCTCAAGAATATGAACCTTGGTCCAAGCCAATGTCAAGCCCTTGAGACTCTGGAACTCTACCTAAGCCAACAGCAGAGCACCCCCACCATCACTCATTCAAGTTCCTTGAAATTCCAATCCCTATTGCAAGTTTGAAGTGAGGCCCCAAGAGATAGTACAAGATAGGGGGTTTTGTCTCTGATAGGAGGTTTTGTCTCTGATCCCTTTCATCATCAAGGTACTTAAAGGGAGTCCAATTAGGCAAGACCTGGAAGTTGTTCTATTATATCTTTTAAAAGAGAGCTTAAAAAATAATAGAAATATTGAAGAGGAAAACAAGGAATCTGAAAGAAAAAGAAAGTAAAAGAAAAGTATCACACATAGTAAGGGTGCATAAGTGAACATCTATGCAAGCAAGATGGATGAAAGCTAATAACACTTGAACCTTGTTTTTTTCATCTTAACTAGTGAAAAGGAAGAATATACACAGAAATTTGGATACAAAGATACATTTTCTTCAATTGGGAATTAGGAAGGAAATTATGAGGCATTTAGAAGGGCACCAAAATCTGAGAAGGAGGAATTATATGAAGTGTGGATTAAGAGATCTATAAACCCTAAGTAAAACAAATTCTAAGAATGTAAAATAATGTTTTAAATTGTTTTTGAGTTGGCAATTATCTACATATTAGGGAATGTATGAACAAGTTATGGTATATAAATTTCATATAATACTACTGTGTTGAACTCTTATAACTTCAATGATTAACCAAGATTTCAAAGAATTAATGATGAAATCATTTCTTTGTCAACCTGAAATAAAGAGGGTACCAAAACAGAAAAAAAAAAGATAGTGGGTGGTGGATCTATCTGGTGTAGGCCCACAGTGAGGCTCTGAGCCATTGTCCAAACCCAAGCTGAGACCCAGAGTCCCTGTCTACATCTGCAGTGAGGATCTGAACCATATCACAAGTCAATTCCAAACATATCTCATCTATGTAAGAACTGAGTGAGACCTGAAGTCTCTACCTTAGTCTGAGGTTAGGTTCTGAGCCATAGCAAAAGGTAGCTCATAGAGTTGTGAACACTGAAAACCATTGACAGTTCTTAAACTAAATCAACAATGGAAGGTGGCATTCAGAGCTCCAAGCCCATACACAATGATACCACCCTTGAAGAACTGAAACACCCAGAAAACTAGAACTAGAATTAAGGATATCAGTAAAGAAAAACTGAAGTTAAACAATTAGTCCCTCTACCCTGAGAACAGAGTCTAACTATAAGATAAAATTAAGTTAGGGGCAAAAAGTAGGAAAATGAGCAAACATCACAAAAAATCCCAACCATAGAAAATCAGTATAAAGACAAAGAAGCACATGGCACAGAGTCAGAAGGCAACAGTAAAAACAAAGTATCAATATTCAATAATTCAAAGAAAAATAGCTATTTGTTTCATGTTATGGAAGAACACAAAAAAATAATTTCAAAAATCAAATTAAAAAGGCAGAAGGAAAATGGAAAACTAAAATAAAAGCAATCTAAAGCATAATTGGCCAAATGGGGGAAAATGAAGTAGAAAAATCTAATTAAGAAGAGTTCCTTAAAAAAATAGGATTGACCAAATAGAAAAGGAATTTCAACAGTTCAATGAAGAAAATAATTCATTACAAACTAGAATAGGGCAAGTGGAAACCAATGACTTTATTAGACATCATAAAACAATAAAAGCAATTCAAAAGAAGGAAAAAATAGGAAAAAACTCCATGAAATAGTTTGAAAAAAAAAACAGTCCTGGGAAATAGATACAGGAGAGAAAACATAATCATTATTTTACTACCTCAAACACATGAATAAAAATTTAAAAAGCCTATTATAAAAAATTATCCAGGAAAAATGCTCTGATATTCTGGAACAAAGGATAAAATAGAAATGGAAACAATCCAATCATCACTTCCTGAAATTAATCCCCAAATGACAACTAAAAGGAATTTCATAGCCAAATTCAAGTCAAGGAGAAAATAATGCAAACAGTCAGAAAGAAATTATTCAAACATCATTGAGCCACATTCAGTATTACACAGGATCTAGTAGCATCCACATTACAGAATCAGATGCTTTAGAATATTATATTATGGAAGACAAAGAAAGTAAGCTTCCCACAAATAATCACCTACCCAATAAAACTGAGTATATTATTTCAGGAGGAAATGACTCTTTAATAAAATAGAAGTCTACAAAATATCCCTGATGAAAAGACCAAACCTCAAGAGAAAATTTGCTGTTCAACTACAAGACTCAACTACATAAAAAGATAAAGAAGATGGAGAAAATTTAAGGGGTTCAGTATTTTTTTATTCTTCCTTGGAAAGATAATATATTTGTAAGTCATAAAAATTTTATTAGTACTAATGCAGTCAGAAGGAGTATACATAAATAGAGGGAGTGAAAATAAGCTGATTGAAATGACATGATATGCAAAAAAAACCAAATGAGGAAAAAGCAGATTACCCTGAAAGAAAAAGGAAGGGAAAGGTAGAATGGGGTGAATTAGTTAATCTAAAATGTACAAAACAATGATTACAAGGAGGGGAGGTTTATACTGGTGACAGGCAATGCATAAACTTTTCTTTCATTAGAACTGGCTCAGAAAGGGAATAACATTTGGGTATAGAATCCTCCCTTACCAAAACACTTGGAAGGCTGGATAGTGAAAAGAGTGAGAAAAAGCAGTATCAAAATGGAAAAATAAAATGGAGGGGAATATACAGTTTGTAATTATAACTCTTGTAAGACTCTACGGCTTGTAAGACTCCATCACAGGGTCGGCCAATCCTGTGAGATCCTACGTGGGGTAACGAAAAATGAAGAGTAACAAAGAAAAGACGGACACTATATGAAAGAGAGAAATAGTGCCAATTTTATTTGTCTCACACAGAACTTATATAGGCAAAAAGAAACCACTAGGCAAAGCCCATAAGAGTTTATGACTTCACATTCCAGGAACCCTAATCTTGGTCCAGGGATAGGCAGTTGTTCAAAGGTTAACCCACATTCTTCATTTAATACAAATCCAAACAAGGGGAAGAGGGGCAAACAAGGGGATAGGTGCCCACCTTATCACAATTTGCTTTTCATAAATGTTTTCCTGCTTCCTTCATGTTTACTGTTCCATCCTTGGTCCCAGGATGGGTAAAGGTTAATCCACATCTTTGTCTGAAGCAAAGGCAAAGGAAAGAGGAGGCTTGCCTCGACTACAAACTCTGAACATAAATAGGATGAACTAACCCAAAAAACAGAAGCAGATATCAGAATGGATTAAACACAAGAATTGTATGATGTTATTTACAAGAAAAACATTTGAGGCAGGGAGATACACAAAGAATAATAGTAAGGTACTGAAGCAGAATTTTTTGTACTTCATCTAAAGCAAAAAAAAAAAAGAAAGATAAGAGTAGTAAATATGATTTCCGGTAATACTTAAACAAAAATGGATTTAATAAAAGATGAGGAAGGAAATTACATCTTAACAAAAGATATTATAGACAATGAATAAATATCAATACTAAACATAAGTGTAACAAATGGTAAAGGCACCAGTTTTGTTTTGTTTTTGTTTTTATTTAAAGGCACCAGTTTTTTAAAGAAGACAGTAAATAAGCTTTAAGGGGAAATATTAAACTATGTTAGTGATTTCTTGACATTTTCCCTACTTTCACATAGACAAATAAAAACAAAAAATAAACAAGAAAGAAGTGAATGAAATTTTAGAAAAGTTAGATTTAATAAATGCCAGGAAAAAAACTGAATAGAATGAAAAAATAGAATAGACCTTCTTTGAAGCTCTACATGGTATTTATTTATATCAAAACTGATCATGTACTGAAGCATAAAAACTTAACTAAATGCATAAAAGCAGAAATAAATGCATTATTTTCCAATCACAATCCAGTAAAATTATAATCAAAAAGGGTCACTGGAAAGATGAATGAAAAATAATTTGAAATAAAAATGTAATTTTTAAGGGCTGGGTTGAAGAGGAAATCATAGAAACAATGAATAACTTTCTTTAAAAGAATGACATTGAGGAAAGAATATATCAACATTATAGTATAATATCAAAGAAGTACCAAATGGACAATTTAAATTTCTTAATACTAATATCAATGAGATAGAGGAAGATAAGTGAATTGGGCATACAACTAAAAATACTAAAATAATGACTAATTTAAAATCTTCAATTAAAATTAGATTGGAAATCTTAAAAATTAAAGGATATATTAATAAAATTGAAAGTTAGAAAACCATTGAACTAAAAAATAACACTCAAAAGTTAATTTTATTTAAAAAACAAAATAAAAGAAATAGCATATTAATTAATTTGATTAAAAGAAAAGAAAGAAATCATAGCACCACTATCCAAACAGCAAAGTATGAATTCACCATGAAAGAAGAAATCAAAGCAATCACTAGTGAATCTAAGTGAAATGAATGAATCCAATGTAAGAAAAATGTATGGAACAAGTCATCAACTAAATCTTTAAGAACAAATCACCAAGGCCAGATGGATGCACAAATATAGTCTACCAAACATTTAAAAAACAACTAATCCCAATACCATATTAACTATATAGGGGAAATTGGTAAAGAAATCCTACAAAATGATGTTTATGCTACAGATATGGTGCTGTTACCTAAGGCAGAAAGAGCAAAAACAGAAAAAGATAATTATAGGCCAATTCATCTAATGAATATAGATTTAAATAATTTAAATAAAATACTAGTGATGAGGTGGGTTTATACCCAGAATGCAAGGCTGATTTGATATTTATTAATAGGAAAACTATCATCATCAGTGACCACATTAATAACCAAACTAACAGAAATCACAAGATTATTTCAATAGAGTCAAAAAAAGTCTTTGACAAAATATAACCCCCATTCCCATCAAGAACACCAGAAGGCATAGGATATAAATGATCCATTCCTTAAAATGATAAGTAGTATCTATCTAAAGCCATCAGCAAGTATCATCTACAATGCGGATAAATGAGAAGCCTTCCTAATAAGAGCAGGATTTGTAAAGCAAAGATGTCTATTATCACTACTATTATTTAATATTTTACCAGAAATTTAGTGAATTAGAATAGTCAGTGAGGAAATGAAACTATCACTGTTTGTAGATGATATGATGGTCTACTTAGAGAATTCTAGAGGGTCAACTGAAAAGCTAGGTGGAAAAAATAACTTTAGTGATGTTGCAGGATACAAAATAAACCTATCTTGTGTGAATTTATGAATGATCATTATTTCTATATTGTACCAATAAGGTCTAGAAGCAAAATAAAGAAAGAGAATTTCAATAATTCTAGAGAAAATGAAACATCAGGTTATATTCTTGCCAAGACAAACACAAGGATTATATGAACACAATTGCAAAACACTTTTCACACAAATAAAATAAAATTTAAACAATTGGAAAAATATTAATTGTTCATGGTTAGGTCAAGCTATTATCATAAAAATGGCAATACTATATAAATTAATTTACTTATTCAGTGCCATACCAAACTACAAGAAAAATGTATAGAATTGGACAAAATATGAAGATTCATCTGGAAGAGCAAAACTTAAGAGAATTAATGGAAAAAATGTGAAGAAAAATGGGCTAGCATTACCAGATCTCAGACTATACCATAAAGCAGTTATCATCAAAACAATTTGGTATTGGCTAAGAAATAGAATGGTAGATCAATGTAATAACTTAGAACCCCAAAATAAAGAGGTAAAAGTTCATAGCAATTTAGTGTGATATATCTAAAGATTCTAGCTTTTCTGATTAGAACTCATTATTTCACAAAAAATTACTGGAAAAACTGGAAGATACTATGGCAGAAACGAAATATAAATCAATATCTCAATCTAATACCAAGGTAAAGATGTGTATGTGATTTTGACATAAAGAGTGATAATAATATATGTATTAGAGGTACATTAGATTGTTTACCTGTCAGATCTATAGAGAAGAATATATGACCAATCAAGGGATAGAGAATATTATAATATGTATAATTAATAATTTTGACTATATTGAACTATAAAATTTTGTTCAGGGTGGAACCAAGATGATGGAGAATACATAGGGACCTCTATCAAATTACCTTCCAAAAAGCAATAATATAATGCGTCAAAATGAATTCTGGAGCAGCATAAGACCGGTAGAGTTTTAAACACATCTCTCCTTACATCATACCACTTTCAAATAACTGAGAGCAAATAGATCTCCAGAACCAACTCTGAAAGTTAACTGAACAAAGAACCTGAAGCTTGGAACAGTGATCCCTTAAACATATTAATGAAGACAAACTTTAACAGTATTTTTTTAAACTATGAGAAAATAAAAAGAAAGGAAGATGTGCAAAAAACACAAACATAAACTCAATAAAGAATATTATTTTGATTACATGATAGACTCTAACTAAAAAGACAACAAAGTCAATGCTTCTTTATTCAAAGCCTGCATGAAAATTACTCTCAAGCAAAAAAAAAAAAAGGAATTAATGGAAGAGCTCAAAAAGTATTTTAGAAATCAAATGAGAAAGGCGGAAGAAAAATTGGGAAAAGAAATGAGTGATATAGGAAAATCATGAAAAAAGTCAATAACTTTTTAAAGGAAGCACAAAAAAAAATACTGGAGAAATTAATACCTTGGAAACACCTTAAGAATCAGATCTGACCACATGGAATATGCAACAATGCCCTGACAATGAAAAAAAAAAACTTCTTGAAAGCCAGAATTGGTCCTTTGGATAAAGAGGTTCTTAAATTCACTGAGGAAAATAACTATTTAAAAAATAGAATTGGCCAAATGGAAAATGAATTAAAGAACAATTACACAAGTTCAAAATAATGAAAAAAATAGAAGACTTTGTGTCCATTTCATTGGACAATTAACTGAATTGGAAAATAAATTCAGGAGAGAGAATCTAAAAATTATTAGATTAACTAAAAAACATGATCAACAAAAAAGAATTCAGAAATCTTATTTCAAAAAAAAATCATCAAGTAAAACTGTTCTGATATTCTAGAACCAGAGATCAAAATATAAATGAAAAAAAAATCCACTGATAACTATCTGAAAGTGATTCCAAAAGGAAAAAACCGCAGGAATATTATAACCAAATTCCCGAATTCCCAGGTCAAAGATAAAATATGGTAACTATCCAAAAAGAAATAACTTAAATGTTGTGAGGCCACAGTTAGGATAACAAAAGAATTAGTTTCTACATTAAACTATTAGAGGGCCTGGAATATGATTTTTCAGAGGACAAAAGAACTAGTACTTCAACCAAGAATCATTTACCCAGCAAAACTGAGCACAATCCTTCATAGGGAAAACAGATGTTCCCTAAAAAATGTCAAACATTCCTGATAAAAAGAACAGAGCAGAGTGGAAAAGTTGACTCTCAAATACAAGATTCAAAAGATTCATACAAAGGTAAACAGGAAAGAGAAATCAAAAGACATTCAATAAGGTTAAACTGTATATCCCTACATGATGAGGTGATTTTTATAATACCAAAAAATTTCATCATTATTAAGACAATTAGAAGGAGTATAGAAAGATAGAGGATAAAGGTATGGGTTGAATATGATGGAATGACATAAAAACTAAATTAAATTAAGGCATGAGAAAGATGAGTGCATTAGGAAGAGGGGAAAGGGAAAAATAGAATGAACTAAATTATTGCAAAGAGGGATGAAAAAGTATTCATTGTGGAAGAAAAGACAGAGGAGGTGGTAAAGAAAGCATGTGAACTATAAGAATTAAAATTAGGACTTGGGTCCTTAAATTTTTTTGTTTATTAGAATTACTTGGACAGGTCAAGACTGAGATAGAGAGAATTATAAGAGATTTAAGCCTAATCTAAATCCCCATAGGAGTGATCTCATCCTGGGCTTCTGCCACCACCTTCTTGCATGGTCACCAGAGACAGAACCCATCCTTGACTCAAACCTTTTAACCTCCCTCTCTGTTCCAGGTCAAATTTAATCATGTCCAGATCAAACTCCAAGTCACAAAACTCACATTAGATGACATAAGTCCTCTTAGCTCCTAGCTCCTAGCCCCAGGAGCTCAGAGAAGTGTGATCATGGGAAGAGGATTCCCTTCACACAGAACCTTACTTTTATCAGAATTGACTCAGTGAGGGAAGAATATGCACAATCAATTGCTTCTAGAAAACTGTATTGCCATACAGGAAAGTAGAAGGGAAAAGAAATAAGAACAGCACAGTGGGGCTGATAAGAAAGAGGACAAATTGGGAGAAGTAGATATCAGAAACTAAACAAGGAGAAATAAGATGGAAAGTAATACTCAGTAACCATAATGATGCAAAAATGTTAAAAGTCTATCTAATAAAGACATCATTTCTCAAATAAATAGATAATTGAGTGGAATATAGAAAAATACTTAAATGATCAAAGGATATGAACAGTAGCTCTCAAAAATAGTAAAGCTCTCTATAGTCATGCAAAAAATGCTCTAAGACACTATTTAGAGAAATGCAAATTAAAACAACTCCAAGTACCAGCCCACACTTATCAGACTGGCTATCATAACAAGAGAAAAATGCCAAAACTTGGAGGAGATGTGGGAAACCTAGGACATGAGTGCGCTGTTGTGGCAATTATGAACTGATTAACTTATTCAGGAGGGCAATTTATACCTATGCCCAAAGATCTATTAGAAATACATATTCTTTCATCCAGCACTACCTTTACTATGTTTATATCCCAAAGAAATAAAAAGGGGAGATGTGGTAAATATAAAAAATATTTAAAGCAACTCTTTTTAGGAGGGCAAAGATTTGGGAAGTGAGGAGATAGCATCAACTGGGGAATGGCTGAGTAAGTTATATATATGACTATATATAGAAAAGTATTGTGCTGTAAGAAATAAGAAGCAGGAGTAGTTAAGTAAAGCCTGGAAAAACTTACGTGAATTGAGGCAGAGTGAAATAAGCAGAACCAAGAGAACTTGTACATAGTACCAGCAATATTGTTAGTTGATCAACTTTGAAAGACTAAACTGCTCTCAGCAATACAATTATCTAGAATAATTCTGAAGGATTTTTATAAAGAATGCTATCCATTTCCAGAGAAAGAATTTTTGGTGTTGGGATACAGATCAGAACATACTACTTTTTCACTTTAGTTTATGAGTTTTTATTAGGGTTTTATTTTATATGGTTATCTTTTAAAATAATGAAGAATATGGAAGAATGTTTTGCATGAAAATACACATATTGCCTAGATCAAATTAATTACCATCTTCAAGAAATGAAAGGAAAGGGAGAGGTAGATAATTATAATTTCAGGAAAAAAAGTTGGAAATTGTTATATATAATTGGGGAAATGAAATATCTTAATTAAAAGATCATGACATTTTTCCTTATGAAATTATGTGATACCTGTCAATTTTTTTCAGGTCATACTATTAATGCCTTAGCAATCACAGCAGAGAGAAGAAATCTTAAAGAAAAATAGGAGTACTTTCCATTCTTCTTACTTAACTTGGGTGTTAAATAATTTTTTGACAAACCTAATACGAAAAGTTAAAGAGTAAGAAATAACACCAACTATTAAAATGTTACAAATTAGTACAGCCTATTTTAATTGAAATGACATTTAAAACAAATTTTGTTTAGTATTTGCTAATAAAAGCTTCTATTTTCCTTTCTCCTATTCATAATTTTCTCAACATAGTTCATGAAATGTGATAAATTATACCCAACATAATATAATATGTCTAAATTATACATGTTAATTTGCATTTAATGGCATATATGAATAAATTTTTTCTTTCATAAAGAAATGTGCAAATATATTTTCTGCTTCAAATATATTTATGTATATAGCCCACTTATTTTTTGGCTCTAGTATTCATTTTATTAGACACTTTAAAAATTAAATGTGTAGTTAAATTTCTCTTCTATGAAGTATAAAAATGTTTAATATTCAATTCATTCATTTCCAATGTACTTTAAAGCTTTGAAAATTAATTTCAAGGGATGTACGCTATGAAGACCAATTTTTCTCTAGTGTTGGCAATTATGTCAACTATGCAACATTCAGCATAAACAAACTTTTTTCATTTCATTAAAATATACTTTATTTTAATAACATCTGAATTTTTCCTATAATAAGAGAACATTTATCAATTCATTTAGAACGTACTCATCAGTTGACCCTTTATCACAATTCTTATGAATTAGCATAAATATAGAAACTCCTGGCCTTTTCCTTGAAAAATCTCCAGTTTCTGGTTCAAAACTGAAATCTAAGTTCAAAAAAGCAGAAATTTACATTATTCATAAGGGCCATTTGTGCACATTAATAGCAGGTCATAATTCAAGTAGAAAATTAGCTTTTTGAAATAGTGTTGCTGAATTTTGTTTAACATGGTTCAGACTCTTTGCAATAGTGAAGGTGACTTCCTTTTCTCATTTTCCAAATCAGAGGTAGAAAGCCTTTCAGTTAATGGCTTATTAAAATTTTGCTTTGATATTTGATAACTATAGCCTATCAGTCTCAGATAATATTTAGTTTGATGTAAAAAAAATTAAAAATATCTAGAGCAAAGTCATCCAATATAGAATGGATATATATGATATTTGATATAACATATTTGATACACTGAACAAATGCTATTTACCTGCCATTTTTTAACTCTTCTAGTACCACCTGAAAGCACAAAGTATTCCACAACTCTAATTTACTATGTTATCTTGGAGATTTGACAAATATAATAATTTCCCCCATTGTGATGTGGCTTCTTAACATGTGGCTTCTTTCCTTCACATTCTCATTTCTACTCTTAATATTGCAATGGCAATCTAATTAATACTTTGACTCCAGGATAGAGTGATTCCTTATTTTTAACCATTTTAGACCACAAATGTTCAAATTTTGCATACATTTATTATTTGCAGTGTTAAGTTTTAAATATGTATTCATTTAGTAATATTGCATGTACACTTTTTAGATTGAATAATTGTTCCAAACCATTGAAATTCTGTTCTTTGATGTTGCATAAATTTTAAAAATAATATAATTATATCTATTTTTATTCTTTTTTTCTCCTACTACATGTAAAAACATTTTCAACATTCATTTGTTTAAGTTTTGAGTTCCAAGTTCTGTCTCTTCTGCTAACCTTCTCTCCTTCCCTCTACTCCAGTCCTCCATCTTCCCTGAGATAAGACATATGACATACATTTTACATGTGTAAACATCCAAATATTTTTCTACATTAGTCATTTTGTGGAAGAAGACTGAACAACCTAAAAAAAAGGAAACAAAATAAAAGGTTGCAGTCTGCATTGCTAAACCAGTATTTCTTTTTTTCTTGGAGGTCAGATGATCTTTTTCATCACAAGTTTCTTGAATTATCTTGGATCACTACATTGCTGAGAATAGCTAGATCTTCCCCAGTTTTTCCAGAAATATTGCTGGCACTAACTGCAATGTTCTTCTGCTTCTGCTAACTCTACTTTGCATTACTTCATGTCAGTCTTTCTAGATTTTTTCAAATCATACAGCTTGTTTTTTCTATTGTAAAATAGAACAACTTGTTTAGCAATTCTATAACTGATAGACAACCCAAAAATTCCTAATTCTTTTCCACCTCAAAAGAATTGAAACATTTTTTAAAAATATATAAATGGATGGATGATTTCCCCTTTTTTGATCTTTGGGGTACACACTTTGTAATGGATCAAAGAGAGTGCACAATTTTAGAGGGATATTCTCTATATGCATATCTATGAGGCATTAGAAATGTTTTACTGTTGGCAAATCCAAGATGTTAGATTACAGAAAGTAACTGAGCTGAACTCTCTCAATGTTCTCCACACAACTGTAAAATAAAGCCTTCCATAAAGTTTTGGAGAGGTACAACCAACAAAAGAACACAATAAGACATTTTTCTGGTCTAAAATGACTTAGGTGGTCCACAAGAAATGTCTGTTACACCTGGATGAAAATAGAATCAGGATTTAGAAAACTGAGAATACAGTTTTATAGAAAAGTAAAAAGAGGGTGCAGCTGAGTAGCTCAGTGGATTGAGAATCAGGCCTAGAGGAGCAAGGTCCTAGGTTCAAATCTGACCTCAAACACTTCCCAGCTGTGTGACCCTGGGCAAGTCACTTGACCCCCATTGCCTAGCCCTTACCACTCTTCTGCCTTGGAGTCGACTCCAAGATGGAAGGTAAAGGTTTAAAAAAGAAAAAAAAAGAAAAGAAAAAAGAAAAAAAATGAAAGATATCTATCTGAAATATGCAGTAATGCATAATATAGAACAGTATGGTAAATATAATGATTATATAATTATATAATATGATTATGTGTATATATATATATATGAATACATTGCAAATTGAAATGGTGAAATGTAATGGAAAGAAAAAAAGTTTAAGAAGCAATGAACTCAATTTCAATAGTTTCCATTTCTACAGCCTCCCACAGCAAAACTCTTGGGAAAGATATTGAGTATATCTGGTCCTTATTTTATTCTTCTATATATATGTCTTATGTCCCTTATACCTCTAAATTTATGATCATGAGATAACATGAACCATAGTAATATTTGGATTGATTACCAATATAGAAAGAGAAGTGGTAAAGCAGATGAAGTTTGTGCCCTCAATGTCCCTTTTGGTGTTCTTTTGTTCTTATATTGCCTCTCAGTTTCCCTCCTCTAATAAAAGGGCTGGCCTTTACAATCTGGTTCACAAAGGTTCTGATGAAAATGAATTATTTCTCCAAAGATTATTTATATTTAAAAATAGGAACATATGGTAAATCAATGCTTAACTTAAAGGAATGCTTTTCTGACAGAAATTCAACATTGAACTTTCAAATAAGACCACTAAAGGAAAGAGAGACGTGGATAAAATAACTTTTCCAGTATCATTAAAATCATCACACTTTGTTGATCATCAAAGTATAAGGGTAATTCAAAGACAGCCAAAATTTGCTCTATTTAGAAAATTACTCTAAGTGCTGGATAATTAGGACTTTGAAAGTAAAAGGAACACTTTTGAAGTGAAGGACTATTTCCTTTAATACTCTTCTCCCAATTCAATGAAATCTTAGAGTTCTTAAAAAAAATGGAGAGCAAATTTTTAAAGTTCTTTTTCTGATATATACTAAATCAGAACCATTGTAATTTGGTGTATGTTTATTGTTGGTAAAAATCCCTTTTCCAAAATTTTAAAACTTTGAGTACCACAGAGATATCTGAATTGACTTGGTAGGTACAAAGAAGGCAGTAGCAGCTATTATATAGAAAATAAATAAAATATTGTATGAAGTTCACTAGTGTTGATATCAAAGAAAAGCAGAGACTCGGCCAACAGTTGCTATCTTTTGTATTAAGAAATAATCCTATAATATAATATTATATTATGTTATGTTATATGCCTTGTGGCTATATCAAACAAAATCCCAGTATTTCTACCATAACATTTTCCCTCCTATGATGCTTCCCATTTTGCTAAATATAACTATCTAAAAGGAGTCTTTGACATCAGTTCTTTTCAAATTCATAGTAATGCAGTATTTGAACTTAAATTTTTGATTACTTTTATTTACTCCTATTAATTCTGAGAGAAAAGAGAAGTCCTACTCTGATGACTCATGGTAGTAAAAGGGTGAAGTTGGGTTCATTAAATAAATTACTTAGTTCATCTTCACTAGTGGGAATGCCAGGTATGTTAATTCTATGAGTACAAGGTTCAAAGTATGGCACTACTGAAACACTGAGATTGCTAGCTAGGAATAAACTGAAAGGTTGAGATATTTATCACTATTGGGTTCTGCAGTTGATTATGAATTATTTTGTTAGGACAAAAATATGAAAAATATTAAATCCTGCATGAAGCTCTTCTATGTCTGCAGCGATAGTGGGAAATTGGCAAAGAAAATCAATAGGGGGAAATGAATGGTATTACATACTATACTTTAACTGATTTAACTCTAATGATTGCATGTCAATACAATCTTTCACAATTCATTTTCTGATATTTTGCAATCCATTTTATCTGTTTCACTCGTCCTTCCCTCTCTTCTCCCCAAGAAGGCAGGGGACATGATATAGGATATATATATATATATATATATATATATATATATATATATATATATATATATATATATATATATATATATATATATATATAATCCTATGGTACATATTCCCATGTTTATCATGTTGTAAAAGAAGGCACGCATTGCTTTCACTAGAGAAAATTCATGGAACTAGTAAAGTAAAGAATGGTATGTTTCAATTTGCATTCTGATTCCATCTTTTCTTTCAAGAGTAGTAAATACCCTTTTTTGCCATGAATCACTTGAATTTGTCCTGTATCTTTGTTAATATTAGAGTCTTTCACAATGAATCCTCATATATTATTGTACTGTGTACAGTGTTCTCCTGTTTTTTGCTCCTTTCACTGTATCACTTCATATATGTCTTTCCAGGTTTTATTTTGATCATCTCATTTGTGATGTCTTATGGCACAATAGTATTCCATTACAGGCATATACCAAAATGTGTTCAGCCATTCTCATCTTTTTAATAAATTACTTATTTATTTAGAATATTTTTCCATGATTACATGATTCATGATTTTTCCCGTCCCTCTTTTGTCCCCCATCCCAGAGCAGAAAAGAATTCCAATGAGTTATACAAGTATCATTATTCAAAAACTATTTATATATAATTCATATTTGCAATAGAGTGAACTTTTAATACCAATACCCCAGTCATATCTCAATCAAACCATGTAATAGATAAAATGTTTTTCTTTGGCATTTCTACCACACAGTTTTTTCTCTGGATGTGGATAGCATTCTTTTTCATAAAATCCTATGGATTGTCCTGGATCATTGCATTGCTGTTAGTAGAAAAGTCTATTTTATTCAATTGTGCCACAGTGTATCAGTCTCTGTGTACAATGTTCTCCGGGTTCTGCTCCTTTCACTCAGCATCAATTCCTGGAGGTCTTTACAATTCACGTAGAAATCCTCCAATTCATTATTCCTTTAAGCACAATATTATTCTGTCACAATAAGATACCACAATTTGTTAAGACATTCCTCAATCGATGTACACCCCCACATTTTCCAATTTTTTGCCACCACAAAGAGTGCAGCTATAAATATTTTTGTACAAGTATTTTTCTTTATTATTTCTTTTGGCTATATAGAAATCCAGCAGTGTTATGACTGGATCAAAGGGCAGGTAATCTTTTAAAGCCTTTTGGGCATAATTCTAAATTGCCCTCTAGAATGGTTGGATTAATCACAACTCAACCAGCAGTGTATTAGTTTCCTAATTTTGCTACATTCCCTCCAACCTTTAGTAGTTTCCTTTGCTGCCATAGTGGCAAATCTGCTAGATGTAATGTGCTACCTCAGAGGATTTTTTTTTAATTTGTTAAATTTCTCTAACCAGGAGGGAATTAAAAACATTTTTTCATGTGATTATTGATAGTTTTTATTTCTTCATCTGAGAACTGCCTAGTCATATCCCTTGAGAATTTTTTTGTTGGGGAATGTCAGCCATTCTCTTCTTGATGAACATTATACTGAAATTCTTGTTATAATATCTACCAGAAAATATAAGAAATTGTGCCATGCTGCAAAGAGGCAGTCATAATTGAAGTGAGAATGAAAACAAATATACACAGATTAAATTTAAAAAGTAATCTATAAGTTGTAACAATGTAATCAGCACATGAACATTTAATATTATAATGAAAGATGACCTATATATGAGATCGTATAAACAACTCTTAGGAAAATGAACTTGGACAAAATGTTTTAACAGAAACAGTTGAAATAGAAAGAAGGTTAACATATTGTCTTTTGATGGTATATAGCAGATAAAAAGACAGACATGCTACAAAAGACAACATTCAGACAAAAAGAAAAATACATTTTAAAAAAGCATGCTTCATTCTGCACTAAAAGTTCATCAGTTCTCTGCCTGGAAATGGATAGCATTTTTCATCATAGAGTACTTTGGAGTTGTCCTAGATCATTGTCTTAATCAGAATAGCTAAATATTTCACAGTTGATCATCCTTATAATTTGCTGTTACTGTGTAGAATTTTCTTTTAGTTATACTCATTTCATTTTCAATCAATTTAAATAAGACTTTCTAGGTTTTATTTTGAAACCTTATTATTTGTATTTCTTAGAGTAGAATAGTATCTATCACAACCATATACCACATTTATGGCCACTCCCCAATTGATAGGCATTCTATCAATTTCAAATTTTTTGCAACAATTGAAAGAGCTGCTATAAATATTTTTATAAAAATACATAATTTTATTTATCCTTTTATCTCATTGTGAAACAGACTTAGAAAATATTTCTCAGTCAATGTTTTTATGAGTTTTTATAAACCTTTGAGAGTAGTTCCAATTGTTCTCCAGAATAATAGAATAGTTCACAATTTCACCAACAGTGTAGTAGTGTCTCTATTTTTCACACCCCTCCAACATTTATCATTTTTTGTCATGTTATCCAATCTGATCATTGTGAGATAGTACCTTAGAGTTATTTTAATCTTCATGTATCTAATCAATGCCACATTTAATTATAATTATTATATGAGGGATGGAAGCTTTTTGAGCTTTTTAAGATGTCACTTTGTTCAATGGGTTATTTGAAGGTAGGATTAAAATTTAAAAAAAGAATTAAAGAATTCCAAAGCTTAATTGTGGCAGTTAAAAATTTAAGAGAGAATAGGAATAAAGAAGAAAGATGATAAACAAAAAAATAAATTGAGGCAGACAAAGAACTTTGGAATACTTTTATTATCAATATTTGAAACAATTCAGTTTCTTCAATGTTGTATCAATTTAGATAGGCAAAGTGAGTGCCCCAGATTAATGTGTGACATTAGATAAAACATGGGAAAAGTTAAAGGAACAGAATTTTTGCTAAGTCTTTCAAGACCATAAATTCTGATTAAATGGAATAAAAGTCATCTAATGATTAGATCATAAATGTCAGTGACAAGATTTATTCATCATTCTAAAATGGCTTTATAAAGAACTTTTATAAAAAGTGAATCAAAGATTAAGGCAAATTTTGAGAGTCATTTTCCCATTTCAAATTATATTAAGAAAAGTTGTATTTTTGTTCATATAATAATGGAGATGAAATATTGCGGGACTTTAGAGAGCTACCTATAAAGTAAAAAAGACTTGAATCCAAGTTCCATCTTTGACACTTATATGATGTGTAACTGGGTAAATCACAGGATCTCTTTATACCAAATCCTTGGAAATTCTCTAACAAATTAGTTGTGGAACACATAGATTTCTTCACTCCTTGTTAGAATATCTTCATCAATAATTTCCTAAGCCTGTTAAATCACAGGTTTAATTCAAATATTGTAATTGTTTTTTTTTTTAATTTTCTGGTTAAGATAAGAAACTTGAAAACTGATCTCCAGTGATGAAAACCAAATTTCCATGAACTTAAAAAAAATAGACCATAAAGGATGAAGAGAAAGGAATACACACTATTAAGTGCTTACTATGTGTCAGATACTACATTAAGTACTCTACAAATAGTATCTCATTTTATCCTCACAACAAACCTGTACTTTGATCCCCATTTTGTATTGGAGGAAATTAAGTCAGACTTAGATTAAATAACTTCCCCAGGGTCATAGAGCTAGTATGAATAATTTTTATTTTTGTTTCCAGATTATTTATCAATACTATTTTCAATAATTTTGTTAAAAATTTAATCAATGTTTATTCCCTCTTTTCCTCTATTCTCCCCTCACTCAGATAGGAGATAATACTATATATATTGAAAGTATGCCATCATATAATACATATTTCTATGTTCATCATCTTTACTCTCTGTGTCTCTCCTTTTTAAATGTATTTCTTATAGTCAACACATTGTGGGATTTTGACTTTTAATCCACTCTGCTAACTTCTGTTTTATGAATGAGTTTATCCCATTCATATTTGGTTATGATGACAAACTTTGTGTTTCCTCCCATCTTATTTCCACCTCTTTATCATTTTCTTCCTCTCCTTACAGCTTTTCCCTATTCATGGATGCTCTTTACTTCTGACTACCATTTGACTGATTTCACACTTTTGTCTGTCCTTTTTATTTCTCTTCCCTCCTCTTCTTACTTTCCTACAGAGGAAGATAAGTTTCTATAGCTAACATGGTGTGCATGTTATTCCTGCTCAACTTTTTCCTTCTCTTTTCCCAGTTCATGCCTCTGACTTATTTTTTTTTATTTCATCCTATTATATTTAACTTACTTCTTGTTCTCTGGCTATACTTGTTCCTATTCACTTTATTAATAGCTATAAAAACCTTAAGTCATTTCAGGACCTTAAATATCCTAAGTACTTAAGGTACCTTAGGTACATCAATAATTATATTTGCTGCCATTTTTCTAATCCTAATTTTTAAGCAGTCATTTTCTTGCTTGACATTTTGTAGTTTTAGTTTTAGGTCTGTAATTTCCTTTTGAAATGTTTATTGTATATCTCATTTGTTTTGTGATTGTCTTTTAGAATTCTTCCAGGAGTTCATCTCGTGCCTGACTTCCTTTAACATATGTGCCTTTAAGGCTTCAAACTCTTCCATTTTTGGCATAGTTTTCCTCACCTGAGGTTGCATTTTGGTCTTCCCTATTTTTTAAAATAGTTTTCTAGGATCAGCCTTTTTTCTGGATTTTGATCATTTGTGGGGCTTTTTGTGACCTTATATGTTGAAGCTCTGCTCCACTCGAGATGAAGGTAACACTTGTCCTAGGTTTTCCTGGGTGCTCTGTGTACTGGATTCAGCTGGAATCCTCTCCTCAGCTGCCAAGTACCAGATTGCTCATTCCCTGAGGGTTCTGCTAGGTATGCTTGTATTGGGGCGGCATGTGCTTCACTTCTCTGCAGTTACTATATTCTTACTCTGAATACACTGAGCTAATTCTCAAGCTACTGGTTCCATGCTCTCCCCTCTTACCTGAATTAGATGTCTTTCCTGCAGTCCTTCTATACCTCTTTAGCTAAAACACAGTTTCAATCTGTCTTTTGTTGTTTCTGCTGCTCCAAAATTTGTTTTGAGGCATATTTTTTGTGGTTGTTTGAAGGTGACATTGACCAGCTTAGAACACTCTTTACTATGTAATCTTGGCTGCCAGAAGTAAAAATCTAGTAATTATCTTTTAAGCAGGATTTGAGATAAGGTCTTCCTGACTTCAAACCTAGGTATCCTATGCACTACACTAAGCCACTTCTGTAATGACATAAATATAAAATAATTATCTGATAAAAAAACACTGTATCTCAATGATAATGATACTAATTCAGAGGTTTATTATACATTAAAAATAATCACTCCAATAATTTTGAGAATTCACACTAATGAAGCTAAAGTTTGAGCACATGTCTTCTTTAAATAGATCACATGATATACAGAAGAAACAGAATACTTAAATAATCCCATATCAGAAAAAGAAATTGAACCAAGCCATCAAAGAACTCCCTAAGAAAAAATCACCAGGGCCTGATGGATTCACAAGTGAATTCTTTCAAACATTCAAAGAACAACTAATCCCAATATTACAAAAAACTATTTGACATAATTTGCAAAGAAGGAATTCTACTAAATTCATTTTACGACACAAATATGGTACTGATTCGAAAGCCAGGTCAAAAACATGGAAAGAAAACTATAGACCAATCTCCTTAATGAACAAAGATGCAAAAATTTTAAATAGAATATTAGCAAAAAGACTCCAGCAAGTGATCATGAGGGTTATTCATTTTGATCAGGAGGGATTTATAAAAGGAATGCAAGGATAGTTTCATATTAGGAAAACCATCCACACAATTGGCAATATCAACAAGCCAACCAACAAAAATCACATGATTATCTCAATGGATGCAGAACAAACCTTTGACAAAATAAAACACTCATTCCTATTGAAGGCACTAGAAAGTATAGGAATAGAAGGTCCTTTCCTAATAATAATAAACAGTATATATCTAAAACTATCAGCAAACACCATCTTCAATGGGAATAAACTAGAAAATTTCCCAATAAGATCAGGAGTGAAACAAGGATGCCCATTGTCACCTCTATTATTTAATATTGTTCTAGAAACACTAGCAGTAGCTATTAGAGAAGAAAACGAAATTGAAGGTATTAAAATAGGTAAAGAGGAGACCAAGCTATCACTATTGACAGATGATATGATTGTCTACTTAAAGAATCCTAGAGAATTAACTAAAAAGCTAGTGGAAATAATCAACAACTTTAGCAAAGTTGCAGGATACAAAATAAACCCACATAAGTCATCAGCATTTCTATACATCTCTAATACATCTCAGCAGCAAGAGTTAGAGAAATTCCATTTAAAATCTCTCTAGACAATATAAAATACTTAGGAATCTATCTGCCAAGACAAACACAGGAACTATATGAAACACTTTCCACACAATTAAAACTAGATCTAAATAATTGAAAAAAAACATTAATTGCTCATGGGTAGGATGAGCTAAAATGACAATCTTACCCAAACTAATTTACTTATTTAATGCCATACCCGTTAAACTACCAAGAAATGTTTTTACTGAATTAGAAAAAAAAAACTCTAACAAAGTTCATTTGGAAGAACAAAAAAATAAAGGTTATCAAGGGAAATATTGAAAAATAATGTGAAGGAAGGTGATCTAGCATTGCCAGACCTCAAATTATACTATATAAAGCAGTGGTCATCAAAACAATTTGGTACTAGCTAAGAGACAGAAGGGAGGATCAGTGGAATAGACTTGGGGTAAGTGACCTAACAAGACAGTCTCTGATAAACCCAAATATTCCAGCTTTTGTGACAAAATCCACTATTTTATAAAAACTCTGGGACAATTGGAAGACAGTATGGGAGAGATTAGGTTTGAATCAACATCTCACACCCTACAACAAGATAAACTCATAATAGATGAATGACTTGAATATAAAGAAGGAAACTATAAGCAAATTAGGTGAACACAGAATAGTATACATGTCAGATCTTTGGGAAAGGAAATACTTTAAAACCAAGCAAGAGCTAGAAAAAAAACCACAAAGTGTAAAATAAATAATTTTGATTACATCAAATTAAAAAGGTTTTATGCAAATAAAACCAGCACAACCAGAATTAGAAGGGAAGCAGCAAATTGGGAAAAAATCTTCATAACAAAAATCTCTGACAAAGGTCTAATTACTCAAATTTATAAAGAGCTAAACCAATTGTACAAAAAAATCAAGCCATTCTCCAATTGATAAATGGGCAAAGGACAGGAGCAGTCAATTTTCAATTAAAGAAATCAAAACTATTAATAAGCACATAAAAAAGTGTTCTAAATCTCTTATAATCAGAGAGATGCAAATCAAAACAACTCTGAGGTATCACCTCACACCTAGCAGATTGGCTAACATGACAGAACTGAAAGTAATGAATGCTGGAGGGAATGTGGCAAATTCAGGTCATTAATACATTGCTGGCGGAGTTGTGAATTGATCCAATGATTCTGGAGGGCAATTTGGAACTATGCCCAAAGGGCTCTAAAAGGCTGCCTGCCCTTTGATTCATCCATAGCACTGCTGGGTTTGTACCCCAAAGAGATAATAAGGAAAAAGACTTGTACAAGAATATTCATAGCTGTGCTCTTTGTGGTGGCAAAAAAAAAAAAAAACATTGGAAAATGAGGAGAAGCCCTTCGATTGGGGAATGGCTGAACAAATTGTGGTATATGTTGATGATAGAATACTATTGTGCTCAAAGAAACAATGAACTGGAAGAATTCCATGTGAAATGGAATGAACTGCAGGAATTGATGCAAAGTGAAAGGAGCAGAACCAGGAGAAAGTTATACACAGAGACATACACTGTGGTACAAATGAATGTAATGGACTTCTCTACTAGCAGTAATGCAATGAACCAGGACATTTCTGAAGGACTTATGAGAAAGACCACTATCCACATTCAGAGGAAAATCTGTGGGAGTAGAAACACAGAAGAAAAACAACTACTTGATCACATGTGTCAATGAGGATATGACTGGGGTTATAAACCCCAAATTATCACCCTAGTACAAATATCAATAATATGGAAATAAGTTTTGACTAAAGACACATGTAAAACCCAGTGGAATTGTGGGAAAGAACATGATTCTTGTAATCCTGGAAAAATACTCTAAATAAATCAATTAAATAAAATTAAAAAAATAAATAAAGAGATTACATGTATAGTCTAAAATTATTAGTCAATTACTTAGTCCTAAAACTAATGTGACCATTAAAAATTGCTATTTTTTCATGATATCTTTAATAATTATAATTCAATGAATAACACACACTCTAAAATAACAACTAGGTTGGTAATCAGAGGATTTCCATTAGCTAAACAGAAAATTTAATGTCTGACAGACTGTCATGCTTCCCTGTGGATGAGTAGCAGATCTACTGCTGCTGGCCCAGTCAGTTATTAAAAAAACAACAACAAATTTTCATCAACACCACTAATGTTGTGAAATGGGTTTATCTAATTCTCTTCATGGGTCTCAAATGAGTCCTTCTGCAATCAGTCTTTATATTTCCATTTTCATTGATGCAGCTTAGGGTCATTGAAAACCTTGGTCATGCTCTGTCTTCTAATAACTGGAAACAGAAGTCATTGAGGTGTTGTCACCTTCATGTCCTGATGGGACTGAGGCAAAGATTTTGAGTAATAATACTGTTAAACCTTCAATTTTCCTGAAAAATACATCAATATGCATTAAACTGTTTATTCTAAATGAGCCATTTGTATTCTAAATTTAACAGATTCTAATCATAAAAGCTTGGTGTTAACTATTTTAATAGTCCATTAAGATCATTGTTTCTAATCTAAATTACAAACTAACATCTACCATATGATCAGGTCAAAATGAGATTTTTGGTTTTTTGTTGTGGTGAGGAGTGTTTATGTGATAAATGGTAGGCATTTTCTTCCCTTAAAATACATAAATAAAATGAAAATAGAAGTTGATGAGTTTTTAATTTTGGTACTGCAATCAAAAACTAATAATAGAAAATATTTTTGTCATATACTAGGTTTTTTCTCTCTCTGAACATATCTTAGTAAATAGAATCAAATGACTTTATATGTAAATGTCTCAGGCAAGATGATATTTAAAATCCGTGTCAGGTCCTAAGTTCACATATGTGAAAAGACATTTATTTAAATCTTCTCATGCCTAAATGACAAAATGACAAAAAAGGTCTTCTTTTGAAGAATGTAATTAAAGACTTATTAGATTTATAATTAAAATATATTTTTGGGGACACTATAAAAATATATTTTTAGCTCAATGGATTGAGAGGCCTAGAGACGGGAGGTCCTAGGTTCAAATCTGGTCTCAGACAATTCCCAGCTGCATGACCCTGGGCAAGTCACTTAATCCCCATTGCCTAGCCCTTACTACTCTTCTGCCTTGGAGCCAATACACAGTATTGACTCTAAGACAGAAGGTAAGGGTTTTTTAAAAATATAATAAAAATAAAAAAATAAAATACATTTTCATGATATATTTTTATAATTCCTAAATTTTCCCCTTAGTCTTTCCTTCTCTCTCCTCCTAGAGAGTCAACCCATATAACAATGATTATTTTGCAGAAAAGAGAGTATGAAGGGGAAAACTATCAATAGAATGAATATTTATCACCGTTTTTATAGTAGTTAAATGATTTTCAAATCCCTAAATGCTGAATGATAAACATGAAAATCATTTCCTCTTATCAGTATATATGACTAATTAAATTTTTTCCTCAGAAACTATTTTTTTTATCAAATCCTGGAAGAAATCACTGAAATCTCAGCCAAATGCACACATTGTTCATCCCATGGCCCCTTTTCAAATGAAGAATAACTTGGGAAAGCCTTATGAAGAATTACAAATTAATTTTTAGATTTTCTTCAGTTCCCCTTGTATACTCTTTCTTTGCAAGCTCTCCCACTTTTTCTACACAAAATATGTCATGCTTCTCTTCCTCATGAAAACAAGGGTGATTTTAGGAAATAAATATGCATATCCCAGAACCAGGAGTATTTTTCCTTCTACTTCTTAGGCATGATTCCAAATTGGTGGAATGATTACCAACTATGTAAGGGGACAAGTTGACATAATAACTTATGAGATAAGAAACATTCTTCTTCAAGATTTCTTTGAGATATATGAGGTTCTAGGTTATCTTTTGTAAATGATTGACAGAGAGAAAAGAACTTTTAGAAGGCAGACATGTAGAGTGAATTTGACTCTCCATTATACTATGAATTCCAGTTGTGTCCCAAAGTTTATGTTCTCTCCCTTTATTTCATGGAGTATATTAAATCCCTCTTGAAAGACAAATGAAGATGATTTTTTTTTTCTCTTTCCAAATCTTTTACCCTATTACTTTTCTTCACTCAGGCACACAGTTAATAATTATTGCCTCCTCCTTTCTGAAATCATGCCTACATACCAACAAGAATAAAATAAAACCCCAGGACAACCTGGATTATTATTATATAATATCAATTGTTAGTTCAATTCAATTCATGGTAACTATTTTACTAATTCAACGGTCTTTTTTTTTTTCCATTCCTTAAGAATTCAATAACTGGTTCACTATCTTCCTCTCTTCTCCATATTCTTGATCATATATTTGGCTTATTCAACAATAGTGTTTATGATGCTTAAAAAAAAAACAATTTCCCATTATTTCTTAAGATCTGTAGTATTTGACATTCTTGCTCATCAATCCCTCCTGAATATTCTCTTCTTTATTGGTTTGCATGACACTGCTGTACCACCTTGCTTCTCCGATAACCTTTTATATATCTCAAAGAGAATATCATTTAGACATCTAGAATACAATAGTCCTAAACAAATCTTATTATGTATCATACTACAATTTCCTTTCTTCTGAAATTCTATATTACTGTGAAAGGAACCATAACATCTTCCAAATCAACCATGCCTGCAACTTCAGTGTCATCTCTGATCCTCATGTTTACTCACCCTTTACATAAATGATGTTTCAAAAGCAAAAATGGCAAGATTTTCCTATCACTCATTTATTCCATTGGCGGACTTTGCCATTTCTACTGCCCAAACATCTTTCATGTATATACCCTTCTCTTCACATCTCTAGTTCTTCATCAATTGAGCCTGGAATATTTCAGTAGCCTTCTAACTCATCTCTGTTTCTTTAGTATTTCTCCACTTGATCCACCTTTTCATTTTCTGTCTCCTTCCTAAAATCACCATAAAGTTTATCTTATGCAAGGAGCTTGGCTCAGCCTGTCTTGTCACCCTTGACTCCAATGACTTCCCCTTTCAAATTATCTTCTATTAAATCTCTGTTTTTCTTTTTGTCTCTGTCTTTTTCTCTCTCCATATATTTGAAAAAATATAAGGATCATATAAACCTATATATGTATGAGTGAACACACACACATATATGTGTGTATACATGAGCAAATATATATATAGGAGTGCACTCTATATGTATGTGTTATGTTGATTTCTACCAAAAGTCTTAATGCACTTTTAGGTTTTGATAGCTGATAGGATTTAGTGGGTCTAAAATAGCTATCTGAAATGACATATTTCAGTACAGAATGCTTTCAATAATAGGTGCATTCAGTCCCAGGCTAAGTCTAACAGGTTACTCTTACAGATTATTTCTTCACCTGCATCAATTGCAGCAGCTACTGATAAACTCTTCTAAACAATTCCATAATTGAATTCTTCTGACTTAACAAAGTTCACTAGTTTATAATCTGGCTCATTCTATCATGATGTTCACTTTATTAAAATCTAAGAAGACTAGAAATGACAAGGACCGATGGAATAGAAATACTATTCATCTCTAAGTCATAAGGCAGCTCCGGTGAGGAGAAAAGAAAGGGTATGTGTGCAATGGAATTTGCTACTTCTTTTACCACATGGAATATAGAGGTTTTTGTCTCATTTGATATAAAAGGAAGAGAGAAAGGTTCTACTTGTCTGTACATTTTGTAGGTATACTGAATTCAAACTCAACAGTCAATTAAATGACTTTGCAGTACCACAAATAAAAGGAAAAGAAGCAGGGAGATTTATCGCACATAAAAGATAACCTAATTAAGCATTTTTAATCAGTTTATATTCATTTTATACATTTTTAGATCCATATCCTTTACCTATAATCTTATTAGAACCCCAGTATGATAAGGATAAATTGTACCCTTAGTTATAATAGTAAGTAAAAATATTGATTGTTGATTGAATAATTATGTATGAGAATTAGTCATCAATAATAATATTTGGAGCAAAATAACAGAGAATCTATTGAAGTGCCTTGAAGAAACTTAATTGCAAAGGGACTTGTATGTATGCCTTTTATGTCCCAAAATGTATGCAAACATTCCTCAAGCCTATACATTTCTGATATCTTAATTTGTTTTGAAGCTACAGAGTAGCTATTATCATATATAGAACAGAGATGACAAAGTCAACCACAAGATAAAGACTTTCCAACCTGTACTTTTCCAACTTTAGAGAGCTCCTTCCCTGCATCTGATTGTTTCAAAATCTCCTCAAATATATAATCTCTATTCTCAGTTGTTTTATAAATTGGATCTATGATTTCACTGGTATCTGTGCAATAGTCATCATCTTTGAAAATTGTGTGGAACATTGAGAAGTTAAGTGACTTGTCTAGGGTCACATATCCAATACTTGTTAGAGAGCAGGTAATCTAAATTTCCTTGCCTCAGAAAGTGGGTCTCTGACCACTGTGTTGTTAGGCTTCAAGCCTTATCAATCTGTTATTTTATGTTCAAAATTGACTTTAAATATATTCCAGGATGTCTAAACTATTCCATAAGTATTTTTATGTTCCAATTGAGGTCTCCTAAGAGAGGCAAAGATTTTGGAATCAGAAGAATCAGTTTCAAATCCCAAATGTGTGTCTTAATCTTTTTTTGAGTTTCAACTTGTTCATCTGCAAAATGGAGATAATACCTTCATGAAGTACTTGGAAAGTGTTTTTGTTTGTTTCCTTTCAAATGAAAATTAAATTATACAGTATCCATAAATATTTCTGTAACCACAAAGGGATAAGAACTATACCTGTAACTTTATTGGCAAAACAAAATTCCAGGGGAGGAAAATTCTTGTATGGCAGTAATTTGGTACATTCTGCAATTTATATCCTTAAAGACATCCCTAGAATTACTGAAGTGTTAAGCATCTTAGCCAAAGTCACAGAATAGGTAAATATAAGAGAGAGAGATCTCTATCCCACTTCTTTTTGGCTTTGAGATCAGCTATCTATGCTCTATGCCCTATAACCACTTATAAATATGTAGCCATATATATATATATATATATATACATATATATATACATATGTGTTTATACATAGTATATGCACACAATAGATGCATACATAAACATAGAATACATATATACACGTATTTCACATGTATACACTTCCTTGTACAAGACTGAATATATAGCTTTATAAAGTAGCTTATATTTAGCTAAGATTTTTTAACTATATAGCACTTTCACAGTAAAATAAAATTGATGTAATCGTTGCCCTGTTCATTTCACCTAATAAGCAATTATTATGAAAGTGGAAGTCTCCTCTAAAAGAAAATTGGAGTTAGATGCACATATATGATTATAGAAGTTTTAATTAAATCATTTTTATATGATCAAAGAAAAGTAAAACCTCCCAAATTAGAATGAAAAACTGTTTGACCATTAGTTCCCTTTCCTTCCAGAGTTTGAATTCAGTAATGCATTTCCTGCTGTGATTTCTTGCTGGTCATGATTATTACCATCATTAGTATTTCAAAAACATAAAGACAGTCACTCCATTCAGTGGATAATTACTAATCAGACAAAATACCTAAAACATTATTATTTTTTAAATACACATTTTCACTGAGATTTCTAAACTTCAAAATAAAAGGTTTAAAACTCATGGCACTGAACTAAAGAGACACTAGATGTGAATTTCATCCTGTGATTGAAATTAAACTCACTTAAAAATGAGGTGAAACATGTCACTTTGAAATTCAAACACAGAAACATCTTCAGGGAAACTAGAACTCAGGAAACAATAAAGGGTCAGTCAGTTTAACCTCTGCCAGCATGATTACCCTTGACCTGTTTTTGTTTTTGTTTTTCTTGTTCTTGCTCTCAGAACTTGAAGGAATGTAACTCCAGACATCAATGGATGGGCAGTGACAGAAACAGACAAGTCATGTTGACATTCAATAAACAAGAACAAAAAAGTCTGGTGATCTTTGAGTCAAAAAGTCAAGCTGCCTAGGAAGCAAAAGGGTAGAGCCACAAACAATAGTAGGTATAACACATAGAGACGAAAGCCAAGGCTGGCTGGATAGGGCACCCAGGTACTTTGGTATTAAATGTAAAAGTTGATGTTTGGAGCCTTTGGCTGCAAAACAAAATCATCAGTGTGTGAAACTCAATAAAAATATAAACTCAAAAATAGGGGTGATTTTTTATATTGCAAAAGGTGGTTTTATCTGCACAATAGGATTTGTCATTTAAATGATGAGTGTCAGACAGCATTTAAGTGCTTATTTACAGATCATTAACTATTTTACAGGGAGTCTGAGGGCTCATGAAACTAAAGGATAGGGATCATTACAGTGAAGATCCATCAAAAAATTAAGAAGATAAAAGATCTCTGGAATTATACTTCAAATATAGCATCTGTACAGACTTGGTATCCATCCCCTCAGGCTCAGATTATCTAAAAGAAGAGATGATGAATGGAGGTTGATTTCAGATGCTGAATTTTTCAATTATAGACTTTTTCAAAGTTTGAATTTTTGTTAAGAGAATATCTCATTTTTGAAGTGGAAATCATAAATACTAGATGTATTTACACATGCACACAATGTATGTTGGAAGATGAGAAATAAAACTCCTTATCTTGATGTTATTTGTTATCTAGATTTGATGATATATAAACCCTTCCCAGTATCCCCTTTGTCCATTCCATCTCTCCATCTGTCAATCATCTCTCCTCTTCTATGTTCTATCTCTCCTCTCCATTTATTTCTATTCCTACATTGTGTAGCTCACTCTGAAGTCACTGCCTCTGACTCATGATTGCATCAACAGTTTGAGTCCTAAGAAGAATATCTATTGCCTCAGAATATAGTAGCATCATTATATGGCTAAACTTCTAACACTTGTAGTTCATGAGCCTCCAATAAAGTGATTCACAGTCCTCAGACAGCTTTTTTTGGGGAAAGTGGTATTTGCTAGATGAAATATCAAGAACAATAGTTCAAAAGTATTTCTCCCTCAAATCTGGGGCAATATGATATATGTTCATGGTTGGGGAAAAGGGCTCAATGGTAGGCACAAATGTAAAGAATAAGAGTAGTAAGGCAGATATGAAGAACCTAATTAGATAAGAAAACACATAATGGAATAGCAAAGCCTCAAAATCTTATTTCTTTGAAGTTTACTCATGTAGCTCATAATGATCAAGTCCTCACTTTCAGTAATGAAGAAGTAGTTCTACTTCTAGGCTGTAGCTGGACATTTGGAGATTATTTATTTCTAATCGTCAAATGAAACTGCTGGGATTTAACCTCATCGAGTGTGGTATCTTGGTCAGACAGGTAAATCCTCTCTTGGACTAGGTCATGAATGAATGTAATTTGCTTGTAGTAATGGCCCAATTGATGTTGAACTTGTCTGGGCATGTATGGAATAGACTTTTGGTTTCCAGGTGTAAAAATGGAGATTTGTACCCCGGACTTCAATTCCCAGGAGTCCTTGGTGACTCCCAGAGTTCCCCAGAATCTCAGGTGAGGTCATCACCTGGGCTGCAAGGAGAGAGGAGTTTTCAAAAGGACGACTCCTTCTCTCGCTCTCCCTACTTCCGCTTCCAAGCACACACAGCTCTCTACCTAGCAGGCAAGATGTGAGTGGTTGTGAATGGGCTCTCTGGGCCTAGACATGTGCTTTCTTATTTCGTGTTTTCTTTAATTCTTAATCTTTAATAAGCCTCCAAAAATATAATACTTCTAGCAGAGAAACTAAATTTAACTGATACAGTTTTGGCAAACCACTTCGGAAAAACGAAATACCCTCAATCTTCTGATCTTTAGTTCAGCCTTTAATAGCTAGTGCCTAGTTGTTTTTTTTTTTTCTAAGCCATGTTTCTCCAAGATACTTTTTTAGAAAACTGTCTTGACCAGCTCTGACCTGCAGCCATCCACTTTGGACTTTCTTGATTCAATATCGCTCCTTCCTGGCTGGCTCGGCTCAGCTCCTGTTCCCAGCATCTGGACCTGTTTGACCTAGATCTCGATCACCTGGTGACCTGCCTGCCCGGCAAACTCTAGCCATGGAGTAGATTGCTCATTGCCCCAGACCCAGGACTCATTTCTATCAGCTGGTAAAAACAGAGGTAATTTCCCCTTAGGCTATGACTAGCCTCCATGTGGACTGAGGGCAGGGGATAACAGGAGGGGAGAAAGAAAGGGAAAGAAGGTAGAGGTTTTTCCAAACAGAAACTTAAAGCATGGCTCCTTTAAGAGGATATCTTCTAACTGCATTGATCCTTTGTGATCACGTGTGATCCAGGGGAAAAATTCAGCTTCCTGCAACTCTTTAGCCAAATTTGAAATTCCTAAAATCCACTCTTACTATGGGGAGGAAACTCAGCAGCTCAATGAATTGAGAGCCAGGCCTAGAGACAGGAGGTCCTCAGTTGAAATCTGGCCTCAGATACTTCTCAGCTGTGTAGCCCTGGACAGATCATTTAACCCCCATTGCCTACCCATTACCAATCTTCTGCCTTCTGACAATAGGCATCTAAAAGGATAATTTAAAAAAAACCCAAGGAACTTTAAAGAGACTGGAGGTTATATTTTTAAGGCATTTCAGATTCCAATGTTTTATAAAAATCTCGGTATTATATTTTCATTTTGCTGATTGTCTTGTTTAAGGCTTAACTTTGTGTTTTTTGTGTGTTTTGTGATTTTTAAGTTCATATATCACTGCATTCCGTACTATTCTGTTACATTGAATCATTTTAATGCACTGGGTTTTAACTACTGTTATATTCTGTTGCTTTTTCCCTATAACCATACTGAACAAATATTATTGAATAAGCCCATATAAAAACAGCTTTTTTTTTTTTTATTTTTGACTTTGTAAATTGTCATATAGAGGATAGATGGACTCCATCAGAAAAGTGCTACAACAACCTTTGGAAAATTTAAAGAGCTAATTATCTCAAATCAATTTTAAGGGTTCTTTAGACATGATTTTTAGAATTTTTCTTAACAAACTAGTCATTTTTGCCTGCCCCTAACATGAGGTAAGACCCATTCTAATGCTGAAGTGAAATACAAATTTAACCCCCAACTCCTGTATTTCTAAAAATGTAAATGGAAGTTGGGCAGTTAATCCCAAGGCATTTGTACCCCTAGAAACCTACAAAAAAGGAGCACCCCTCATTTATAACTCTTTAGCTCACTACTTAACTTCCACCAGAATGATATCTAGATTTCTTGATGATGTTCTAAAACCATAAATGAGTTTTACTTTGTTTAAAAATATGTTTACCAAGGTTGAAAGATTTGCTAAGTTTTTAATAATTATGACAAATATCCATAAGTTAATAGGCTTTAAAAATGCCATACAGCCACTTGTGTGAAATATGATAGTGTGTTTGTTTGCTATTGCAATTAATTGGGCTATTGAAAATTTTGAGGATATTGATATCTACATATTTATACTACTCTTCTTTATAACAAAAACTATTACCTTGTGAAATTCACAGTGGATCAGGCCAGATATGAAGAGGAAATGTATCACATTTTTGGTGAGAGAACCTTGAATTCTATATTTTCTTAGCTGACATGGTGTGTCAATGATCATAAGCTACATTTTTATTTTAAAACTCTTTTATTACATTTTTCTTGCATGTGCAATATACTATTTCAGTTTTTTGTTCTTTTTCTCCCTTTTATATTTGAAGCACATGTCACCAGCATTAAGATTTTCCTTAACTTTTTGATTTAGCAGTAATATAAGTTTAAAATACATTTGCTATAATGTTAATGCTTGCCTTAAAATCTTGAGACTATAAAAATTATGCCACTTATTGTTTAAAAAATTATGGGATTCTGCTTAATGATTCTGTCTGATTCCAGGACAAGATATATACAAAAGAGCCATTGCATAGGACCAAAGATAAACCAATCCAAGATGGATTGATGAACCTAGTATGAAGACTCAAGGTTGCTATGCCTAAAATGCATTATGACATAGGCCTTCCTTGTGTCCACACTCACTCTGAAATATACTGACAGACAAGTATCCCCAAACTTGGCTCCTACTTGGCTCCTATATTTTGGTCCCTTTTCTGTCTTTCATAGTGTGGTAACTTTTTGTAGTCCTGGCTACTGCCTGGGTAAATGCATCATTACTTAGATCATTTTAATTGGGCCCTGATTCAAGGACCTGTCATAGATTTACTTTTCCTTTACTTAGAATATTTACACATAAGACTTTGATAGTCTATATTTTCATCCAGAAATTTTCTTTTTTCTTTTGATTTTTCTGATGTCTTTCTAACCTATCTTGCCAATTGATTCATATACCTCATAACTCAGCCATGCATCCATAAGTGATCCTGTGTTTTTTCAATCATCCTCTTCACAGGGAAATGTAAAAAATATTATTATTTTAAATTGCAAAGTTTAAATTCCTTTTAAGAAGAATTTTAGGTAAAGATGCTACCTCTCTAAATCCAGAAACTGAACTGTTGAAGACACCATATAGAAGCCTCCAGACCACAAGCTGTACAAGATCAAAATTGAATTTTGGGTGTGGTTGATTGAACATTTATTTGTATGCATACTTTCATGCCAAAGAGGACTGCCCCCTAACTGGCTTTTTGTCAAGGCATCCAACAATGATTGGTTTTGTTCTTTTTTCCTCTTTTCCTCAAGTTATTGTAATCTTTAAGTTGATTATATTTTCATGTTCCTTTGGGAAAAACATTTTTCCCCAGAGGATCATACGGTAAAATGTAAAAATGGAGATTTGAACCTTGGACTTCAATTCCCAGGAGTCCTTGGTAGCTCCCAGAGTTCCCCAGAATATCAAGTGAGGTCATCACCTGGGCTGCGAGGAGAGAGGGGTTTTTAAATGGACTCTACCTTCTTCTCTCGCTCTTGCTACTTCCTCTTACAAGCACACACTGCTCTCTATCTAGCAGGCAAGATGTGAGTGGTTGTGAATGGGCTCTCTGGGCCTAGACATGTGCTTTCTTATTTCGTGTTTTCTTTAATTCTTAATCTTTAATAAACCTCAAAAAATAAACACTTCTAGCAGAGAAACTAATTTTAACTGCTACTCAGGCTATAACTGTCTATATATAGCTTAGATCAATGAAGTGGCTTGGTTGCTAGTTTTTTTCACTGGAAAATTTATACTGCTGAATGGATAGATCTGCTGCATTTTCTGAGATCTCTTTTCAATGGGCAATTGCATTTTTCTCACTTGGGTTACAATGTTCTTTTTGAAAATGGTATTGATGTGTAGGCTAAAAATCACAAAAGCCTCTCCTCTTTGACCATTCTAAAGTTTCGCCTCTAAGAATTTTCACTTCCAGGCAAAACATGTGAGTTTTAGACTCTACTGTTTACTTATACCTCAACAATCAGATCAAAATTCTCTCAATGAAGGAATTTGATATTTATCTATGGTGAACACCCAAGTTATACTTTCTAGATTCTCATTGGATCTTGCTGATGACAGATGTATGAAAACCAATCTCTTCCTTTGGACAATTTTTTTGCTTGCCTTTTCATATACAGTTGTACCATTCAAGCTTCTGATATTTTCTGAATTCTAAAAGGGCTTCCTTTTTATATTTCAAAATATCAGAATTTTAACTCTTCCAAATTTTAGCTTTGCTAAAGTCTAATTGGTTCCCTCCCTACATGAATAATGTAAATGATAGTAAATATTCCCATAACTAACAAATATAGTTAAGGTATGGTAGGGTAAGTGACTAGGAAAATACTAAAGTTACAGATTATGAAATTTCATTGTCTGAAGGGACCATAGTAACTTTATTGCAACTTATCAAGTGGTAACTGATGTAATGTCTTGGGAATTCCTCTTTGTTATAATGATATTGTTTTTACCTTAGCTTGAGCATGATGTAAGTATGTGAATTAAATATCAGGGGGACCCCAATTCCAGAAAAACTCTCCTCATTAGGTACCATTGAGTCATTTATCTGTATTGCCAGGGTGGGAGTACAGTTTCTAACCAGGAGAAGTCAGTAAATTTTTCTGACATGTCTGCTAAGGAGAGTACTGAAGTAAAACCATGGCTGATTAGAAACTCTGAGCCAGAGGGAATAAACTAGTTGTAAAAGGCAAGAAATAGAACTATGGAGCTCTCCGCCATTTTTTTTTCTTTTTGGGTGCAGATCTCCTCTCTCTGCCAAACCATTTCACTCTTACCTGACCAAAAGATCTTTCCTGACTGGGGCCTGAGAAGCCCAATATGGCTTAGGCTGGTTCATATTGGATACAAAAACCTAAAAGAAGCAGTTGCATAGAGTGGTGTCCAGCAGTGTGATAGGAAATCTGGGTTAAAGAAACACTGTATATCTTGGGGACCTTCTAATTAAACTTCTCGTCATATTTTCTCTTTCACTTTTGGTAATAGCTAACTATGATTCAATATAAAGTTGCCAAAATTAATTTTAATTATAATACAAACCATTCTGCAGATCCCTCCTGTCATATCTCTGTAGAGAGCAGCTCAGCAAATTACTAATGGTTCAACAAACTGGGGTAGAAGAAATGATTCTGGGAAACAGGAAGGTCAAAGACAGACTGACAGATGGACATGAAATCCTCTTGCTGATCAGGGACAAAGTTTATTGATTTTAAGTAGCTATTTATAGATGGTTGGATCAGGCAGAGGATTAGATCACTCACAATGGAAGTCAATGATTAACATAATGGAAAAATGGATTTAAATTACTTGCATGGTTTTGAACAGAGTTTTCTATAGGTGATAATTTAACATGTCAATTCAGCATGTCAACATGTCAACATGTCAATATGTGACCCAGCTTTTTATATAATACTGTATGTTCTCACAGAACTCCTACACCAGTAATTTCTTGGAAGAATATAACAGTATATTGAAAGGTCTGTTTTTCTCATGCTGGGGAGCAGGATACATGTCTGGCAATTCCTCAGCTATGGATTCCCAGAGACCTTGCAAACTGGGGTGTATTTGGCATTCCACAGTCTTGCTGGAATTGAAACCCCTAATCATCTTGCTATTCCCTACATATCTCTATAGCCCTCTCCCTCTCTTCCATTTTAATGTCTCGATCTCTATTTCTTTTTTCCCTTTATCTCTATCTCTACACCTTTATCTATAAATGAATCTCTAGAT
Source organism: Monodelphis domestica (assembly GCF_027887165.1). Lineage (NCBI taxonomy): Eukaryota > Metazoa > Chordata > Mammalia > Didelphimorphia > Didelphidae > Monodelphis > Monodelphis domestica. The sequence goes on along the minus strand of NC_077234.1, from coordinate 139,294,926 downwards.
CTACATATATATATATATATATGTATATACATTTATAGGATATGTACCTTAGCCATTATAATCATTACACAGATTATTCCAGTTGTACAACCAGTAGACTATTTGAACATTCATTCCAACTCTATATCTTTTCTGTGATGATTTTGCAAGTTTTGTTGTTTTCTCCAAAAGCAATTTAGTCCTTCATATATTCTTTGTATCACAGAACAGATTTGGTAATACATCCCTTTATAATTTATTGTTTCCTAAGCTTTTTATTACAACAACTGTATGAAATGTCATTCAATTATATTTCCAGTCTTACTAATGACTAACTTAAGTTTCAAAGAGATCACATGAGTCATTTAAGATCACAGCATCAGTATTTGAATTCAAACACAGTTCTTCTGATTCTACTATATCACTCATGGGTTCATAACATTATAGAAATCTTATTTAAAGTTTGTTTTGATCTTAGAGATGATTTAAACCAAATTCCATTTTATAGTGGAACAAATGGAGGCCAAGAGAAGCAAAATGTCTTACATAGGCAGGGAGTAAGAAGTAAAGTAGTGATTCAAATACAGATCACTTGAATTCAAAATAAATGCCTTTCTCATTACATCATGATCCCTTTCTCAGACTAAATATTTTCATGTTCTTTATACTACAAAATACATTTTGTTATGGAAAGTTCATTCCATATCTTCATGCTTCCATTTTTTTTTCAGTAGCTATGGAAATCTATTTAAAAGTTTCTATTATTCTGAGGAAATTCAAGTGGAATTGATAAAATAAGAAAAATAAAATATGTTTATAATGTAGTTACAGTGGTTAATGTTCACATAGGCCTAACAATACAAACTTTAAGCTTTTTAATTATTTTCAGAGTGCTCCACTTTTGAATCAAGAAACTGAGGGTTCATAAATATTTTGAAGCATTTAAAGAATTATCTAAAAACTTCTTAATCATCACTTTGAAAGATAAATAAATTCTTTGTATTTTTCTTTTTCTATAGTGTAAAAGTTTGTTTGTTTGTTTCACTCATTAGATAGAGACAATTATTCCAAACATGTCTTTATATAAGGCCTACCCTTTAATTTATATTTTACTTTGGCAGATTAGTTGTGCTAATACTTGATTTCTTCTCCTGGGCAGGGAAAGTGTAGTGCTTTGGAAGAAATTAATTAATGTCTAAAACTTAAAGTTATGAAATAGAATGGCAAAGAAAAAGTACTCCGTCCCCTCAGGAAGAAAAATAATTTTTAACTTGAATTGGCCATTGTTTAATTAGGGCTAAAAAAGGTGATGGGGGATTATGATAAAGGCTGGAACTATTGATTGATTGCTGTCAAAGAAATAAGTATTAAGAAAGCTTCACTCAGAACTTGATGAAGTCATCAATTTAAAACTTCAATTTACAGACATTGGCTAAGAATCTTCAGTAGTATCATACTGTGGAAAGAGGACTAGCTTTGGAATTAGAAGACTAAAGGTCAACTCTCACCTCTAGTGCTGACAATATTTATAGTTTAGGCATATAATTTAACTTCAATGGACCTCAGTTTCCTTATTTTTGAAAAGAAGGTGCTGGACTAAATGGATATACCCTCCACTCCTTGATCAATATTCCTATGAATTTATATATAGGGCACTGGGCACTGTATTAGAAATCCAAAGATATGAGAAAATATAATAAGTATTCTCGTGAAATAGAAATATGACATATGTAAATGATTAAGATGCTTTTGACATATTATACTTTACACTCCCATACACATATATGCTATCAAGGATCTTTTGAGTTGATTGTGTTTACTTCTATTTACATCTGAATTATTGTCATTTCAGAGGAGGAAAATAATATCCACTATATGGACTTGGAGAGTGTCAGTATTATTTAAATGATCATTTTTCTGAGAGTTAAACAAATTTATAGAGGCTTTGTTGTATATTGGCAAAATTAATATGTTAGAATCTGAGGATGTAGGTTCAAACCTTTTTTCTGCCACTTCCATGAGAATTGTGTCAAGTTAAATTCTCTGGAAATTATATATTAATTTATAATTATTTATTAAAAAGTGAAAGTGGGTTGGAGAGAGAAAAGGCACATAATCACAGGGATAGTTGCTTAGCTTACCTCTAATTTTGTGTCTTCATTTACTAGGGGAGTGTGTTGCTTCCCTGATCTCTAACTTATATCAAAAACGACGGCATTTTTTATGAATCTCCCTGGTTGGACAGACTTGACCTCAATTTGAGTAAGAGACCAGTCTTCCAGATGCCAGGAGTAATGTGGGAAAGGAGAAATGTGTAGGTCAGGTGAAAAAATATTGCAGTTACCCACCATATGCCATGACTAAAGAAAGTTGCCATGACAAAGAGAAAAAGAGGGCCAGAAATATGACAAAACGGTGAATGTAGTCCTCTAGTCTGACTTCTGTTCTTTGTAAGTCATAGGGATAGCAAGCCAGAGTCAAAGTCAAATAAGGATATTTCCATCTCTTACAGAATAAATCAGAAGAGTTCTTCTTATCTCAGAACTTTGCTGAGCATTCACTTTTTTTTTTTTACTCTCCCTGAGACGGTTCCCCGGCTTTGGCACTGACATTTATCACTCCTACAGAAATTGTTGACATCTGTGATTATCCACTTATCAGCACTGATTAGTGGCTCATTAGTAGTCCCTTTGTGGTTTTCTTGGAATTAGATTCTAACATCAGTGATAGTCCCATTAGATTTAATCATTAATGGCAAGTTTCAATAGTCTAAGCTTTGGGGTATGTAATATTGTCATGGCTCTTAGACATTGTAAACTGATCTTTTAGTACCAGATATCAGATATAATTCCATGAACTCAAGTATTTAAAATCATACTTTAAAATACCAAACAAAAGAGAAGAAAAAATTATATCAAAAAGAAGATCATTTCTCAAACTTCCTTAAACAATGTAATGGTTAAACTTAGGTATTTTTAAAAAAATAAAGTTTGATTACTTGAAATTTAAATCTATTGTATCTCTAATATGGCCCTGATTCTCAGTAAGCATATACATATATCTGCTACTCCATGGTCCCTTATCTCTTTTAACACACAGGTCAAAAGTTGGTAAATGGTCAGCTGGTGTGTGTTGGGTCCCATATAGCTGAAAAATGCTTTCGAATATATGTTAAAATCAACTGAGATTTGAAATCTGTGAATCTCTCAAAGACAAATGATAGAGGTTGTGACCAGGTAGATGGTCTCTACCTGTCACTACTGATTGGCACTAAAAGGAACAAATAGCTTGTTTGGCAATATAGGATACTAATGAGATGCAAATTCTGGCAGAGCCTCATTCACTTGTACTGGAATTATTGACCATGGTAAAAAAGAGCTCTGAGAGTGCTGAGACAGAACTAGCATCCATAAGGTCCAATGGCCTTGCCTTGGTGTAGAGTATGTCTTATTTGTCTATGGACCTTAACAATAGTCTTATCCTTAGTACAGTCATCAGAAGAGAAAACAAAAGAAGAAAATGAAACATAAATTTATGCTGAGAACAAAATAGTAACAAATAAAGGTAGCATTTAAAAATATAATCTAAATTAGTTTTTTTCTATAAAATCTCTAATCATAAAAAGGTAAAAATAAAAGCAAAACTAAATCCAAAGTCAGATAGGTAAAAATGTACATTAAAAGTAACTGTATACAGCTAATCGGTGCAAATAGATGGTCTTTAATCATTCACCCTATTCCCCAACATTATTTTACTTCCCTTCTCACCCCCTCCCTTCTTATTCCTTTCTTATTTTCCTTTATGGTCTATTAAATTCCCTCCCTCCTCTCTTTCCCTCCTTTTTGGTACTACCCCACTACCCACCCTTGTTTTTTCCCTCTTAACGTCCCTGTAGGGTAAGATAGAATTCTATTCCCCAATGGATCTAGGTGCCTTCCCTCCCTATTTTCTTCTTTCAAGTTTCTCTTGGTGCCATCTTCAACCCCCCCATTTTTTACATATTATCTTAAACCACTTAGTATCCCAATCTCTACCTATGAATAATTCTTCTATTTACTGTGATAGTGAAAACAGTTTTTGAGAGTTACAAATATTATTTTTCCATATAGGAATATAAAAAAATTGACCTTACATAAGCCCTTAATTTTTTTCATCTTCTGTTTTTTAAATGCCCACACTTTTCCCTGGAAGTGATGGATCTTTGGTTGTAATTCAAATTCTCTTGCCCTTTTGAATATCATATTCAAAGCCTTGAGGGACTGTTAGGGGTAAAATTTAGGGTTGAGACTGAATATATTATTTAGTGTTCGCGAATCCCAATGAAATACTCTTCAGAATAGGATTTTATGGTGGTTTATTTACAATAGAAGGAAGAAATTAAGAATGAGAGGGACAGATGGAAAAGGGTAGAAGACCTGCTCTGGCCTGGCCTGAGCTTGGGGAGTTCAGAGGTCTCAGTCAAGGGGCCTTCCCAGAATATTAAATCTAGCTAGGCTTCCAGCTAGGAGGCCTCCTCCAAGATTAGGGACCTCCTCGGAGGCTGGAACCTTCAGAAGGGTCAAGGGAAGGGGAAGTCAGTCTTATCACTCACCATGAAGACCTTCAGGGAAGCAGTCTCACCTAGACCCACATTTCAGAGCTCCTCCCAGTCAACTCCGCCACCAAAGTTCACCAAAGCTGCAAAGGACACCAAAAGCCCTCCTTAGAGGAAGTGACGCAAATTATAAAGGTCATACTTTACATCTCTTCCTGTGTCTCACATGTACCAATGGTTGCTGAGGTAAGACTGTGGTGCCCTCAGCTAGTTCCTGAGAATTTAGAGACTGCTCCAGCCCTCCATCTACCTCTGACCCAGTAGGTGTTATGGGGGATGGGTGATCAGCTTGTGCTTTGGGAAGTGTTATTTTAACCCCTTATAGCATGGGAATGCCCAAATCCTGCCTACCTTCCAGACTGTGCCCCTTGGCAGTGCTCCTATCCTCATATGATTGTGATTTTTGTCCTTTTGGGACACTTTATTGTGATCAGTAGTAGAAAGAGTTGTGAAATTTCTTCTACACTTCAGCCATCTTAGTACAGAAGTCCCCTTCCTCCCCAAGCAGTTTTTATTAAATAGTGAGTTTTTATTCAAAAATTTGTGTTATTTCAGCTTATTAAACACTAGGTTGTTAAAATCAATTACCTCAGTATATTGTGTATCTAATCTACTCTACAGAGCTACATTCTGTTTCTTAGCCAGTAGCAGATTATTTTGATGATTACTGCTTTCTAATACAGTATGAGATCTGATAATACCAGGCCACCTTCCTTCAATTTTTTTCATTAATTCCCTTAATAATCTTGACCTTTTGTTCTTCTAGATGAATTTTGTAATATTTTTCTAATTCTATAAAATAATTATTCAGTAGTTTGATAGATATGACACTGGATGGATGAATTAATTTAGGTAGAATTGTCATTTTATTATATTTTCTCTGACTACACATGAGCAATTAATGTTTTTTATTCCATTGTTTAAATCTGATTTCATTTGTTTGAAAAGTATTTTATAATTGTGTTCATATAATTCCTTGTTTTACCTTGGCAAGTAGATTGCTAGTTATTTTACATTGTTTAAAGTTATTTTAAATGAAATTTCTCTTTCTTTGTTGGTAATACAAAGAAATGCTGATAATTTATGTAGATTTATTCTGCATCCTGAAATTTTACTAAATTTATTAATTAGTATGACTAGGTTTTTAGTGATTCTCTATGCTTATCTATGTATGCCATCATATCATCTGTAGAGAGCAGTAGTTTACTCATTGTATACTTTAATTCCTTCAATTTCTTTTTCTTTCCTTCTAGCTAAAGCTAGCTTTTATAATACAATACTAAATAATAGTGGGAATAATGGGCATCCTTGTTTCACTTCTGATCTTATAGGGAAGACATAACTTATCCCCATTTTAGATGCTTATGGTTTTATGAACATACTACATTTAATTTTAAGGAATGACCATTTATTCCTATGCATTCTAGTATTTTTAATAGGAATGGGTTTTGTATTTTATTGAATGCTTTTTCTGTATCTGTAGAGATAATCATGTGACTTCTGTTAGTTTGTTTATTGATATGGTCAATTATGCTAATAGTTTTACTAATATTAAATCATCCCTGCATTCCTGTTATAAATCCCACATAGTCATAGTGAATGATCCTTAGAATACATTGCTATAGTCTCCTTACTAATATTTATCTAAAATGTTTGTTTCTACATTCATTAGTAAAATTGGCTTATAATTTTCTTGCTCTGTTTTTGCTATTCCTGATTTCGGTAAAGTACTATACTTATTTCATTAAAAAAAAAAAAAACATTTGATAGGTTACTTTCTCTGCCTATTTTTCCAAAAAGTTTATGTAGTTGGGATTAATTGTTCTTTAAATGTTTGATAAAATTCACACGTGAATCCATCTGGCCCTTGGTATGTTTTATTAGGGAGTTCATTCAATTTCTTTTTTTCTAAAATTGTATTATTTAAATATTTATTTACTATTTTGTTATTCTGGACATCTGTATTTTTGTAAATACTCATCCATTTAACTTAGATTGTCAGATTTATTGGCACATAATTGGGCAAAATAGCTCTTAAACATTGTTTTAATTTCATCTTTATTGGTGGTGAGCTCCCCTTTGTATTTCTGACACAGATGACTTGATTTTCTTAATTTCTTTTAAAAATTATATTAACCAATGCTCTATTTTATGTTTTTTTTAGAAAACCAACTACTAGTCTTATTTGTTAGTTCAATAATTTTCTTACTTTCAATTTTATTAAATTCTCCTGTAATTTTTAGTTTTTCCATTTTAGTTTTTGATTGAGGATTTTAAATTCGTTCTTTTCTAGTGTTTTTTTTTAGTTGAATGCCCACTTTATTGATCTATATTTTCTCCATTTTTTTGATGTAAGCATTGTATTGCTTTGGTTGTTTCCCAATTAATTTTGATATATTGTCTCCTCATTGTTCTTCTCATTAAAGAGATTGATTTTTTCTATAATTTTTCTCTGACACACCTTTTATAGCATTAGATTATTTAATTTCCAATTGATTTTTATTTTTCTTTCCATTGAATTTAATCACTGATATTTTTTTTTATTTTATTATGCTCTGAAATGAATGCATTTATTATGTTTACTTTTCTGCATTTGATTGTGAAGATTTTATACCCTAATGAATGGTCAGTTTTTATGTAGGGTCCATGTACTGCTGAAAAGAAAGTAAGTTCCTTTCAATTTCCATTCAGTTCTCTCCAGAGATCTAGTAATTCTAACTTATTTTATTGGTGTAGTGAAATAGAAACCCACAGACACCCATATAGACAATTTAGGTAAATGAAGTCAAAAAGCCAAATTTCTCCAAGTCAAGGTAGAAAGACAGATTTTATTGGAAGATGGCCAATTCCTCCAATAAAAGTGTTCTCTTGCATGTATTACATTGTTGGACCCTGGCAAGAGACAACACCCAGAGGTTGAGACCTGGTTTTTATAACAAAATTAATACTTCTGTACAAGATCACAAGACATAACATCATATAGATCTTATTTTAGAAACAGTTACCCAATTACAAAGCTAATTGGTTAGCTCATTTCAGAAAGTCCATATTAGTCCTTTGACTAATGACTTAGTCAGGTCAAGTGATCTTTACCTCTCTCTCATATGATCTGGGGGAAAAGATGACTAATTTCTAAAGAGGAAAGGGGGCGTGATTTTTGTGCCATATTTGGACATGAGATCCAGGTAGTCAGCATCTTATGATAAAGGGAAGTACAATCTTAGGGAGGGGTTAGATATCCCATTAGAAGCAGTTTTTATGCTTTGGTTAGAAATCCTTGTAAAATTATGAATTTTACTGATTGTATTAAGATTATAATGGAATTTATACTAATCACTTTAGAATCACAATACTGATTATCTTAAACTTATCACTATCACTAAAATCCAATCAAGTATAAGGGGATAGGGGTCTTTTTTCCCCCAAATTATCCCTCCTCTGATCCAAAGAATACTGCTACCAGTTTTCTGCTGGATCATTTACAATCTAAAAATAATGCAACATTTAACATGATAATATCAACAGGCACACATTGATTATACATTAATAAGTTTCAATTACAGTATATAGTCCCACAGTCAGCATGATCTTGCAACATTTAATTCTTTCAGATGTCTTCCTTCTTCCAAGTTGATAAATCTGCCCTATCCACCATTTTGGTGGATCCAGTCCATCAACTTAGTCTCTATGTAAGTCACCATCTAGTTCTTAACTAGCTGAATCTATGAACTTGTTGTAGAACCAATACAGCAGGGACCAAATGTAGCATCAAAATAGAAAAAGTCCCACTATACAATCCCAGGTGATCCCTTATTCAATAACCTCATCCGTGGCATGATTAAAATTCTTTGAGTCAAGTTGTTACAGAAGGATTCATATTGATCTCCAGCAGTGTGCATGGCCAAATGTAGAAGATCTGGTGAGAGTACACCTTCAAAGAAGTTCTCTTCTGGACCCAATTGGTTATCATAACCTTTCTGTTTAAGTTTGTGGTTCACAAAATTAGTCACAAGAGCAGGGACATCAGTAGGTACTAGAGATGTCTTTGGTAAGATAACCTGTTGATATTCATAAAAGTAACAATAAACATTAAATAATATATCTATATTTTCAGAGAGACAAAGAGCCATGAGACAGTAAGTGACAGACAATATCACAAATCAAACAATATTACCATATTGACAAAAAGCACAAAAGAGTTGTTGCAAAGTTCCAAAGAAACAAGGAAAACAATACAGGGAAGACCAAAAAAAAAAGTCCTCTTTGATGTTCTAAGGTGCCAGCATTAATCTGGATTCCAGCAGCATATTTTAAGAAATAATGGTGAGAATCAAGGAGAGATTGAAGTAAAGGGTGTCCTTGATCATCTGTACAATTTATAGTCAGTACAGTCCCTCTACTTACAGCTATGATACTTCTTCTATAGAATGAATAACAAACTATACATTCTTACTTTTCCTAAAACCATTACATATACAACACCTGTACAGAGATGTGATTATTGTAGCTACAGAACCATTAGATAATCGATGTTGAAACATTTGCCAAGTAGGTGGTGCATAAGTAGCCTTAAGCAAAGTTGAAAAAGGAGTAGATTCAGGTGCAGGATAAGTAGGTACAAGGCCAGTTTATTTCCATTCCCATAGTGTCTCAGGGGTCACCATATACCCATTCCAATGTATTTGTAAAGCATTTTAAGGTCCATAGAATTTCCAACAATATTAGATTAGAGGTCAAATAGAATAGTAAATATTACGCAGGACCTGCAAAACAAACCAAGATAGCATACACCATGCTCACACTTAAGATTACAAATAATCAGGGAGTTCCAAATGATCACATCCCAAAACTAAAGGCAACAGTAGTCAGCTCAACATAATAGTCAAATCCCAAGTGCTATAGACTCTCCTCAAGGCAGGTTGGGTAGTGGTTGGTTCTTTTTCTATAATAGTTTATACTTCCTGAAAGTAGTGTACTGTGTATGATGTGTTGCACTTTAGTATCTCTAATTTAGTTTTCATCTAGGGATTTTTGAGTTGTTTGCTTTCAAGTTTTTTGATTTGCATGTCCAATTCATTGACCTCTGCCCTCCCTAATTTGTTAATATATGAACTTAAGGATATAAATTTTCCCCTGGGTACTGCTTTGGCTACATCTCATAGATTTTGAAAGGATGTTTCATCAATGTCATTTTCTTCAATGAAATTATTGTTTCTATGTTTTGTTCTCTAACCGATTTTGGAGAATCATATTATTTAATCTCCAATTACTTTTTTTTTAATTTTTAAACATTATTTTATTTGGTCGTTTTCATACATTATTCACTGGAAACAAAGATCATTTTCTTTTCCTCCCCTCCCCCCCCTCTCCAATTACTTTTTTATTTGCCTCTCCATGTTCCCTTACTGAATATATTATTTTTCATCACATCATGATCTGAAAAGGTTGCTTTTATTATTTCTGCTTTTCTGCATTTGTTTGCCATGTTTTTATAACAAAGTACATGATCAATCTTTGTGAATGTGCCATGTACTGCTGAAAAGAAGACATATTTATTTTCTCCATATACCTATTAATTCTAACTTTTATAAGATTTCATTCTCTTATCTATTTCTTATTTATTCTTTTGTTTTGATTTATCTAAATTTCAGTGTGGTAAGTTCAGGTCTCCCACTTGTACAGTTTTACTATCTATTTCCTCCTTCAACTCCACTAGTTTCTACTTTAGAAATTTGAATTCTATACTATTTGGTGCATACATGTTGATTAGTGATATTTCCTCATTGTCTATATTCCTTTTTATCAGGATGTTTTTACCTTCCCTATCCCATTTAATCAGATCTATTTTACTTTGGCTTTGTCAGATATCATAATTGCAACTCTTGCCTTCCTTCTATCAGTTGAGGCCCAATAGGTTTTGCTCCAACTTTTAATTCTAACCTTGTATCTACCTGCCTCAGGTGTGTTTCTTGTAGACAACATATGGTAGGATTATGGATTCTAATCCACTCTCCTATTTGTTTTTATTTTATGGGTGAGTTCATCCCATTCCCATTCAAAGTGATTATTGCCACTTGTGTTTTCCCCAGCATTTTGTTATCTTCTTCTAGTTCTGTTCTTTCTTCTTTTGCTCTATCCTTTTAAACCAGTGGTTTGCTTTTGATCAGTCCCCCTAATCCCCACCCTTAATAAGCTTCCCTTTCTGTCCCTTCCCATTTTGTTCCCTTTTAAGTATATCTTGGTGCAATTTTTTATTTCCTCCTCTCTTTTTTCTTTTATTTTTTGCATATCATCTTATAGCACTTATTACCCCAATCTCTTCCTGTGAATGATTTCTCTAATTATCATAATAGTAAATATAATTTTTGAGAGTTCCAAATAACATTTTCCACATTTGATCTTTTTGAAGCCCTTAAAGAAGAAAGTTTGAATAAAAACATTTTCCCCTTTTCCCTCTCTTTCTTAATTACCTTTTCATGTTTCTCTTTATCTTTGTGTTTGGATGTCAAAGTTTCCATTTAGCTCTGGTCTTTTCTTCATAAATACTCGGAAATCTTCTATTTTGCTGAATACCCATACTTTCTCCTGGAAGTATATAGTCAGTTTTGATGGGTGTGTGATCCTTGGTTGAAGACCCAATTCTCTTGCCTTTCTTACTCTCATATCCCGACCCTTTTGGTCCTTTAGTGTGGAAGCTACATGATCTTGTGTCATCTTGATTGGTGCTCCTTGATATCTGAAATGTCTCTTTTTGGCTTCTTATAAAATTTTCTCCTTAGCTTGGAAGCTCTTGGATTTGGCAATTACATTCCTGGGGATAGTCTTTTGAGGATTTATTGTAGAGGGTGTTCTGTGAACTCTGTCGATGTCTATTTTGCACCCTTATTCAAGAACATCAGAGCAGTTTTCTTGGATAATTTCTTGTAGTATGATGTCAAGATTTCTGTTTTTTTTTTCTGAATTTTCATTCCAATGATTTTCAAATTGTCTCTTTATGATCTGCATCCCTGATCTGTCATCTTCTCAGTGAGATATTTTATGTTTTCTTCTATTTGTCAGTCTTTTGACTTGGCTTCATTAATTCTTGCTGTTTTGCAAGATCATTGGCTTACAATTACCTAATTCTGGTCTTTAAATACAGTTTTTCTTTTTGGTTTGTTCTATCCTGCATTTCTTGGCTTCCAGCTGTTTCTTCAATTGGGAGTTCTTGTCCTTTAAACTGTTATTTTCTTTTTGAATTATTTCCCAGTTTTCTTGCCAGAAAGTTTCCATCTTTTTGATAAGCCCCACTTTAAATTCTTCAAGAGCATGTGGACAATTTCCATTTTGGGGAAATTTTTGGTGCATTTATTTGGATTTCCTCTGTAGCCTGGGTATTTCCCCTGTAAAATTCTTCTAGGGTCAACCCCTTCTTCTTGTTTTTCTTGGTGATGGGAAGTTCTTGTTCTTGGGTACTATTTGCCATTACTGTGGTGGTTTTTCCTTCCCTTTCCTGTTAGAAATCTGAAAGATGGGCAGGTTCTCTTTGTATGGAGCTAAGGAGCAAGGATTTTAGCTGAGGCCACCTCTCAAGTCTCTGCAGCCTACACTGTTTCCTGCTCCTGCCAACATCCATAGTCTGTGCTTTTCAGCCTGCTGGGGTTTCAGGTGTAGCTGCTCTCAAGGTTAGGTCCTTGGTGGTCTCAGTCAGCTGCCAAGGACCCAGAGGTTCCCCTCACTCACTCCAGAGGTTTCCCTTGCTCACTCACTGATTATAGCACACACTGGCTCTGACTCTGGCTTCATAGGTGGGGTGGGGAAGAGTGGCTCAGCTTCTGTTTTGGAGGGAACTTTTTCACCCACTTATGATGTGGAAATGCCCAAATCCCACATACCTTCAATGCTGTGCCCTATTGTAGAGTCCCTTTGTTCTTGTGAATTTGTTTTTTTGTTTTTGTTTTTGAGGTAGTCTGTATTGGTATGTGGTGAGGAGAGGTAGAATCCTGTGTCTAGGCTGCTATCATGTTTATCCGGAAATCGGGTAAGTGGTTTTAACAAAATATTGGGATAAGAATTGATTTGATTGATGGAAAAATATATTCCAACAAATCCTGGGTAAAATAGTAAAACCAAGCATATGTGAAAGAAATCTCCATTAGGTTTGCTCCTTTCCATTCAATTTTAATTTCATTTTTCTCAATTACATGCCAATTAAAATTTTATATAGTTTTTTAAAAAAAACTTGCTTTCCAATCACTCTTTTGTTCCCCTTCCCCCCTCCTTGAGAAGGCAAGCAAATTTATATAGATTACATATACAGACATGTAAAGTATTTCCAATTGTATACTTTACAAAACAAACAAAAATAATAAAAAAAGAAAATTTCAATCCATATTCAGATGCTATCAGTTCTTTCTTTATGGATAGCATTTTTCATTATGCTTTCTTCAGAACTCTTTTGTATCATTTTATTGAAAATGGCTAAGTAAATCACAACTTATTGTCAAATAATATTACTTTTATGGTATATATTATATTCCTCATTCTGTTCACTTCACTTTGCATTAATTCATGCAAGTATTCCCAAGTTTGTTTTTTTTAATATTCTACTCATCATTTCTTAGATTACAATAGAATTCCACTACAATAATATATGATAAGTTATTCAGCCATTCCCCAATTAATGGGCAAGTCCTAATTTTCCAACTTTTTGCCAGCATAACAAATCTATTACAAATATTTTGTACATGTATTTCCTTTTCTCTTTCTAAAATATCTTTTTTGATATACACACCCACTAGTAATATTCCTGGATTAATGGGAATGTACAAATTAATAATCCTTTATTCACTGTTTCAATTGATTTCTAGAATTTTTAACTGATTCATAATTCAAACAGTTCATTAGTTTCCCAGTTTTCCTACATCCTCTCCAATATTTATCATTTTCCTTTTCTGTTATATTAGCTAATCAAATTGATGTAAGCTGATACTTCATAGTTGTTTTAAGTCATAGGGAACTAGACCTATGGAAATTAGGAGGTGAAAGGAATAACTGACCAGATGATATGGTCAAACTCAAGACTTTAAGAACTTTCCCTTTATTACTTTTAATGCAAAAAAATAGGCATATCTTTCTAGTTCAATAAAAAATTATCTCAGGTGATGGAGGATACAGTTTCTAATGGCATGGACACATAGAGAAGAAATCTGAGCCACTGGTTGCATTTCTCTGAATAAAGGGCCACAGTGTTTCCTTATCCCTATTATTCATGAATATATAGAAGACTGAAGTAAGGACACAAAGCAAAAGATAAAAGTAAAACAGTTTTTCTTCATTGTTGCATTGGAATATATAATTTTCTTTTTTCCATAGCTCTTAGAAGTGTCTTGCACTGCTGATTATATCACTAAGATACATATATATATATTGTATAAATTATATATGCACATTTATAATATATGAATATCATGTATATTATATATTAAGATATTAAATATATGCATACATAATTATACTGGCATTTGTATAATTGTTATTCTTAAAAATATAAAGGAAGCAGAATGTAATTCTAAACCTTATCAACCAAAAAACAGAAGATGGTTACTGAGGTAAAAATGAAAAGGACTTTGGGAAGGAATGGCTATTCCACCTTAGAATTCACAAGATAAAGTCCTGTTTGATCTTACAAATACCTCTAAATTTTATAAAATAACATTTTGTCAGAGACAGAAAACAATTATCACTACTTGATATTAAAAAACTATAGAAGAACTAGGATCAATTTGAAAATATTCTTCACAAAAATAAAATTCTATCCAAGAGATGAAGATGTAGAAGTTGAAAATTCATATTAAATGACAATCAAAATTCAAAAGTGGATCAACAAAGGACCCAACAAAATCTCATCATACATTCATAAAAGAAAAAAAAAACTAGTCATAAAATGTGGGCAGTAACAAGCCTTCTGTGTCTTCCTTCTCTGAGAGTGCATTTTTAATATTATAGTCTATTCTGAGTGCAGCAATCTGGGCAATTGACCTTTTGGGCTATTTCCAAATGTTGGTGGCCAGAAAAATTAAAAGACTACAATCAATGCTATATTTTTTTCTGAACTACCACACATTAATAAAAAGAAAGTCTGAGCTACACTTCGTACTATACTCGAAAATGGAGTTACATCCCAACAACTTCATTATGAGGAAACTCATAACCATCCTATGTGTTTACATCAGCCTTCATATTCATGCCTCATCACTACCCTCAATATTATTTGCATGGTATACTGTAGAAAAGAATTTCTGTTGAAGTCTCCTTTTAAAGAGGCTACCCAGGCCACCCATTTCTTTATTTCTCAACAAATTACACATATTTAAACTGGAATTCATATTGCATTCACTCCAGATAACTCCTCTGTCTTCCTTTTAAGTTTCCTTGCATAAATTATCTTCTTCCATTAGACTGTAAGGTGCTTGACAGCTGGATCTGTCTTGGTTGTTGTTTTTTTATTTGTATTCCTAGTGTTTAGTACAGTGATTAGCACAAAGAAGGTACTAAATAAATGTTTATTGACTGACTTGGAGAAGGGATACGACATGGGTGTATGATTGTTGTCTAAAAATATTTGAAATGGTGTTGGTGAGAATATAGCAAATTAATATTATTTGAACCCAGAGGAGAAAGGACAAATAAGTGAAAATTATGGAAATTAAAGGTTAACTCAATAGCAAAATATCCTAAAATTCATATCAGGTTAGCTCAATATCAGAAATAATATCAAGCTTGTTAGCAGGGTATGATAGCAAACGTCTGTCATCCCTAATACTTGGAATGCTGTCTGGGATCACTGGGATTGAAGATTTCTGAGATGTAGATTAAGACAAGTTGCCTGCCTTCACTAAATCTGGTGCCAATACATGTTCCAGGCATAATGTTGGAAACAGGATAAAAAGTAAGAAATAAAGTAATCTCCATTTTCAAAGAGACACAGTTTCTGGTTATGTTTAAGAGGAGTTCTCTCTTCAGTTTGGTGACAGACAGAATGGGTTTTGTTGTTGTTGTTGTTGCTTTTGTTGCTCTTGTGTTTTTTTTTTCATTTTCTCAATTCTTCACGTTCACTTTCACTTTGAAAGATGTCAGAATGAGTATGATTGATTTCAATGATAACTAGAGGTGTCACGAGCTTTTCAGGAGCAGCTTCATGGCAGTTTTTTCAACAGAGAGTAAAGGAAGGAAGACTCACAGATGAAAGGTCCTCTTTGTACACAAGTGCAATTGGCAGAATGATCTTAACAACTGTTTCTGGTATTAGTTATTTCTCAATTTTCCTCTCCTACCAAAATATCTTGATGCAGCATTAGTTGCTATTTCTTCCTCAGCAATGTTCTTCCCTCTTGTAGACTGAGATACACCTTTCAGTGGGGTGTCCTCTAAAACTAGGTATTTAGACTGTGCAAAAATTGATTTATCAGGAAAAGATTCCTTAGAGTGGTACTGTTGTTAAAATTTGATAGGTACAAGTTTGATTTGTGTCAGGAAAAGTAGCAATACAGTATATCTGGCTGTAGGCCAATTTTTTTTTCAACATCAGCTATATTTTCATTGTCTTTCTTCTGAGATATATTCCTTTGCTTGTATAGTATAATCTTCACACAGCTTGGTTTATCACAGCATTGAGGATTTTTCTTCTTAGTTCAGTTTGCTGCCTGAAATTTTCCTTTTCTCCCTGAATTTACTGACTTTCCTTCATTTTACTTTACTGGGTGAAAATCAAATTGAAAGAAGAAATTTGTTTTCTTACAGAGTCGCTATTATTTTGTCAAAATGGACTTGCCTGGTGTATTGAAGGAGAAGCCTCTGATAAGGGAGATTCACTGACTTTTAAAAAATACTTTTGTTAGCCTTAGCAATTAGAGAAGAAAAAGAAATTGAAGGGATTAAAGTAGGCAATGAGGAAAATAAAGTGTGACTCTTTGCAGATAATATCAGGGTATACTTAGAGAATCCTTGAAAATCAACTAAAAAGCTAGTGGAAACAATGAACAACTTTACCTAAGTTTCAGGGTACAAAACAAACCCACATAAATCATCAGTGTTTCTATATATTTACAACAAAACAGAACAGGAGTTAGGAAGAGAAACTCCATTTAAAATCATTCTAGACAATATAAAATGTTTAGAAATCTATCCACAAAGACAGACACAGGAATTATATGATCACAACTACAAAACACTTTTTTCACAATTAAAACTGGATCTAAATAATTGAAAATATGAATTGCTCATGTGTAGGAAGAGTCAATATAATAAAAATGACACTCCTACCAAAATTAATCTACTTATTTAGTGCCATACATATCAAACCACCAAAAATCATGTTTGTAGAATTTGAAAAAATATGACAAAGTTCATCTAGAAGAACAAGAGATTAAGAATATAAATGTACCTAATGAAAAAAATGTGATAGATTATGGCCTTACAGTACAAGATCTTAAACTGTACTATGAAGCAGTGATCATCAAAATACTATGGTACTAGCTGAGAGAAAGAAGGGTGGATCAGTGGAACAAATTAGGGGTAAATAAACTTAGCAAGCTAGTATTTGATAAACCCAAAGTTTCAGCTTTTAGGACACTATTTGACAAAAGCTGTTTGGGAATTTGGAAAACAATATGGGAGATATTAGGTTTAGATAAATATCTCACATCCTATATGAAGATGAATTCAAAATGGGTAAATGGCAAATATAAAGAGGGAAATCACAAATAAATTAGGTGAACATAGATTAGTATTCCTGTCACATCTATGGGAAAGGAAAGAATTTAAACCAAGCAAGAGATAGAGAACATTATGAGATAAAAAGAATAATTTTGATTATATTAAATTAAAAAGGTTTTGTACAAACAAAACTAATACAATGAAAATTAAAAGGAAGACATAGGAAACTCTATCAGTAGAAGCAATACTGTGTGTTGCAGTAGTCGATAATTATGAAGAATTTTGTAAGAAATATGACTTAGGGGACAGTGACACTGAATTGGAAGTAATATGTTAGAAAACTTGGTACTAGGACTGGTTTGAGGTCTATAGGGTAGCAAACAATGCAAAACCTTATAAGAACTCAGATTGGTACTACGCATAAGATCTGACACATGATCCATGAAGAAACTTTAATCAAATCAGAATAACCCCTAAGCCCATAATGACAATTCCTGCCTGAAAGAAACAAAAAAACAAAACTGAGACGAGTCCATGAACCCTACGAAATATAGATGAGAAATGTCCAAGATGCTATTGGAACATTTTACCCAAACAAAAATTATTACATGAAAATGAAATATAATAATGCCCAAGACAGATAGTATAAATTTGGCTTAGTTAGATCAGGGAGGATTAGTGTAGCCTGTGAAACACAGGTTAAGTGGTTTCTTGTGGAACCTGGGAGTTTATTTGGGTGGATTTAGAAACCTTTAGAATTATTAAACCTGTATACAAATTTCAACCTCAAGCCTAGAGTAAAATATCACTGATCTCTACAGTCAACCACATAGGAATAGAATAAACACCTTATAATCACACATTAAGAAAAATACCTACATTCATTGCATTAAAAAAAAGAATCTCACACATGAGGATGACACAAACATCCTGTATAAAGTTTCATTCACATGCATCAAAATATTCACTCTTACATGCATGCACACATTAATCTTACACACACACACACACACACACACACACACACACACACACACACACACACACATAATCCTGTAGTTTCAGATACCTGAGATGATCTTTCAAGGTGAGATGATAGGCAAGTATGTATCCCGTAAAGAAGAAGGAACCCCAGACCTGTGACAAACTTCAAGCAATACCAAAGAATGGAAGATACACAGACAACTGGAAAGAACTTTGAATCAAAGACATTATGAGGAATGAAGTTCAGGAAAATGGGTGATGTAAAATTAATCACCGATCACATTAACTTCACCTATAGGGAAGTACATTCACATGCACATTGGAATAAATATGTATCCACCATGACAAATTTAGGACTTGTACAAATTTTACACTGACATTAGGGGCTGTGCCGTAAATAAGGACAACCCATAAGTTGTATATCTGTAAATAAATCTCTACTACCAGAGAATATATATATGTATATATGTATTTATATAACATGTGATATATGTAAATATTTACAAATAGCAGACATGTGTATATGTGTAACATAATAATGATATAATCCAGTAATATAGATAGAAAGGAGAGTTAAAATACTAACCATTAATAGATAGGGACAGAGTAGTTTAGGGTGGAAAAGGGAATGTTGTAACTAGAGAGGTATCACAGGGACAGAATAAATCAGATTTCATTAGATAGAAGTCAATATATATATATATATATATATATATATATATATATATATATATATATATATATATATATATTTATGCCTATAATATATATATGCCTATAAATGTTATGAATTGTTACATTGGAATTAGCATTATATAAGGCATAGGATAGTTCAATTTTTTCTTAAAATTTAAATTTTATATTGATTGAAATAGGAATGACTTTTGTATTAAGAAATTGCTATATTGTTCAAATTTTGTTGGCACATAATCCTAACCCTCTTCCCACAACTCAGTCTTAGCATAAGATAGGAACTTAGATTAGCAAATAGATTCGGATAAGATTTAATATTTTGGGAGAGGGGAGGTTATATGGGAACAATAAGTAACATAGATAAGAATAGACATAGAAGGTAAGTAACTGGCATGGGCCAGGGTGGCACCACATGTATAACAGGAAATGGAGGATTTGTGACAGATGTTGGCACTAGAGAAAAAGTGCCAAGCTGAAGAGTATGTGAAATTGATCACCTCAATGGGGGAGGGGCCTCAGGAGTGAAATCAGGAAGAGGAGAAGATTGGCTGGGAGAGCAGTGAGGGCTCTCGGTCTTGAATAGCTGAAGAAAGAGGTTGGAAAAAAGACTTTCTCCTATGGGTTACCCACTTTTCCTGCTGGTGACTGGAAATCTTTTCCCCCAACACTTCCCAATTGAAGGGACTTTGGAAGAGAAACATGAGCAGATTTTACCTCAGCTCCTGTTGCTCAGGGGTGAGTCAACCTGACTTTCTCTCAAGGGGCTCAGGCTGCCAAGACCCGAGTTCCCCCCAAACTCAAGGAGGGAGGGGAAAGGGTTTAGATAGAGATAGGGACCCCTTTTCACACTTTCCTTTTCCCATTCTTCCCTGCACATTATTCCTTTTGTATTACCTGATTGAGTTAACATTAAAAGTTATCAGTTCCCCAAGCTGAGTGTGAGTGAATGGATCAAGGGGAGACCTTTTTGTCTCAAGTAGTAGAGGGGGAACAAGAGGGACAAGAGCAAATCTGGGAGAGCAGCTTTAGCTAAGGAGGGAACGCAGAAAGGGGAAAATCTTCAAATCCCCTCTCCTCTCTCTGAGCCAACTTGCTACATTTACTGTCTCCCCTAAACCCCGCTTTGAGAAGGGGGTTCTCCTCTCTTTCCTCCCTCTCCATACCAAAAGTCCAAACTTCCCTCAGGGTACAAAACTTCCCTCTTTTAACTTTTTTAAATACAAAGGGAAGCAACAAACTGGGGAAAATTATAACAAAAATCTCTAACAAAAGTCTCATTTCTCAAATTTATAAGGAACTAAGTCAAATCAAGACATTCCTCAATTGACAAATCATCAAGGGATATGAACAGGGTGTTTTCAGATGAAGAAATCATATGAAAAAGCATTCTAAATCCTTTCTGATAAGAGAAACACAAATCAAAACAACTCTCAGTTACCACCTCACATCTAGTAGATTAGTTAATATCACAGTAAAGAAAAATAATAAATGTTGAAGGAAAGGTGGCAAAATTGGGACACTAATGCATTACTGATGGAGTTGTGAATTGATCCAATCATTCTGAAAAGCAATTTGGAATTATGCCCAAAGGGCTTTAAAATAATGCATGCCCTTTCATCCAGCAATCCCACTACTAGGTTTATAACCCAAAGAGATAATAAGGAAAAAATACCTCTATGAAAATATTCATAGCTCAAATTTTTGTGGTGGCAAAAAAAAAAATGGAAATTGAGTGGTTTTTCCTTCATTTGGGAATGGCCAAACAATTCATGGTACATGATGGTGATGAAATACTATTGTGCTGGAAGGAATGATGAACTGGAGCAATTCCATGTGAACTATTAAGACCTCCAGCAATTGATGCAGAGTGAAAGGAATAGAGCCAGGAGAACATTGTACACAGAAATGGATACACTGTGGTACAATCAAACATAATGGACTTCTCTACTAGCAGCAATGCAATGATCTAGGACAATCCTGAGGGACATAAGAGAAAGAATGGTATCCCCATTGAGAGAAAGAACTGTAGGAGTAAAAATGCAAAAGAAAAACGTGATTTATCACTTATCTATATGGGTATATAATTTGGGATTTTGATTTTTAAAAGCCACTCTATTACAAAAATGAATAATATAAAACTTGGTATCAAGTGATAACATTTGAAAAACTCAGTGGAATTGCTTTTCAGGGAGGTAATAAGGGAGGAAGAGACAATGAATTGTGTAACCATGGAAAAATACTTTTCAAAAAAAGAGAGAGAAGCTTTGTTTCAGGAGAACTTCTAACTCCAATTGTAGAGCAGTGCTTTAAATGTTTTGGTGAGGATTTCATAGGGAGTGCTTCATAAAATTTTCTGCTATTCTGTTATGGTATAAAAATTCACTGGGGACTTAAGTTTATCTGATGTTTTGACAATTGGGTTCATTGTTGATATGTTTCATTTTGCTTTTTGTGAATTGCATATTTCTCATCCACTAAGAATCTATTTTTGTTAATAATAGATTATTTGATTTCAAGGTAATCTAAGATTAATGAAATGACGGCTATCTCCCATCAGCAGCTACTGCCATGTCCTCCCTTTGAATTCTTGTGGTTATTTGTTAAATTTTACCCATACTTCAATACCCAGTCAGAATGCCATTTCCTACTAAAAACTTTCTCTCCTTCCTCTGAATTCCTATGAAACTTGAGGCAAATCAGTCTTTAGGATTTAGTACCTTTTGTTTCCATGTGAGTATATGTATGTGATATGTGAAAGTATATGTGTAGCCATATCTAAACACATCTGCACATACATATACACATGTGGTATATGTATCATATACATACATGTATATGCCTTTGACATTTATTAATTTTGATTATGAAATACTTTCAATCCAATAGTTATTCATATACAGAACATTTGCACATGATAAACCATAATAATGTATAATTTAGTTATAGAGAATCATTATTCTGGTTAATTTAATTTCTGTTATTTGATAGCCAAAAAACTTTCTTTGTTTCACAATCTTTCATAAATGTAGGTCTTTATTTCAACCTTAAAATGATTAAACCAGTTCTTTCTTTTTCTATTATTTTGTATCTTGCTATGTTTCAAGGATACAATTATTTATGCAATTTATGTTGTTCAATACCATTGTTAGAGATGTAAGTAATTTTCTTTATACCTATTAACTCTAAAAATACCCCCAAGATTTTTAAAAACTAAATAAATCCCTAAAATTCTTTTTTGTTAAATATATTTCCCCTAAAAAGTCAAAAGATTATTCAGATCAATTTAATATTATAGTTGAATGAAATTTTGCAACGTCTTAATCTATTCATTTAAAGTTATGCTTTTTTTAGCAAAAATAACATTTTGAAAACTCAAAGAAAAATCTAAAACTAAATACAATAATGGATACAAGAATTTCATTTAGAAAAAGGATGCCATTTATTATGTGTCTAAAAGAGCATATTTACTTTAATGTGCTGAGTGCCGAATTTTAACCTGGATTTGAATCAAGACTTACATTTTATTTTTATTTATTTATTTTTTTAGTTTTTAAAACATTATTTTATTTGGTCATTTTCATACATTGTTCATTGGAAACAGATCATTTTCTTTTCCTCCCCCCCAACCCCCCCCACCCCTTCCCTAGCCGACGGGCGATTCGTCTGGGTATCACATGTGTCCTTGCTCTGAACCCATTTCCTTGTTGTTGGTATTTGCATTAGGGTGCTCATTTAGCTTCTCTCCTCGATCATGTCCCCCAAACCTCTATAGTCAAGCAGTTGCTTTTCCTCCGTGTTTTTACTCCCTCAGTTTGTCCTCTGCTTGAGGATAGTTTTTTTTCTTCTTTTTTTTTTCTCGTAGATCGCTGCAGGTTGTTCAGGGACATTGTAAAGACTTACATGTTAGCCATTTAGCCTTTCTAAACTAAACTACATTCAGTTTTAAAATAAGGTTAATGATATATTGACAACATACAGTTGTATTTGGAGAGAGGAGATGTGTGATGAAGGAACAGAATTTCAAACTCATTTATTATTTTGAATTTAGTTGATTTTTTCATGTTTATTGAGGATGATGATAATTCTATCCATACAAAAAATGTTTCCTGAATCATAATGAAATCATAGTAAACAAAACATATCTCATTGATCTGTCTTAACAATGGGAATGATGCACATTCGTACAAAGGAATGCTATTATGTCTCATTGTGATCTCTTAAGTTTGATTAGAGGAGCCTACTTATGATAACTAGTCATTTTGGGCAACTTGTGTGACAGAATATCATTCTATTCTTCTGACTTAGTAGGGCAAGTAACATGTAATTTCCTTAAGAAATACAATTTTAATGTAAAGCGACCATTAAAATTTCTTCCTATTTTGTTAAAACTCATAACCTTTCTCTAATTTCTTCAGATTTTTGTGAGTGTGAATAATTTCTTTTCTTTGTGAAGATTGAGAAACAAACAAAAATCTTTCTGACAGTAAAAAAGAAAATTTTCATAGGAAGCATAAAAAAGGAAAGAAGAAAGAAAAAATTCAGCTTTTTGCAATTTCCTAAAACAAATAATATGCTATAGTAGTTGTAATACAATGAAAAATGGAGAAGTATTGTTGAATAACTAATCGATATTTGGTTTCAGAATGACGTAAATTCTAGTCTTCTGACCCATACTAGCTGGATGACTCTGGGCTTCATCTCTTATCACCTTCTACATTTGGAGAGAGTTTACCAATTGTGGACTATCTAGATTAATGAAATCACAGATTTGGGAAATCTCTCTCTCTCTCTCTCTCTCTTTCTGTGTGTGTGTGTGTGTGTGTGTGTGTGTGTGTGTGTGTCTATCCCTCTTCATCTTTCTGTCTCTTTCTCTATCTCTTAGACTTATTTTGCTCAGTTCTAGACCATATAACTAAGAACAATGGGTAGGAAATGCACAACAGATTTTTTAAATTAAAAAATATTCTAATGTCTGAAGTTTTTTCAAACTATAATGAATTCACCTTCTTAAGAGATCTTCAAAAATGGGTGGATAGACAACCTGAGATTCTCTACCATTCATTAATTTTATCAAGAGGACAGTAATTATTTCCAACTTTATTTCACATTGCCGGCTTAACACATTAATGTCAGTAGTGGACAGACTTCTAGACTAGAAATACTCACTTAGTGAAAGAGCTTCACCCACTAAAATCTAGTGATTTTTTGTGTGTGTCTGTGTGTGTATTATGATCATTTCTGATCCCCTGTCTTTTCCACTGAAGAAACACAAAAATTGGAGTCAATTGGATATGGAGAAATTTAGGGTAGTCAGCTCTGCATTCATCCCATTCAGCTTGGGTCTGGCTTTTATAAAGTATAGCCAGAAGCAGTGTACTTGTTTTTCATCTCTGAAATCCATTTTCTCCTTGAAAGCATTGCTCATACAAGATGACAGCTTGACAGTCTCCTAAGAAAAGAAACAAACAATAGGTGAAATAAATCTGGACTCTGTGCAGACCTTTTGGTTTCCTCCCACATGACTTTGTTATTATTAGACAAAGATAGGTAGTTTGTCTCATACTAATGTCAGCTGTTTATCTGTATAACATGGAGAGTCAGTCTTATCACAATTTTCTAATCAGAGAATGTAAGACAATTTAGAACACTGATGGTAAACCTATGGCATGGGTGTCAAAGATGGCACACAAGTACTCTCTGTGGGTACTCAGCTGCTCAGTTCATTACTATAAAGACAGAGTAATTAGGGCAGAGCTGCTCCCCTCCCCCTCTCCACTGTTCCTGATGACATTTTTCACATTCCCCACCCCTCTGCCCAGCAGCCCAATGGGAACACACAGGGGTTAAGGCGGGTGGTTCACAAGCAGCAGAGCTGGAGGGGAACAGAGTTCTTGGGCCACTCCCTTCCCCCTATCTACACTCCCTGAGGACATTCCTCACTTCACCAGCCCCTCCACCCAATAGCCCAATGGGAGCTTTTTCCTCTCTCCCCAGTGTGGGATAAGGGGTGAGCAAGGAGAGCCTGGCACTCAGTGGGGGGGAGGGGGAGAGGCACAGTCTATGGTCTCTGAGGGGACCAGCATGGCCCTCTATGTGAGGGTGGAGGTGGGGGCAGGACCCAGTACTCCATCTATAGAAGTTCATTATCACTGATCTAGAATATATTTAGTGAGTTCATAATGGATTTTGTACTGGTATCGGTGTCATTTTACATTTACATGATGAACTTTATTAAATTAACAGATGGCAACAAATAAAGGTATGATTGTTTAAACTTGTAAATTTAAAGATAATACACACCCAGAAATCAAAATAATTATAAAGGTCATGGAAGGCTTCGATGAAGAAATAGGAAAAAGGATGGTCCAAGCCACCTCTTTGAGGAGGTGTGTTGTCTAATGGAACTACCCATTGCACATGTTTTCATAACTTTTCAATGTGTCAATCAAGTGTGTATTTTATTTCTTTTCAAAAATTTCATCTATTATATCAAATGGCTCTCAGGGAAAGAGAATTTGAGATAACTTTGATGAAAAAATAGAAGACATCAATAAAAGTTACTTTTGAAAAGCATTATGTAGATATTAACTATACTTTCAATAAAATATCTGGTGCATCATTCATATAATAAAATAATTATATGATTTAGATTAATAAGGAAAGACTTAATATGTCATAAGGCCAATATTAAAATGACAAGAATTCATTATGATTGATCATAAATAACAAACAAGTTCAAAATGTGGGATTTTTTTCTTTTATAAAACTGAACCATAATAAGGTTTGGTGTGAATTATCTATTCTCCACTTAACTTAGCTATGTATTTCAATTCTCCACTTAACGTAGTATGTGTAAACAGTTTTAGTGATAGATTTCAAATTAGAAGTTAGTCTCTATCTTCTCTGAGGAAAGAGTAGAAGGAAATAGAGTGCAGCAGACATGATTTAGTTTAGGTCAGCATATCAAATAAATAGAAAACAATTACCTGTCTCCCTGTGTCAGTGTGACTAGAAGGGAAAGGAGTTGTCTGTGATATCTCTTTCACACCAGTATTATAGAACTAGGGATTTCCTTCACACAAAAAATAGATGGGACCACAAATATGAACTATTTTTCCAATTGGTTTCTTTCTTATTAATTTTTTTTAGATCAAAGATCCTAAGTTTGGCGCATTATTTTTTAATATTTTTAAATTTTTTCTAGGAAAAATACTGTGTCCTACATAGAGACAAGAAAACTCAATATTTAAGGAAGCCCCAAAGTTCCATGAATTAAGGGCAAATGTTGGTTTGAGGGAGTTTGGGCTGAAGATGAAATTGGGTTTTGGAGGTGGTGAATATGTGTGAAGTCTTCGTTTAGATGTAATTTTACCAAGTTCAAAGTTGATTAGTTAGGAATAGGATTGTGTGATTATCCATCTAAGATACACAGGATAATATTTATTTTGTAGAAGTTTGGTATGATTTTCTGTTTAGAGGGAATGATAAAACCTGAGGTGTTCTTATATATTGTGAACAAAACCTTCTTCTTCAGCTTGCAACTTATAGGGAAAGTGTCATTTTTTGACTCATATGTCTATACTAAACTATATATTAGGTTTATTATCTTTTGAAATTTAGAGATTTTTTAAAATTGTCTTATCATAATAACAACAGCTTTCTAAAACAGGTGCTATTATTATTCCCATTTTTCATATGAGGAAACTGAGATTCAGAGAAGTTCAGAAAATAGACTATGGTGATAAAGTCAATGTAAAAGACAGGATTTGGAATGGTAACTTGATTCCAAGTCAAGTCTACTGACTACTATGTCATGTTGCTTTTCTTTGTAAGAAAAGTTGGCTCCTTTAGACCTTAAAAAAATTAGCTTCTTTCAGAATGTAACTTGTTTCAGCTGGCTTAAAGGCCGTAAAGGATTAATACTGTTATTCCCAGGTGCTAAACAAAGCCAAATAGTAATTTAGAATGTAGGATACACTTGCTTAATCTGTAATATATGAATAGTCACATTTTAGATTGCTATTGAGTTATAACATTTCAATAAACATATTCCTTAAATTTGCAACTCTCCAAAGTTATTTTTTCATTGCTAATAGGATAGAATTTCCTATCTCCAGGGTTATTCATCCCATATGAGCAATGCTTTCAAGATGAATGGATTTCAGCCTGGGAGAACAAATGTGTTACTACTAGACATGGTTTATAAATGTTGTCTGGTCCCCTGTCACTAGTCTAAGAGCTAAGTTATAAATAAAATGACACCTGATGAGTAGGAACACTATTAGGCTATTACATGGACAGCAGCCATAAGGGAAGTTCAAGAATCTGTGAAGTTTGAGAGCCTCTAAATCCTTGTAAACATTTAAAGAAGAATAACAAAATGAACAGTTCTATACATTTATTTTCAACACAAATTAAAATAAGCTTGATAAAGGACAGAATTATGCTATTTGGAGATATTTGAACAAACTAAAGTGAACTTAAATTAGTGTAGCTTACTTTTCTCTGCATATTTATAGTGAAGTTTACAACTGAAAATTCATTATTATTATTATTATTATTACTTAGAAGGAAATGGCACAGGTCTGTACAAATAACCAGAGATATATCCATTTCACAAAAATGGAAAGAAAAAAAGGAGGAAAAGTGACTGATGAGTTATACAAAGGACTTTCAACAGGTAGAGAGAAAATGGCATGATGGTACAAATGATTTTTTTTTCCTCTGTAGGCTTAAAGACAACAAGATGTGATTTCTAATCCTACTATTGAAATTTGCTAAGAGCAAATTACTGAAACTTTGTGTACCTTAAAAAAATTCTTAAGGCCTATCCACTTATTAATACATATGTTATATGTACTAGTAATTGGATTTTGTATAGACCAAAATCTGAGGAAATAATTGATCCTTATGATATCTGGGTTTGGCTGTTTTATTCTTTAACCAGAGGACAGAGCTACAAAGGGGTAACATTGTAGAGAGGTCCATTTTGGATCAATGTAAAGATTATCTTTTTCACTCTCTGACCTTTACAAAATTAGAATATGATCCCTTAAAAGGGGATGACTTCCAATTCATTAGATTTCCTCAATCACAAACTGGATAAATATTTCTTGGAGTGTTAGAGAAAGGATTCATGTTCAAATATGGGCCAGATTAGATGACTTTAAGATCCTTCCTAACTTTGAGATTCTCTGAAATAGTCTTGGAAAAATAACTAGTACTATATCCCAAGTATTCATTTATATAATAATTGAGGGATTGGAATGTGCTTATATATGATCTGGTGTTCTATAGACATATAATCAGACACTGAGGTCACTGCTAGTCAAATATAACTCAGACATTTTGTTCCCAGGGACAGTTATCAAGGAACAGACTGTGAGATGATTGTAATTTATTTCTGAGGTTCCTGACATTGAAAGGGTTGTGAAAGCAAGTATTTCATGATTGAGGACCCCTGAAGAAAGACAATGACAACTAATGCATGTGTATCAAAGTAAGAAAAAATGGTCTGCTGGGTAAACTAAGTTTAGTAACTTTTTTAGCCTATAAAATTATAAGGAAAGGTGTTTTTTTTTTAAATTCACTGATAACATAAAAAGTGAGGGTAATTGCTACATGAAGTATATTCATATTCCAGTAATTAAAATGTAGTTGGTATGTAATATAGTTGGGAAATCCTTAAACTGATTTTAGGATATAGTTTCAAGTACTGATTTTGGCATTTTCTGACCTTGAGTAAATTATTTGTCTTTTCTGAGATTCAATTTATTCATGTTTAAAATAACCTTTAATGTTCTTTTGAGCTCTGCCATTCCAGGATTCTATTTTAGTATCCTTTAAACAATGAAAAAAAGAGGCATTCTAAAATGGTTATAATACATGTGGGGAAATAGTAGTGATTACAGAGTAGCCTAGTTATAGGCCATTCTAGACCCAGGAGTAGAGAAACAATTTAATAGCAAATAAATGGTTTAAGTAGAATACATATTCCCCAAGTAAATATTTTCTGTTACCAGAATTTTACATATGGGTATTTTATAAATCTATATTCATCTAGATTATTCTTCCTTAATCAGAAATTGCAACAATTAAAAATGAGCATACTTTTATGCATTATTCTTTTAAATGAAGGAACTAAATATATTAGGGGAAATGCCATCTTAAATTTAAATGATGTAAGATACACCTGAAGGGAATTAAGAAGACAGTAAAATGTTTGTTATAATAAAGAAATAATTGATATACTTTTAAAACACAAAGAAATATTAATAATCATGTAAATAGATAACTACCTCTTCATAAATGTAGTTAATAATACATTAATTAGCCCATTAAAGGAAATGAAGTAGAATTGACACTACATCGGAAGTCAAAGGAATTGCTTTCAATTCATACATCACTGCTTACCATGCACTGAAACCATGTGACTGGTAAAGTTACTGAAATTCCTCAAATTTTAGTTAAATGGTGGATTTTTTCTTATAGTACCTTAGAATTTGAAATCTTAGAATACTTTTCAAAAAAACAATTTGGATACATAGTGACATCTTGCATAAGAAACTTTGAGAAGCTGTGGATTTCTTTACATATTCTTTTATAAACCCTTCTGTATGTATTTATGCATCATAAGTGGAAATAGCCATCAGTGATCATATGTGCACAATTTATGTAAAGAGTGTCTGTAACTAGTATATTACCACATGCCACTTATTCAAGAAACATTTCATGTATAACCCCTACTCTCTTCAAGGGATTAGATTAGTTATTTTTGGAGATAAAAAGTATGAATAAGACACAATCCCTTCTCTCAATAAATTTACAATCTAGTTAGAGAGATAACACAAACATATCTGCAAAGCAAAGAAAAATACAAAATTCTAGGACTCCCTATTATGTATGTAACAAGAACATATTGGAAAAGCTGGGAGCATATATATCCCAACAGTAATAATAATGACCCTAACAGTCTCTTAGAAGTAACACACATAATTTGTACTATAAGTAAGGCAGAAAAATGCCAGCCAGGGTGATGAACAGAAGTAAATTTAGTTGTGTCTAAGACCATTATACTGTCTTTGAAGTTCTAAAAGGAAAACTGAAGCATTGGTGATTGACCTTTCATGACCACTGATTTGCGTAGCACACTGATCAGTGTGATTTGACTGCTCCTAAGTCAAAAGTGTGAATTAGCTTTCATAAGGCTATAGGATTGTATGTTCCCTGCAAAATGTTAACAAATAATAGGACTCATGACACATAGGCAGCAATAGAAATATTAACATTTCCTCACCAATAAAAGGAAGACTGACAAATATTCTTAAAGCACATGATAAAAAGGATTTTTTTTTGGATATATTCTTGAGGAAATACAAATTAAAAAAAAAATTACATTTATATTCCTTTTGATTTGTCAAAGGTAATTTTTCTAGAAGTATTTTTTCTAAAGCAGCCAATGAAACGGAAAATATCCATAAATAGAATGAACAACTATTATATGAGCAATGTTTTTACATCAGAGCATTATTATAAACAGTACCATTGTCCACAACTGTGTATATATAACATTGATATATAAAATTAAAGTGTAATCCTTTTAATATGTATTGCTATACCAGTTAATCATAATCCATATAGAATGAGAGTCCTAAAAAGAGGAATTAAAATCATGTGGGAATAAGATGAGTTATATATGATAAAATCTACCCTGTTATTTGCCCACTACTGAAATTGTCTCAAGTATATATTTACTGAATTTACAAATGATGTATCCCAACAATTCAAACTTAAGGGGAAGAAAATATAAAATTTGAGAGGATACTTGCCAGAGAACAAGGCTGCTGGCTAGATGATATAAAAGTCCAGAAAGTCAGTCAAATTAGAAATAAAGCAGTAATTTATTTTTTCTACATTAGTTACTAGAAAATTAAGTATTAAATAATAATCCAAGGTTAGTTACATGCTCAAGATCATTCTGAAATAGAACTTAACAGAAAAGAAAAGAACAATAAATAATTATAAAAAAATTAACTCTGACATATTTTAAGTTTTGTAAAAATTTAAAATAAATATTTATTTTGCATAGATTAAGTTATATGCACTACATTAGAATCCTGTAATTTAGCCAATATTCATATTTTTGAAGAACTGATTCTGTTTTGGAGAATTAACCTGACATTTTTTTTTTACTAAGAGCTTCCAAAAGAAGAAGTATTTCAAATAGTCGATATTGTTTTAGTACTATAAAGTCTTCTCCTCCACCCCAAGTTAGAGAAAAGCTCAACTGTAAAAAAAAAAAAAGAAAGAAAGAAAAACTGTTCTTAAATTAAAAAAAAATGAAGATTGTACAAAGTTAGTTATTGGAGGGAAGAACAAACAAACTTAGGAGGTCAATGAGGGCGTATATGCTTCTAGAATAATAAATGATAATTGGTTTATAGGGGATTTTTGGAGTAGTTGGAGACAGGTAAACTATAATAGATATTTGATTACAATTTTAGAAAATGCTTTCCATTGTTTTTAAATTTTCCCATGAAAAATTAAAACATCACCTTTCTATAATTTTTTTCATGTTAACTAGATCTGGTCTACCCATAGTAAAACTTATACAGTACTTTAAGAATGTCAAAGAATTTTACAGGTATTATCTTTAATTCTCACAAACAAATATTTGAGGTTAATATTACTATTATCCTTATTTTATAGATGAGGAAACATAGATCCAGAGAGATAAAGTAATATTCTGAGGATCACCTTACTAGTGTCTTAGTAAGGAATGAAATTTATTTTCCTGACTCAGAGTCTAGTATTTTAGACACTATACCATGCTTCTTTCCCTTAGTCTTAAAAATAAAGAAATACCAATTTCTGTAGAATCAAAACAAGGCATGATAGCCCTCAGTTGCAAATTGCACAATATTTTCATTAAAAAATGAGGAGCCAGAGGAGTTAAATGATTAATATATTCCCACAACTAGTAATTGTCAGCAATGGAATATGAAAACAGATCATTCTCACTCCAGTTCCAGCAATTTGCTCATTAAGTATTTACTTATATAAAAACAGAAACTCTGTAGTACTCTGTGAAAAAGAACTAATGGTTTGGGTATTAAGTTGTTAGGGATAAGAGTTTGTGGTGAGAGAGGAACTGGAAACTGCTTTGGATATATCACGGTAAATGGGAATAATTGAGGTAAAGTAATTGAGAAAGATACACTAGTCACATGTCAATGGTATAGAAGAGGCAATGATTAATAGACATGTGATTAGAATATCAGATATAATTTCAGTAAGGGTCAGTTACCTGATACCCATTCCTCATTAGTTCAAAATGTGCCTCTAATTCTGTGTAGATTCATACTGGTCAACAAGGCTTCAGGTTAAGACATTGAATACATATAAATTAATATAAACCAAGCTCAATAATTGTGGGGAAAACAAAAATAACTTAAAGTGGACAGTGATAATGGTGATACTATCTCTGACCTTTATAATATAAGGGCAATGTGTGACATAAATATACATAATTTTAAATAAAACCCAATTTCCCCAGTATTGTGAGTTGTGTGTAATCTTACGTGAATCATTCTCAATCCTAAACTAAGATTCAATTGATTTTCTAGAATTAAATCATGATATAAAGCTCAGCAATTTCAATAAAGGTCTATCGGGTTTCTGTCATCAGCATTCAAAGTACCACAAAAATTAAATTTCTTCTGTTTTTAAAAATAGCATCCACCATCAAAATTCCCCTCAAATCAACACTAATCTCTCCTTTCACTAATCACATTTCTTGAATAGGCCCTTTGTATACTATAGTTGTATTAAAAAAATCAATAACAAAAACTTGATGTGTTCATTTGAGTCATTGCCATTTCTTGTTCAGTATCTCTCCATAAAGCACTAGCATGACTTCTTTGACTTGGAAGAGCTTTTCTTCCTCCCTGCTTGTAAGTAAGGAACAATACCAGTGTTGTTAAAATGTATGCATTTACAAGTGAGAAACAAAAGTGTATTCAAAGAGAAATGAAAAGTGAAAGAAAGATGATGAAATGGAAAGAGCTAAAAGGAAAAAATCTAAGAAGTATAAAGGACACTTCCAATAGCTCAATTGAATGTTTTATAATGAATACATTTGTGTAAATATACACACATATACATTAACCCCAATATACATGGAATACAAATATATATTTAATATAATTTTAAAGCAATGAAAATTTACTATTGCTTATAATAAATTTGAGGGAACAATATGAAAAACATGTATTTATTTTGAACTTGATGTGTGACCTCATCAACATAGCTTTCCATGAGGGTTTCTGTCCATCAAAATATAGGAAGCTTTCTTGCAATAGTCTTGTGAGTTTCCTAGAGCACTAAGAAGTTGTAATTGATCCTGTTTCACACAGCTAGTTTTTGTCAGAGGCAGGAGCTGAATTCAAGATTTCTTCACCAAGAAATCTGTTATCAAACCATTATTCCCTACTTCCTCTATATTAAACACAGAAATATTAAAATTTCAAAATATCTAAGAAAAAAGATGAAAGGATAGCATTTCATAACTAGTATAATATAATTGTTGGAAATTTCATTGATTTTTTATCATTTGATTTTACTTGAAGTCAAAATGCATATATTTAAATACATTGCATATTTAGATGAAAATTCATCCACAATTAGCTATTTTTAATATTAAGTTAGCAGAATAAATTCAATGATATATAAAGTCTTGCTTCTCCTTAATTAATATTTTGTACAAAGATTATACCATTTTGAAATATATAGCATTTTTTAGGCACATGTGTAGGAATTGGAGCCCTGTAACCTGTGAATTCCAAAAAGGGCATTGCATCCATCTTATCCTCTGCAGATAATACTGTGGGTGTAAAATATTTTGGTTATTCCCTCTCATGTATATAAGCCATATATAATCTTGGACTTTGTCATTAATTTCCATTTTAAAAATCTCTTTCCTCAAAAGAAGTCAAACCTGCCATCAATGGAAAAAAAAATTCCAGAGCAGATGGATTCATGTTCATTCTACCAAGCATCTATGAAACAAATAATCCCAATACCAAATAAACTATTGGGGAAAAATAGGTAAAGATGAAATCCTACCAAATTGTTTTATGGAACAAATGTGATGCTGATACATAAACTAGGAATAGCAAAATCAGAGAAAGAAAAAAATATATATAGCTATTTTCTTAATTAATGTTGAAAAACAAATGACTAGCAATATATCACAGGAAAGTTCATTATTACCAGGTGGGATAAATAGCAGGAATATAGAGATACATCAATATTAGGGAAACTACCAGCACAATTGAACATATCAATAATAAGCAACACAAAACACAAAATTATCTCAATTAGATGTAGTAAAAAACACTTTTTGAAAAATACAACCATTCCTAAAAACAATGGAGTACAAAAAAAAGTGAAGTTTATTTTCAAAATGTAGAGTAGTAGTTTTCTTAAAACATTATTTATAATGGGTACAAACTAGAATTCCTCTGAATAAGTTCAAAGGTGAAATAAGGACACCCATTATCATAACTATTCAATATTAAAACAGAAATCCTAGCAACAGCAATAAGAGAAAACATAGAAACTGAAGGAATTATGATCGGCAATGAAGAAATAAAGTTGTTACTTTTTGGAGATCATCTAATTGTATACTTAGAAAATCCTAGAGAATCAACTAAAAATTAATTGAAATAGTTAACTCTACCAAAGTTATAGGATATAAAATAAACCCACCAAAGTCATCAGCATTTCTATATATTACCAATATATCTAGTGCAAGAGATAGAAAAAGAAATTAATTTTAAATGCATGGTAGATAATATAAAATACTTTGGAGTCTGCCTTCCAAGAAAAATCAAGAAAATATAAGAGTGCAAATTCAGAACACTTTTCATAAAAATAAAGTCAAATTAAAATAATTGGAAAAATATTAATTGCTCATAAGTAGGCAAGCCAATAGAATAAAAATAATAATCTTACCTAATTATGCTACTTATTCAGTGCCATATCAATCAAACAGTCCAAAAATTACTTTGAAGAGCTAGAAAAGCTAGAATAAAATTCCTCTGCAGGAACAAAAGGTCAAGAATATTAAGATAATCAATGAAAAAAATTTGAAGGAAGGTGGCCTAGCAGTATTAGACTTCAAACTCTATTACAAGACAGCTAAGAAATAGAGTGGTGAATCTGTCAAATAGATTAGTACACAACTCCTAGTAAGAGATGACCCTAGTAATTTAGTGTTTAATAAATCAAAATATTCAAACTTTTAGTATAAGAATTCAGTATTCAATGAAAACTGTTGGAAAAAACTAGAAAACAGTTCAGGAGAGCCTGGGGATAAACCAGCATATTATAATATCATGACAACAATTTAGTGTCAACATGGGTAAATGATTCAGACATAATAAGTGATGCCATAAATAAAGAGAATAGAATCATTTACCTATCATATCTGTGCAAAAGGGAAGAATTTATGGCCAAAACAAAATAGAAAACTTTAAAGGATATAAAATTGATCATTTTGATTATATTTAATTAAAATTTTTGTACAAAGCCAGTGCAAACAACTGTAGAAGGAAAACAAAGTGTTTTAGCTTTATACAAAGTATTTCTGAGAAAGGCCTCATTTCTGAAATGTTTAGAGAACTAAGAAAAATGTATAAAAATATATCATTCTCCCTTTGATATTTGACCAGAGGATGTAAATAAGTAGTTTTCAGATGAAGAATTCGAAGGTGATATGATAAAAATGTTCTTTATTAGAGATGAGTTTATGTGATTAGAGAAATAAAAATCAAAACTCTGATTTTAGCACTTCACAATGATCAGATTTCCCAATATGAAAGAAAAGGCAAATGATTAATGTTGACGTGAATATGGAAAAATTGGGACACTAATAAAATGCCAGTAGAATTGTGATCTGACCTAACCCTTTTGGAGAGCAGTATAGAACTCTGCTCAAAGGATCTAAAACTGTGCAGACATGTCCTTTTATCCAGCAATAGAACTTTTATGTCTATATCTCAAAGAAATAAAAAAAAAAGAAAACATATTGATTGTCACTCTTTTTCTGGTAGCAAAGAATTAAAAATTGAGAAGATATCCATTAATTGAGTAATGACTGAACAAGTTGTGGTATATGATTGTAAGGGAATACTACTGTGCTATAAGAAATGATTAGAAAGACAAATGGACAGACAGAGAGAGAGACAAATATAGACAAAGAGAAGTTATCTTTTTTCATTAATCTTATGGTCTAGTGTCCTGTGAGATGTAGGAGATAATGGTAGTGCAACAATTATTAGAATATCAAGAAGAATTGGGAAGTGGGACAAAGCCATTACAGAGTGTTAAAAGTATTTTTAAAATGGCATAATTTTATATATAGAATGACAGTGACACTAGGCTCTGAAAAATGGAAGTGGAAGTATGGTGTGGATAAGACAAGAAGAAAGAGAAAGAAAGGCCCTTTCACATTAGGGAACAAATAGCTAAGACATGAACAGAATGGTTCAAGGAGGAGTAATGACAAGAGTTTTCCTGGACCATAGTTATAAAACATAGCAGTTGTATATGAGGCCAATATGTATTTAGCATTTATTTAAATTTATAAGAATGAGTCACAAATGATTTGCTAAATGGCCTAAGGATATGAATAGCATGAAGGGAGAAAACCTAGGTTATCAATAACCATATAAAGCAATCTTTTTAAATACAAAGAAATGCAAATTAAAGAAATTCTAACAAGACTAATATTGGCAAAGAAGACAAAAAAGAAAAGGACAAACATTTGATGGGATATAAGGAAATAAGAATATTGTTGTATTCTTGATTGAGCTGTAAAATAGGCTCAACATTTTGAAAAATAATTTGGAATTATTCACACAGACACCAAAAATCATTAAACTAACTTTGACACAGCTATTTCTCTGCTATGCCTTTACCACAGAAGTCAAAGAAAGGGTAAATGGTCTTGTATATTCAACAAATGTTTATAACAACTTCTTTTTGGGAAAGAAAGCAAGCAAAATAAAGCACCTTGATTGAATGAGGATACATTGAAATTGAAAATAGCTAAGCAAATTATATATTATAGAATGTGAAGAAGTACTATTTTGCTCTAAGAGATGAAGAAACAAATGTTTAAAAGAGACATGGAAAGAGAATGACTTTTATTAACTAGTTTTATTTATATAGTTCAAATATCCATATTCCATATTCATATCAACTAATTCATATATAGAATAATATCTGTGTTATTAAAATGAAAAATAATTCTGAACAAATAAGTGGTCACTCATGATTCCAGAAAAGCAGAAAAATGTCCATAATATGGCAGATAGATGATGAACTAATATGCAGAATAAAAGATGGATTTGGAGATATGATCAATATGGGATTAAGTTTTTTCTTGATTGTGCTTATGTTAGAGTTTTCCATTACCCTTTTCCTAACCTTCCTCTCTTTATTCCTTAATGCTTCCCTTTTTTTTAAATTTTTTCCTTCCCTTTTATTCCTTTCTTCCTAATCAGTGGAAAATCATGAGAAGGGGAAAATTAATGTTTTATAATAATGAAACAATAATGTTTTGCTTTTAAAAATATATTAAACATTGTTTGGGATCAAATTGTGAAAGACTTTTAAAGGTCATAGTAGGGAATCTGGATTTTATTCCATCAGCATTGGGAAGCAATAGATTTTTGAATTGGGGTCTCTTTTGGGAAAAGGAAAGGATAAGGATTAACAGTATCAGAGCTGTGCTTTAGGAAGATTAAGTTGACAGCAATGGGCAAGCTGGATTAGAGAGTAGATCAAAAGTGTTTCCACAATGAAACTGCTGTGACTTAAGCAGAGCAAGGAGGGAGGGAAGTCACATTCATCCACTGAACACATAGGAACTATAGCCATGCTGAAGAAAAATCCATTAAATTGAAAATGTTGGAAGCCCCCCAAAATCCGTTAATCCCTTCTGTACTTTGGTAATGTTTTGATCATTTAGTTTTCTTGAAATTTGAGTAGCACTAGGGTACAGCTGAAAAGCAAGTCTTCTTGTCATGGTTACTGAGTTCAAATTCTGTCTTGGACAGTACAGGGTATGTGACTCACTCTTGGAACTTAACTTTTGCTTGTTTACTAGTCTTCTTTAAGCTTGACTCCCATACAGTTCATTGGACTGTTTCTCAAGAAGAAAGAATGTATCTGAGCACGCTTAGAGAAACACATTCTTTGTCTGCACTCCAAATGAAGATACTTTAGTCTTAGTGACAGTGCTGAAAATGAGAAAAGGTTGGATCTGAGAAATAAATGTTGAAATGACCAAACATAGAATCTGCTTTAAGGTGAGAGGAAATAACAGAGTAAGAATAGTCAAGAATTATTAGAAAATTCTGAGTTTCCTAATGGGAGGATTAAGGAATACACACAGAAGAGTAGGTTTTAGTTAGGATGACAATTAATTTCTATAAATTCCTCTTTTACCCCTCTACCTCCCACTTGGGTCTCAAATGCATAGTAGTCGCTTGAACTTCCAGCTTGCAGGGGGTGGCTCTCAGCCCTTTCCATGCTGACTAGTCCCACCCCCATTAAGCTTCCAAGCTATTTTTAAACTAACCATGGGAAGCTTCCATAGCCTCTTTTAGAGCTCAAATCCCAGTAGCCTGTATTCACTAGCCTTGTGAGTCTTCTCCTCCTAGCCAGGACATACCAGGGTAGGTCCACCTACGGACAGGAAGTAGAATTGCAAGCATGACCCACTCTGTGAAAGGGCAGTGCATTACAGCTTTAGGATGTCTTTTCTTATTACTGTTCCGGAGAGTACTTTTACTGATTGGATACTCTGAAATGTATCCATTCCTTTACAAGAAAAAACAACTGAAACATATCTTGAGTAATTTCAAGATGCAGAAAGGAGACTCTACCTATCTTTGCAACACATCCAATATGAGATTCATCCACATTATGCTTAGTGTGGAAATCCCCCTTGTTATGGGGAATCCCAGAAGTGTGACCAAAGGAATCTAGATGGATGATGATACTGAGGAGGGGAAGGAACCTCAATGAGTCTGGAGGTGAATTTTAAGACTCCATTTTGCCCCACTAATGTTAACTAATTTAGTTTGTTCCCCTCCAAATAGTGAAGAAATGTCTGTAATGCAGCTATCAGAATTGGAGTGAATTTTTCAAAGGAAACAAAAATATTTTCCCCTGAGGGAAGAAATAACAGAAAATTGCTATGAGTCTTTCTGGGAAGACAATCTTCTTCAGCTCCAATTAGAGATAGAAAAGGGATGATCAGAAAGAGGATGAAATGATGTCTTCAGACCATTTTCCATCAAAAGAGAAGTGAGAATTGAAGTCCAGAAGAGTTGAAGTCCCAATTGACTTTTTTCCCTCCAGGCTTCCATGGAATCCTCACCCTCTTCTCTCCCTCTCCTCTCCCGATGCTCTGGTTTCTCTGTGTTCTGAGCTCTCCTTGCTTTGCAGATCAATTTTTGTCTTTGCCCAAATTTCTTCCTTCAAAAAATGTTCTGTTGCACTTTCTTTATTTGTACTGCCCTATGACTGAACTGGAGAAAATGCCATTACACAAGTCCATAAACAACTTGGATAAACCCTTTTCCATGGCAATACCACAGGTCCGTATATATATGCTGGTTTTGTCACCAGATCCATTGAGGTCACATGTTGCCTTAACAGCCTTTTGTTCCTTTTTGTCTTTGTTAATTGAGTTCCCCCATTTTATTTTTTTAACATTGGTAATTTGATTTTTTGTTTCCTTTTTCATTTTAATTTATTATTAATGAATTTAAAATATAACTACCATTTGGTCATATTAAAACTACTAAGAGAATGAGTTTTTATTTATTAAGTTCTTAACAATACAAAGAACCATTTTATTCCTTCCCCCAACTTGAGCCAGTGAACAAGCTTAACAAGGAAATTGAAATCAAATGAAAGAGGATAATTCCAGAAAGACAAACTGAACACAACAGAAGAAATAGTAGAGGGGGCAGCTGGGTAGCTCAGTGGATTGAGAGCCAGGCCTAGAGACGGGAGGTCCTAGGTTCAAATCTGACCTCAGACACTTCCCAGCTGGGTGACCCTGGGCAAGTCACTTGACCCCCATTGCCTAGCCCTTACCACTCTTTTGCCTTCGAGCCAATATACAGTATTGACTCCAAGACAGAAGGTAAAGGTTTAAAAAAAAAAGAAGACATAGTAGAGAAGTCTATGTGCAAAATTATCTAGAAACAGCTGAGGAATTTTTTTTTTAGTTTGAGCTTTTCAGGGGTATACATCAGAAAAAGAAAATGCATCATAAATTATATTAAACTCTCAGGACGTTGATTGAGAAAAATATTAATGCTTGCTCTACATACCAATGTAGGTATACCATCTAAAAAAATCTTTATTGGGATGATCTATATACACAAAAATGATAAGATTGAAGAAAATATTACTTATTTACTTCAATAAGTAGACATATATACATATATCAAACTAAATTTTAAGAATTATTTGGTTCAAAGATTATGGAGTAGAAGCAGAGAAAGCTTAAACTACTCAAATCTTATCAAACTTCCCTTAAAATAATGCTTAAAAATGAAAATTGAAGTGAAAGAATGAACAAGTTGTCAGTAAAGCAACTTTTTTGCAGAAAACAACTTGAAATGTAGAGAAAGGATATGCTTCTCTTTGACCTGTCACTTAGAGGATGTTATATAAATCACATCCTACAGCTTAGGATGGTGGGGCTGTGCCTCATTGCAACATGCTGGCTTACAGTGAATTACAAGAAAACAGAATTTAATATTGAATTCATTTTTAATTTTTTATAAATATCCATATATTAAAATTAATTAACCAACAATTGTATTTAATCATTTACATTAATAGACTGATAATTTAATAATTTAATGTAGTGAATATGAAGATAAAGAGAAAAACAACTAATATACTAGATTCAAAAATTACCATAATTAATCAATATTCCAGATTAAACACTGATTTCTTGTAATACCCAAGATCTCATTAAAAGGGGTTAGGAATTCTAATTTTCTTCAAAAGTCAAATCAGAAATTAATTGGTAACTAAATAATCTAATCCTAAAAAAGGGATGAGTCAAAGGACAAATTATAGAAATAATCAATATTTTTATTAAGGAGAATGACAATGAAGGGACAACATATAAAAATTTTATAGATTCATCCAAAGCAGTAAATGTGGGTGGAAATGTATATGTCTAAATACTTACATCAATGAAATAGAAAAAAAAATCAGATCAATGAATTGGACATGTAACTAAAAAAAAAGAAAAAATAAAGTTTAATTTTCCCCAATTAAAAATTAAACTGTAAATCCTAAAAATCAAAGAAGAAATTAATAAAATTTAAAATTAGTTAGAAAGTAACACTCCTTTTTTTCAGCATGTGTAATTAGAATCTGCTCCACAGGACTCAAAATCCCAGCTTCCCATGTTCCTTCTCACATTATGTCCTTAGATTTTGGAGTTAAAGTTTGTATGTGACCCCACCTCTCTCTCTTTTTGCATGAATGCAGCTGGGAAATTTTTCTTTACTCAGATTTTTACTTTTGTTCTTTTATTTCTTTTACTTCATGTGATTATTAATAAATCTTATGAAATATAATACTTAGAGTTGTTGGATATTAATTTAATTCTTACAAGCAGCACATGGTACCTTCACAATATTGACCATATAATAGGATATAAAAAACTCAACAAAAATGTAGAAAAGCAGAAATATTAAATTCGTCCTTTTCAGATCATAAATGTAATAAAAATTACACTCAACAAAGTGTAATAGACAGTAAGACTAAACAATTATTGGAAACCAAATAATTTTATCCTAAAGAATGAATTAGTCAAGGAACTAATCATAGAAACAATAAAAAATTTTATTTAAGAAAATAATAATGAGAAGAAAACATTGAAATTTATAACATGCAGGTAAAGCAGTATTTAGGGGGTAATTTACATCTCTAAATGATTGCATCAACAAAATAGAGAAAGGACAAATCACAACCAAAGATGAAGAAATTTAAGCAATTATTGGAAGTAATTTTGCCCAACTATGTCCCAATAAATCTTACAATCTATGAGAAAAAAAGATGAATATTTACAAAAAATAAACTATACAAATTAACAAAAAGAGGAAATAGACTATTTTAACACTCTCATTACAGAAAAAGAAATTGAATAAAACATTAATGGACTCCCTAAGGATATAGCCCCATGCGGGGCAGGATGGATCCACAAGTGAATTCTACCAAACATTCAAAGAACAACTAATTCAAATATGACATAAACTATTGGGAAAAATAAGGGAAGAGGGAAACCCTCTAAATTCTTTTTATGACAGAAATATGGTACTGATACATAAACCTGGAGGAGCTAGAACATAGAAATATAACTATATAACAATCTCCCTATGCAAAAAATGTTTAAATAAAACATTGAGTAGGACATCATAGCTTTATATCAGAAGAATAATACACCATAATCAGAAATTCAGGAAAAAAGTTCAATAT
This sequence comes from Monodelphis domestica, assembly GCF_027887165.1. Lineage (NCBI taxonomy): Eukaryota > Metazoa > Chordata > Mammalia > Didelphimorphia > Didelphidae > Monodelphis > Monodelphis domestica. The sequence continues at coordinate 139,252,394 of NC_077234.1, read as the reverse complement.
GGATTATATCAATAACAAAACAGAAAACACATGATTATTTCACTACATGCAGAAAATATTTGAAAATCTGAACTAAATGAAAATCTGATCTAAAATGTCACAAAACAATTGTCAAAAATTATTTCTATGTGAAACTGAGGAAATAAATGAATTAATTAAAACAACTAATATATTACAGCAAGAGTACAAATGGAGACTGAATGCGTGCAGTTAATTTGGGTGGTGTTTTATCTGCCTGCTGAAAGATTTGTTCATAAAAAAATTCTAGTTATTTTTTCAAAATAAATCATTTTATTGAGTAATAGTTCTTCCCATTTTTTAGTCATGAAGTCATTTGAAGTAAAATTATGAAATCCTTTTGATGAACATTTCTAAGATAAATGCTCCCCACTCATCCATGGTATTTTTGACTGCAAAAGGGAGTGTTTGAAAAAAAATACATAAACAAATATAATGAGAATTAATTGTGTTGTTTGTTGAGCTTTAGGTTCCATGTATCCAAGTTTCATTTTATGTAACTAGGATTTTTCTACCTCCATGTGATATCCCGCTTGCTTTTTTCCCCATGAAATTTGTTGGTATGTTATTTCTATCAAAATATTCTAGGGAGCCAGAGAAGAGAATTAGCGTATACCAGAATGCCTATGAAGTATAAACTCTCCTTTTTCCTTTTTTTAAAAATATATTTCTTGTTCTTTTGACTTGGATCAAAAGATTACAATTAAAATTATGTTCATTTGTGGGGAACAAAAAGCTAAGTCAGAGAAGCTATACCCCTCAAAGAAGTCAGAGTTAAAGGCAATTATCTCAATTAAATGCTAATCCTCACAAAATAGCACATCATAATCTCTATAAGAAGCAATCTTTATTTATTCCCCCCCACCCTATTTCTATCAAACCAAACTCTTTTTACATGGTTTTGTAACTCACTTGGGAGTTTCCTGAAATCTGTTTCTTTTCTGAGGTGGGAAGAAAGAAGCAGGCTCGTCATGTTTATACTTTGGGGATTAGGTAAAAGGACATATGTATATGCTGTAAGAACTAAAAATCCTTATTGTCAAGTTCCCCCCATTATAACAATATCTTTTTATATTTTACATTAGGAACTTTCCCATTTACCAAGGCATTAGCTAAACTTGTTCGTTAATGAAAAAGCAACCTAAATGAACATTTAGCAAAATGCTTTAAGGGACTGCATTATAATAAAACAAATTATAATAGTTCTTTAAATTATCTTATTATGAAAAAATCAATTCTAATGAATTACATATAAAACACAAATTTAAACTTCCAAAGAAATTGAAATCTGAACAGTTATTAACTCTGAAATAACATTATACAATATGTTAGCAGCTGAATGAGACATAAATTGTCAGTCAAAAAAATGTCAAAAAATGTCAGTTTTGTGGCAGTAGTGTTACTTACTGAACTGATACTTATAGCATATTTAAGTTAACTGACAAATAAGGTTTTACTGAAAAAGGTTTAGAAATGGGAAACAATGAAGAGAAAAAACTCAGTATTTTATTGGATATAGAATTAGTAATGTATATACTCATGATTCATACTATAGAATTATTGAAAAAAAGTTCAATCAACTTACATACACATACATCCAAACAGATATGGATACATACATACATATCACTTATTAGTTTAGTATATATCTTGTACTAGGATAAAAAGCTAATGGGTACTCTAACTAAATAGGATATAATCTCTTTGTGGTGGTCATATTTCTCTTAAATGTTGAATAGTTATATAAACTGAGACACTTAGATCTGTCTTCCTCAAAGGGGAAGAAAACACACTGGGGCAGCAATAAGCAGATTGTAGGATTAGTCTTACACATCTTTATCACCCATATAATAACTTGATCACATCAAAATAATTATTGACAAATAACAGTTTTGAATAACCCAATAAATAATGACTGTGTTTTAGCCTGGACTGTACCAAACACTATGATAAAGACTTAACAAGTGCTTTACTTAAATAGGTTGTAGTCTCTTTGCTATAGTCATATTTAATTTATTTCTGTTGAAATTCTGAATAGTTTCCTGGTGCCCTTTTATTTGGCTAGGACCTAAAGTACAGAAAAAATCTTACTTTGGATTCTTTCTCTGAAATCGAAAGGAAATTAAAAAAAAAAACTGATGCTCTCTCTTCTCTTGTAGTGCAGGGTATACAGAAGAGCATTGCTTCCAATTTGAAATCTACAGGTGCCATCAAAATAGATCTTCTAAAAGTACTAAATTACTTTAGAATATGAATTTCATGTGAGGCAAAATATGTTGCAGTGAGATTTAGGATGAAGAAAAATATGTCACATGTACTCAGCTAGATAATAAGGTTGAATGAGGAAAAGAGATCATGAAGAAAGGAGCAAGTTGTGGGAGAAGAAGGATAAATAATAGGGTTCTGTCTTCTTGATTGGATTACCAATTATTTCTAATATGTTTTACTTAAAATTCATTTATTAAAAATGGACATTCTAATTTTTTCCAACTTGAATTTATGGTTCCAAATTGCTTGATTGCAATAACAGGTTCATAAGAGTTTATGACTCTAATAAACCTGGAGAATCTTACAGGACAGATTAATGCAATAGACTAAAAAATTAATCCTCGTTTGTGGAGTCAAGATGGCAAAGTAAAGGCAGGAACTCATCTAAGTTCTTTTAAATTCTCCTATCAGAACTTGAAAATAACTCCCTAAAACAAATTCTAGAAAGACAGAATGAAAGAAACACCACTCAAAAACAGAAATAACTTTCTATCCCAACTTATAAGACAACTTAGAATGTCTATAGGAAAGGTTTTATCACTGGGTAAGAACAGAGCTCTGAAAAAAAAAAAAAGAATAGAGCTCTGTTCAGAGCAGGCAGCACCTGGGCAAACTAGCAAGAGACCATGAGCCAGCAAGTCAGGGAAGAACTCCAGAAAATTATCCACAGGTGCTTGGGGCAACTGAAGCAGCAGCAATGACTTCTGGGTCTCTCTCCCCATAGCCAATAAGGAGACTGGACAAAGGGTGTGAAGGATATTAATGAGAAAATGTTGCTGACACATTATTCAACTGTTGCATTACTAATAAAAGGATCTTGGTCACAGATTCGGATTACAATCCCAAAATGAGCAGAAGATCTTATACAGTATAGCATGTGCCTCAGGGGGAACAGAGATTCTATTTACAATTCTGAAGTACAAAAATGCTTTTGTTTTGTAACAGAGCACTCTCATAAACTTCCATTTTGGGGGTAAATGTTATTTTCAGAGCTAATTCTGAGGACTTGGAGGTTTTCAATTTTTCCAATGTGTTTGATCTAAGGAGAGATGTTGTCAGTGCTCTTCTGGTCTGGGTTATTGCTCTCTAAAGGTCCTAGAATAGACTAGAAAAAATAAGCAAAAAATTAACAGTAATAAATAAAAACACCTGACAAAAATAAATTATTGCAGTGGTTATTATAGTGAAAAGGAAGACTAAAACACAGTAACAGAAGAGGAAAATAATGTCAAAAGGGTGGCAAGAAAAGTCTCAAAAATGTGAATTAGTGTTGAACTGAAAAAGAACTCTTGAGATAATACAAATATTTTGAAAATCAATTAAAGGAGAGGAAAATTTTAGAAAAGAAAATGATAGGGATGGTACAGAATCATAAATAAAATGTCAATATTTCTTAGAAAAGAAGTGTAAGGACTTCCGGTTAAGATGGCGGCTTAGAGAAAGCTAAAGTTCAGATCTCCGGAAAACCCTTCCCGACCGATCTCAAACTATAAGCTCCTAAGGCGCCGAAATTCAAAATGATCAACAGCACAGACCCTGGGAACCCTCCTCCTGGACCTGGACCCGGTTCAAAAGGTACGGCTCCCCTCAAAAGCCAGAACCCGAGATCACTCGGACCTCAGGGGTAGGAGCGCAGAGTCCAAGGCTCCCGGAAGCCGCAGCCCGGCCGGGCTCAGAGAGCAGGGTCCTCGGAACAACAACCCCCAGGGCCTTCTACCCGAGTCCCGGTGAAAGTTACTGCCTGGGGCTTCCGCTGCAGAGAGCTGGTCAAAACAACAGCAACCCTCAGGGCGGGCAAGACAGCCTCATGGGCTGGATCCTGCTATCCAAGTCTCAGTGAAAGTCCTCTCCCTCGGAGCTTGGGGAAGCTGCAGCCCATCCCCCCGCAGGCCGACGAAACAGCCTCACGGCCAGCGATTCTGAAGGCAACTTCCGTAAAGCGAGCCGGGGGGGGGGGGGGGGGAGTGTGGCCTCGTGGTCCGACCCTTCCATTCCAGTTCCAGTGAGGCATATTCAGTTTAACCCAGGGAAAGCTCATAGAACCAACATCTGCCCAGGACTAAAGCCTCTGATCACCAGACAGAGATAAGAAAAGCTAATCCTCCACATTCAGAGATGACAAACTCCACAGAAGCACAGAAGCCCCAAAATACCAAGAAAAATAAGAAGAAAGGGGCGACTTTGGACACATTCTATGGAGCCAAAATACAAAATACAGAGCAGATAGAAGAAGATATACAAGAAAATTCTCCAAAATCTTCCAAAGGAAATAGAAACTCTCCACAAACCCATGAAGAATTTGAATCAGAAATGACCAAAAAGATGGAAGCCCTCTGGGAGGAAAAGTGGGAAATAATGCAAAAGAAATTCATGCATCTACAAAACCAGTTTGACCAAACTGTAAAAGAAAACCAAGCTTTAAAGCAAGAACTAATAAAGCAAAGCCAAAACACCAAGAAATTAGAAGAGAACATAAAATATCTCACCGACAAGGTGATAGATCTGGGAAATAGAGGGAGAAGAGAAAATTTAAGAATAATTGGACTCCCAGAAAAGCCAGAAATAAACACCAAACTGGACATGGTGATACAAGATATAATCAAAGAAAATTGCCCAGAGATTCTAGAACAAGGGGGCAATACAGCCACTGACAGAGCTCACAGAACACCTTCTACACTAAACCCCCAAAAGACAACTCCCAGGAATGTAATTGCCAAATTCCAAAGCTATCAAACAAAAGAAAAAATCCTACAGGAAGCCAGAAAAAGACAATTTAGATATAAAGGAATGCCAATCAGGGTCACACAAGACCTTGCAAGTTCTACTCTGAATGATCGTAAGGCATGGAACATGATCTTCAGAAAGGCAAGAGAGCTGGGTCTCCAACCAAGAATCAGCTACCCAGCAAAACTGACTATATACTTCCAAGGGAAAGTATGGGCATTCAACAAAATAGAAGACTTCCAACTTTTTGCAAAGAAAAGACCAGAGCTCTGTGGAAAGTTTGATACCGAAAATCAAAGAGCAAGGAATACCTGAAAAGGTAAATATTAAGGAAAGGGGAAAATGTCATCTTCTTATTTTACTCAAACTCTCTTCTATAAGGACTACATTTATATCAATCTATGTATACTAACATGTGGGGAAAATGTAATGTATAAATAGGGGGTAAAGAAAGACCAAATAGAATAATGGTTCTCACACAAAGATTCACATGGGAAGGGGAGGGGAAGAAAACTCCTATAAGAAGGAGAGGAAGAGAGGGGGGGGGGCGTTTACTTAAACCTCAATCTCAGGGAAATCAACTCTGAGAAGGAAAAACATCCAGATCCATTGGGATCTTGAATTCTATCTTACCCAACAAGGGTAAGGAGAAGGGAAAACCAAGGGGGGGAGGGGGAGAGGGAGAACAAAAAGGGAGGGAAAGAGAGGGGGGAGGGGAAGGGAAGAAAAAGGGAGGGACTAAAAAGGGAAACATCAAGGGAGGGGACAAGGGGCACTGATTCAAAGTAAATCACTGGACTAAAAGGTAGAGCCGAAGAAGAAAAGGTTAGAATTAGGGAAGGCAATCAAAATGCCAGGGAGTCCACAAATGACAATCATAACTTTGAACTTGAATGGGATGAACTCACCCATAAAACGTAGACGAATAGCAGAATGGATTAGAATCCAAAACCCTACCATATGTTGTCTTCAAGAAACACACATGAGGCGGGTTGACACCCACAAGGTCAGAATTAAAGGATGGAGTAAGACCTTCTGGGCCTCAACTGATAGAAAGAAGGCAGGAGTGGTAATCATGATATCTGATAAAGCCAATGCAAAAATAGACCTGATCAAAAGGGATAGGGAAGGTAATTATATTTTGTTAAAAGGGACTCTAGACAACAAGGAAATATCATTAATCAACATGTATGCACCAAATAATATAGCACCCAAATTTCTAATGGAGAAACTAGGCGAATTGAAGGAAGAAATAGACAATAAAACCATACTAGTGGGAGACTTAAACCAACCATTATCAAATTTAGATAAATCAAATCAAAAAATAAATAAGAAAGAGGTAAAAGAAGTGAATGAAATCTTAGAAAAATTAGAATTAATAGACATATGGAGAAAAATAAATAGGGATAAAAAGGAATACACCTACTTCTCAGCACCACATGGCACATTCACAAAAATTGACCATACATTAGGTCACAGAAACAGCACACAAATGCAAAAAAGCAGAAATAATGAATGCAGCCTTCTCAGATCACAAGGCAATAAAAATAATGATTAGTAATGGTACATGGAAAACCAAATCTAAAACCAATTGGAAATTAAACAATATGATACTCCAAAACCGTTTAGTTAAGGAAGAAATCATAGAAACAATTAATAATTTCATCAAGGAAAATGACAGTGGCGAAATATCCTTTCAAACCTTTTGGGATGCAGCCAAAGCGGTAATCAGAGGCAAATTCATATCCCTGAAAGCTTATATTAACAAACAAGGGAGAGCAGAGATCAATCAATTGGAAATGCAATTGAAAAAACTCGAAAGCGATCAAATTAAAAACCCCCAGCAGAAAACCAAATTAGAAATCCTAAAAATTAAGGGAGAAATTAATAAAATCGAAAGTGATAGAACTATTGATTTAATAAATAAGACAAGAAGCTGGTACTTTGAAAAAACAAACAAAATAGACAAAGTACTGGTCAATCTAATTTAAAAAAAGAAGGAAGAAAAGCAATTTCACAGCATTAAAGATGAAAAGGGGGACAGCACCTCCAATGAGGAGGAAATTAAGGCAATCATTAGAAATTACTTTGCCCAATTATATGGCAATAAATACACCAATTTAGGAGAAATGGATGAATATATACAAAAATAAAAACTGCCTAGACTAACAGAAGAGGAAATAGAATTCTTAAATAATCCCATATCAGAAATTGAAATCCATCAAGCCATCAAATAACTTCCTAAGAAAAAATCCCCAGGGCCTGATGGATTCACCTGTGAATTCTATCAAACATTCAGAGAACAGTTAATCCCAATACTATACAAACTATTTGACATAATAAGCAAAGAGGGAGTTCTACCAAACTCCTTTTACGACACAAACATGGTACTGATTCCAAAACCAGGCAGGTCAAAAACAGAGAAAGAAAACTATAGGCCAATCTCCCTAATGAATATAGATGCAAAAATCTTAAATAGGATACTAGCAAAAAGACTCCAGCAAGTGATCAGAAGGATCATTCACCATGATCAAGTAGGATTCATACCAGGGATGCAGGGCTGGTTCAACATTAGGAAAACCATCCACATAATTGACCACATCAACAAGCAAACTAGCAAGAACCACATGATTATCTCAATAGATCCATTCCTTTTAAAAACACTAGAAAGCATAGGAATAGAAGGGTCATTCCTAAAAATAATAAACAGTATATATCTAAAACCAACAGCTAATATCATCTGCAATGGGGATAAACTAGATGCATTCCCAATAAGATCAGGAGTGAAACAAGGATGCCCATTATCACCTCTACTATTTGACATTGTACTAGAAACACTAGCCGTAGCAATTAGAGAAGATAAAGGAATTTAAGGCATCAAAATAGGCAAGGAGGAGACCAAGTTATCACTCTTTGCGGATGACATGATGGTCTACTTAAAGAATCCTAGAGATTCAACCAAAAAGCTAATTGAAATAATCAACAACTTTAGCAAAGTTGCAGGATACAAAATAAACCCACATAAATCATCAGCTTTTCTATATATCTCCAACACAGCTCAGCAGCAAGAACTAGAAAGAGAAATCCCATTCAAAATCACCTTAGACGAAATAAAATACCTAGGAATCTATCTCCCAAGACAAACACAGGAACTATATGAACACAACTACAAAACACTCGCCACACAACTAAAACTAGACCTGAACAAATGGAAAAACATTAACTGCTCATGGATAGGACGAGCCAATATAATAAAAATGACCATCCTACCCAAACTTATTTATCTATTTAGTGCCATACCCATTGAACTACCAAAATACTTCTTCACTGATTTAGAAAAAACCATAACAAAGTTCATTTGGAAGAACAAAAGATCAAGGATATCCAGGGAAATAATGAAAAAAAACACATACGATGGGGGCCTTGCAGTCCCTGACCTAAAACTATATTACAAAGCAGCAGTCATCAAAACAATTTGGTACTGGCTAAGAAACAGAAAGGAAGATCAGTGGAATAGACTGGGGGAAAGCGACCTCAGCAAGACAGTATACGATAAACCCAAAGATCCCAGCTTTTGGGACAAAAATCCACTATTCGATAAAAACTGCTGGGAAAATTGGAAGACAGTGTGGGAGAGACTAGGAATAGATCAACACCTCACACCCTACACCAAGATAAATTCAAAATGGGTGAGTGACTTAAACATAAAGAAGGAAACCATAAGTAAATTGGGTAAACACAGAATAGTATACATGTCAGACCTTTGGGAGGGGAAAGGCTTTAAAACCAAGCAAGATATAGAAAGAATCACAAAATGTAAAATAAATAATTTTGACTACATCAAACTAAAAAGCTTTTGTACAAACAAAACCAATATAACTAAAATCAGAAGGGAAACAACAAATTGGGAAAAAATCTTCATAGAAACCTCTGACAAAGGTTTAATTACTCATATTTATAATGAGCTAAACCAATTGTACAAAAAATCAAGCCATTCTCCAATTGATAAGTGGGCAAGGGAAATGGATAGGCAGTTCTCAGATAAAGAAATCAAAACTATTAAGAAGCACATGAAGAAGTGCTCTACATCTCTTATAATCAGAGAGATGCAAATCAAAACAACTCTGAGGTATCACCTCACAACTAGCAGATTGGCTAACATTACAGCAAAGGAAAGTAATGAATGCTGGAGGGAATGTGGCAAAGTGGGGACATTAATTCATTGTTGGTGGAGTTGTGAACTGATCCAACCATTCTGGAGGGCAATTTGGAATATGCCCAAAGGGCGCTAAGAGACTGTCTGCCCTTTGAACCAGCCATAGCACTGCTGTGTTTGTACCCCAAAGAAATAATAAGGAAAAAGACCTGTACAAGAATATTCGTAGCTGTGCTCTTTGTGGTGGCCCAAAACTGGAGAACGAGGGGATGCCCATCAATTGGGGAATGGCTGAACAAACTGTGGTATATGTTGGTGATGGAGTACTATTGTGCTAAAAGGAATAATAAAGTGGAGAAGTTCCATGGAGACTGGAACAACCTCCAGGAAGTGATGCAGAGTGAGAGGAGCAGAACCAGGAGAACATTGTACACAGAGACTAATACACTGTGGTATAATCGAACGTAATGGACTTCTCCATTAGTGGCGGTGTAATGTCCCTGAACAACTTGCAGGGATCCAGGAGAAAAAAACACCATTCATAAGCAAAGGATAAACTATGGGAGTGGAAACACCGAGAAAAAGCAACTGCCTGAATACAGAGTTTGAGGGGACATGACAGAGGATAGACTCTAAATGAACACTCTAATGCAAATACTATCAACAAAGCAATGGGTTCAAATCAAGAAAACATCTAATGCCCAGTGGACTTACGCGTCAGCTATGGGGGGTGGGGGGGAGGAAAAGAAAATGATCTATGTCTTTAATGAATAATGCTTGGAAATGATCAAATAAAATATATTTAAAAAAAAAAAAAGAAAAGAAGTGTAAAAAATGGAAAAGTTCAATGAAGAAAAGAACTCCTTCAAAAAATAAAACTGATTAAATTGAAAAGGAGATACTAAAGCTCAATGAAGGAAAAAAATCTTAAAATTAAAATTAGGTGAATGAAAATCAGTAACTCCATGAAAAACTAAGAAATAATTTTAAAAAATAAGAGGAATAAAAAAAGGTAAATATTTCATTAGGAAAACAACTTACCTGGGATAGATTTCATTGAATTAGGCTGAAGAGGAAATAATATACACAATTATTTGGGTATAGAAATATATTTTACCCTGCCGGGGATCAGGAAAGCAAAAGTATAAGGCATTAGAAAGGGAGGCTTACAAAAATTGGAAAACGAGGGGATGCCCATCAATTGGGGAATGGCTGAACAAATTGTGGTATATGTTGGTGATGGAATATTATTGTGCAAAAAGGAATAATAAAGTGGAGGAATTCCATGGAGACTGGAATGACCTCCAGGAAGTGATGCAGAGCGAGAGGAGCAGAACCAGGAGAACATTGTACACAGAGACAAACACACTGTGGTATAATCGAACGTAATGGACTTCTCCATTAGTGGCAGTGTAATGTCCCTGAACAATCTGCAGGGATCTAGGAGAAAAAAACACTATCCATAAGCAGAGGACAAACTGAGGGAGTAGAAACACCGAGGAAAAGCAACTGCCTGACTTCAATGGCTGAGGGGACATGACAGAGGAGAGACTCTAAACGAACACTCTAATGCAAATACTAACAACATGGCAATGGGTTTGAATCAAGAACACATGTGATACCCAGTGGACTCACATGTTGGCTACGGGGGGTGGGAGGGAGGAAAAGAAAATGATCTTTGTCTTTAATGAATAATGCATGGAAATGATCAAATAAAATACTATAAAATTTAAAAAAAAAAGAAAGGGAGGCTTATAGAAAGGAGGGTGGATTGGGGGAGGTGATGATCAGAAACAAATGATTTGAGAGGAAGGGCAAAGTGAAAGGACAAAGAGAGGTTAAACAAAGGGAAAAAGCAGTTAAGGAAATGCACATTTATTATAATAACTATAAATGTTAATGTGATGAATCCAAAAATAAAATAAAAGTTAAAAACCTGAATCTTAAAATATGTTCTTAAAAAGGAAAATATCTGAAAGACACAAGACACACACACACACACACACACACTCTACAAAGGTAAGAGACTAAACAAGAATTTATTATTCCTCAGCTAAGGAAAAAAAGCATGATGCCAGAGAAAACAAAAGCAGAAATAGATTTAATAAAATGAGAAAACAAAAACAAAAACAAGGAAACTATACTTTGCTAAGGTACCATAAACAATGAAGTAGGATCAAAATTAAATATATATGTGCCAAAAAATAGAGCATCTAAATATTCAAAGTTAAATGTGTCATGAGAGGAAATAGATATTAAAACTGTACTAGAAGAAGACCCAAACTTTCCCTTCTCAGGATTAGATAAACCTAAACAAAAATAAATAAATAAGAAAGAAGTTAAAGATCTGAATAGAATAATAGAAATATTAGATATGATAGATCTTAGGATAAACATGAATGGAAACAGAAAGGAATAAACTTTTTTTCCTCCATGATATATGGAACATTAAAACTAAAACTACCCGAACATGTACAGAAAAGCCGAAATATTAACAATATATTTCAGATCATAATACAATAAGATTAAATTAAATAAATGTGTAAATATGGACTAAGATTAATTAGAAACTGAATAATCCAATCCTAAATAATAAATGAGTGAAGGAACAAATTATAGAAATAATCAAAATTCCATTAAATAGAATTCCAAAATGAGACAACATAGGAAATTTGTGAAATATGGATAAAGGACTAATGGGAAAAGTAATACATCTAAATGGTTGCTTCAGTAAAATAAAGAATATGTCAATGAATTGGACTTGCAACTAAAAAATATAAAATAACATAAAATTAAATATTTCTAATTAAACACTAAATTATGAAAATCAAAGGAGACATTAGGAAAATTGAAAGTAAGGACACCACTTAAATAATAAATAAAACCAGGTATTGTTTTTAGTTGAAAAAATAAAACAATAAATATATCAATCATTACTTGGTTTAATAAAAAAAAAATTACCATTACCAAACATTTAAAGAGTGAAATCACTATGAATGAAGAGAAAATAAAACATTTCTTAGGAGCTATTTTGCCCAAATATACTCCAAGAAAAAAAAGCAAAATGGATATTTCAAAAAAAAAAAATTGTCAAGATTAATTGAAGAGAAAATAGAATATTTACATAATTGTACAAGTTATCCAAGTCATCAATCAGCATATTCAGAAAAATTTCTCATAACCATATGGTTTCACAAGTAAATTCTACTGAACAATAAATTCCAATATTATAGAAATTATTTTGCAAAGAAGTACCACACAGTTCATTTTGTGACACAAAAATAGGGCAAACAACTAGACTAGGAGGAAGATGACTAAGTCCAAATTCCATAATGAATATTAAGCCAAAACTTTTAAATGAACTCCTAGAAAGGAGATTACAGCAATATATCACAAACATCATGACTATGTGGGATTTAAATAAGGAATAAAGGGCTAATTCAGTATTAGAAAAACTATAAGCATTATTGACAATATCAATAACAAAACACATTGCTCACAAATAAAAACAGATCTAAATTAATAGAGAAATATTAATTGCTCATGGGTAGGCTAAGCTAATAAAACCAAAATAATGGCCCCCAACTCAGCTCCCTACCTGCTTCTGTGCCCCAGCAAGCTCCCTGATCCCATCCCCGGCCACCTGCCCTGCTGCCTGCAGTCCGGACCCAGATGAACTTCCCAGGACTCATTTCTACCACCTGGTAAAGACAGGGAGGTAATTTTCCCATAGGCTGAGATTAGCCTCCACGTGGACTGGGGGGATCATAGGAGGGGAGAAAGAAAGGGAGAGAAGGAAGAGTCCAAACAGGAACTTACAAGCAATGGGCTATTTAAAAGGTTATCTTTTAACAATATTGGTTCTTTCATTAACCTCACATGAGATTAAAAAAAAATTCAGCTCTCTGCAACTCTTTAGCTAACTTTGGGGAGGAAGGTGGGAATCTCAGTAGATTGAAAGCCAGGCCTAGAGACAGGAGGTCCTCAGTTGAAATCTGGCCTCAGATACTTCCCAGCTGTGTAGCCCTGGATGGGTCATTTAAACCCCATTGCTTAACCATTACCAATCTGCCTTCTGATAATAGGCATCTAAATGGATAAAAACTCAAGAACTTTAAAGAGACTGGAGGTTATATTTTTAAGGCATTTCAGACTCCAATGTTTTATAAAAATCTCTGTATTCTATTGCATTTACTGGTTGCTTTGTTTAACATTTAACTTTGTGATTTTAAGTTCATATATTACTGCATTCAATATTATTCTGTTACACTGAATCATTTTAATGAACTGGGTTTTAACTACTGTTAAGTTCTGTTGCTTTTCCCCTATAACCATATTGAACAAATATCATTTTAATTAAGCCCATATATGAAAACAGCCTTTCTAATTTTGACTTTGTAAATTGTCACATAGAGGATAGATGAACTTCATCAGAACTGGTTACAATTGTATAACAACCTTTGGAGGATTTAATGTGCTAAATATCTCAATTGATTTTAAGGGTTTTTTAGACATGATTTTTAGAATTTTTTTAACAATCTCTGGTCATTTTTGCCTGCCCCTAACAGGAAGTGTAAGGCCTATTCTAGTAGCTGAAGTCAAATACAATTATAACCCCAACCTTGGGCAATTAATCTCAGGACATTTGTAACCCTAAAACACCTCCAAAAAAGGAGCTTCACACATTTCTACTCTTCAGCTCACTACTTTACTTCCACCAGAATGATATCTAGATTTCTTAATGATGTTCTAAACCTCAACATGTGTTTTACAAAGGAGTTGCTACATTTGTAAAAATTATGACAAATATCCATCAGTTCATAGGCTTTTAAAAATTCCATACAGTAACTTATCTGAAATATGATAGTGTATTTGTTTGCTATTGTAATTAATTAGGCTATTGAGAATTTGGGGGATATTGATATCTACATATTTGTACTACTGTTTTTAGAAATGAAAAAATGTTACTTTGTTCAATTCATTTGCTCATACTCACAGTGGATCATGGCCAGATATGAAGAGGAAATGAATCTCATTTTTGGTGAGAAAGCCTTGCATTCTATATTTTCTTAGCTGACACAGCATGTCAATGATTATAAGCTACGTTTTTATTTTTAAAACTCTTTTATTATATTTTTCTTGCATGTGCAATATACTATTTCAGTTTTTTTTAATTTTTTCTCTTTTTTATATTTGAAGCACATGTCACCAGCATTAAGATTTTCTTTAACTTTTTGATTTTGCAGTAATATAAGTTTAAAATACATTTGCTATAATGTCAATGCATGCGCCAAAAGATTGAGACTATAAAAATGATGCCACTAATTGTTTAAAAAATTTATGGGACTTTATTTAATGATTCTGTCTGATTCCAGGACAAGATATACACAAAAGAGCCATTGCACAGGGCCAAGGATAAGCCAATCCAGGATAGATTGATGAACCTAATATGAAGACTGGAGGTTGCTATGTTTAACATTGTTATGACATAGGCTTTCCTTGTGTGTCCACACTCAATCTGAAAATGCTTACAAAAGAGTATCCCAAACCTTGGCTCCTAACTGGCTCCTATAATCTGGTCCCTTTTCTGCCTTTCATAGAGTGGAGAACTTTCTGTAGTCCTGGCTACTGATTGGGTAAATGCATCATTACTTATATCATTTTAATTGGGCCCTGGTTCAAGGCCCTGTTATAGGTATATTCATCCTTTACTTAGAATTTTTACACATAAGTCTATATTTTCATCCAGAAATTATCTTTTTTATTTGGATTTTTCTGACGTCTTTTTAATTTCTCTTACCAATTGATTCATATATCTCATAACTCAGCCATGCATCCCTAAGTGATACCTGTGTTTTTCAATCACCCTCTTCACAGGGAAATGTAAAAATATTATTATTTTAAATTGCAAAGTTTAAATTCCTTTTAAGAAGAATTTTAGTTAAAGAAAGATGCCACGTCTATGAATCCAGAAACTGAACTATTGGAGAAGACACCATGAAGAAGCCTCCAGACCACAAGCTGCACAAGAAGAACAAGAATGAACTTTGGGTGTGGTTGATTGAACATTTATTTGCATGTATACTTTCATGCCAAAGGGGACTGCCACCTAACTGGCTTTTTGTCAATGTGTCTAGCAATTATTGGTTTTGTTCTTTTTTTTTTCTCTTTTCCTCAAATTATTGTAATCTTTAAATTGATTATGTTTTCATGTTCCTTTGGGAAAAACCTTTTTTTCCCCAGAGGATCATACGGAGAAATGTAAAAATGGAGATTTGAGCCCTAGACTTCAATCCCCAGAAGTCCTTGCTCTAGTTCCTGAGATGCCCTCTAATTTCACTGAGATTTTCACCTGGGCGAGATCAAAATTTCTATTTAACTGGCTGTAAAAGCCTACTGAATTCTCTTCCTACTCCCGCTTCCAAGCAGACATGGCTCTCTACCTAGCAGGCAAGATTTTGGCAATTTTAATCTTCTTACTTCATTGATTCCTCTTCCTCCAAGTTTCTACTTAATATATTTTAATATATTTATTGATGTGAGATTTCTCTATATTGGCATGAAGATCCTCTCTATTCTGTATTACTAGTCTAAAAGTTAACTTTTTATGTCATTGATCCATTGGGAAATATGGGGAAATCTACAAACTCCTCTGAAAACAAAACATTTCTACATTTGTTATTGAAAAAATGCTAGTTTTGAGATATCAATTAGTGAAAATAAAGATGTAGTTTTTATTTAATTTCATGGATTCAACCAAGTTGTATCACAAATAATAATTTCCCTCCAAGATGTTTAGCCAGTATGTGCAAGAAATCAAATTCCTAATGCAAAGAGGCAAATTTTACCTGTAAATCATAGCTGAGTCCTTATTGATGAAGCCCATATTGAATACCTCTACAAATGGCTATGAATTATGCAAAATAAACTGTTACAGACAAAAGAGTGGTTGCCATAAACTGTGACCACAAAAATATAAGTTCAAGACTGTGAATTGCAAAAGCTATAAAGATAATTTTTGTATCTTGATTTTAAATCAAAAATAAGTGGTCGCCATGGGAAAAATTCCTAAATATGAAATACCCAAATCAGCTGGGTTTTATGGAGATTTTAATTAATATAAATGAAGGGATTAAAGAAAGGGAGAGAGACAGAGGAAATAGAGGAAATAATAGAGGAATAATAAAAGAGGAAATAATAGGAAAGCTATGGTCTATGCCAATGGCCTCGGCCTTTCTCTTTAAGAGAGAAACTAAGTGAGTCTTTAATCATTTACCACGAGATCTTTCCAAGCAAAACTCTAGTGTTCAGAAAGACCTTCCAATTCAGCTTTCAGAGCTAAATTAAATCGAACTCCCTTGAACTGGTTAAGACAGCTCCTTTTAAAGAGAATTTTCTCTTATGTCACCTCACCTAGATTTTCACATCTACCAATCACAGTAGAAGTATTCCAAAGGACTGACCATTCTTAATTCACCTCTTGTTATCACCTTCTCTAGGTAGACTAAAACTTCTGAGTAATTCACATCTCTTTGCTAAGCTTGCCCTTTTAGTGATTAATTTGACCTTCATAGGTACTTAGCACCCTTTTGTATTTGATCTAAAAATAGACCTAGCTTAAGGGCTTGGCCTCACTCTAAGTATGTTTTGGGAACTTTTTCATTGTTCAGTAAAGAGTTTTACAACTTTATCTTCCCCTTAAAGTAGGCCTAAGTATGGGTGGAGTAAGGTTAAGTTCTCAATACATTCCTGACCAAGTACCTGCATTGTTTAAAATGGGAATAGCCTTAACCAAATGTTTTAAGGTAGAGTTTGAACAGTTTTGAGATTCAGAAAACAGGGCAAATGAAAGTAGTTTAATTTCTCAAGAAGGTATAAAACATTGATTGGTTGTCCTTCATATTCTAAAAGGACCAAAATTTTTTCACTGGCATCTGATGTATTTTGAATCCCATATAACTTGATTTAAAGTGAGGCAAAGAGGCACCAAGATTTCAGACTCACTCTCTCTTCCAGAGTCATCAAAGTCCAATGCCAAGACAAAAATCAAGACTATTGATAATGGCTGAGGATGCAGCAGATGACCTAGGTTCTTACCAATTTTTAACCAAACTCTGTGAACTCCACAATGCCTGCTTTAACTGCTTTCATCAATGTTAGAATAAAATGTTCTTTTCTACTCCTTCCATCAAGGGAAGCATTTGCATGCCTGGGCTACATACCTTTCTAACTCACTGACGGATTTGAGATCTATTGATTACAGTCAACATGGTTTAGTCTTCCTTCTATGGACAATTTTATAGGATGTGGTCACTACACTCATAATTGCAAATAAATGTAGAGGAAATGCAGAGGAGAGGAAATATTAATGAAAATATTTGAGTATAGATTAGTGGAGAGAATAATGAAAATTAATTTTTTCACTGCATATAGTTCAAATCATTTTGACTGAAATAGCAAATAGATGAATTCAGGAAATAGATTCTAAGCCTAGTAGGGTGATATGACATATACATAGAAACTTCAATTATATAAACATATTGAATTATCTTCCTATCAAATCATAGTAGTTAATAGCATCTTGATTTGCCATATTCATAAATTCACCTTTTAAAAGAAAAAATATTTTGGATCTCATTTTCAATTCCAGAAAGGAATTTATTTTGGGAGGTCATTTGGGAGGTAAAATGATAAAAAATACCAGAAGGAAATTAACATTTATCCCTGTTTCTTTTTTAACAAATAAGAAAGATGAACAGAGTCTGACATATATCCTCAATTAAAAGAAAATAGATTTTGAAGGTTTCAGAACAAAGACAGATGAGAAACTATAGATTACAAAAGGTAATTTAAAAGATTACTATAGATTACAAATATAGTCAATGCTCAATAAGTTATGTTAGTGTAAAGTAGAGTAGGAGCTAATGCTACAAAATCTTTTCATTTTAAAAATGAATTAACAAGCCCAGAGACTTCAAGTGACTCCACTATATTCACCCCGGTAGTATATAGCAGAATTGGAATTTAATTCAATCCAAGGAAAAAGTCATAATATGCGGGCATATTTATAAATTGTCAAGATATATTTTACTTTTGCATTTTAACACAATATTAAATACCATATAAAAATGATTCCTAATTTTTAAAGGAAGTTAACACCCATAAATCTATTTGAATCATGGCAATTTGAATAAATAATCTTACCAAGTGGCATTTATTTGCCAATTGTGTCAAGTAGTGGATTTAATTTAATTCCTACAACTTTAAATAGGAAATTCAGTCTATAATATTGCCAAAGTCCATTCCCTTAGGAATAGATCTCCACTTATTCTAATTTGGTATTATATTTCACAGTTGTCATCACTGAAATGTATCAGAAAGAGGTTTTGTCTGAAGCTGAGTTTTGATCTTAAGACAAAATCACTTATTAACAATG
The DNA here is from genome assembly GCF_027887165.1 of Monodelphis domestica. Classification (NCBI taxonomy): domain Eukaryota; kingdom Metazoa; phylum Chordata; class Mammalia; order Didelphimorphia; family Didelphidae; genus Monodelphis; species Monodelphis domestica. The sequence goes on along the minus strand of NC_077234.1, from coordinate 139,233,792 downwards.
TATTATATATTTTTTTCTGAAATATTTATTCTTGAGCTGGCACCTTATCCTCATCTTTATTGGGAGATTGGGAGGTAGGTAGGTTTAATGGAAGAACTACTCAGTCTTTCCTACACACACACACACACACACACACAGAGATAGAGAGAGAGAGAGAGAGAGAGAGAGAGAGAGAGAGAGAGAGAGAGAGAGAGAGAGATTTTCTTTCAGAACAATGCTAATTTCTGCAGAAGACACAGTTTACTCTGCTCATAGTAGCCACCCTCTCATGTCCCTGATTCTGTAGCCACAACTAATCTATACCATCCTTATGGTTACTTTGTTTTATTCATTTGCCTCAAAACCCCCTAACCAGACCCACACACTCCCACATCACCAGGTTTCAATTGCTCCTGCCAGTTTCAATTGTCCTCTTCCCAGTGTAGGTTTTTTCAAGCTTCAAATCTCTCTGAGCACACCTAGAACAAAGCCCTTATCTCCCAGCATCTCTCTTTCTTTAATAGCATTTATCAGTGGATCCCCCTTCTGTCCACCAAATAATATCTCCTTCCTCCACTCTCTTTTTAGTTCCTCCAGTTCTTCCTCATCCACTTCCCTTCCAAGTCTTCTTTCCCTGAAAGTGTAGGAATTTACCTTTTCCCTCATTGCTGACTATATTTTTGAGCAGACAAATCACATGTACCCCTTTTAATAACACGCTCCATTCCTCCATTTTCATGTGTCCCCTCATTTTAATGTACTTCTCCTTGGAAAATTGATTCGATTGCAGATTAATCACTGGGAGTCACCAGGTTTTATCCAGGGCACCCTGGGGCTGCCTCTTCACTATTACCTCTACCTGACTTTAATCTTCATCCCTATCTCATTGCCATCCTTAAGAAAGAAAGCTTTTCCTGGTCTCTATGCTGCTGTTCTGTTCCAGTTAGCCTTCACTGCTGAGTCAGGTCATCCTGACTCCAGGTTCAGCACTCTATCCACTACACAGGCTTTTGGATTAGTTAGTGCAGACTCATTGCTGGTGTTGGATTGTGGAGAAGAGAAGAGTTCTGAGTGTTCTCAGAGTAGGTGTTAGTTTATGTATTTTTTTAAAACTTTCTTTGGGATTCCTGACATCCTATATCTTGGAGACAGTTGAACTTGCTTTATCTTTAGTTCATAATTTCTGTTTTAGAGAGGTTGGAGTGGTTATGGCGATCACAGCAAATGTATAGCTTTCTGGGCTGTTTGTCATGTAACCTGGAGCAATCAGTTGCTTTATAACCTTAATGTATTTTAGTCTAAATAATTCAATCTAACATAACGACATTCCATACCTCTAGATATATAGATATAATTATACTTTAGTAATACTTTTAACTAATTCATACAAATGTCCCTCAGGTACAAGTCAATGTATTTGCCATTTAATTTTACTTTGGGGTCTTTTTCCAATATTTTTTCTCTTTATCCCTTTCACTCCATAAAGCCAACTCTTATAATAAAAAAGGGGGAGAAAAGAAGTAAAGAAAATCAAAAGATCAGTTTTCAAAATAAAAGCAAAATAAGCACAAAAATGGATTTCCTCATCTCTGCAAAGGAGCAGAAAGAAATATTTTCTCATAATTCTTCTTTAGGGCCAAGATTTATTTTTAAAAAATTATGACATTAAATTTGTATTGTTTTATGGTGGTTGTGCTTTTTCCATTTCCATAGTTATAGTTATTATATATATTATTTTCTAGACTGATTACTTTGTTTTGCATTAATTTACATGTCTTTCCATATTTCTCAGTGTGCTTGTCATTTCTTATAGTACAACAATATTTCATTGCATTCGTGTACTCTAATTTGTTTAGACATTCTCTAACTTATTGGTGGTCACCTAGGTGGTGAAGTGGTTAGAGTGCTGGCCTTGGAATCAGAAAACTTGGGTTTGTGAGTTCAAATCAGGCCTCAGACATTTACTAGTTACATAAGACTAGGCAACTTGCTTAAACTTATTTACTTTTGTTCCTCATATGTAAAATGAGTTGGAAAAGAAAATTACAAACTACTCCTGTTTTTTTGGAAGAAAGCACCAAATGACATCACAAAGAGTTGGAAAAGACTGAATGACAATTGATTGGTACCTTTCCAGTTCTTTGCTTACACACACACAAGTGCTACTACAAATATTTTGGTTTAATTATTAAGGCTGTAATAGAGTAGAAATATACTGGATTAAAATATTTTTTCCTAATTCAAGAAATTGGCTTAGTCGACTCATGTGAAAGTAGAAAAAAATGAAATGTATACATTTTCTACTTACATATATTTTCCTCAATAAAGGCTTGATCTAATACAAACTTATAGGGACAAGAAATCTATTCTGATACAGATTTAGTTTAATTTAAAATCTGACATATTATTACTCATAGTACATGATAGAACTGACTCATCACAGTTGTATTGAGTCACAATGTGGTACTACAGAATGACCAATATTAGTGTTACAAATGTATACTGAGTTTTCAGGGGTAAATGCATTTTTTTAATTATTTGAAAATACAAGCTGATAAGGTATAGATTATAATAATTTCAATTTATCCCGTTACTATTTTGTTTTATAATCAAAAAGGCTACTGTCTACATCAAATAGATTTCTGGGGGTTATTTCCAATATGATATTTCTTTCAAAACTTCTAAAATATTCATTATAAGCAACTAAAATTTGATTTGGACAAAATAAAATTGGGCGACTTGACAATTTTCTGACTCCCAGGATGGATCAGAAGAAGAATTTTATTAAGCCCAAGATTTAATGACTTGAAGTAACCCTCTATCCACTTGATCATTACACCCTCTCATTTTCTGTGAGAAAATGATATTTGAATCATAATATATAACAACTATTAATTCCTCTTTACTTAGTTTAAATGGGTTGTTTTTAGGAAGATTTTGGATAGAGAGTAAAACAGTATCTACATTAATTTTACTATCACCATTCAGCTATCTCTGCAATCATACTCCATCTCAATAGTTTATAAAAGTTGTTTCATTAATATAAAAACAACCAAACTATAACTCCCTGCCAAGTAAGCATTTATGGTAAACAAAATTGTGTAATGATCATAATTTTATAATTTTCACCTTATACAATATTGATTTTTATACTTGATTGATCTAAATGAAAAACATCTTTAAAATGTAATCAAAGATAAGAGAATTAAAGCATATTTGTTTTTAAATGTCCTTAGATGACATATTGTATGTACTTCAGGAAGGATCATGGCATAGTAGATGCTATGATACTCCAAGTACTGGTTTTAGCTTTAGGAAGATCTGGATTTAAGGTTTCCTTCTAACATCTCTAACAAATACTGTTGAAGAAATCAAAAGAAAGTAACATCTTGTAAACTCTGTATCCAAAAAAATTCTCTAAAAGCATATATTACAAAGAAGTTAACTGTCTTCATAGATCGAGGTGCCATCCTATGACTTACATACCAAAATCATAGATATTCATCCCAACCCCATTATGAGACAAAATTAAATATTTTATTCTAATCTTAATAAAAAGGGACACAATAAATTTTAATATTAAATATAAATTCAGTGATCTCCCTTCTCATAACCTTTGTAATGTAGATGTGCATTCATAATAATATGTTAAAAATAGTACATAAGCAAAATCTATGAGGAGAAACATTGTTGAATTCCATTATTCCATTATATCTTGTATCATAATGCCTCTTGAGTTCTGAAGTTGCAAGATAGTAAGCCTTTTATGATGCTATAGTAGATGTCACATTAAGACATACCACCAATATCTACATAAAATGTCTAATGAAAAGCTTCCTTTTATGTCCTTTTAATGCTTTGATCATTTTTTCCAAGGCAAAAGCATCTCATTGCCTGAAAATTCCTATAGAATGCGTCAGTTGGTGACAAATTTATTATTTTTTTCTAAGTATTTATCCTAACTGTATTTTATATCATCACCAACTATTTTAAGCAGTTCAACATATTGCTGAGAGAGAGAGAGAGAGAGACAGACAGACAGAAAGAGACAGAGAGAGTTCTCATCTAGTTGTATGACTATTTCCAAATCTAGCATTCTTACAAATTGCTCCTGCTAGTCTTCCCTGGATAGTCTTGTGTGTTTAGTAATAAGGCTATCTTTTCTCAACAATTGCTGAGAGGTCTGTGAGGAATTATGGAGTGTTATCTACAGCTCAGTTCATTTAATAGATTTTTCTCACAGTAAGATTTTGAAACTTACTCTTAGAACTGCACTTCAGTTAAAGCAGCATTCAACTGTTATCAATATGAAGGTAAAAGATTACAATGTTGTATTATTTGAAAAAAGAAAATGTTCAATATGGAAAGAAAACTCACATTTCACATAGTCCGAGGAAGGATTTCACAATATAACTACTTAAACCTAAGGGCATAACTTTCACAATAATTTGTTACCAACTTTCCTTTGCCCTCTTAACCAATTTGCCCTTACACATCTATGTATTCTCTCTTATTTAAATTAGATGTAAGGTCCCAGATGCAATCTCTAGCAATAAAGAGAATTTCGGTTTCATTGTTTGAGCCTCTAGCTATCTGAGCATTTTCATGGAAAACTGAAATATTAAAAAACTTTCATTGCATTCAAGTGAAATTTAAAGCCTAATTTCACCTTGAATTTGTTAAGTGCTATAGGCATGAGAAATGCTCAAAGTAAGTTTAACAATAAACCTTCCCCTATTTGGAATCTAATCTGAAACTTAAGACTGAACCAAGATGGCAGAGTAAAGCAGAGAAGCTCAGAGTCACCATGAGGATTCTCTCCAAACAATATAAGAAAAATGTCACAAAATTAATACAGAAGAGAAAGAAGCAACAAGTAGACAATGAAACAACTTTCAAGAAAAGGAAAATCCAAAATGTAGGCAGAGAATTTCTGGGGCACTCAGGTGAGAGGGGAACACACAGCAGGGGGCTAAAGCAAGCAATGAATAGCAAGCCAAGAGTAAGCCACATAACTCCACCTCTCATCTGCTGTCCCAGGTTCAGAATCTTAGCCCAAGCCAACATCCAGAAGCTGAGACCCTTGCCTGTGCAAATAGAAATTCTAATCCTGACAGGAAGTCCAGAATCCCAGTCCATGGGATTCTGTCCTAACATGGACTGATCTGTATGGGCCCAGAGGGAAGCCAGGAGTCCTAGTCTGGGCTTAGCGTAAGGACATAAATCCAAGTTTCGGGTAGTTTGGAGATTAAGGGTAAATCTGGACCTTTCTGCAAAAAGCTCAGAGTGGAGCTCCCAGACAGAGCTATCAACTGTATGCCCAATTAGATCAAGTATAAAGTGAGACAAAAAAAAACTTACACCTATGTCTGATGTTAGAATTTAAATATTTCCTAACCTGACCAAGCTCAGAGTAAGACCAAAAACTTATTTCCAAACCTGAGGCAAGTCTTTAAGGTATCCGCATCTCAAGGGTTAATTGAATTATTAGTGGGAGATGATTCTCAGAGCTCTCAGCCCTGAGGCCATCATACCATATTGCAAAAACTGAAAATGGCAGAAACACAGAAAAAAAAAAGCTAAGGGCAGCATCAAGGAAGGTCTGGAGTTTAAGTGACTACCTTAACCTCCCATTAAACAGAACCTACCTACAAAAACATAGGAAAATGAGCAAATAACAAAAAAAAGTACCTAACTAAAGAATTTTTATGGAGACAAAAAGCAAGGAACAGACACAAAAGGGGAAAGTGAAAGCAAAGCAAACACGTACAAAATCCAAAACAAAAGTATGGATTGGATACAGATTCTGGAAGTGTTCAATAAAGACTTCAAAAATCAATTAAGAGACAGAGGAAAGGTGGGGAAGGGGGAGAGAAATAAAAGTAATGCAAGAATAAATGTAAAATGAGAACCAAAAGCTAAAGGAGGAAAATCAGTCCTTAAAATTAGAATTGAGCAACTAGAAACTAATGATTTCATAAGAAATAAAGAAACAATAAAACAAAACCAACAAATGAAAAAAAGAAGAAAACATGAAATATCTTATTGAAAAAACGGACCTGGAAAATAGATCTATGAAAGACAATTCATGAATTATTGGATTATGTGAAAATCATGATAAAAAAAAAAAAGGAGAAGCTTGGATATTGTAGTACAAGAAATTATCAAAGAAAACTGCCCAGATATTCTTAAATAAGAAAATAAAATAGAAATAGAAAGAATACACAGATCACTTGCAGAAAGAAATACTCAAAGGACAACTTCCAGGAATATAACAACTAAAATCAAGAGCCCCCAAGTCAAGGAGAAAATACTGTATGCAAGCAGAAAGAAACAATTCAAATACCATAGAGATACAATCAGGATCACACAGGACCTAGTGGCTTCTATATTAAAGGATCAGAGTGATACTCAGGAAGGAAATGACCTAGGTTTACAACCCAAAGTCACCTATCCAGCAAAAATGCGTATACTCTTTCAAGGGGAAAAAAAACAATGATATTCAATAAGATAGAAGATTTCCAAGCATTCCTGAGTAATAAGCCAGACCTAACACAAGTCCCAAGAAAAGCCTAAAAAGGTAAATAAGAAAGAGAAAATTTAAATGATTCATTAAGGTCAAAATGTTTGTATTTGTATATGGAAGGAGGATATCTGTAATTTTCAAAAATTACTCTTAGTAGTAGAGAAAATATAAGGAATATACTTAGAAAGAGGGTAGGGAAGTAAGCTGATTATAATATAATGTATAATAAGATGTATGATGATATGATGTGAATATATATGTGATGATATGAAATGACATGTGAGTAGGATGTATATGTATATGATATGTAAAAAAATAATCAAGGGGTGAAAAAAGAGGATTGCAATGAGAGAAAAGGAAAGGGAGAGATAAAATGGGGTAAATTATATATAACATAAAGATGCATGAAAAATCATGGAGAGGGGAGAAAAGAATGGTTGGTAATGCCTAGTGCTTAAATTTTATCCTCATCATAACTGGCTCAGAGAAGGAAAAACAAATGTACTCATAACATATAGAATTATATGTTACCCTACAGAGAAGTAAAAGAGGAATAAGACAATGGAAGGGGAAGTTAATTGGAGAGAGGGGAAAGTGGGGGTGAGAAAAAGCAAAACACTAGTGAGGAAGAACAGAGTGTAAGGGAATAGAGCAGGCTCAAAAGTGGAAAATAAGATGGAGGTCAATACACAGTTAGTAAACATAACTTTGAATGTGAATGGGATGAATTCACCCATAAAAAGGAAATAGATAGCAAAATGGATTAAAAACCAAAATCCTACTACATGTTGTTTACAAGAAACACATTTGAGGCAGGGTGAAACATATAGATTCAAGATAAATGCTGGAGAAGAAATTAGTATGCATCATCTAAAGTAAAAAAAAAGCAGGAGAAACAATCATGACACCAGACAAATCTAAAGTAAAGATTGATCTGATTAAAAGTGAAAAGGAAGGGAATTACAATTTGCTAAAAGGTAATATAAACAATGAAGTAATACCAATATTGAACATTTATGCACAAAATGGTATAGCATCCATATTTCTAAAGGAGAAACTAATGGAGCTTAAGGAGGAAATAGTAAAACCATACTAGTCTTTGAAAATCAACCTTCCCCTATCAGAATAAGGTTAATCAAAACAAAAAATAAATAAGAAAGAAGTAAGGGAAGTAAATGTCACTTAAGAATGACATTGTGATTCTTCATTTTCCTCTGCTTTAAACTCAGAAATACTGTTGCTACTATAAGTATTGTAAAGTAAAGCAAGTGTCTTTTAGGAACCTCACCTGTCCTTGAGAAACTATCTTTTGGTTTTAGAAAACTTGATTCTGTTACCTAGTTACCAATATCTCCCCTTTATTATACTCTGTACCAGTATAGAGCCATCTTCTGGACTTCTTCCGTATCTGCATTTTAAGAAAAGTAATAGTCATTGAATTTTGGGGCTTAAAGGGACCTCATTAACCATCTAACTCACTCCATTATCAAAATAAAGTCTCATTATAACACTTAAATGGCCATCTAGTCTCTGCTTGAAGGTATCTAAGGAGGAGAAAACAGCCACCTTCCCTGTCAGCTCATTCCACTTTATTGACAGAAAGTATGCTTTGTTTTTGTTTTTCTTGGTACTGAGCCTAAATTTACCTAGGTCTGACCTCTGGGGATAAGAGAAAAAAACTAAAATTTCCTCTACTTGGTAGCCTTTTAAGCAATTTAAACAATACAGCTATCATCTTCTTCTTGAGTCTTTCAATCTCCAGGTTAAACATGTCTACTTCCTTAAAATGATCTTAAGGTAACATGGACTCAAGACTCTTCACTATTTTTTTAAATGGTAGAAAAAACATTGTTTAATTTGAGTTTATGGATTTTTTCAAGGTTATATTGTATTTTTAAAAAACAAATGAATTTTTTAAAGTTTTTAAACATTATTTTATTTGGTCATTTTCATACATTATTCACTGGAAACAGAGATCATTTTCATCCCCTCCCCCCAATTCCCACTCCCCTAGCTAACCTGCGATTCCACTGGGTATCACATGTGTCCTTGATCCAAACTCATTTCCATGTTATTGGTTTTTGCATTAGGGTGTTCATTTAGAGTTTCTCCTCAATCAAATCCCCTACACACCTGTAGTCAAGCAGTTGCTTTTCCTCGGTGTTTTTACTCCCAAAGTTTGTCCTCTGCTTAAGAATAGTGTTTTTTCTCATAGATTCCTGAAGATACTTCAGGGACATTGCATTGGCACTAATGGAGAAGTCCATTATGATCTATTGTACCACACTGTTTAGGTCTCTGTGTACAATGTTCTTCTGGTTCTGCTCCTTTCACTCTACATCACTTCCTGGAGGTTTTTCCAGATTCCATGGAATTCCTCCACTTTATTATTCCTTTGAGCACAATAATATTCCATCCCCAACATATACCACAATTTGTTCAACCATTCCCCAATTGAAGGGCATCCTCTCATTTTTCAATTTTTTGCCACCACAAAGAGCACAGTTATGAATATTCTTGTACAAGTCTTTTTCCTTATTATCTCTTTGGGGTACAAACCCAGCAGTGCTATGGCTGGATCAAAGGACAGGCAGTCTTTTAGCACCCTTTGGGCATAGTTCCAAATTGCCCTCCAGAATGGTTGGATCAGTTCACAACCCCACCAGCAGCGAATTAATGTCCCTACTTTGCCACATCCCTTCCAGCATTCATTACTTTCCTTTGCTGTCATGTTAGCCAATCTGCTAGGTGTGAGGTGATACCTCAGAGTTGTTTTGATTTGCATCTCTCTGATTATCAGAGATTTAGAACACTTTTTCATGTGCTTATTAATAGTTTTGATTTCTTTATCTGAGAACTGCCTATTCATGTCCCTTGCCATATATCAATTGGAGAATGGCTTGGTTTTTTGTACAATTGATTTAGCTCGTTGTAAATTTGAGTAATTAAACCTTTGTCAGAGGTTTTTATGAAGATTGTTTCCCAATTTGTTGCTTCCCTTCTGATTTTAGTTAAATTGGTTTTGTTTGTACGAAAACTTTATAATTTGATGTAGTCAAAATTATTTATTTTGCATTTTGTGACTCTTTCTAAGTCTTGCTTGGTTTTAAAATCTTTCCCTTCCCAAACGTCTGACATGTATACTATTCTGTGTTCACCTAATTTACTTATAGTTTCCTTCATTATATTCAAGCCATTCACCCATTCTGTATTTATCTTGGTGTAGGGTGTGAGGTGCTAATCCAAACCTAATGTCTCCCACACTGTCCTCCAATTTTCCCAGCAGTTTTTATGAAATATTGGATTTTTGTCCCAAAAGCTGGGATCTTTGGGTTTGTCATATACTGTCTTGCTGAGGTCACTTACCCTGAGTCTATTCCACTGATCCTCCTTTCTGTCTCTTAGCCAGTATCAAATTGTTTTGATGACTGCTGCTTTATAATATATATTAAGATCTGGGACTGCAAGGCCCCCTTCCTTTGTAATTTTTTTTTCATTATTTCCCTGGATATCCTTGATCCTTTGTTCTTCCAAATGAACTTTGTTATGGTTTTTCTAAATCAGTAAAATAATTTTTTGGAAGTTCAGTGGGTATGGCACTAAATAGATGAATAAGTTTGGGTAGGGTGGTCATTTTTATCATATTGGCTTGTCCTACCCATGAGCAGTTAATGTTTTTCCAATTGCTCAAGTCTAGTTTTAGTTGTGTGGAGAATGTTTTGTAATTGTGTTCATATAGTTCCTGTGTTTGTCTCGGCAAAAAGATTCCTAAGTATTTTATATTGTCTCAGTTGACTTTAAATGGAATTTCTCTTTCTAATTCTTGCTGCTGAACTGGGTTGGAGATAGATAGAAATGTTGATGACTTATGCGGGTTTATTTTGCATACTGCAACTTTGCTAAAGTTGTTGATTATTTTGACTAGCTTTTTGGTTGATTCTCTAGGATTCTTTAAGTAAATCATCATATCATCCACAAAGAGTGATAGCTTGGCCTCTTTGTCAATTTTAGTACCTTCAATTTCTTTTTCTTCTCTAATTGCTACTACTAGTGTTTCTAGTACAATATTAATTAATAAAGGTGATAATGGGCATCCTTATTTTACTCCTGATCTTATTGGGAAGGCTTTGCATTTATCCCCATTGCAGATGATGTTTGCTGATGGTTTTAGATATATACAGTTTACTATTTTTTAGGAAAGGCCCTTCTATTCCTATACTTTCTGGTGTTTTCAATAGGAATGGGGATTGTGTTTTATCAATTGCTTTTTCTGCATCTATTGAGATAATCATGTGATTTTTGTCAGTTTGCTTTTAATATGGTCAATTATGTGGATGGTTTTCCTAATATTGAACCATCCTTGCATTCCTGGTATGAATCCTACCTTATCATAGTGGATAACCCTTGAGATGACATGCTAGAGTCTTTTTGCTAGTATCCTATTTAATATTTTTGCATCTATATTCATTAGGGAGATTGGCCTATAGTTTTCTTTCTCTGTTTTTAACCTGCCTGTCTTTGGGATCAGTACCATGTTTGTGTCATGAAAAGAATTTGGTAGAACCCCTTCTCAGCTTATTCTGTCAAATAGTTTGTGTAATATTGGGATTAGTTGTTCTTTGAATGTTTGATAGAATTCATTTCTGAATCCATCTGGACCTGGGGATATTTTCTTAGGGAGTTCTTTGATGGCTTGTTCAATTTCTTTTTCTGATATGGGGTTGTTTAAGTAATTTATTTCTTCCTCTTTTAGTTAGGCAATTTATATTTTGTAAGTATTCCTCCATATTACTTAGATTGCCATATTTATTGCCATATAATTGGACATAGTAGTTTTTAACGATTGCCTTAATTTCCTCTTCATTAGAGGTGAGGTCTCCCTTTTCATCTTGGATACTGTCAATTTTTTTTCTTTCCTTTTTTAATTAGACTATTACTTTGTCTATTTTATTTGTTTTTTTTCAAAGTACCAGCTTCTTGCCTTATTTATTAAATCAATAGTTCTTTGACTTTCAATTTTATTGAGTTTTCATTTGGTATTTAGGATCTCTAAATAAGTCTTCATCTGAGGATTTTTAATTTGTTCACTTTCTAGTTTTTTAATTTGCATGCCCAATTCATTGACATTTGCCCTTCTTAATTTGTTTATATATAAACTCAAGGATATTGCTTTGGCTGCATCCCATAGATTTTGAAAGGATGTCTCACCATTTTCATTTTCTTCAATGAAGTTATTAATTGTTTCTACTATTTGTTCTTTAACTAACTGGATTTGGAAAATCATGTTGTTTAATTTCCAATTAATTTTTGATTTGGCTCTCCATATACCCTTACTAAATATTATTTTCATTGCTTTGTGGTCTGAGAAGGTTGCATTTATTATTTCTGCCCTTTTGTACTTGTTTGCAATGTTTTTGTGCCCTAATACATGGTCAATTTTTGTGAATGTACCATGTGCTGCTGAAAAGAAGGTCCTTTTTGTCACTATTTATTTTTCTCCACATGTCTACTAACTCTAATTTTTCTAAGATTTCATTCTCTTCTCTCACCACTTTCTTATTTATTTTTTGGTTTACTTTATCTAGTTCAGATAGAGCAAGGTTCAGATCTCCTACTAGTATAGTTTTTCTATCTATTTCGTCCTTGAGAGCCTCTAGTTTCTCCTTTAGAAATTTCGATGCTGTTCCATTTGGTGCATACTTATTGAGTATAGATATTCCTTCATTGTCTATACTGCCTTTTATCAGGATGTAATTACCTTCCCTATCTCTTTTAACTAGATTTATTTTTATTTTGGCTTTGTCAGATATCATGATTATGACTCCTGCCTTATTTTTATCAGTTGATACCCAATAGATTTGGCTCCATCCTCTTACTTTCACCCTATGTCTATCTTCCTTCCTCATATGTGTTTCTTGCAGTCAGCATATGGTAGGGTTTTGGATTCTAATCCATTCTGCTATTCACTTGCATTTTATGGGTGAATTCATTCCATTCACATTCAGAGTTATGATTACTAGCTGTGTATTTCTCAGCATTTTGATTTCTACTCCTTATCCTACCTTTTCTTCTTTCACTACTTCCTTCTACACCAATGTTTGATTATAATCAGTACCCCTAGTCCCCATCCATATTTTACTTCCCTTTCTACCCCCCTCCCTTGTTATTCTCCCCTTATTCTCCACTTTAGTCTTTTTTTAAAATTTCCCACCCACCCTCTCACTCCCTTGTACTGCTTCTCTCCCAACCAGTCCGTTTTTTACCATTTACTCCCCTATAGGATGCAAGTCTATTCTCTGCCCCAATGGATTAGATTGTTTTTCCCTCTTTGGGTCATTTTCAAAGCACGTAAGAGTTGCGTATTTCCTATCTCCAACCTCATTACCCTTCCAGTGTATCATTGTTCTTCCCCCTCCAGCCATGAGTTTCTTTGTGACATATAAATTTACCCCCATTTGTTTCTTTTCCCATTTCTTTTAATATTAACCTCTTTTTTTTAGCTCTGGTTGTGTATATATATATATATATATATATATATATATATATATATATATATATATATATATATATATATATATATATATATATATATGTATACACACACACACACACACCTATTTTTGTCTTGTCCTTTCATCCTATACAGTTTGTCTCTGTTCCCTCTAAGTATAATTCTTCTAGCTGCCCACGTGATAGCAACAGTTATTAAGAATTACCAATGGACTTCCGGGTTAACATGGCTGCAATCTAGACGTGACTTGCTTCACCTCCCCGGCACCGAACGAACTAGACTACCTCAAAAGAGCATAAAAATCATCTTTGGAAGAAAGGAGGGACTCTCCAATACCCCACAGAAACAAAGGTAAGTGGGGCTTGAATATTTCCACACTATAAGAAGGAGGAAAAGCTTGCACAAAAACGTAAACTGATCCTCCATTCCCCCCAACCCCCCCTCCCCCCACCAAACCAGTGTAAGGTATCAGAGTTCTCACTGGGACAGCGAGTGAGTGAGGAATGTCTCTGTCTGGGGGTGGGGGCATACCAGGGTCCTTGGGATCTAAAGACTGAAAAGAAACGACCTCTCAGGGTGGTTTCATGGGAGAATCCTGCGCTGAGCAAAGGGGTGGCCTCTCGACAATACTAAGATTTACTTCAAGAAATAAGGGGGGGAGACTAAATAGAATAATCTTTCCCATACAAAGATACATATGGGAAGGGGAGGGGAAGATCTCTCATATGAGAAGGAGAGGGAGAAAGCATAAAGTGGAATTACTTATACCTTACTCTCAGTGAAATCAACTCTGGAAGGGAAGAACATCTAGATACAGTGGGATCCTGAATTCTATCTTATCCAACAGGGTAAGAAAGAAAGGGAAATTAAGGAGGGGGAGGAGAGAGGAAGTATAAAAAGGGAGGAAAGGGGATGGGGGAGGACAAAGGAGCATAAAAAGGGAGGGTCTAGAAAGGGAAGCATACCAAGGGTGGGGACTAGGAGGACTGACCTAAAGTAAATCATTGGTTCAAAAGGATATAGCTAAAGAAGAAAGGTCAGAACTAGGAGAAGATATCAAAATGCCAGGGAATCCACAAGTGACAATCATAACTTTGAACGTGAATGGGATGAACTCACCCATAAAACATAGACAAATAGCAGATTGGATTAGAACCCCAAACCCTACCATATGTTGTCTTCAAGAAACACATATGAGGCGGGTTGATACTCAGAAGGTTAGAATTAAAGGATGGAGTAAGACCTTTTGGGCTTCAACTGATAGAAAGAAGGCAGGAGTTGCAAACATGATATCTGACAAAGCCAAAGTACAAATAGACCTGATCAAAAGGGATAGGGAAGTTAAATATATTCTGTTAAAAGGGAGTATAGACAATGAGGAAATATCACTAATCAACATGTATGCACCAAATGGTATAGCATCCAAATTTCTAATGGAGAAACTAGGAGAATTGAAGGAGGAAATAGACAGTAATACCATATTAGTGGGAGACTTGAACCAACCACTATCAAATTTAGATAAATCAAACCAAAAAATAAACAAGAAAGAGGTAAAAGAGGTGAATGAAATCTTAGAAAAATTAGAGTTAATAGACATATGGAGAAAAATAAATAGGGACAAAAAGGAATACACCTTCTTTTCAGCACCACATGGCACATTCACAAAAATAGATCATACACTAGGTCACAAAAACATGTCACTCAAATGCAGAAAAGCAGAAATAATAAATGCAACCTTTTCAGATCATAAAGCAATAAAAATATTGATTAGTAAGGGTACATGGAGAGCCAAATCAAAAATTAATTGGAAATTAAATAATATGATACTCCAAAATCAGTTAGTTAGAGAGGAAATCATAGAAACAATTAATAATTTCGTTGAGGAAAATGACAATGGGGAGAAATCCTTTCAAACCTTATGGGATGCAGCCAAATTAGTACTTAGAGGAAAATTCATATCCATGAGTGCATATATTAACAAATTAGGGAGGGCAGAGATCAATGAATTGGAAATGCAAATCAAAAAACTTGAGAACATACAAATTAAACCCCCCAAGAAGAAAACCAAACTAGAGATCCTAAAAATTAAGGGAGAAATTAATAAAATCAAAAGTGATAGAACTATTGCACTAATAAACAAGACTAGAAGGTGGTACTCTGAAAAAACAGACAAAATAGACAAAGTACTGGTCAATCTAATTTAAAAAAGGAAAGAAGAAAGGCAAATTAACAGCATCAAGGATGAAAAGGGGGACCTCACCTCCAATGAAGAGGAAATTAAGGCAATGATTAAAAACTACTTTGCCCAACTATATGGCAATAAATATCCCAACCTTAGTGACATGGATGAATATTTACAAAAATATAAACTGCCCAGACTAACAGAAGAAAAAATAGAATTCTTAAATAATCCCATATCAGAAAAAGAAATCCAACAGACCATGAAAGAACTTCCTAAGAAAAAATTCCCAAGGGCCTAATGGATTCACCAGTGAATTCTATCAAACATTCAAAGAACAGCTAACCCCAATATTATACAAACTATTTGACAGAATAAGCAAAGAGGGAGTTCTACCAAATTCCTTTTATGACACAAATATGGTACTGATCCCAAAGCCAGGCAGGCCAAAAACAGAGAAAGAAATGTATAGATCAATCTCCCTAATGAATATAGATGCAAAAATCTTAAATAGGATACTAGCAAAAAGACTCCAGCAAGTGGTCAGAAGAGTCATTCACCATGATCAAGTATGATTTATACCAGGGATGCCGGGCTGGTTCAATATTAGGAAAACCATCCACATAATTAACCACATCAACAAGCAAACCAACAAAAATTACATGATTATTTCAATAGATGCAGAAAAGGGCTTTGGTAAAATACAACACCCATTCCTATTAAAAATACTAGAAAGCATATGAATAGGAGGGTCATTCCTAAAAGTAATAAACAGTATATATCTAAAGCCATCAACTAATATCATCTGCAATGGGGATAAACTAGATGCATTCCCAATAAGATCAGGAGTGAAACAAGGATACCCATTATCACTTCTATTATTCGACATTGTACTAGAAACACTAGCAGAAGCAATTAGAGAAGAAAAAGGAATTGAAGGCATTAAAATAGGCAAGCATGGAACCATGGGAAAATATTTTTAAATTATTTATTTAATTAATTTAGAATTCAGAATACTTTTCCCTCCCGGAGCCAACCTGCAATTCCACAGGGTTATACATGCATCATTTGGGGGGGGGGGATTTTTTTAAATAAAATAAAAATTATAATTAAAAAACAAAACCAAAAAAAGAATTACCAATGACCTCTTTTCTTATAGGGAGATATATCATTTTAACTTATTGAGTCTCTTAAAAAAATTATTTTGTTATTGTTGTTGTTTTTCTTTTTCCCCTCTTTTTTAATTACCTTTTGATGATTCTCTTAAGTTCTGTGCTTGGAAATCAATCTTCTGTTTAGGTCTGGTCTTTTCTTTATGAATGCTTGGAATTCTTTTGTTTTGTTGAATGACCATACTTTCCGCTGTAAGAATATAGTCAGTTTTGATGGGTATTTGATTCTTGGTTGTAGATCTAGCTCCCTTGCTTTCTGGAATATCATATTCCATGCCTTTCAGTCCTTCAATGTGGATACAGCCAGATCCTATGTTATCCTCACTTTGTTTCCCTGGTATCTTGGCAGTTTGTAATATCTTTTCTTTGGTCTGATCATTTTTGAATTTGGCTATAACATTCCTGGGTGTTGTCAGTTGGGGATTAAATACAGGAGGTGATCTGTGGATTCTTTCAATCTCAACTTTCCCGTCTTGTTCTAAGATATCAGGGCAGTTTTCCTGAATAATTTCCTGTATTATGATGTCCAGGATTTTTCTTTTGTCATGGTCTTCTGGTAGACCAACGAATGTTAAATTGTCTCTTCTTGAACGGTTTTCTAAATCGTATGTTTTGGGAATGAGATGGTTCATATTTTCCTCAATTTTTTTCATTCTTTTTGTTTTATAGTGTCCTGTTGCCTTGTGAGGTCAATTAATTCCAGTTGTTATATTCTGGTTCTTAAAGACTGGATTTCATCCCTGGCTTTTTAGTCATCCTTTTCTTTCTGGTCTGATTTTCTTTGAAGGTCATCTTTCATCCTTTTTATCTCATCTTTCATCTCCTTTCCCTCATTATCCAGATGGTTGATTTTGGCTTTTAAGACATTATTTTCTCATTTTAGTTCAAGTGCCTCTGTTTCCAGATGATTTATCTTAATTTTTAAGTTCTTTACCCTATTGTCTTCAGCCTTTCTTAATTGTGTTTTGAGTTCTTCCAATGCCTGTATCCAATTCATTGGGATTTCTGATTTATCATTTGCTGATCTCTCCCCTTCTGTTCCGTTTGCTGAGTAGAAGCTGTCTATTGTAGTTACTTTTTTCTTTTTCTGTTGTTTGCTCAAATTCACCCTTTTTATACTCTCCATATTTCTCTGTGTTCTTGTTCCTTCCATTTTTTTTGGTTTGGGGGATTTCTGTCAGTCTTAGAGCTTTAACAGGAGATCTCTTGGTGTAGTCTCTGGTGGAGGTTTGTTGGGGTTTGAGCTTCCCTGTCCTCTGGAGGCTTTTGATTGGGTTAAAGTCCAGCAATCAATGAGGATGGGTGTGGAGCCTGGGCTTCCCTTAGTTCTGGAGACTTTTGATGGGATTAAGTTCAGCTTAGTTGGGCTGGGTGTGCTCTGAGTCCAAAATTTCCTGGAAGGCTGTAGCAAATATGGAGGATCTCCACAGCTCTGGCCAGGCTGCCAGGTCTATGCTCCCTCTCTACCTCCTTCCCTGCTGTCTGTGTTGGACTCTCTGAACTTGGTACTACCCTGCTCCCTAAGTATGCCCTCCAGACCAGCACCTTTGCCCTCTCAGAAGTTCCTGCTGCCTCTGGAGTCTCAGAGCTCTGGGGGGCTGGGGGCGGGGGAGGGACGGGATGGGTCCTGAGACCTTCCTTCTGTTTTCCCCTTAAACCTGAGTGTTCTCGAATTTCGCCTTTTCGGAGGGCATAACTTTTGATTTAAGTAGAGCAGGAGGGTTCCTTGGCTCTGTCTTGTTGTTAAGTTTGTTTTTCAGTCCCCTAGGAGCATTCAGTTTGTGATTGGTTAGGAAGGGTATTCAGAGGTTGAACTTCTGCTCCTTCTATGTTGCCATCTTAACTCTGCTTCTCAAGATTTTTCACTATTGCTGTTGCCTTCCTCTGGATACTCAATAACTTATCAAGGTACATCTTTAAGTCTTTCCCCATAGATGAGTATAATGCCATTTTATTAGATTGAATTTGATAATTTAACACTAAATTCGTTTGATTCCTGACTTGTACATACACTTTTCCTCCTAGCTTTTTGTCATCTTTGAATTCAATTTCTATTTCCTATATGTTATGGCAGTCCATGCAGTTGGGTAGTTGGATATTAACATAAGGCCATAAAGAAGTGACCTAGCTACATGTTGGAAAGAAAGACTCAGATGTATATCTTATATATATCAAAATTCACTTATTGCAGCTTCACTGTAGCATCATTAAAAAAATGAATCTAATTCTGTATCACAGAGTTCTCCATATATTATGGGATTTTGTGTGATGAATATCTTACTGTACAAATGTAAATGCAGTACGCCACTAACACTTCCACAAGTTTGTCAGTGTGAGATAGGGCACACTATTGGCTGAGGGAATAAAGGCAACTAGCCACAGAGCTGAATTCTCTGCTCTGGGCACTGATTGACTCAGTGACTGTAACACTCATAAACACTTCATATGCTTTTAAACACTTTGATTTCCCACACAGTGCACATATATTCAGAAAGTGTTTAAAAGATTATGAAGTGTTTTTAAGAGTGTTTGAAAAGTTAAAAGCATGAAAAAGGTTTATAGGAAAGTGGGAAGTGTTTATAAAGCCTTAAGATACATGTAAATAATAGAAATAAATACAATGCTGCTACTTCATGGATTTTCACCTATCATGGGGGTCTCTGGAATGTAACTCCCATGATAAGTGAGGGAATCACTGTATAAGGTCTGTTCATAAATCTTGCCAACATCACAAAGACAATAAAAATATTAATAAGGAAAAATATGGCATTTTACAGATATTTTTTTTAAATTTGAAAGAACTTACATCATTTTCATTTTCATTTACACTTAATATAACATATCCCTATTTTAAAGATAAGGCAGGTGAGGCCATGAGAGGTTAAGAGCTGATCAAGATGATGAGACTAGTAGTGGAGAGTAGTGCACATAATTTTTGACACTAGTGCTCTTTTCCACATATTTTGTAGAGCTTAAGCTCTTCAGAATGCTTATTTGTGATGTTTTCTTCTTTGAGTCTTTCATATTCAATTTTTCACAAATATTAGGTGTCCAAAAAAGATCCCACAATGCTCCTTATCTCCAATAGCACACCACCATAAGCATGAGCCTACTTCTGGGTAACCAATATTTATCTCCTTTAGGTCTGTCCCCATCTTCCACCCCCTCAATGCTAAGCTTTCCTTTGGGGGCAATAGGTGATACATTGGATAGTGTCAAGCCTGAAATCAGGAAGACTCATCTTCCTGAATTGAAACCTTGCCTCAGATATTTACTAACTCTATGATCTTAGAGAAATCACTTATCTATAAACTGGGCTGAAGGAGGAAATGGTAAACCATTCTATTACTTTGCCAATAAAAAACAACTATGATCATGCAAAGTTGGCTATAACTGAAAATAATGGAACAATAGCAAAAGTAAACTAATCCATGCTAAATTGTAAATGAGGAAATCAATCATATTATCTTGTTGCTATTGGTAACATCACAACTTCTTTGGCTCTCAGTTTATATAAGATACAGTAAAATTTTTAGAGCATTAATGAAATAGTGAGGCTAAGTATTATTTTAAACTTTGTTATAAAATATGTTTATATATTTAGAGCTTGAAAATACTTCAGAGTTCAATATCCTAGATGCACAAGCATACGTAATGTTCTTATCCTGTGTCCTCATTTACAGATAAAGAAACCAATGTCCAGAGAGGTTAAATGATTTTTCCTGGGGCACATAGACACATAAGTGGAGGAATTAAAATTCAAACTGAAGGGCTTGGACAATGCTTACAATGTTTCCACTGTGCCACATTGCCTCTAATATATTTTAAGGTCATCCTTATCTGGATCAAATTATTATATTTAAATGATTGCCTCATATAAATAGTTTTTTAATCTAAATCACTTAATCTACTCACAGAAACTTCAATTCTTTTGGCCATCATATTGTAAAAAAGAAGATCTTTTGAATCATGCTCTTAGATGGATCTCTACTTCATCATTACATTGGACAAGTAGTGACTTCTCGTTTCAGTTTCAAATGCACTTTAACTTCAGGAACCATCGAAACTATAAAGAAGATGAAGTTATTTATATTTATGTTTGATAAAGATAGGAAATAAAAATAGATATTAACTAGAACTAACCAGATTAGCTCAAATACTTGTAAAAGTGAGATATTGTTACATTTACTCAATTTTTAAAAAAATAAAGCTTAAAGGAAGCATACTGCTTAATTTGTATAGTTTATATAATTTTCTTTATTCCTGAATCATGTGCTTATTCTTCTTCCAAGCTTATAGAATCTTGGATTCAATATGGCAAGTATAAAATATAATATTTTTATTTATATAATAGACCTGGACTCTTGCTCTTGTAACAAAATCTAAGAATAGGTTTCCTGACAGGGAAGACCTTTACTTGTTCTCAAAAAAGCAGAAGCAAGAGCAAGAAAAAAATAATAAAAAACCTATTACATATTTATTCTCAGAGACTGGAGAAAATTTGTTTCATCTTTTTCCCAAGGCAGGGAAAAAATGTGGTTTCCTTATTATACCCCCTTATGATTAAATTTAGGTGATGATGGCTTTCTCTCAAATGCTTTGTTAAGAACTTCAAGGCAGTCAAGAAAGTAAAATACTCCAGAATTGATATAGGGGCTGAAGGGCTGGGCTTTGATTTAGTTTCAGAATGTGCTGACATTGAAAGCCATACAGCTCTTTCCAACATGATGCACAGTGGAAGAAGAGAACATGATGAGTCTGGGAGGTCTGCCACCTTGCTTTCTAAAGCCCAATCATTCACTTCCTATTTTCTGAGTCCCAGATGACAAAAGTTTGGAGAAGAGTACTGGGAGCTGTCTGCTAACCTCTGAAATCTGTTGGACTTCCAGAGCTTAAAGTAAAACAAGATCAGACAAATCTAGCTCCTGGGAATTCACTGAAGTACATCAGTGCTTGGTAAATAAGACATGTGGCTAAAAGCAGGCTGACTTCAACTTTGCAAACGATGCCTTTCACCTGGCTTCTGTGTAATATGCTTGAAAAGAGAAGCCTTCTACTTCTGTTCACTTTCCTCCACACAATTATCTCCAATGGATGACTTTAATTGATGTGGTTTTTTTGAGACAGGTAGCACACATAATATGAAGTGTACATTTTTTATGGTCTCATGGTTTGCAGTTATTTTTTTTTACAATGGTCAGGGCTGTGCTCAGAGAGAAATATTAATAGCATGATATTTTAATGACTGAAATGAAGTTTTCATATAATTATCTATTTTCTATTGCAGTGAATGCTGTAAGGAAAGGGGCTATTTTGGATAACTTTCTAGAAAAATATATATACATATACATAAATTTACATGTAGATATATAAATTCTAGAAGGATTGAATTTAGAGTAAGGTTGTGGATTGCTACTTTATAATGATTATGGTTCTCTAAAAGTTGAATGAGTTATTTCAAAAATGTAGTAAATTCTCCCAATGGAAGTTGGGTAACCACTTCTTAGGAATATCATAGAAAGTTACCTTGATCAGCAATGGATGTTACTAGATGGAATCTCAGGTTACTTTTAGGTTTGAGATTATCTGTGTAAAATGTGAAAACTACTTGTCTGCAATTTCAGTTTAGTGATCATTATTCCCCTGTGATATATTTTGAAATTTTAAAAGCTCAACTTACACTTCTATACCATTATAATTCTCTTTTTTCATTGAAATAGTTATTTAAATCCTGGAAAGTAACTTTTTACTGAGTACTTAGCAGAGTGCCTGACACATATTTGGTGCTTAGTAAATATATGGTAATTAAGAAAATGGTTATTATAGGCCTCCTAAACTTATACTTTTTCAGCTGAAAATTCTCTTTTCTTCAACCCATTTTTATACATTATTGCTGAAGATCTCTTACTATCTTATATATTTCCCCTTTTTAAAAAAAGTGCTCTTATTTTTCTGTTTCCTATGAGAATAGAGTATAAGAAAGTACATATATTGGTAGGGACAGATTCAGACTAATGCAGAGTATATACTGAAGTGTAATTCCACATACTTTGTTACATGAACTTTTGTAAAACCAGACTTTGCTCATCCTATATTTGTGAACCTTTTTTTTTCCAATTCAAGTGACTTTATACTTCTCTAACTTCATCCTATAATATTGGTAAATTGATCAATATTAAAATCTTTGTGGATCCTGATCTATCCTTCAATGTGGTAGCTTTTTCCATTTTTGCAAATATTAACTCATTTCACTTTATTGTTAGATTTATTATCTCATGGTTGCTCAAAATATGTCCTACTTATTTGGAATAATGATTGGTCTAAGCATTCTGGAGGGCAATTTGAAACTATGCCCAAAGGGTGATAAAAGACTGCCTGCCCTTTGATCCAGCCATAGCACTGCTGGGTTTGTACCCCAAAGAGATAATAAGGAAAAAGACTTGTATAAAAATATTTATAGACACACAATTTTTGGTGGCAAATAACTGAAAAATGAGAGGGAAATTGACTGGTGAAGGGCTGAACAAAATGTAGTATCTGATGTTGATGGAATACTGTTGTGTGGAAGGGAATAATGAACTGGAGGAGTTCTATGTGAACTGGAAAGACCTCCAAGAATTGATGCAGAGCAAAAGGAGCAGAACTAGGAGAACATTGTATGCAGAGATGGATACACTGTGGCATGATAAAATATAACAGACTTCTCAACTAGCATCAATGCAATGATCCAGGATAGTTCCAAGGGATTTATGAAAAAGAACACTATCCACATCCAGAGAAAGAATTTTGGAGGCAGAAACTCAGAAGGAAACATATGATTGCCCACATGGTTCAATGGGGATATGATTGGGGATGTTGACTTTAAATAACTCTATTGCAAATATTAATAACGTGGAAATGGGTTTTGCACAATGATACACATAAAACCCAGTGGAATTGCTTGTCATCTCAAGGAGGGGGGAGGAAAAGAACATGAATCATATAACCATGGGACAATATTCTAAGTTAATTAATCAAATAAATAATATTTAAATAAAATAAAGGAAAATTTAGAAATTAAAAAAAGATAACATGGAAAACCATCAGAGTGTATGGATATGACCTAAATAACATCAGTAATGAATATGATTTAGAAGTGATGAATAGAATTAAGGATTAGATATGGTAGGTAGATACACTCATAGTTGTCTGGGGGAGGCAAGAGGGAAAGTATACTACAGAGGATTAAAGATAAATAAAAAGATAGATAGATAGATAGGTAGATAGATAAATAGATAGATAGATAGATAGATAGATAGATAGATAGATAGATAGATATTTTCATGGGAAACACTGTACATGAGCTTGAATAAACTTCAGGAGACAGTGAAGGATAAAAGGGCCTTGGGTACTATGGTCCATGGGATCACAAAGAGTCAAACATGATTGAAAAACTGAACAACAAATAAAAATCATGGATATGATGATATACACAGTTTATAGAAGCAACATTGAAGCTAAGTAATTAACCCCAGCTGAGATAGCTCATTAATCAAAGAATGTTCTAGATCTTAGGTCTAATGATGTTCCTAGTCTAGATTTCTTCTAGTAGAAAGAAAAGGAACAGTTTGAAAGATTATGTGTTAACAATTATAGAAGAAAAGACAGAATAAAGAGGATATCTTGAACTAAATTTGTACCTGGATCATTTAAGCTGGTGAATATATGTATTAACTGAAAAGTGGTTAAAAGAGAAAATTATTTTTTAATATTCTTGCTCTTTATTCCATTTCTTTTTAAAGATATATTTATACATTTAGTTTTTTAAAGAAATATTTAATACATTGGTACAACTTTATGGTAAGATTGCAATTACATAAAAACAAAATAACATTGTATTTATAAAATGATTATTTTTTGGCCTTCAATAATCAGTGCCTATAAAACCCTACCTTGATCAATGTGGGTCTTGATTTTCTAATGAGGAAAACTTCAACTAGTGGGCACTAAAACCAAATTGCAGTTAGGTGCCCAAGAATGATACTCTGGTCCAAGTAGGTTTATAACTAAGCATTAGAGCTCAACACTAGTCATAGACACAAAGGTTCCAGAAGACAAAAATAATCCTCAGATTTCTTATTGAGATAATTTAAAACATATGAATTAATAGAGACTTCAGTTTTTTAAATTTTAATTATACCTCCCCAAAAAACCTTTCCCAAATTAAGACACCATCAAAGATTATTTTAATACAGGATAAGAGAATAAATTATTTTGTAACTTTTTTTACATTGAAGCGATGGGTGTTCTCTTAAACGATGATTCCATAAAGCCCTATCTTTTTTTTTTTTAACTTTCTCTTATGTAAGTCATGTTAACTAGAAAAAACACAGAACTATTAAATAGTCAAAAATCACTCTTTAATCAAGGGAAAAGGGCTTAGCGCTACTAATAGGACAACAGAGCTGCTTTCTAAGACTGCACAGAGTCAAGACACCCTGGATGGACTCTGAGGAACAAAAGAATTTGGAGAACCTATATACCACTCTAGATGACCTGTGGGCTTTAGGATTAGAGGGAAAGTTGATTGACTTTACAATGGTGAGAAAGGAAAATGAGGAGTTCCAGACAGGAATAATAGTGAGGGGCTGATGCCCTACAAAGGACACAAAAGTAAAAGACTCAGCCCAGGGCTGGGTCACCTTGGTCATGGACCTTAGCCTAGGGGGAGAAACCATTGGGACAAAAGGGATGCTTAATATTGGATGGGATTAGCTATTCCCACCCAAACTACCAGGAAGTTCACTGTCTGGTGAAAAGGGACCTTCCCTCAGGGGGAAACCTCTCCTGTGACAAGGTCAAAACCTGGGCTTTCTACACTCTAACTAAATAAACTGGGTATTTCTATATTTCCATGTTGACAGTCACCAGCATGGTGGTCTCCTTGAAATATATGTAAATCACTTGAAATTAAAAGTTAAATCTAAATTTAATTAGCAACTGGCATAAAAGAGGCTTAAATTGTCATATTTGCACTTAGCAGAAAATATCTCATGCATATAGGGTATTCCAACTAGCTACAACTGACCTCAAATGCCAAGGAATTATAGTTGGGAAAAGCGTGGACTGAGATGAAGCACTATGTTTGTGTGTGTGTGTGTTTTTATTTTTTTAGATTTTGAATTTTCTGCTTAAAAACATGTGTGGGACTCATTTTCCCTTCAGGCAGTGTCTAGAATGGAAGTTCAGCCCAGATCTGGCTTGTGCTGCTGCTCTTAATTCCCTTTACAATGCTCTACTATTGTAGCTTTTGTGAAATGGGGGAAAGTACAAAATCAAGAACAAATATGTCTGTTGACAGTTTATTCATTGAAAACCATAAAAATTCTCTCAATATTCCTTTTCTCCTGCCTCAATTTAGAACTAATAAAACATTATTGCTAAAGAAGTGTGATGCTTTTTTTTTTTAATCACTCATCTGTGCCTCTCAAATGACTTTAGTCTGGGAAAAGGCAGTAAGCCAAAAACAAGGATAGAAGCACTTGACTTACAGAGATAATCAAATGAGTCTGTGGTTATCAGAATATGCATGTGGTTGAATAAACTCATAGAGAATGAAAGGGAACACAATTAATATGGATGTGTATGTCATAATAATATAGCTGAACAGAAGAACAAATGTGTTGGGGGGTTTTTTCCTCCCAGTTTACTGCAGCACAATGGAAAGAGTGTTTTGTTAGCAAAAGGCAATTTTTTTCTGCTGACACACTGCTCTAGGAGAAGAAAAGCCAGCCCATTTGTAAGTCAATGCTATTGTTGTTTTTCTGGTTTACTTAGCTCAGTGTGTCAAGGAAGTTTATCCAATCACCGCCTGAAGAGCTTTACCTGTCTATCAAACATTCCTGAGATAACACAGCTGAGCAAGGGTTGTGGTCTGTGTACTTTCTGTAGGTCAATGAAAGTCAAGGTTGGGGGCTGCTCAGGGGAGAACCACGGGAGAACTGAAAGGGAGAACCGAAAGGGAGAACCAAGAAGATGAAGAGCAGGAAGGTGAGGGGGAATGAGGAAGAGACTGGCAGGCTAGGCACCACACAGTCAGGTTACTTATAGGAACATTGTCTGCCCTTCCAATAAACTTCATAAAATATATATCTGGGTAGAAATATATTTTTAATTCTTATATCAGGTTCAAAAGAATGAAGATTCAAAGGCCAGCCAAGCACAGAAGTAAGGAAAGGCTCCATGCTATTCAAAGGGCACTTGCCTCCTTTTAACAATGCATTAGAGATTTCTGCATATCTCATAACCATAATGTTAAAAACCCTAAATCTCATAAAGTTGCTCAACAAAAGCTGAAGTTAATAAAATAGATATGATGTATCATTTTCCCCTAGGAATGGCAAACATTTATAAGTATTTTCTGATCACCAAATAATAATATTATTATTTATGGAACCTCCCACACACCCTCCTTTAATAATAGCTCTCACAATAGTGCTTTTGTGACTTAGTGGTTACTTAGAGCAGTGGCCTTAGATCATCCAGAATGGGACTAATTCTTATCCTAAACAGTCATACTCAGTGACCATCAAATCACTTTACCTTTTTCAGACTCTCTTTCTTCATTTTTGAAGTGGGCCTAATGATAAAACCTATCCCATGGGATTGCAGTTCAAGCCAATTTAATTTCCACTACATTGTGCCACATGCCTCAAATTGATTCTTACACTAAATTACCCTTGACATGGACATTAAGGCTTATCTTAGATACAAATTACACAGCCTTATCTCTTTGGATGGCTATATCATAAAGTTTAATGTGTGTGCATGTGTGTATGTGTATATGTGTATATGTGTGTGTATACACACACACACACACACACACACATATATATTATACATTCATATCTGTCCAACAATTTCACTCATAGAAATGAAATAAGTATAGGATTTGTAATTAGCATCATATACTGGAGAAATGCATTCAAAAGTGAAACATGCATTTAAAGAGTTTACAGTTTAACAAGTGAAAGAACATGTTTCACAAAAATAAATACACACTATTAAATAAATACAAGGGAGTCTGTGGGAGTCTGTTATAATTGCAATAATGAGAAAAGCTATGTAAAAGAGATAGTATGTCTCAAAGGGTTATAGCCAGTCTATGGATTAGAATTCAAATGGGATAGCAAGTGTGAAGAAACTGAGAGAGTTCAGGGAAGAGAATAAGATATTATAAAACTGAACAGGTAGGTCGGAGCCAAATTGTGAATGGTATTTAGTCATAAAGATTTTAGTTTCTACTAAGAACAATACATACTGAGTTAGGGGATGACCTTATCAAATCTGTGTTTAAGAAAAAAATGCAGTAATCAAAAATATGGAGGTAAATGGGGTGAATTAACTTATAGAGAGCAGAAGGGATTAAATAAAAGATTATGTTACAATTACAATATGTTTGTACAAGATATACACTTTAAGTAGTAGATACATACATGGAGTAAAGGTAAGGTACTGGAGTAAAATCTGTTATGATTCAAGATGAAGTGTAAAAAAAGGAGTGGTGGCAAACAAGATAAAAGCAAAATTAGATCTAATTGAAAAGGAATAAACAGAGAAAATATTTTTAATAAAAGCTATCATAGATAATCAAGTTATACCAATATTAAATATATATGCACCAAATGATATGGCATCCAAATTCTTAAAGGGAAAGTTAAATGAGTCACAAGAGTAAATTTACATTAAAACAATGCTTGTGGAGGACCTTAACTTTTCCCTTTCCTAACTAGATATATCTATAAAAAATACCAGAAAGAAGTTAGGGAGATGTATTGAATCTTAGAAATGTTAAATATGATAGACCTCTGTAGAAAACTGAATGGAAATAGAAGGCAATATGCATTTTCCCAACTGTATGTGGCATGTCCACAAAATCTGACAAGTTATTAAGGCATATATATCTCACAACCAAATATATATAAGCATACATATTAAATGCATCCTTTTCACATAATAATACAATGAAATTATATTCACTAAATAACCATGGAAACCTAGACTAAATATTAATTGGAAACTAAATTATCTAATCAAAAGAATGAGTAATTTAAAGAACAAATAATAGAATTAATCAATAATTTCATTATAGAGAATGGCAAGAATAAGACTTCATACTAAAATTTATGGGATGAAGCCTAATAAGTATTTAGAGGAATATGTATTCCTTTCTCTCTCTCTCTATATATATATATCCCATAACACTAATATCAATAAAAATAGAAAAATACAAATCAATGAAGTGAACATGCATGTAAAAAAAAACCCTAGAAAATATTAAAATTAAACAACAAATTGGAAGTGCTGAAAAATCAAAGAAGAAATTACAAAAAATCAAAACAAGAAAACCATTGAAGTAATAAATAAAACTAGTAGATGATTTTAATGAAAAAATACATAAACTATTGACTTATTTGACTTTGAGAAAAGGAAAGAAGAAAATAAAATTAGCAGAATAAAAATGGAACAAGTGAATTCAACAGTGATGAAGATTAAATTAAATAAGCTAATTGAAGATATTTTGCCTAATTATATGCCAATAAATCTAACAACCTAGGTGAAATTGATGAACATTTAGAAAATATATGTTGAGCAATATGTCATGTAATTAGGAGTTAGGATAGGGAGCAGAGAAGAATCTCTAAAGAAGATGGTTTCTGAGCTAGGTATTAAAGGATTTATGTGCATGGAGATTGAAGAGTGTATTCTTGGAATGGAGAAGAGGCAAATATAAGTGTTTGTAAATAGTAAAGAGTAGGATGAAATCAAGGAATTGAATAATATATTCCCAAAATTATGAAAAACTTCCTAGAATAACTCTGAATATATGTGAGGTGATTTTGTAGAGGTTAAATGACTATTTTGATTAAAACAAGGACATTCTGTAAGAAAATGGTAAAATATAATGAGTAAAATTCACAAGCATATTTTATTTTATCATCCATAATTGATAATATCTGGTTCTAAACATAATAATTTTTAAAATGTTATTTTTTCACTTGAAGATTAGATTTTATTTTGGGGAGAGAAAGAAAGAGATACAAACAGTAAGACAGAGACAGATAAGTGGAGACATATAGAGAGAAAGAGAAAGAGGCAGAGAGAGAAAAAGAGGCAGAGAGAGACAGAATATAACATTTAGAATAGCATAGTCTAGGAGCTGATAAAATGGCAAGTTTTCACATAAAATTTTATGTTAAAACTATGTTGCCAAAAGAACTGTGAACAAAATTTGTCCCACCTCTTCACCAGCTGCCTAAAGAGCAAAGTAGAATTATTTTTAGAGCACTCAGTTCATCTGGAATTTCATGACACCACAATTGTAAACAGTAATACATAATCTAGATACATATTTCATATAAATTAGGCTTAAAAACTGTCCCCCAATTTTTCTATTGGTGACTACATTTTATATTGGTACCCCCCAAAAAAGCAAAAGCAAAACAACAAAACATTTAAAGTGAACGTTATATTACACTTACCTAGACTACATGTATCCAAAGTTATTTTGAAGCCAGCTTAGCTCAAGAGACCCGACTGTAAAATTTTAATAGGATCATCAAACACTACAAATGAGACTTTTATTTGTTATTTTCTTGGTTATTTAGACTTACAAAATTAGTGCAGAAAATGTTGATAAGTCATACTAAAACTGAAAATGTGTGGGGGCTAAGCCAAGATAGTGAAGAAGGTACACAGATGCCTACTAAATTATCACCCCAAAATATATAATATCTCAAAACAAATTCTGGAGGAGTATCAGCCACAAAATATGGGTTTAAACATTTTTTCAGTCTAAAACACTTTAGAAGATGAGCATAAAAAACCTAGGGCACAGGGGTGGAAGTGGAATGTAAAACAGCATACCTGGGAAGGTCCCACAATTGCAACAGGGGGTCAGCTGAAATAGCAGCAAAAACCCACAGATCTCTCAGTCACATTTAGGAAGAGTGGTTGGACAAGTGCTCAGAAGAAATTATAAGGTCCCCTTTGCTGGTACTGGGTGCAAGGTTATAGTGACTTTGCCAGTTCACAGCATCAGGCATCACATTAGGGACATGGTCTCAGGATAAGGAGAAGCACTAGTACACATCAGTGATTGGAGACACAGGAGAGCAGGGGACCCTGGTCACAGACCCAAGGCAGAAAAGAGTGCTTGTAGATAATCACAGACCACAGTACAGACTAGGAGAGTATTATACACACTCTCCTTATATAATATACCTTGGAAGAACAGAAGAATAGAAAGAAAGAACAGAAAACATATAGATCCAGATCTGAAGGCAGCTGCACAAAGAACATGAAGCTTGGCATGTAATCATTCCAGAAAGACAGCAAGACCTCTCCCATATTGACAAATGATGACCAGGTGGACAATGGTGGAACAAGGGACCTGCATATTGGGGACTCTGACATTCCAGAAGGATCACCCAAACCAATGTATGATTCTTATTCCCAATATCAAACACAAAAAGACACTTCCTCAAGAATTTGTCCATGCCCATTTTCCACAGTTTTCAGGAAAGGTGAAGATTCTCTGGAACAAGAGATGAATAGAGCTCCCAGACCCTAATACATATGCAAACCCTGATATATACTTCAGGTTGCTACTCCACAACTGGGGCTTCTCCTCTGTTAGCAATTAGACTATTCCACCACTCCCAAGGGCTAATCCATCACCCTGAGAGCTGCTTCTCCACCAACCCAGGGCTATTGAGCTGCTATTCCATCAGCATGAAACTGCTGCTCCACAATTGGAGAGCTGCTATTCTATCAGCTCCAGGAAGACTGCTCTACTAACCCTTGGACTAACCCATTAGCCCCACGGCTATCTGATTATCCCCAAGACTATTCCATTAGCTATTACACTATTACAGCACTTGACACTTATCCTGATTCAAATAAAAGTCTTTAGTAACTTCTGAAGTCTCCTGCTACAAGACCCTGCTATAAACTTGGATATACTTCTCCCACAATAGACTCAAAAGAATCATAAAAAGGTAATCAGAAAAGATAAATTAAAAAATAACATTCAATAAAACTGTTTATATAGCTACATGGGAAGATGATACTTGTTACTCTGAGGAAATATATAATTATGAGAGTAAGAAAGAGTATACATAGACAGAAGGTAAAGGTATGAGTTGAATAGGATGTGACGGTATAGAAAATAAAATAAAATTAAGGCATGATGAAAGAGGAATACAGTGTAAAGAGGGGAAGGGAAGGAATAGGGTAAATTATTTGAACATTAAAGAGGTATGAAAGAGATCAAGAGGAAAATGAGGGAGGTGGAGGAGGGAGCACTTGAATATTACTCTCATTCGAATTGGAGTTGTGAACTGATTCAACCATTCTGGTGAGCAACATGGATCTTTACCCAAAGGACTATAAAACAACACATTCACTTTGACCCAGCAATACTAATATTATGTTTGTATCTCAGAGACAGAAAAATAAAAAGGAGGACCTCTATGTACACAAATATAAAAGTAGATATTTTTGTGGCGGCAAAGTATTGGAAAGTAAAGAGAATCTTATTAATTGAGGAATGGAGGTGTAATTATAGTATATGATTGTAGTGGAACACAGTGTTACATTGGTATGAATCATTAATTAATTCCAGAAGGCAGATTGAAATTGTAATGTAAGAAAGTGAGATCCATGGGGTTGCAATGAGAAGCCAGGTTGAAGGAGAGATCAGCTGAAGAGCAGTGGAAGAGGGGCAGAGAGAGAAGCCTAGGAGTTTTAAAGGGGTTAGAACTCTGAATCCAACTGTCAACAGTCTTCCAGCCTGGGTGGTGAAGGAGGAAGGTGGTTTTCCTGGAAGCTGAGAAAGAGCCCATTCGTTTGGGACCTGTTATTCCTTCTGGGCCCCAAAAATACCTCCACTAAGCCTCTTGAAGAACAGCTACCTGAATTCTTAAGGCAGTTTTGGATTTGGACTCACTCTGGTCAGAGCCATCTAGATCTTTCCTTGAGATTACTCACTCTCCCTGACCTGTTCCTGGATTCCTGAATTAAAAGTGAGTTAGCTGAGGAATAGGGATCAACCAGCAGCTGGTCAGAAGAGGGTTCAAGGCACTCAGCCTTGAACTCCAAGAACTTGTGGGGGGCAATCTGTCAGAGGGGACAAGTGTTAGGGTTTCCTACTCCCCACTTTCCTTGCCTGACACCCCTACCTCTCCTTCCCTGTGTGAACCAAAATAAATTATTTACCATTTTAGGATTAGGTCTGGCTGGTTTCTGACACTAGGAAAGGGGACAGAAGATTTAGGGAGAATCACATCTCTCCTGTATAAATGGAGATTTGAAAACTTTGACTTCATTCACCAGAAGTCCTTAGTATTTCCCAAAATTCCCTATTATCTCTCCTGCATCTCCACGTTGGTATTTAACTGGTTGTAACTCCTCCCATGTACTCTTTGGCATCATGCAGCAATCAGTGGTGATGGTGTTGGCGACCTAAAGGGATGAGGAAAAATAATTTTTTTTAAAAGTTAGCCTAGATACAATTTTAAGCCATGTTTC